>NC_139017.1:163229411-163829411 GCF_964374135.1 Grampus griseus | reverse complement strand
GCTAACTGCTTCACGTACATTCTTTCATTTAAGCCCCGTGAAGAGTTCATTGTGGGCATTTTATCCCCATTTCACCTCTAGGACAACTAAGCCTCAGCGAGGTAAAGTGACCACTCAAAGCTACACAGCTGGAGTGAGCTGGGATTGCAATCCAGGCAAGTCTGATTCCAGAGACAGGATTCTTGGCTGTGATGCCAGTCACAGAGCTAATGTCTCTCACCTCAAACCCCGCCTTCTCTATCTACTCTGTGATGCGGGCGGGGACTCAGCACACCGCATCTTCTCTGCCAGCTGGCTCTGCCATGAAGGGGATAAAGGGAGACTGCAAGGCTGGAGGAGGAAGGAGGGACCTTCTCCTCCCTGCTCGTTTCCTGCTCCTTCACAGCCCCACTCAGAGACACCAGAACCAGCCTGACCGCACCTCTTCCTTAAGAGTTGGGTCCCGGCCCACGAGGCCCCTCATCTGGTCTCAGAAACACCAACCCCAGCTGAGCTGCAACCCATCCTCAGAGGTCTGTGTTTCCTCTCCACGGAATTGCTCCTCTAAATTCCTGTCTTCATAATTCCAACTTCCTCCTTTTGTTCTCCCATCCCTTCTGCAATACCTCAGTGTTCTTTTTTGACCTTTTCAGTTTCTTAGTTAACAACTTTATACCTGGTTAACAATTCTTTATATTAAACCTTGTCTGTTTAAATAAGTGATGTGGTTTCTGTCTCCTGACTGGACTTGACTGAACCAGGAGTGGTCCCAGGAAACAGATCCCCAAAGATGGAATTTGGAAATTGGTTTTGCTCCTCTGAGGTCATCCTAGCAATGTCCCTTCACCCCGGCAGCAGCAATTCCTTCTGGCAGCAGAAGCTGAATCCACTTTGCAGTTTTTCCAGCAACTGCGGAACCACTTCATTGCCCCCACCTCACCTCCAGATTCCAACACTTGCCAGCCAGTGCCCACCCCCACCCCCAGAGGTCTGGGTCCTAGTCTCCTGGGGCCTATGAGCCCAGAGACACCAGTACCAGCCAGAATGCTCTTGATGGACACAGTCGTCATATTACACTGCATAGTGTAAGTTACTGTAGAGGCTGCAAAAAACAAAAGGACTTGTGTCTATGGGCGGAGGGTATGATCCCAAGGCATCAGTTTGACCTAAGCAGGACTGTCCAGAGAGAGAGAGAGAGAGAGAGACTGCTCTCTTGGGCAGAGAACTAAGCCCAGTGGGGTGGACCAGGCCTGCTGTGTGACCAGCACTGCCCATCAAAACTGCCTGGGATGGGAATTCCCTCACGGTCCAGTGGTTAGGGCTCCACGCTTGAGGGGGCACAGGTTTGATCCCTGGTCGGAGAAATAAGATCCTGCATGCCATGCGGTGCCACGCCCCTAAAAAAAAAAAAAAAAAAAAAAAACCTGCGTGGGATTTCACCAAAGAGGATAAACAGACAGCAGATCAGCACATGAAAAGATCTTCAACATCATTAACTATTAGGAAAATGCAACTTACAAACCGCAATGAGATACCACTACACACCTATCAGAATGGCCAAAATTTAAAAAAGTGACAACACCAAATGCTGATGAGGATGCAGAGGAGCTGGATCCCTCATACATTGCTGGTAAGAATGTAAAATGGTACAGCTGCTGTGGAAAACAGTTTGGCGGCTTCTTTAAGAACTGAACATGCAATTATCATATGACCCAGCAATTGTACCCCTGGGCATTTATCCCAGAGAAGTGAAAACTTATACTCACACACAAAAGAGCTGTACCTGAATGTCTATAGCATTTTTACTTGTAACAGCCAAAAACTGGAAACAATCCAGATGTCCTTTAATGGGTAAACAGTTCAACAAACGTCAGTATATTCATACCATGGAATACTATACACCAGTAAAAAGGAAATATTGATACACAATAGTATACATAACGATTGATACAAAAGAATTATTGATACACACGACAACCTGGCTCAATCTCCAGAGAATTATGCTGAGTGAAACAAATCAATCTCAAAAGGTTAAATACTGCATGATTCCATATATGTAATACTCTTGAAACCACAAAGCTATAGACATGGAGAACAGATTTGTGGTGGAGAGGAGGGAAGTGAGTGAGGCTAGAAAAGAGCAGCATGATGTAGCCTTGTGGGGACAGAAATGTTCTGTTTCTTAACTGTGTTGATGTCAATAACTGGGTTGTGACTACAGGCACACTTTGGAGAGATTGCGGGTTGGGTTCCAGAGCACTGCAATAAAGCAAATATCGCACTAAGGCGAGTCACACGAATGCTCTGGTTTCCCAGTGCATATAAAAGTGATATTTACTATACTGTACTCTATTAAGTATACAGTAACACTGTGTCTAAAACAACAACGTACATACCTTGATTTTAAAATACCTTATTGCTAAAAAATGTCACCCATCCTCTGACAATGCAGGGTTGCCACAAGCCTTTGATTTATAAAAACCAAAATATCTACAAAGCGCAATAAAGTGAAGAGCAGTAAAGCGAGGTCTGCCTGTACAGTTTTACAAGATGTTACCTTTGGGGGAAGCTGGGTGAAGGGTACAGTGGCTCTGTCTTATTTCTTGCAAATGCATGTGAATCTACAGCTCAAAATTAAAAGTTTAATTTAAAAAACAAAAAACACCTGAGACCCCTTTTCAGAGCCCCCATCTGAGCTGGAAGACTGGTTCACACGTGTTTTTTGAGAGTCTCCACAACTCCACAAGAGTTGAAAAGCACACAATTAAATGATTGCTAAAATCCTTTCATCTAAAAATATAACATTTTTATGTGAAAATATATCATAATCCAAACATCTTATGAAGTAAGGCTGGCACTACACCCTCCAACACCACCCCCCTCCCCCAGCCCCGGTCTCCCCAGCAGAAAGGGAGAGGAAGCCCTGAAAGACGGAATCAGGACGCAAGGGAGGGTGATCGGGGAGGGGGCAGCTCTCTCTTTCATGGTCCAAGGACTCCCAACCATGAGACTCTCAATGAAGCAGAGCTAATAGCCACAGTGGCTGAGGGCGGGATTAGAACCCACCTTTCTGGCTCTGCTCCCTGCAGCTCAGCGAGCTCTGGGCAGCCCCCCCTGAATGTGTCAGAACAGTTAGAAATGGTTCCAATTATAACCAGGAAGTTTTTAAGCCTGTGGCTGGAAAGGAATGCCGATTCATGTAATAGCCGTTACCGCGCACAATATCCCCCCACCAAGTGTTCTTGGCGCAGTTTTTGAGGGTGACAAATGGTGTCCCCATTGGCACAGATAGGAGCCTTTATCACAAAGGGGAGAAACCCCCAGTCTCTGGAGAAGAACAATAGTGGGAAAGGTCTTGGGGAGGACAGCACTCTGCGTCCCTGGATGTAACTGGATACCTAGGGGGGAGGGGGGTAGTCCTTCCCCCTTCATAATTAGTCAGCTAATTATCCTCTTCTCCATGCTAATGAGTCACCAAAGACTCTTTCAGGAAGAAGCGTAATCAGAGAGGTTTCGCTGTCTGGGGCCCCACAGCCTCCCTCCTCCTTTCTCCCTGGCTCCCACTGGGGTCTCCTCTGCCACCCCGAGCAGAGAGCCAGCCATGAGCTTGTGATCCGGAGCCACTGGGCCTCACAGCTAACATGCAGCGCAGGGGGTTGGGCTGGGCCGCGAGCTCTCAGGGTACTGCTTCAGATGCTATTATCTCCTTCTTCCTGGTGTGTCCAGCAGCTCCTTCAAGTGCCAGCGATGGTGTTACCAATCACGGCAGGAGGCCTGGAAATAGGCGTCTTCATCCACCGTTTCCTAGCTGTCTGACTCTCAGCAAGTCACTTCACCTCTCTGCACCTTCCAGAGTTTCTATCTCCAAGGAACCTTCTTCAGAGAGCTATGGGGGTGGGGGTCAGTGCCTGCCACCCAGAGCCCAGGCAAACGGCGCATGCTCCGTGAACGGTGATGGCCACAGAAGAGAGGGAAATGCTCTACTTCCAACCTCCCAGACTCCACAAGCCCCTTGGTAGGTCCTCTGTGCAGTCCAGCTTTTCCCAGCTTGGACCTCAAAAGGTCTGAAACATCCAACAGCCATTCAAGATTGTGTTCTTGAAGAATATTTAAGGATGGGGGAAAGGCTCCCAAAGACTCCTGAATGATAAGCACAGAGTAGCAAATATATAGGCACCAGGATGACAGTACTGTCACAGGTAGAAAAAAGACTGTAATGAAATCCACCAAAATATTAGCAATGGATTTCCTGGGGTGTGGGGGCACAGCAGGAGATGGTCTTTTCATCATTATACATCTAACATTTATGAAATTTCTACCATGAACATTTAAAACTCATAGAAATACTGTTTTATGTTTATATGCTATATACAATAATTTTACATTATATACAATATAGAAAAGCTACCATTTAAAAAAAAATTAAAACCTTTCAATAGAATTGTTGAGGGCGGAGATTGGTTCAAGATGGCAGAGTGGAAGGACGTGCATTCACTCCCTCTTGCAAGAGCGCCAGAATCACAACTAACTGCTGAACAGTCATCGACGGGAAGACACTGGAACTCACCAAAAAAGATACTCCACATCCAAAGACAAAGTGGAAGCCACAATGAGACGGTAGGAGGGGTGCAATCACAATAAAATCAAATCCCATAACTGCTGGGTGGGTGACTCACAAACTGGAGAACACTTATACCACAGAAGTCCACCTACTGGAGTGAAGGTTCTGAGCCCCATATCAGACTTCCCAACCTGGGGGTCCAGCAACGGTAGGAGGAATTACTAGAGAATCTGACTTTGAAGGCTAGCGGGATTTGATTGCAAGACTTCAACAGGACTGGGGGAAACAGAGACTCCACTCTTGGAGGGCACACACAAAGTAGTGTGTGCATCGGGACCCAGGGGAAGGAGCAGTGACCCCATAGGAGACTGAACCAGACCTACCTGCTAGTGTTGGAGGGTCTCCTGCAGAGGCGGGGGGTGGCTGTCGCGCACTGTGGGGACAACGACACTGGCAGCAGAAGTTCTGGGAAGTACTCCTTGGTGTGAGCCCTCCCAGAGTCCTCCATTAGCCCGCCAAAAAGCCGGGTAGGCTCCAGTGTTGGGTCGCCTCAGGCCAAACAATCAACAGGGAGGGAACCCAGCCCCACCCATCAGCAGACAAGTGGATTAAAGTTTTACTGAGCTCTGCCCACCAGAGCAACAGCCAGCTCTACCCACTACCAGTCCCTCCCATCAGGAAACTTTCACAAGCCTCTTAGATAACCTCATCCATCAGAGGGCAGACAGCAGAAGCAAGGAGAACTACAATCCTGCAGCCTGTGGAACAAAAACCACATTCACAGAAAGATAGACAAGATGAAAAGGCAGAGGACTATGCACGAGATGAAGGAACAAGATAAAAGCCCAGAAAAACAACTAAATGAAGTGGAGATAGGCAACCTTCCAAAAAAAGAATTCCGAATAATGATAGTGAAGATGATAGAGGACCTCAGAAAAAGAATGGAAGCTGAAGACCGAGAAGATGCAAGAAATGTTTAACAAAGACCTAGAAGAATTAAAGAAAAAACAAACAGAGATGAGCAATACAATAACTGAAATGAAAAATACACTATAAGGAATCAATAGCAGAATAACTGAGGCAGAAGAACAGATAAGTGACCTGGAAGACAGAATGGTGGAATTCACTGCTGTGTAACAGGATAAAGAAAAAAGAATAAAAAGAAATGAAGACAGCCTAAGAGACCTCTGGGATAGCATTAAACGGAATAACATTCTCATTATAGGGGTCCAAGAAGGAGAAGAGAGACAGAAAGGACCTGAGAAAATATTTGAAGAGATTATAGTCGAAAACTTCCCTAACATGGGAAAGGAAATAGCCACCTAAGTCCAGGAAGCGCAGACAGTCCCAGGCAGGATAAACCCAAGGAGAAACACACCAAGACACATAGTAATCAAACTGGCAAAAATTAAAGACAAAGAAAAATTATTGAAAGCAGCAATGGAAAAACGACAAATAACATACAAGGGAACTCCCATAAGGTTAACAGCTGATTTCTCAGCAGAAACTCTACAAGCCAGAAGGGAGTGGCATGATATATTTAAAGTGATGAAAGGGAAGAACCTACAACCAAGATTACTCTACCCAGCAAGGATCTCATTCAGATTCCATGGAGAAATCAAAAGCTTTACAGACAAGCAAAAGCTGAGAGAATTCAGCACCACCAAACCAGCTCTACAACAGATGCTAAAGGAATTTCTCTAAGTGGGAGACATAAGAGAAGAAAAGGACCTACAAAAACAAACCCATAACAATTAAGAAAAGGGTAATAGGAACATACATATCGATAATTACCTTAAACGTGAATGGATTAAATGCTCAAACCAAAAGACACAGGCTCGCTGAATGGATACAAAAACAAGACCCATATATATGCTGTCTACAAGACACTTCAGACCTAGGGACACATATAGACTGAAAGTGAGGGGATGGAAAAAGATATTCCATATAAATGGAAATAAAGAGAAAGCTGGAGTAGCAATACTCATATAAGATAAAATAGACTTTAAAATAAAGAATGTTACAAGAGACAAGGAAGGACACTACATAATGATCAATCCAAGAAGAAGATATAACAATTATAAATATATATGCACCCAACATAGGAGCACCTCAATACATAAGGCAACTGCTAACATCTATAAAAGAGGAAATCAACAGTAACACAATAATAGTGGGGGACTTTAACACCTCACTTACACCAAGGGACAGATCACCTCACACCAATGGACAGATCATCCAAACAGAAAATTAATAAGGAAACACAGCTTTAAATGACACAATAGACCACATAGATTTTTTTTTTTTTTTTTTTTTTGCGGTACGCAGGCCTCTCACTGTTGTGGCCTCTCCCATTGCGGAGCACAGGCTCCAGACGCGCAGGCTCAGCCGCCATGACTCATGGGCCCAGCCGCTCCGCGGCATGTGGGATCTTCCCAGACCAGGGCACGAACCCGCATCCCCTGCATCGGCAGGTGGACTCTCAACCACTGTGCCACCAGGGAAGCCCAGACCAGATAGATTTAATTGATATTTATAGGACATTCCATCCAAAAACAGCAGATTACACTTTCTTCTCAAATGCACATGGAATATTCTCCAGGATAGATCACATCATGGTTCACAAATCAAGCCTCGGTAAATTTAAGAAAATTGAAATCATATCAAGCATCTTTTCTGACCACAACACTATGAGATTAGAAATCAATCACAGGGGAAAAAAACACATAAAAAACACAAACACATGGAGGCTAAACCATACGTTACTAAATAACCAGAGATCACTGAAGAAATCAAAGAGGAAATCAAAAAATACCTAGAGACAAATGACAAAGAAAACACAATTATCCAAAACCTATGGGATGCAGAAAAAGCAGTTCTAAGAGGGAAGTTTATAGCAATACAAGCCTACATCAAGAAACAAGAAAAATCTCAAATAAGCAATATAACTTTACACCTAAAGGAACTACAGAAAGAAGAACAAACAAAACCCAAAGTTAGCAGAAGGAAAGAAATCATAAAGATCAGAGCAGAAATAAATGAAATAGAAACAAAGAAAACAATAGCAAAGATCAGTAAAACTAAAAGCTGGTTCTTTGAGAAGATACACAAAATTGATAAATCATTAGCCAGACTCATCAAGAACAAGAGGGAGAAGACTCAAATCAATAAAATTAGAAATGAAAAAGGAGAAGTTACAACAGACACTGCAGAAATACAAAGAATCCTAAGAGACTACTACAAGCAACTCTATGCCAATAAACTGGACAACCTGGAAGAAATGGAAAAATTCTTAGAAAGGTATAATCTTCCAAGACTGAACCAGGAAGAAATAGAAAATATGAACAGACCAATCACAAGTAATGAAACTGAAACTGCGATTAAAAATCTTCCAACAAGGGGCTTCCCTGGTGGCGCAGTGGTTGAGAGTCTGTCTGCTGAGGCAGGGGACACAGGTTCGTGCCCTGGTCCAGGAAGATCCCACATGCCACGGAGCGGCTGGGCCCCTGAGCCATGGTTGCTGAGCCTGAGCGTCCGGAGCCTGTGCTCTGCAACGGGAGAGGCCATGACAGTGAGAGGCCCACGTACCGCAAAAAAACCCACAAAAAACCAAAAAACTTCCAACAAACAAAAGTCCAGGACCAGATGGCTTCACAGGTGAATTCTATCAAACATTTAGAGAAGAGCTAACACCCATCCTTCTCAAACTCTTCCAAAAAACTGCAGAGGAAGGAACACTCCCAAACTCATTCTATGAGGCCACCATCACCCTGATACCAAAACCAGACAAAGATACTACATAAAAGGAGAATTACAGACCAATATCACTGATGAATATACATGCAAAAATCCTCAACAAAATACTAGCAAACAGAATCCAACAACACATTACAAGGGTCATACACCATGATCAAGTGGGATTTATCCCAGGAATGCAAGGATTCTTCAATATATGCAAATCAATCAATGTGATACACCATATTAACAAATTGAAGAAGAAAAACCATATGATCATCTCAATAGATGCAGAAAAAGCTTCTGACAAAATTCAACACCCATTTACGATAAAAACTCTCCAGAAAGTGGGCATAGAGGAAACCTCCCTCAACATAATAAAGGCCATATATGACCAACCCACAGCAAACATCATTCTCAATGATGTAAAACTGAAAGCATTTCTTCTAAGATCAGGAAAAAGACAAGGATGTCCACTCTTGCCACTATTATATCAACATAGTTTTGGAAGTCCTAGCCACAGCAATCAGAGAAGAAAATGAAATAAAAGGAATACAAATTGGAAAAGAAGAAGTAAAATGGCCACTGTTTGCAGATGACATGATACTATACATAGAGAATCCTAAAGATGCCACCAGAAAACTACTAGAGCTAATCAATGAATTTGGTAAAGTTGCAGGATACAAAATGAATGCACAGAAATCTCTTGCATTCCTATACACTAATGATGAAAAATCTGAAAGAGAAATCAAGGAAACACTCCCATTTACCATTGCAACAAAAAGAATAAAATACCTAGGAATAAATCTACCTAGGGAGACAAAAGACCTATATGCAGAAAATTATAAGACACTGATGAAAGAAATTAAAGATGATACAAACAGATGGAGAGATATACCATGTTGTGTATTGGAATAATCAATATTGTGAAAATGACTATACTACCCAAAGCAATCTACAGATTCAATGCAATCCCTATCAAATTACCAATGGCATTTTTTACAGAACCAGAACAAAAAAATCTTAAAATTTGTATGGAGACACCAAAGACCCTGAATAGCAAAAGTAGTCTTGAGGAAAAAAAACGGAGCTGGAGGAATCAGACTCCCTGACTTCAGACTATACTACAAAGCTACAGTAATCAAGACAATATGGTACTGGCACAAAAACAGAAATATAAATCAATGGAACAGGATAGAAAGCCCAGAGATAACCCACGCACCTATGGTCAACTAATCTATGACAAAGGAGGCAAGGATATACAATGGAGAAAAGACAGTCTCTTCAATAAGTGGTGCTGGGACAACTGGACAGCTACATGTAAAAGAATGAAATTAGAACACTCCCTAACACCATACACAAAAATAAACTCAAAATGGATTAGAGACCTAAATGTAAGACTGGACACTATAAAACTCTTAGAGGAAAACATAGGAAGAACACTCCTTAATATAAATCACAGCAAGATCTTTTTTGATCCACCTCCTAGAGTAAAGGAAATAAAAACAAATATAAACAAATGGGACCTAATGAAACATAAAAGCTTTTGCAAAGCAAAGGAAACTACAAACAAGACGAAAAGACAACTCTAAGAATGCGAGAAAATATTTGCAAATGAATCGACGTACAGAAAATTAACCTCCAAAATATATAAACATCTCATGCAGCTCAATATTAAAAAACAAACAACCGAATCCAAAAATGGGCAGAAGACCTAAATAGACATTTCTCCAAAGAAGACATACAGATGGCCAAGAAGCACATGAAAAGCTGCTCAACGACACTAATTATTAGAGAACTGCAAATCAAAACTACAGTGAGGTATCAACTCACACCAGTTAGAATGGGCATCATCAGAAAACCTACAAACAACAAATGCTAGAGAGGGTGTGGAGAAAAGAGAACCCTCTTGCACTCTTGGTGGGAATGTAAAAGGATACAGCCACTAAGGAGAACAGTATGGAGGTTCCTTAAAAAACTAAAAATAGAATTACCATATGACCCAGCAATCCCACTACCGGGCATATACGCAGAGAAAACCATAATTCAAAAAGATACATGCACCCCAATGTTCATTGCAGTACTATTTACAATAGCCAGGTCATGGAAGCAACCTAAATGCCCATCGACAGACAAATGGATACAGAAGATGTGGTACATATATACAGTGGAATATTACTCAGCCATAAAAAGGAATGAAATTGGGTCATTTGTAGAGATATGGATGAATCTAGAGACTGTCATACAGAGTGAAGTAAGTCAGAGGAGAAAAACAAATATCGTATATTAACACATATATGTGGAACCTAGAAAAATGGTACAGATGAACTGGTTTGCAGGGCAGAAGTAGAGACACAGATGTAGAGAACAAACGTATGGCCACCAACAGGAGAAAATGGCAGGGAGGTGGAGTGATGAATTGGGAGATTGGGATTGACATATATACACTAATATGTATAAAATGGATAACTAAGAAGAACCTGCTGTATAAAAATATAAATTAAATAAAATTAAAAATTTTTTAAAAAAAAAGAATTGTTGAGAGCAAAAGAGCTGATTTCCCTCTATTTACAATAGCCCGGAGATGGAAACAACCTAAGTGCCCATCATCAGATGAATGGATAAAGAAGATGTGGCACATATATACAATGGAATATTACTAAGCCATAAAAAGAAACAAAATTGAGCTATTTGTAATGCAGTGGATAGACCTAGAGTCTGTCATACAGAGTGAAGTAAGTCAGAAAGAGAAAGACAAATACCATATGCTAACACATATATATGGAACTTAAGAAAAAAAAAATGTCATGAAGAACCTAGGGGTAAGACAGGAATAAAGACACAGACCTACTAGAGAACGGACTTGAGGATATAGGGAGGGGGAAGGGTGAGCTGTGACAAAGCGAGAGAGAGGCATGGACATATATACACTACCAAAGGTAAGGTAGATAGCTAGTGGGAAGCAGCCGCATAGCACAGGGAGATCAGCTCGGTGATTTGTGACCGCCTGGAGGGGTGGGATAGGGAGGGTGGGAGGGAGGGAGATGCAAGAGGGAAGAGATATGGGAACATATGTATATGTATAACTGATTCACTTTGTTATAAAGCAGAAACTAACACACCATTGTAAAGCAATTATACCCCCCCCCCAAAAAAAGAGCTGATTTCCTTTCATTGTGCATTCAGCTAACATTACTCTGGATGCTTCAGGGGGTACAGGGGTGTGAAAGACCCAGGCCCAACCCTCAGGAAGCTTGACAGTCTAACAAACAAGGAAACTCAGGTGTTATTGAAGTCCAGGCAGCAGGGAGATCAAGGAGGGCCACTTAGAAGAGATGCCATCCAGACAGGTTTGGGAAGGATGGAATTGTAGGGTTGAGACACATGGTTATATTTCACCCCACTGTACCCATACCTGGGACATCAGTTGGGGGGTGATGTCCCAGGTATGGGTACAGTTGGGGTGAAATATAGGGGGTGAAAAATAGGTCTCCTGCCCCTTTAATCTTCTACACCTGCACCTCCCTGGACACAGCACAGAAAATGATCCCTCTCTGGGTATCTCACAGAATCACAGGACCATAGTCTGTTGGATATGGAAGGGTCCCTTAGAGATGATGGAGTCAAATATCCTTATTATATATACAAGGATATTGAAGCCCAGTGAGGGGAAGAGTCTTGCCCCCAAGGCCTCTTAATTTTCCATCCAGGGAACCAGCTAGACTCACATCCAAGGACAGACTTGGCTTCTGAAACCACTGCTATTCAGGGTGCATTTTCCAGAAGTAAGTGACAATAGCAGCACCACAACCCCAAGATCCGACTCTGGATGCTACTAATTTCATCTTCCTCGTTGTTTTCCACATCCAACAGCACTGTGTGATACAAATGGCTTCGGAAGTCCTGAACATGAGCCTTCATCTGCTCAGTCCTGTTCCTTGGAACTCTAAGCTCTGATCATGGATTAGCCTGACCTATTACCCAAATTCATCCTAACAAAGCTAACAATGGCTTCTACCTGCATATCCCTCCACACACGTAAGAAAGAAGGTGCCCTCTCTTCCGGGCATACCCAACAGTGCCCTCTTTTGGCATAACAAGGAGCATGATGTTAAGGACAAAGGCTTTGCAGCCAGGCAGACCTGGGCTCAAGTCCCTGATCCACCTCTTTTTTTTTTTTTTTTTTTTTTTGCGGTACGCGGGCCTCTCACTGTTGTGGCCTCTCCCGTTGCGGAGCACAGGCTCCGGACGCGCAGGCTCAGCGGCCATGGCTCACGGGCCCAGCCGCTCCGTGGCATGTGGGATCTTCCCGGACCGGGACACGAACCCGTGTCCCCTGCATCGGCAGGCGGACCCTCAACCACTGCGCCACCAGGGAAGCCCCCTGATCCACCTCTTAATAGCTGTCTGATCTTGGGTAATTTACATAAATTTTCTGTGCCTTCTTTTCCTAATCGATAAAATGGTTGTATACACCCCGCAGGGTGGTTATGAGGATGAAATTAAATAATGTACATAAGGTGCTTAGCACAGTACTGTAAATTCAAGTCACTGGACTGTGAGCCTCATGAAAGCAGATGGGGTTGAGTCTGCCCTGTCCACCTGAATCCCCAGGACCTAACAAAAAGCCTGGCATTTAACAGAGGCTTAAAAAAATGATTAGTGAATGAATGAATAAACATGCTAGCCCACATTAAAGATTCAATGCTGTGATTATTACATCTGACCATGTCCTCTACTTGCATGTCCAAAAACAATAACATATTAGGAAGAGAAAACCAACCAGAAGCTGATTTCACAGGTTTTCACTAAAAAAAATTGCTGGCAGGGGAAGTGAGGGTCTTGTGTCTCCAGCAGGATGCTGCACTAAACACTCTTTAGACCCTCCAACCAAAACCAACCAAACATGCCAGCTAGGAAAAAAAAAAAAAAAAAAAAGCTTTAATTGCACCAATTAAGTCTTCAAAAGGTAATGCCTATCAGAACCAAAAACTAACTGAACAGTGGAACTCAGAGAGATTAATGTTGTTCCAAAGCTACATGGGGTACAGACTGGGGACAAAACCCAGAGCCCACCCAAGGTAAGGACTCTAAGAGAAAAGCCCCTCAGCATAAAGCCCAAAAAGTTACACATTGGTATCAAGGGGAACTAGACCAAAACCACCCTACCCTCTACTCCCTGGAGACTACAGGCAAATTGCTTGTACTGAACACTGGCAGTGAGTAGAAGAGGGGGGAAAAATCTCTCTCAGAATTCATAAATACAAGCCAACACCAATAAGAGGGTTTGCAGCCTGAATTCACTCTACTTGGGTGGTCCAAAAAATAACAAGCCAAGAATTTAGTTTAAAATGGTCTCAAGCCGGTAATGACCACAGGCTCCTGGCAGAAGTCAATGCACATCCCCTGTAGGAACCAACCTCCATCACAGTCCCCAAAATTACCCAAAGGTAAAATTCTGATCTATGAGCTCATGGTAGCAATCACAAAACACACAAGGAAACCAAGCATCCTGAACAAGACTCAGCAGAAACAACAGGTAGTAGACTCAGACCCACAAAGACCTCAAACACTGGAATTATCAGACATAGAATTTAAAATAATTTTAACATATTTAAAGACATTTTTAAAAGGGCATTTGAAAATATAAGTAAAGAGCGTCTATAAAAATGACTACATAGATTTATTTATCTTTGGCTGCGTTGGGTCTTCGTTGCTGCGTGCGGCTTTCTCTAGTTGTGGCGAGCGGGGGCTACTCTTCATTGCAGTGCACGGCCTTCTCATTGCAGTGGCTTCTCTTGTTGCAGAGCACGAGCTCTAGGTACATGGGCTTCAGTAGCTGTGGCTCACAGGCTCTAGAGCGCAGGCTCAGTAGTTGTGGCACATGGGCTTAGTTACTCTGTGGCATGTGGGATCTTCCTGGACCAGGGATCGAACCCATGTCCCCTGCATTGGCATGAGGATTCTCAACCACTGTGCCACCAGAGAAGTCCCGACTTCATAGATTTAAAAAAAGAACCTCTAGAAATGAAAACTATAATGACTGAAATTTAAAACTCAGTAATTGTCTTTAACAGTGAGTTAGAACCAGTTGAAGAAGAATAAAACAGAAATTATAGAGGTGGAAATTATCAAAGAGAGATTACGATACATTGAGAATAGTGTGACAATTTGTAACATATACCTAATCATGGTTACAGAACGAGGGCAGAAAAAGAATATGACAGAGGCAATATTTGAAGAGATAATGGCCATTGAATCAAGCATTATCTCTGAGAAGTTTCTATAAATAATGAAGATAAATAGCCACAGATTTAAGAATCTAAAAAGGCCCAAGCAGTGTAAATAAAGGAATTAACACCTAA
This sequence comes from Grampus griseus, assembly GCF_964374135.1. Lineage (NCBI taxonomy): Eukaryota > Metazoa > Chordata > Mammalia > Artiodactyla > Delphinidae > Grampus > Grampus griseus. Next base: position 163,814,771 of record NC_139017.1, on the reverse strand, counting down.
TAGTGTTACCAGATTTAGCAAGTAAAAATACAAGACTCCTAGTTAAGTTTGAATTTCAGATAAACAATGATTTTTTTTTTTAGTATAAGCATGTCCCATGCAATATTTGGAACATACTTATACTAAAAATGTACTTGTTGAGACTTCCCTGGTGGTCCAGTGGGTAAGAGTGCAAGCTCCCAATGCAGGGGGCCCGGGTTTGATTCCTGGTCTGGGAACTAGATCCCACACGCCTGCCGCAACTAAAGATCCTGCGTGCCACAACAAAGATCCCTCATGCTGCAACTAAGACCCAGAGCAGCCAAAATAAATAAATATATTTTTTTAACGTACTTGTTTTTTATCTGAAATTTTAATTTAACTGGGCATCCTGTATTTTTTTTCCAGCAACTCTAACACCTAAACACATCATAATGAAACTGCAAAACACCAAAGAAAAAGAGAAGTTCAGAAAAGCAGCCAGGGGCTTCCCTGGTGGCACAGCGGTTGAGAGTCCTCCTGCCGATGCAGAGAACACGGGTTCGTGCCCCAGTCTGGGAAGATCTCACATGCTGTGGAGTGGCTGGGCCCGTGAGCCATGGCCGCTGAGCCTGCGCGTCCGGAGCCTGTGCTCCACAACGGGAAAGGCCACAACAGTGAGAGGCCCGCGTACTGCAAAAAAAAAAAAAAGCAGCCAAATGGCCTCTAAGTTGATGACAGATGTTCTCTAAGTCGATGACAGTTAGACTGACAGCTGACTTCTCAACCGCCGCAAGAGATGCCAAAATTCAGTGGAGTAATGTCTTCAATGTACTCAAAAAACATAACTAGAATTTTACATCTAGAGAAAATATCTTTAAATATGAGACTAAAATAAAGATATTTTTAAACAAATAAAAACTAAACAGGTTTGCCATAAACAGATCCTCATTTTTTTTAATGATAAAGGATTTATTCAGTCAGGAGAAAAGTAATACCAGATGGAAGCTTAGAGAAGCAAGAAGGAATGGAAAGCAAGGAGGATGGTGAGTGAATATGTGGGTATTTCTAAGCAACACAGATTGACCAAACCATTAATACCATGCAAGATTTACAAACTATAAAGTAGAATTAAAATATGTAACAACAGTGGAATTGAAGAGTGGTGGTAGGGACTTCCCTGGTGGTGCAGTGGTTAAAAGTCTGCCTACCAATGCAGGGGACACGGGTTCGATCCCTGGTCCAGGAGGATCCCACGTTCCTTGGAGCAACTAAGCCCGTGTGCCACAACTACTGAGCCTGTGCTCTAGAGCCCACAAGCCACAACTACTTAGCCTGTGAGCCACAACTACTGAGCCTGTGTGCCACAACTACTGAAGCCCCATGCACCACAACTACTGAAGCCCTGTGCACCTAGATCCCATGCTCCCCAACAAGAGAAGCCACTGCAATGGGAAGCCTGTGCACCGTAGCAAAGAGTAGCCTCTGCTCTCCACAACTAGAGAAAGCCTGTGCACAGCAATGAAGACACAACGCAGCCAAAAATAAATAAAATTTTAAAAAATAAAAAGAAGAGTGGTGGTGGAGTTTTAGCTTGCATTTGGGTGAAAAGAATAATGGTAGTTAATTTTAGTATTTGATTATGTAAATGGTATGTTGATATTTCTACAGTAATGACTAAAAGAATAGCAATAAAGTATATAACTTCCAAACAGACGATTAGGATGGAATGCAAAAAAAAAAAAAAAAAAAAAAATCCCCCTAAAATGGTTAGAAAATACAGGGGGGGAAAACAGAACAGGCAAAAAATAATTTAAAAAAAAGCTTTTAAAATAAATCATTGATTACCTAAAATCCCAGTTATCAGGGTGGATTTTTTAAAAATCCAAGTAAGTATCATTTATGAAAGTAAAAACTAAAACATAAGTACCCAAGAGGGTTAAAAGTGAAAGAATGAAAAAAGATATTCTAGGCGAACACTAATTAAATGAGAAAGATAAGGTAGTTATATTAACATCAGAAAAATAGACTTTACTGAAAAATGTATCATTAGAAATAAAGAGTGTCACAAACTAATGACAAAAGGTCCAATTCACCAAGAAGATACAACAATTCTAAACCTGCATGCAACTAATAACATTAAAAATTTTAAGGAAAAATTGACTGAGCAACAGGAGAAATTGACAAATCCACCATATATAAGAGATTTTAACATAGTTGTCTCAGTAACTGACAACACAGAGCAAAAAAAAAATCAGTAAGCATATAGAAAAATTTGACTGACACACTAATTAGCTTGATCTTATGGACATATATAGAACATTGCACTCAGTATACTTTCAAGAGTACATGAATCAATTTTCATGAATATTTCAAAGGCTGGGTGTCACACAGATAACATTCTCTAAGCACAATGCAAATAAGTTAGAAAATCAATAATAAACACATAATGGAGAAGCCCCATATATCTCCAAATTTTAAAACATTACTAAATGACTCATGGATCAAAAAAAAAAAGAACTCACAATGGAAATTAGAAAATATTTAGAATTGAATGATAATGAAAATATTTCGTACCAAAAGTTGTGGGATGCAGCTATAGCAATACCAAGAAGCAGATTTGTAGCCTTTAAAGGTTATATTACAAAGAATGAAGGATGAAAACTGAGTTGAATATTCTATTTAAATAACATCAAAGACAGTAGAATGAAGGAAACAATGCAGAGTAGAAATTAATGAAATAGAGAACATACATTTTAGAAGATCAATAAACCCCAAAGTTGATTATTTGAAAAGACCAATAAACTTGAATCTAATCATGAAGAAACAATCAAACAAATCCAAATTTAAGAGTGTATTAGTTTTCTACTGCTGCTGTAACAAATCAACACAAACTTAGTGGCTTAAAACAACGCAAATTTATTATTTTACAATTCTGTAAGTCAGTATTCTGATATGGGTCTCAACAGGCTAAAATCAAGTTGTCAGCAGGGCTGCATTCCTTTCTGGAGGCTCTACGGAAGGGTTCATTTTCTTGCTCATTCAGGTTGTTGGCAGAATTAGTTCCCTGTGGTTGCAAGACTGAGATCCCTGTTTCCTTGCTAGCTGTCAGCTTCCATTTCCAGCTTAGGACCATTTCCTGCATTTTTTGGCTCATATCTCTGTCTTCTTTCAAAGCCAGCAATAGCAGGTTGAGTCACTCTCATGTTTTGAATCTCTCCTTTTTCTTCTTTCATCTCATCTCTCTCTGACTCAGTCAATAAACGTTTTCTACTTTTAAGGTTTTATATTCCAGAATAATGAAAAGGAAGGAACACTTCCCAACTCATTTCATTATGCATAACCTTGACTCTAAAACCCATTAAGGACAGTATGAGAAATAAAAATTACATGCCAATGTCACTCATTAACATAGATGAAAAACCCTAAATAAAATACTAGCAAACCAGGGACTTCCCTGGTGGTCCAGTGGGTAAGAATCCACGCTCCCAATGCAGGGGACCTGGGTTTGATCCCTGGTCAGGAACTAGATCTCTAATGCAGGCCACAACTAAGAGTTCGTATGCTGCAACTAAGAAGAAGGCCGCATGCTGCAACGAAGATCCTGCATGCTACAACTAAGACCTGGTGCAGCCAAAATAAATAAATAAATATTTTTAAAAAAATACCAGGAATGAGCAATGAGTAATAAAAAGGGTAATAAATACACCAGAATCAACTTGTATTTATTTCAGGAATCCAAGATTGGCATAACATTAGAAAATCACTTAATATGCTTCATTACTTTAACAGATTAAAGAAGAAAAATAATATGGTTATTTCAGTAATACAGAAAAATCATTTGATATGATTCAACATCCATTTATCATTTTTTTAAGTTAGCAAACTATAAGTAAAAGAGAAATTTCTCAGTTTGTTAAAGAGTATCTGGGAGAGAAAGAAAAAGAGGAAGAGAAGAAATAAACTCACATTATATCGAATATCATACTGAATGGTGAAACACTGAAAGCATTTGCTTTAAGATCATGAGCTAGATAAGGTCTCATTATTGCCCCTCTATCACTATACTGGAGTTCCTCGCAATGCAGTTATGCAAAACATAGGACAAAAATGTCCAAAATAGAAAGGAAGAAAAAGAATGCAATTATCATATATAGAAACAAAAAAATTATATAAAAATTATTAGAATTAATAAAAGAGTGTCAAGAACCATTGCAGAATACAGAATCAACCTATAAGATCCAATTGTATTTCTAAACATCAGCAACACAATTTGAGAATGTAAGTTTAAAAATACAATGCAATACAATACAATCAAAATTCGCAATAGCATCAAAATATAAAGTATCCAGGACTGTAATGTACAAAAATTTTGCAAGCCCTTTGCATAAATAAGTGGAGAGGGATACTACCATGGATAGAAAGACACAATTTAAATATCTATATATATATATATATATATATAGAGAGAGAGAGAGAGAGAGAGAGAGAGAGTGTGTGTGTGTGTGTGTGTGTGTGTGTGTGTGTGTGTGTTTTTCCTCAATTGATCAAGCCCTCAGTAAAATTCTTTTTGTGGAACATACGATCTGATTCTAAAACATATGTGGGGCTTCCCTGGTGGCACAGTGGTTAAGAATCCACCTGCCAATGTGGGGGACACGGGTTTGAGCCCTGGTCCAGGAAGATCCCACATGCCACGAAGCAACTAAGCCTGTGAGCCACAACTACTAAGCCTGTGTTCTAGAGCCCGTGAGCCACAACTACTGAGCCTGTGTGCCACAACTACTGAAGCCCGCGCTCCTAGAGTCCATGCTCCTCAACAAGGGAAGCCACCACAATAAGAAGCCCGCACACCTCAACGAAGAGTAGTCCCTGCTCACTGCAACTAAAGAAAGCCCGCGTGCAACAATGAAGACCCAGCACAGCCAAACATAAATAAATAAATATTTTTTAAAAATGGTGCTGGAACAACTGAACATCCATCTGCAAAAAAAATTAATCTAGACACAGACTTTATACCCTTCACAAAAATTAACTCAAAATGCATCATAGGGCTTTCCTGGTGGCGCAGTGGTTGAGAGTCCGCCTGCCGATGCAGGGGACGCGGGTTCGTGCCCCGGTCCAGGAAGATCCCACATGCCGCGGAGCAGCTGGGCCCGTGAACCACAGCCTCTGAGCCTGCGCATCTGGAGCCCGTGCTCCGCAATGGGAGAGGCCACAGCAGTGAGAGGCTCGCGTACCACAAAAAAAAAAAAAAAAAAAAAAAATGCATCATAGACTTAAGTGTAAAATGTAAAACTATAAAACTCCTAGAAGATAACATAGCAGAAAATCTAACTGACCTTGGGCATAGCATGATCCATGAAAAAAATAACTGACAAGCTGGAGCTCATTAAAATTGAAAACGTCTGCTCTGGAAAAGACTATCAAGAGAATAAGAAGACAAGCCACAGACTGGGAGAAAGTATTTGCAAAAGACACATCTGATAAAGGACTGTTACCCAAAATATACAAAGAATAATAAAAAACCCAATGATAAAAAAACAAATAGGGGCTTCCCTGGTGGCGCAGTGGTTGAGAGTCCGCCTGCCGATGCAGGGGACAGGGGTTCGTGCCCCGGTCCAGGAAGATCCCACATGCCACGGAGCGGCTGGGCCCGTGCGCAATGGCCGCTGAGCCTGCGCGTCCCGAGCCTGTGCTCTGCAATGGGAGAGGCCACAACAGTGAGAGGCCCGCGTACCGCAAAAAATAAAAAATAAAAAAATAAAATAAGAAAACAAATGACTTAACTAAAACTGGACAAAAGACCTAAACAGACATCTCACCAAAGAAGATTTATAGATGACAAATAAGCACATGAAAAGATGCTCAACATAATGTGTCATTAGGGAAATGTAAATTAAAACAACAAGATACCACTACACACCTATTCAAATGGCCAAATCCAAAACTCTAACACCACCAAATACTGGCAAGGATGTGGAGCAACAGGAACTCCCATATATTGCTGGTGGGAATGCAAAATGGTGCCGCCACTCTGTGAGACAGTTCAGCAGTTCCTTACAAAACTAAACATGCTCCTACCGTATGATCTAGCAGTCACACTCCTTGGTATTTACTCAAATGAACTGAAGACTTATATTCACACAAAAATCTGAACAGAAATATTTACAGCAACTTTATCCATAATTGCTGAAACTTGGAAGAAACCAACATGTTCTTCAGTAAGTGAAAGAGTCAATAAACTGTGGTACATCCAGACAATGGACCATTAGCACTAAAAAGAAATGATCAAGCCATGAAAGGACATAGTGGAACCTTTAGTATTACTAACTGAAAGAAGCCAATCTGAGAAGGCTATATCCTGTATGATTCCAAATATATGACATTATAGAAAAGGCAAAACTTCAGAGACAGGAAAAGGATCAGTGATTTCCAAGGCTTAGAGGGGAGAGGTGGATGAATAGGTTTAACACAGAAGCTTTTTAGGAGAGTGAAACTATTCTGTATTCTGTATGATGCTACAGTAGTGGGTATATGTCATTATACATTTGTTGAAACCATAGACTGCACAACACCAAGAGTAAATCTCAATGTAAATTATGGACTTTGGGTGATAATGATGTCAAGGTAGTTTCATCAACTGTAACAAATGCACCACTGTGGTGCAGGATGTTGATAGTCAGGGAGGATGTGTGTATGTGGGGACAGGAGGCATATGGGAAATCTCTGTACCTTCCACTCAATTTTGCTGTGAACCTAAAAGTGCTCTAAAAATATTAAAAACTAAAACCATATTATGACCCATCAAATAAAATAGGAAATCATGATATAAATTAATAAATTGAAATTTTGACAAGGATTGGGATATTTACAGTTTCCAAGTACCTCTCCCCCCCCAAAAAAAATACATATTAATTCCAAGGAGAAAAAGAATAACCTGACAGTGGAGAAGTGGAAAAGTGGCTGACACCACCTGAATCAAGGGTTCAAAGTGCACTTCATCGGTAATGGAAAAAATCCAAATCACACCACCTGACAGGATGCACTGAGAAGAACCCCAGCATTGCTTCTGTGATATTCCGGCTAAATATGCAAAATCTGAGTCTAATCTTGAGGAAACACCAGAAAAAGCCAAACTGAGAGATGGGCTACAAAATAGCTGACCTGCAATCTTCAAAAATGTCAAGGTCGTGAAAATTAAGGAAAGTCTGAGGAATTTTCCAGAATGAAAGGAAAAAAGACATGATACTAAATGATTCTGAATTGTATCCTTTACTGTAAAAGATATTGTTGGGACCACTGGGAAAACTTGAATGGAGTCTGAAGACTAGACAGTAGTAACAAGTCAATGTTTATTTCCTGATTTTGATGGTTGTATTGTGGTTCTATAGAACTATCTTGTTTGTAGGAAATACACACTAAAGTATTGGGGGGTAATGGGGTACCATATTGGCAACCTACTCTCAAATGATTACAAGAAAAAGATTTTTTGTACTATTCTTGCAACTTTGAGGTGTTTCAAATTTTTTTAATTGAAGTTTATTTCATATGATATCTGCATGCTATAGAATGAAGTTGGACCCCTACCTCACACCATATACAAAAATTAATTCAAAATGGATCAATGACTTAAATATAAGAGCTAAAACCATAAACTCTTAGAAGGTAACATAGCAGTGAATTTTCATGACCTTAGATTTGGCAATGGATTCTTAGACATGACACCAAAAGAACAGCAGCAAAAATAAAAAGAAAGTGGACTTCATCGAATTTAAAACCCTTGTGCGTCAAAGGACATTACCAAGAGGGTGAAAAGACAACCTACAGAATCGGATAAAATATTTGCAAATTAGATATCTGATAAGGGTCTAGTATCCAGAATATATAAAGAACTGTTGCAAATCAACAATAAAAAGAAAGCCCAAATTTAAATATGGGCAAAATAGTTGAATAGACATTTATTAAAAATATATACAACAGAGATTGTTCCAAAGAAGACATACGAATAGCCAGTAGGCACGTGAAAAACTGATCAACATTGCTAATCATCAGGGAAAGGCAAATCAAAACTAAAATAAGATATCACTTCAAACCTGTTAGAGTAGCTATCATCTAAAAGACAAGAGATGAGAAGTGTCAGCGAGGATGTGGAGAAAAGGGAACGCTTGTGCACTGTTGCTGGGAATATAAATTGGTGCAGCCACCATGGAAAACAGTATGGAGGTTCCTCAAAAAGTTAAAAAATGGAACTTTATGATCCAGCACATGATCCAGCAATCCCACTTCTGGGTATATACCCAAAGGAAATGAAAGCAGGACAGAAAAGAGATATGTACACTCCCATGTTCCTTCCAGCATTATTCACAATAGCCAAGATAAGGAAACAACCTAAGTGTCCATCAAAAAAAAAAATGGATAAAGAAGATGTGGCATCTATGGAGAACAGTACGGAGGTTCAATTTTGTAAGATGAAAAAGTTCTAGAGATCTGTTGCTCAGCAATGTAAATATACTTAACCCTACTGAATTGTACACTTAGAAATGGTTAAGATGGCAAACTTAATCTATGTGGCTTCACCACAATTTAAAAAATAGAGTGTTCTAAAGCAAAAGTGACAAAATGTTAATATCTGTTCAGAGATGGGTATCCAGTTTATCTTCTTAATTATGTTCTGTAATTTTCTTCATATTTGAAAATTTTAAATCTCAGTCCAGGGTTCTGTGTGTGCAAAGGCCCTGCGGCAGGATGAAGCATAGCCAGTGCGGGCTGGAGATCAGGGAGCAAAGGACAAGGTGGCACAGGATGAGAGAAGTAGGTGGGGACTCAATCACACAGCCACCGGAGACAACGTCCTTCCCACACATTCCAGAGGCTCCCACCTGTGCCAGCCTAGAAGTCAGGTCTGCTCCCTAGCACTAACAGGGCTCCTGAGTCTGCTTCCCAAATCACGTAGTGCCAGCCCCGGCCCAGCCCACAGCTCTGCCCTGAACAGGACAAGCTCATGTTTCCCCATCCCTGCTAGGCTGTTTTTCCCCACAAGAGACAGTTCTGAGCCAACAGGTTTCTGTGGGCGGATGCTGCAGGGCAGGGTTCACACAAAGACGCGACTGTCTCGGGCACCATCCTGGCCCTGCAGAGCAGGATCCTCACCTGATCCTCCAGCCTCCACGTCAAAGAGGAGACATCTAAACCCCCACTAGCCGCCCACAGCACTCAGCCCAGCCCTGGTCCCGGGTGGCTCTCTTGGGGCACTTTTCACCCCTCAGAGAGGAGGAGGGAAGTTGAGGCAGGACACGACAGTAGCGAGTTGGCACTTCTGTGCCCAAAAGAAGAGTCAAGCCATGGAGCGCAGCATCTTCCATGCGCGTGGCGCTTTACAGTGCTCGGTGCACCGTGAAGGAGGCACGGTGGGCACTGGCATGCTTGTGAGAGGTCACGAAAAGGAATCAACTGTGCTGAAGTCACAGCTGACCAGAGGGTCCAGACCCTCCAGCTCCCAGGAGCACAGGAGGTTTCCACCCCAGGAGTGACAGTCTGACAGCGAAGACACTGGGCGAGGCCTCCCAACGGCACCGCTTAGTAGCTGGGATCTTGGGCAGACCTCCTGATCGTGACCTCCCTAGGGTGCCAAGTGCAGTGCCTGGCATGTCGTAAATATTCAGCAGTCGGTGGCTCTTCTAACCGTGATGAAACAACCCACTAGAGAGCTGTCACTAACAACCAACTCATCTACTCCAGAGGCCATCGCATGGGCTGAAATAGGAGGAGGGGTGAGGGCACGCGGGGGCAGAGCACCTGCCTGCCAGATAGACCCCCTGCCCCACACCCAGGCTCACCTGCTTTGCTGAGATTAAAGGCAATCAGAGTCACAGAAGAGGCAGTGGGAACCAGGAGACCTGAGGGGGTCCAGTCCCCACACTGATCATAATGTGCTGTGTTACTCTTGGCAAGTCACTTCCTCTCTGAGTCTCATGGTTTTTTTTCATCAGTAAAATGAAGAGTCTGGACATCAAGAAAGGCCCCTCAAAACTAAGGTCCTGTGAATGTATTTTATTTCCAAATTCCTTCTAAAATGGATAGGTAGATAAACATGGATGGATGGGTGTGCGGATTGGGGAGGTGGATGAAAGATAAGTAAAAACTGGTTGGTTATTATTTTCTTTTAAGGCTGACTCAAGAAAGGAAGAAAGGAAAGAAGGGAAGGAAGAAGGAAGGGAGGGAGGAAGGAAGGGAGGGAGGAAGGAAGGGGAGAGAAAGAAGGAGAGAGAAAGAAGGGGCAAGGGAACTAGCTACGGCTCACTGCGCCCTCCCACATGCCATGTGTTGTTCAAAGCACTTACATGGGGCTCTCCTGCCTCTTCGAGATGGTGGCAAGTGAAGAAACTCTTCAGAAATGATGAGGAGAAAAGGTCCAAAATTACTGCCAGAAACCAGCTATATCAATCAAGGTTCTCCAGAGAAACAGAACCAATAGGATGGATGGATGGATGGATGGATGGATGGATGGATGGATGGATGGATGGGTAGGTGGGTGGAAGGATGGGTGGATGGATGGGTAAATGGATGGGTGGATGGATGGATGGATGGATGAATGGATGGGCAAGTGGATGGATGGGTGGATGGATGGATTTATCTTAAGGAATTGGATTACACAACTGTGAAGACCAGCAAGTCCAAAATCCTGTAAGCAGCAGGCTGAAATCTTCCAGCAGCTGGAAACTCAGGCAGAAGTTGATGTAACAGCCTTGAAGTAGAATTTCTTCTCTTGGAAACAGTTTTTGCTCTTAAAGCCTTCAATTGATTGGATGGGGCCCACCCACAGTATCAAGGGTAACCTCCTTTACTTAAAGGCAACTGATTGTAGGTGTCAACTACAGTCCCTTCAGAGCAACACCTAGATTAGCATTTGATTAAACAACTAGGTACTATAGCCTAGCCAAGTGGACACATAGCATTGACCACCACCCCAGCTGACCCAGCCTCAACCGTGCTTCCCTTAACCTCTCTCCTATTTCCCCAACCCAGCCGAACCCGACTTCCCATCCTTATCTCAAAGAATTATCTTCCAGTCTGTGGCATTTCCACAGTCAAGATCTCCAGGGGCCTCACCCAGTAGGGTACTGTATTGGGATGGGAGCTGAACAGAACCAGAAAGATATTTCTATCAGGAACCTGGAACAAGAGACACAGACTTGGCCAAATCAGCCAAAAGAACCCGAAAAAGAAAAGAAAAAACCTGCTCCCCAGATCAGCTGATCTCTCTCTGGGTCCTCGGTTTTTTCCTGTTCCATGGATTCCTTGGTATTCACTGTCTCTCATAAACATATTTCTGTGATATATACTGTAAATCTGCTTCATTTGAAATTCACAGTTAATGACCTATTCCCTCGGATTCAGGAAACAGAGTAAGGTTCCGGCTTTTAAAGGCCAGGAGTTTACTAGCGAGAATATGACAAGTATTACAAAGTATAGGCCTGCTCTAAAAGCACTTAAGAAACAGTCTCCATCAGAAATTTCAAGAATACCTTCAAATAACATCATTTATCTGCCAAAAGGCCAAGGGGGTGGGAAGCGACGGTGGGCAGGGAGTAAACGAGTATTTGATCAAATCCATACTCTCAACTCCCTGAGGAGGGGGATAGATATTTACTAACCCTTCTCGCTCTGGCAAGGTTTGTGTGCACACTTGTGAGGGCCGGGGGTCTGCAGGGCTGCAGATGAGTGCACACGTGGGCACCAAAGGCCCTTCCAGCCACCAGCCCCCACGGCTGACAAAGCAAACTCCACCATGATCTGAACTCTATGACAAAGAGGTAATTTAATAGAATGAGTCTCCCCGTTTTCGGGTCGGCCCACTTAACTGAAATCCAAACCCAGCTCCGGAGTCAAGTGGGCTGTGGACGCATTGATCAGGCCCATCCACACTTTCTCATTTTCAAGAGAGTCAGGGCTTAACCAGGTTAATTTCTGTTAAACACATTACCCAGGTACTCTCCTCTTACCAGCCCAGTGATTTTGTGTCAGGCCTGAAGGATTGTGATTGCAATCCAGTGAGACGCCAACTCAACAGGGTGATTTACTGAGGCCCACGGAGCCCAGGCCAGCCTCCTACCTGCTGGCCACTGGACGGGAACTTTCTTCCTTGAGTCTTGTCATGATTAACGGCTGAGGGCCCGGAACGAGGTGTCACGTGGGAGGCTGTCCCTGGGGAGAACAGGATGCTGCTTCTTTTGGACACACACTCCGTGCTTCTCTCCAAGCCTGGGGAGGGGGAGGGGGGGAATTGGCACGAGGGCCTCTTCGTTCCATGGAGCGGGAGGGGCTGGGCTTCCGGAACTGGTCATTCCAAGTCATGCCCGTTCCTCGGTGGAGTGTGACCCTCCTGTCATACAAGGAACATTCCCAACCGTACTTTCCAGTCTCCTCTGGACCACAGGCCTCAGCGGGACAGGCCCAGTGCTCCCACCTCAGACCCCACCTTCTCCCAGCTTCTGTCCCCTCTGCTCTCTTTGGGACCGACTCCCACGTGCTCCCATCCTGCTTTGTGATCACTTCACCTGTGGCCTGAGCCACTCGCCTCACGTGTCCACTTCCCAGGCCCCTCAACTGGGGCGTGACGAGGACACCTGCTTGTAGGGTCATGGAGACAAAGCCCGGGGAGCAGTCCGCCTGGCGCCTGGTGCACGGTGAGCCTTCCGTCAATGTCAGGTGCTGTCATTTCCCTTAAGAAGAGAAGCTGGAGGGCTTCCCTGGTGGCGCAGTGGTTGAGAGTCCGCCTGCCGATGCCGGGGACGTGGGTCCGTGCCCCGGTCCGGGAAGATCCCACATGCCGCGGAGCGGCTGGGCCCGTGAGCCATGGCCGCTGAGCCTGCTTGTCCGCTGGAAAGGACAGATGAGAACCTGCGCTGGTGAGGACGGGGAGAAACTGGAGCCCTCCCCCCGCGCTGATGGGAATGTAAATGGTGCGGCCCCCGCGGAAACAGTTTGTCAGTTTCCTAAAAAGTGACATGTGCACTTATCATATGACCCAGCAATGTTCACTCCTAGGTTTTTTTTCACTCCCGAGAGGAATGAAAACAGGTGTCCACACAAAGACTTGTGCACAAATGATCACAACAGCTTCATTCGTAATACCACAAAATTGGGAACAACCCAGATGCCCATCAGCAGATGAATGGATAAACTTGAGTGCGGTCTATCCACACAGCGGAGCGTTATTCCGCCATAAAAAGGAATGAAGAACTGAGACCTGCTACGACATGGATAAGCCACAAAATCATTATGCCAACTGGAAAAAGGTACACACAAAAGACCACCTAGTGTATGATTCCACACATAGGAAATGTCCAGAAAAGGCAAATCTATAGAGACAGAAATTAGATTAGTGGTTGCCTGGAGTTCAGAAGTAGAGCAAGGATGAACTGTAACTGGGCACTAGGGGTCTCACTGACGTGGCAAAATGTCTAAAACTCAATCGTGGTGATGGATACACAACTCAGTGACTTTACGAAAAAGCATTGAACTATACACTTAAAATGAGTACATTTTATGGAATGTAAATTATGCCTCATAAAGTTGTTTAAAAAGAGAGGATGAGAGCAGCTGGTACCTGTCACTTGTAATGAAGGTTGCTACCTGAATTTGATTTGGGTTTGTTTGTTCTTTGCTTGTCCGTTTTGCCAAAACAAGGTAACAAGATTCTGTTGGGACTGAAAAAGCTCATATATGTGTCGTTATATGAGATACTGAACTAAATTTCCTAGTGCAGGGCCCAGCACAGTGTTGGAAATGACCGCAGGCATCATTTATAATCTATGAGCTCTTTTTCATTGGAAAGGTCTCCTAGAAGAGGAAAGATTTAAGGGGATACAGTTGACCTTTGATAGTCACTACCTGCCCTCTGGATGTTCAGCGCATGAAATGCCTATAAAAGTCCATTGTCCGTGGGAACCAATTAGATATTCAACCATGCGTACATTGCTTATTGATCATCTTCCACGCGCACAAGTTACTGAATCTGGGCCTCAGTTTCTTCATCTGTAAAATGGGCTGATAGGCTTAATGTAAGGATTGCTTGAGTTAATATATGGAAAGTGCTTGGGCGCATAGCAAGTGTCAGCTATGATTGTTACTTTGTAAACCAGGACCTTCTCCCCAGCCTAGCTTCAAGAGTGGCCTGGCTAATCAGTGGCTACTGCTGCTGACTTCCAGGCTGTGCACCTCACATGCCCCCACACCTGTCCTTTGTGGCCATATTTACTGCACCTGTGATGTCACTGCCCTTGTGTCATCATTTAGGCAATGGCTCTCTCTCTCCCACTGGAATGCAAGCTTCATCTTGGCAGGGACCAGGCCAGTTTCTGCTTACTACTGTGTCCCCATCTGCCTAATACAAGAGCTAACAAGCTCACAATAATTACTTATGGAAGGAATTAAAAAGGAAGATGAAGGGGGGAGGGAGGGAAGGAGGAAGGAGCCACTAGCATTGGTAGGAACAGTCCTCCCAAGATAAATGTCATTGTTACCAAGCAAATCTTCAATCCTAAGCCCAGGGTCTTCCCGTGCAGTGCCTGGAAGCATAGGGGGTGGGGAGGGGGCAGGGAAATAGGAATTTTAATCATAATGGGGGAACGACCCACAAATTGGTACCATATACTCTATGTCGGCTTTCTGGAGTTCAGTAGCACTGGTGGTGTTAAAAGTACAGAAAGTATAGTTCCTGACATGTATTACTCTGAATACTGCCCGGCCCTACTCTAAGCTCTTTATACTTATTATTTAATCCTCACAACAACCCTCTGCGGCAGGTACTACCGCTATCCCATTTAACAGATGAGAGGACAGAGGCCCAAAGGGTTTTAGTAACTCACCTGAGGCCATACAGCTAAGTGGCAGAGCCAGCTTTGGACTCACAAAATTTGACTCAGAAACTGTGCCCTTAAACCCTACATGATGCTTCCAGAAGAGGGGGAAGTGCTTAGAGAATGAATGAGCAGCATTTCTTTTCTGACACTATGGAGCTTAGGATCCGCCATTAGAAAAAAGGGCCACCTCCAATGACTGATGCTGGCAGATCCCTCACAGACTCTCTCTCGTTCAGTAAGTGTTTACTGAACATCTTACCCTCTGTTTCCTAATCTGTAAAGTGGGAATAATAGTTATGGAACGTGCCTTGTTGGATAGGCACTCAGAACACAGCCTTGCACATAGTAGGGGCTCAATAAGTGTTCGTTATGTTGTTATCTGTTTGAGGCAGGCCTTCACTGGACTATGGGAACATAAAGATGCAGAAGACACAGGCTTTCCCCAAAAGAACCCGTTGGTTACTAGGGGAAACAGACCAATAAGCCATCATAACCCAGTCATTCTTTAGAAAGTGAAAAAGTGCCTCCTTGATCAATAAGATCTTGACATTATTTACAATAGAAATGCTAATCAAATTAAATACACACACAAATGAGTGCATGTAATACTTGTGACATCTGAATAAGGTCAATGAATTGTATTAATGTTAATTTTCAACGGATTGTATCAATGCTAATTTCCTGATTGTGATAGTGTACTATAGTTATATAAGATGTTACCCTTCGGGGAAACTGGGGGAGGGGTATATGGGATCTTTTTGTATTAGTTCCTGCAACTGCATGTGAATCTATAATTATCTCAAAATAAATACTTTTTTAAAAAAGCTCTTGGCTCTTTCAAGAGAAATTGATTTGTCATGCAGTCCTATATAGGACTTTTAATTTCATTAATATATGCACATCAATGCTATTATAAGTATCTATATGAGATGATGTATGTTAACTAAATTTAGTGTGGTCATCATTTCACTATATATGTAAATCAGGTCATTATGCAGTGCATCTGAAATGTGTACAGTGCTGTATGCCAATTACAACTCAATCAGACTGAAAGGGGAAGAAAATGCTGTTATGAACATCTAGTTTGCCTGGGAAGATAGTGACGTTAGTACGGTTATCAGGTGCCAGGTGTGCTCTATATGCATCATCTTCAGTCTTCACAAGAGAGCTGCGAGATGGTATTTTTCATTTCTAAATTCAGCTGAGCGCTGAAAATTGTCCAGAATGTAGGGGAAATTTTGGCCTGGCTTTGCGTCTGCTGAGAGGTTGTCCAGTGAACACAGCAGCTGAGAGCCCAGGAAACACAGCGTGCCACTTCTTTCCATCCGGAACCCACCCACTCAAAAAGTTTAAAGAAGGAGAGATGGCTACGGTGGACAAGGAAGATGAAGGGGCTGGTGGGGCTGGAGATGTCACGAGAATAGCGACTTCCTGAAAGTCAGAAAAACCAAAAGTTTCCAATAGGGAAAAACAAAAGCTTTTCACGAAGGTGATCAAATATCCAAGGGAAGCAGCTTTTCATTCGGTTCAATGGGGCAACTGGCCAAAAAGCAGCAGTGTTCTGTGGCCCAAAATGTTACTCGTTACTTATGGGAACAAGGTTACTTGTCACTTGTTTCATAAAAACAACTTCCAGGGTAAATCACTGGTGCGTGTTGTCCTCTCCTTCTGAATCAGGATTCAAAAGGACACTTCAGCATCAAGAAGAGAGTCAGTCCTGTTCATCCTAGGATAGCCTTACTGAGCCTGGAATATTTAGAAACATTAGAAATAAATTTTAGAAATATTTAGACACTATAGTTTTCTAAATTATATTTAGAGTATAATACCTAACAATTTGGGGGCCCCGCTTGGCCACAAAAATCATTTGAGAAGAGAAAGACTTCATTACGTCACTACTGTCCTTTGGTAATTGTGCAGGAAGAGGGCAGGTGACAGATGACTAATTCCTGCAGGGGCCAGGCGCTCCCAAAGCAGATACACACTTGGTATAAGGAGGGCGCTACATTCCTGGGGGCTGAGTCGTCTGCAGGGACATGAATGCTCAGTTGTCTGCATCTGGTCTCTCCGCAGCATTCCACTGGGGCACCTTCCTTACTGGTCTTGGGAAGTTCTAGAACAGATTTGTTTTTCCCAGTCTGCAGCATGAAAGCAGGGTATAAAGGAGTCGTTTTTATGAACCACAGTGGAGTGTCTATTGAAGGATGTGTCATGTGTGGAAAGGTCTGGATGGGAACATTATACAGTTTTAGGCACGGCTGAGATCAAACCACCATCTCTTGGTTTAAAATATGGTTGACTGCCCACCCTTCCCTCTGCAAGCCGAGCTCACATGCAGAAGGAGTCAGGACTCGGGCCCTCGGGTCGAATATGCCATCTAATGAGAATGGGATATGAGGAAGATAGATGAACAGCTACATAAGCCGTAGAGCCAATTCCAGCTGATTCCCCATCTCTCACCTTCCTAAACACAACAAGAATCGTTTTCATCCCTCACCACCTACCAGGGAGGCAGGGGAGCAGGTGACCGAGCCCAGTGCTCGGGAGCACGTGCTCGCTGGGCAAGCTCCCTGAGCCTCGTTTTCCTCGTGGGTAAAACGTAGATGATAATAATCATATCCTACTTCCTGGGCTCTTGTGAGGATTTAAGGTGATTACCCAGGTGTGGCATTCTTGGTGAGGGTATTTGGCTCATGGCAAAGGGTCCACACCCAGGGCTTATTTGTAGTGTATTCACCCGTTCCAGGCACCAGGTAAGCCTTGGCCTTCACTATTTCATTAAACCATCACGGCACCAAATGAGGTAGGTATTTTATTTTCCCCTTTTACAGAAGAGGAAACTGAGGCCCAGCCAGGCAAAGTGGCTTTGGCCACGGTCACACAGCCTCAAACCTGGTAGGTCCCTAAGGGTCACAAAAGCAGCTCTGTTGGGGGCAACTTCCAGGCCAGGGGCCCCCACAAGGGGTCTTTGTGTGGGCAGGGCTCCCCCAGCCTGAGCCACAGCCTGGTCCCCACGGCCTCCTGCTCCAGCCCAGGCCAGGCTCTGCATCTCTGCCCATGGGCGGAGGCTCTGCTGAACCTCTGCTCGCCCGTAACCCAGCTACTAATTCCCACCCCAGCTAATGTGCTGCCGGCATTTCAGAACTAACCAGCAAATAAAAAGCTTTTCGCTCTCCATCAGCCTCTTAGGGCCTCTCGGCCACGTTCCCTCACCTGTCAGTTTCACTTACGGAGGCAGACCCGGGAATGGAACCACTCACCTCAGCCGGCCACGCTGTTACAGATGTGTTTCATGGAGACGGGGAAGGGGGGAAAGTAAATGTGTGTGTGTGTGTGTGTGTGGAAGTATGTGAGTGTGTGTGTACGTGGGTGTGTGTATGTGTGTTTCCCAAGGCCTCCTGGTGCTGAGCCCAGAGGGACTGAGCTGAGGGATATGGTGGGGATGGGCAAGGGCTCCTGCCACTACTTACTCCTTCTGGAAGGCTCCAGGATCACCTGAGAGACCCCCAAACCTGAAAGCCTCTGCTTTCCTACCCGAGCAAGCAGAGGAGGGGGGTGGACCATTGTCTTCATTTGGCAAACGGAGAAACTGTGGGAAGGTGTGTGGGCCGACATCCTGGTCTCTTTTCCACACCCAGCACTCCTGATGCTCCTCCAGCCCCATCCTCCACTGCCTGGGCACCGCGGGTTGACTGCCTGTCCCAGCCATGTGGCTGCCTTGCTCTGTGCCCCGGAGCAAGGCACTCAGGCTCTCTGTCCTTAGTGACGGCCAACAGCTGACTAGGCACCGAGCACGTTATCCTCCTGACAGCTCTCTGCGGAGGGGATCTGAGAGCTGAGCATCCCCATTGTACAGATGAAGCAACTGAGGCCCCAAGAGTTTAAGTAACTAAACTTTTACACACGTCTCTGGTTGTCTCCTTAAGATAAAATCATGGATGTGGAAAGGCTGAGCTGAAGGGCACTCAAAATGAAGGCTTCTAATTCATCTTACCAGTGACCCTCCATAAGTGTGGTACCAATCTGTGCTCCTACCAACCAATTTGCCTCTTTGTTTGAAAATCTCATTTCCACCATTCTGGGGGGCTGACCTGCACTTCCAAAGTCAACCCCTTCACCAATTCTGCCAGAGGTCTCAGGGGTCCCAAGAGACATCCAGGTGCTCAGCTAAGGTGTCCCAAGCTCCCCAGGTGACAGACAGGTTACCCCCTCCCCCTTGCATGCACACACAAACACACACACGGAAGGTGTACCTCAGCTTCTGGACACAAGCACGTATGGGATAAACGACTTCTATTGAGTCTGTTCAACAGGCTATGGGCTGGGGCTCCTCACAGAGCCCTTCCAACCCAGTGAAGAAAGTCAGACTCAAATAACAATAAGCAGGTCCTGACATAGACAACAAACATCCTTGAGATGGGAATGGGGGGCGCCCTCTGAGGGATGGGATGGGCAGGGTTTGGATCAAGCCAGAGGAGGCTCTCCAGGCAAGAGGGGGCCTGGAGTTCCATCAGTTCTACTCTACAAAATAACTCCTCAAGTTGGAAAACTAAGCAGGATGCTGCCTAGTTCCCAGAGAGCCTTTTGAGCTGGAGCAGCTCTGCAAAAACATTTTCCAAACTCATTAGCCCTGCAGAAGTCCAGTTTTGCTTGCAAAATTTCCCCTGGCCCTACCAACACTCTGTACAATTGTTCCCCTTTTCATTCCATCCATCCCCCAGGATCTCTCCAACCTCTTCCCACATCACCTAGCAAAAGGAAAGTTCAAACATTTGCTGTCCACAGCAAAGAACTTGAACTTGGGTTTGGACGTGGTGTGAGAGGTAACAAGCAGGGAACCACCCTGGGTTAACAGATGTCCTTGCCCCTCACCCTCCACCGCCCGCCACCTGACCTTCATTAGCCAGCTTCTGTTTTCTCTTAGACCCCATACCTGGGACCGTTTTTCACATCTACAGCCAGGACGTGCTCTGCCTGGCTCTGTACCCCACCTACATCCCAGCCCCCAGACCAAACACAGAGCCAACAGCTGCCCAAAGCAGCTGTCTTGATTTACAGTCAAGCATAAGCGCTGCAAATTCTATTTCCCCAGAAACACATGAAAAACTTGGCTCTTTCACTTGCTGACACAAATCTTCTTTTTTCTATTATTCTTCCCTCCCCAATGTCCTCCCTCACCTCCCACCTCTGCCCCAGTCACCAGCACATAAATGAAAAGCTGCAGTTGCAGAGGCAGGGAGACTAGACAAACGGACTCATCTTGAAAATCAGCTTCCTTCTGAGTCTGCATGTCTCCGGGAACACACATCTGTTATCACACGTCAAGGGCAGGAGGGGGCCTTCGCTGGCCTGGCTTGTTTATTAGGCACCCGGAGGGACCGCACACTTCAGGGTTCAGCAGAGCTGGAGAATCCGTAGTCCCTGCACCCATCCCGAGGGGCTGGAGCCATGCAGCGGAGTTCCTTCAACCAGCCTGCCCACGGAATCCTCACTCGTCTCCCCACTCTCTCCCGACCCATTCTCCCGAAACCCCACCATGTCCCATGTCCGAATCAGATGTATTTGGTCACTCCAAACAGGAAAGTCCTCTTGACTGCCCATCCCCTGCCACACACACACACACACACAGTCTCACCATCAAGCACAGCACAGAAAGGTCAGCACTACAAGGCCTCTGAGCACAGCCACAGGCCCACAGCCCCCTTCCAAGTCCTCTGCAAAAGTGCTTCCCCTCTAACCAAGTTGTCTGGATGTTGGAGTTTGTTAGGCTGGGTGGGGGGCGTGTTTCATAATTTAATGTGGCTGTTGAGTCTGAGGACAAGGGTCACCAGCTGACTTGGGGGGTATAGAAACCTGATTAGGACTTTTCACACATCACAGGAGGAAACCATCACCTTGACCAGGGCCTTCTCAGCTGGCAGCTCACAGGTCTGTGATCTATGACAGCATCAACACTGGCAGAGGCTGGGGGAAGAGTTGGGCAGCGTTGAATTTAGTAAGAATCTAAAGTGCCCCCCACCCCAACCCAGCATCCCCTTCAGGTCCACAGGGGAGATGAGCGATCCAGTTAAAGAGTCCTGAGAGTTTGAGGATGGTGGAAGTAAGACCCTGGCTTTCTCAGGCTCACTTTTCTTCCTGAGAGCCCTAAACATTTTCACAAAGACAGTCGTGTCTGTCCTAATGAGTTCTGTGAAGGTAGAAACGGACAGGAATTGCATCATGGAGTTGTACAACAAAGTTGAGGCCCAGAGAGGTTAAGTCACTTGTCCAAGGTCACACAGCATGATAAAAAAAAAAAACTGAAGTTGGCAATTTCTTAAAAGTTAAACAGACATTTAACATACAACCCTGCCATCCTACCCCTGGATACTTACCCAAGAAAAATGAAAGCATATGTCCACGTAAAGACTTGTACCCAAATATTTATAGTAGCTTTATTCATAACAGCTCCAAACTGGAAACAACTCACACGTCCATCCACAGGTAAATGGATAAACAAAGTGTGGTATATCCCTACAATGGAATATTACTCAGCAATAAGAAGCAAGAAACTACTAGTACGTGAACAACGTAGATAAATCTCAAAAAGACATTATACTAAGTGAAAAAAATCAGACTCAAAAGGAAAAAAGTACATACTACAGATTTCATTTAGACAAAATTCTAAAAATGCAAACTAATCAATAGTAATAGAAAGCAAGTCAGTGGTAACCTGGAGAATGGGAGGGATGGATTACCAAGGGAACCTTCAGAGGTGATGGATGTGATCAGTATCTTGATTGTGGCAATGGTTTAACAGATGCGTTCATATGTTAGAAGTCAAACTGTACGCTTTCAATACGTGCGGCTCACTCCATGTCAATTATACCGCAAAAAAGCTGTAAAACAATTTACTGGCAAAAGGAGAAGGGGAGACAAAGCAAAGAGGAAGTACAAGTAGAAAACTAAAAAATGCTAGAAATGAAATCAGGGTGCAGAATGTAAGGCATGCTGCCTGCTAGAGGCCCAACTCAAATTTATTTCTAAGTGAAGGCAAGGAGGGGGAAAAATGATTTTAACACAATAAAATAGTGTCCAGGAAGCTGGAAATAAAAATGTTTGGGTGAAGCCCAGTAGGTTCCCAATCCTGAGTGCTTCTCTGGGGCCTCGTCACCTACCCCCCCCCCCCCCGTCGATAAGATTCCTAAACCCTAAATTCCTGTTGGTACAGGTAGAAACAGAGGTGAGCTGGTGAGTGTTTAACAACCGGCTCCTGGGGTGGGGCCATCCTGGTTGCAGTGTTCGCCGATTTCTGGGGTATAAATACTCTCACCACGGCCAACATCCAACTACTAACGTGCAGTCTTTGGGCACAGGCTTGGGAAGAGATGCACAGTAGCATCGTATAGTGTTTCCACCAGAGATGCAACAGCTGTAAAGACCATAGATAATAACAAGACCATAGATAATAACAAAATATAGGGAAATAATTAGGACGTGGTGAGTTTTGAATACTTCTTGTCCTTGTTTTTAATATAATTGTAAGCTTATATAATGTAATTTATAATGATGGCTGGCTCATAAAATTCCTGCTGATTTAAGGAGTGGATCTCGGTCTGGTACCAGCACACCACTGGGCAGAAGATGGAGGATGCCACTGAAGACAAAGTGTCCACGTGACCCAAGGCCCCATGATTGGATGTGGGACCAGAGCTGGGTAGCAGGAGAGGGTGACTGAATCCACCTATCAGACACGGATGTAGGTGGCAATACAGGTTGTGCTAAGGCAGGGGTCCCTAA
The DNA here is from genome assembly GCF_964374135.1 of Grampus griseus. Lineage (NCBI taxonomy): Eukaryota > Metazoa > Chordata > Mammalia > Artiodactyla > Delphinidae > Grampus > Grampus griseus. Next base: position 163,792,167 of record NC_139017.1, on the reverse strand, counting down.
CAAGGAGCTAGTCAGCTACTCCCTGGAGGCCTCAGAGGGATTGAGCGCCTCTGAATATTAAGTGAGGGGGCTTCTGGCTGTGCACACACTTCAGAAAGGCCCTCATGCCCTGAGTGTCTGACCACAGACTCACAGAATCCAGGGCCAGATGCCCGGTGGGTCCCTAATGCACATATGGCATCTTTGGTAGCTCTTTGCTTGAAGACTTCTGCCATTGGGGAACTCATGACCTCCCATCATTCATTCACAGAAGATTGCCTGAGTGCCCTCTCTGTGCCAGGCGCTATAGAAGGTGCTGACCAGACAGCCCTGAACAGGACATTGTGATTCCCGATAAGGTGAAACTTAAAGTCTGCTCCAACGACTCATTACAAAATGACACTGGGGGCTTTGGAGTCTGACCACCCTGGCCCCTCTCTCAGCCCTGCATCATCCTAGCTATGTGACCTTGGGAAATTGTTCGCCCTCTGAGACTCGGATTCCTCACCCAAAAAATAAGAGCCCCCTGTAATATCATGTGTAAAGTTGTCTGATACATAGCCTGGCTCACAGCATGTATTCATGTGGGCTTTGTCCTCCAGAGCCACACAGAGAAGGTCTGAATCCTTCTGCACATGAGATTTGTCCAAAAAGGTGGACTGAGCCCCAATAATAATAATAATAATAATAATAATAATAATAACTGACACAGATTGAATTCTGTGCCTCAGGGGCTATTCTGAGGCTCTCGGTGTATTAATTCATTTAATCCTTCCAACAACCATGGAAGATGGGCACTTCCATCATGCAAATGAAAAAATGGAGGCCCAGAGAGGTTTAGTTACTTCTCAAAGTCACACAGCTAGTAAGTCATGGCATAGGACCTGAACAGGGGAAACATCCTCAAGCTGGACATCCCCACCCCCTGAGGTGGTTTCAGGTATCACACCACCCTGTTTTCCCCCGCTAGTTCCCGTAGACTCAGACCCGGACTCACTGCTACACACAATGTCCCAGCACCCAGGGCAGAAGGAGCAGGGCTGGTGGTCCCTCCTCATTGTTGCGCTCACCCTATCAGTGGTTTCAACCCCTGGGTCCCAGAACCTGCCTCCCCCCCACTCTCTGCCCACTTGGACTCTCACTGGTCCAAGGTAAAACATGTTCTAGGAAAGTCACTAAACGTTCTTTCTTGGAAAATACTGTTCTTTAACATGAGACTATGTCACTTCCCTTTTTTAAAATGTCCTTCCTTTTATGATATGATAATGGTGGTCTATTTTTGGCCACAGTTTTAACATCCTCAACTGGCAAAATAAGAAGTTTGTCACCCCAAGTGGTCTCAAGATTGAGAGAGGTGGCCCTTACCAATCCACAAGGCCCGAAGTCTGGGGGGCCTGGCTGCTTCCCTTCAGCCAGATCCCCACCCCCGCACATCCCCCGTGTCCTGATGCTCCGCCGCTCTCCCGGCCCCCCCGCCCAGGCACCACGCTTGCCTCTCCCTTGTCTACCTGGGGGTGGCCCCCCGACGAATTCCAGAGAGAAGCACCCACACCACCACTGCCTGACCCACTTGCAAAATGATCTGGTGGCTTCGCCCACTCAGCAGTGGGCACTGGGGGCAGAGGTGACAGGTTGGCCGTGAGGGGCCCCTGTAGGTGGGAGCAAATGTAACACGTCACCCTTAGAGGGGACAGGAGAGATGGTCCTGAGAGCTTAGCCTGAGAACATCCGTCCCCAGCCTACAGGGCAGGGGGCAGGAGGAGGGGACAAAGGGAGCACTGCTGCCGGACCTCAGGTGCCGGCGGGCACGGGGGAGCAACTCTGGGACCTGCAGGAACCGTGGTAAAATCCACAGAGGGCCTCTCTGTCCCCCATCCCCAGCGGAGGACTCTGACCAAGCTCCCTCCTCCCTCTCACACCCTCAGCACACACGCACACATACTCACACACCTTATCACACAGCTCGCGTGCACAAACATGGAGCCACACTCTTTCATACACTCACACTCACGAAAGCACACTCACACTCTCACCTCCACACCTTCTCACACACCCTCATACACACATCCTCATACACTCACACCCTCTCACACAGCCCCACACAGCCTCGTACCCTCACACCCTCACACACACTCACACCCTCTCACACACTCACACCCTCTCACACGCGCTCACACGCCCCCTCCCGCGGGTGGTCCCTGGGACCTGTCTTTGAGCCATAGCGCCGAGGACCCCCAGGCGCGGGGCCTGCAGTCAGCCCCGCACGGCCCCCCTCCCCACCCCGATCTAATTTGGATTAGGGAACCAGCCTTCCTGTTCCTCAGACGCAGACCCTGCTTGGGTGATACAGAACCTAAGGAGGATTTGCTCTCTGTAATCATTGTGGCATCTGGTCTGGTGGGGGAACAAAGGGAAGCGCGCGGGGAACAGAGCAGCGCCTGCCAGGCCTCCACCGCCATCCAGCGCAGCTCTCGAGCTGCTGGGCCCATGAGCAGCACAGGCCAAAGTGGCTCCTCTGGAGTGTGACAGATGCGAGGCCACCAGGGGGAAGAGCCAAGGCCTCGGTTTCTTTTGGTCTTCAGGTCACAGCAACTCAAAAGGAGTGCCGGCATCCATGAGGTGTTTTAAACTCATGACTAGTTAGGACTCCTGAGAAACACCAGCATCCCAGCCTCTGTTCTGTCTGCTGTCCCGGGGGGCCGGGGGTTTGCCTCTCATGGTTGCAGCCCAGTACCTTGCCCAGGAACCAAGTGAAGAACTAAGTCACCGCAGAATTAGCTACCTCATCCCATTGGATCCTGGCTGCAGCCCCAAGGGTACCCATTTTGCAGATGAACAAACTGAGTCTCAGTGAAGTCAGATTACTTGTCCAGTGATCAGCCTCTGAGTGGTGGGAGCCCAAAGTAGAACCCAGGCCAGTCACCCCCCGCAAGCCTGAGCTTCTAAACATCACGTCCATGAATGAAATAGTAGACACTCTGGTGGGATGAAGTTGTTTTTTTTTTTTTTTTTTTTCGGTACGCGGGCCTCTCACTGTTGTGGCCTCTCCCGTTGCGGAGCACAGGCTCCGGACGCGCAGGCTCAGCGGCCATGGCTCACGGGCCCAGCCGCTCCGCGGCATGTGGGATCTTCCCGGACCGGGGCACGAACCCGCGTCCCCTGCATCGGCAGGCGGACTCTCAACCACTGCGCCACCAGGGAAGCCCGGGATGAAGTTTTTAAAGTTCCCTGGGTGATCCTGATGAACAGCTGGGTTTGGAAACATCCATCCCGGGTGCAAATGCTCCCATCCAAACTCCCAGTGGATGCTGGACTTTCCCACGAAAATCGTGGCCCCTTTCTGCTTCCTGATAAAATGGCATGCTGTATGGAGAGCTTACTCTCCGCCAGGAACTGCTCCGGGGACTTTACATGAAGGGACTCGTTGAATTCTCCCTTCCAGTCTTTCCAGTCCTGTGATATAGGAATTATTATCCCCATTAGACCTATGAGGAAACAGGCACAGAGCCATTAGGAGGCACAGCCAGGAAGAGGCAGGGATTGCAAGCCAGGCAGGGCAGCTCCACGTCCACCTGGGGCGGCGACACTTAGCGCTGCCCCCTGGCACTTGGCTGGGCTGCCCGGCCCGAGGCAGCAGCGCTGTCGAGCACTGTGATTTTTATCTTGACAAGTGGCCTTTTCACAATTGCTATTTCCCCTCCACAGCCCAAAGCGGAAATGAGAAGGGGAGAAAAAGAAAGAGGGCGACAGCCGGGCCTGATGGATGTGCCTGGTTGGATCACACCTTGAAACCAAAACTCCATTCCCTTTGTCTACACCAACAATGTGTGCGAGGGCCGGCAGGAAGCACAAGCGGCCCACCCCACCCCGCAGGGGAGCTTGGCATACCTCCGGGCCATGTGGGCACCCCCTGCCCGGGAGGAGCGGGAGACACAGGAAGGGCAGGGGTACGCAGGGTCCGGATGGTGAAATCACGGAGCTGGGGAGCAGGCAGCATGACAACCCTGGGGAACCGGCACTGGGGAGGCCCCAGAGCACCCAGGACAGGCTGGAGAGAAGCCTTTCAGATCATCACGCCCTCCCCCCCTAAACAGCTCTGGAGTCACTATCAGGACAAAGGTTTCCTAGGTGGCCTCAAGTCTCCTGAGAAGCCGGATCAACACACCTCCCAGGATACAAGACTCGGGGACCTGGCCCCGCCCTGGTCAGTCTGCAATTGAAGTTCGTCTGTGGTTCCTCTGACACAGGGGGGCCTGTCTAGGGCTACAGAGGTGGGATCCAGTCTTCGAGGGGCTTCCAGGAATGAGACACACACACTCAACGTGACACCAGGCAGGTGGTCTCACCGCTACGCCTGGCAGGTGTGTGCTGGGTGAGTCGGTGATGAGAACATCAATAAAAAGCTGACATTTATCAACCACGGACTATGGGCCAGACACGTGGGGATTCTCTTGTAATCCTCCCAACAACCCTACGACGAAGGCACTCTGTAAAAACCCCTATTTTACAGATGAAAACCTGAGGCCCAGAGAGGTTAAGTAATACATCCAAGTCCAACACCCGCCCTGAGGTCTCGATCTGGTAAGGACAGTAAGAGCTGGTAAGGACGGAGAGAGGATTTGAACCTCGAAGGGGGGCTCCAGAAAAGGGATACAAGCAACGATAGGAATTCAGAGGACTGGAGATGGGGGCCACTCAGGGGACACTGGGGGCGTTCGCACAGAGCAGGAGCAAGCTGGGTGGGTGAGAGGAGGCAATGCCCTGCCCCTGCCTGTGAGCTGCCCATCGGGAACCCTAGGCGTCCACCTCTGTGTTGATACATTCAGCCCCAGGTTGTCCTAAATGGGCAAAGCCAGCCCCAGGCAGAGCAGAGGCAGCCCAGGGAGTGAAGCAGCAGGGAAAGGGCCCACGGTGAGCAGTGAGGAGCCACCTGCCCCTGTGGGGAGAGGCAGGCCAGGGAGTCAGGCTGAGATTGAATCCTGACTCAACCCCCTGACGGGAGGTGCCGAGCGCCTCCGTAAATGTCAGCTGGGCCCAGTAACGAATCACGCCGACAAAGCATCACTCCTTTGGAGCCACCAGCGTGGGCACCTTTTGCTGCCTTGGGCAGGTGAGTCAGCATCCTCCCTCCAATGCTTCCACTGGTCACCTCTGGCTCCCGGTAACTCAGCCGTAAATCCTCACCCCGTACCACGGAGATGTCCGTCTGCCCCTGGGAAACCCTGCTGAATTTACGAGCTCACAAGTCCAGATTCACTGGCGAGGGAAAAAGGGATCGTGTTGCCCATGGGGGACCTGGTGCTCAGAAGCCATAAACCACGCTGGTGACAGCGGCCTGACGGGTTGAGGGCCCTCCCGGGTCATTTGCGCTCGGCTTAATGGCCATGATGATGAGGCAGACGCTGTTCGAGAACTCCACGCGGGCTACTACTGAAGCTTTAAATCAGTCACAGGAGGTTAAGGGAGCAGCTGTCTCTTTTCATCTTATTTTTGGGGTGCCTGATTGCAGCCCTTTTTCCTTTTTCTCTTGTTCCTTCTCGCTTGTCCTACCTTGACCCACGAGATGGCCAGAGAATTTCGAACACACACGTCGAATTCTAACTTGGGGGCACAGGGGAGCCACTGCATTTCCCAATCTTTTTTATTGTCTTTGGAACAATAGTCTGCTGTGTTCCAAAGCATACAGGCTCATCTTGCATGGGGCAGCAGAAGGAATGAGGGCAATGTGGGGTGCGGCGGAGGCAGGAGGGCGTCCAAGGCAGCAGCAGAGAGCAGCCTGTGGGGCAATGCAGATCTGGGGGCAACCTCCGGGAAGTCGGGTCCTCTGTGTCTCCACCGGCCCTGCCAGCCACAGTGTGGTCGGGGCTGCCTCCCCTCGACACCTTTCTCCCTGGACCCAAATGCCAGCCCATTAAATGGCCATTGAAGGGAGGAGCTAGCGCTAGTCTTCTTGCCTTGTGCTGGGGCAAAGAATATCCAGGTCTTATCCAGGGAGTAATCTCAAATTACCGAAAGCCAGTGCTTTTATTTGATCTAAGACTCCGTGTGTGTGTGTGTGTGTGTGTGTGTGTGTGAGAGAGAGAGAGAGAGAGAGAGAGAGAGAGAGAGAGAGAGAGAGAGAGAATTAAAGGCAAAAGGGGGTATTATATGAACTATCCATTGGCACAAGGAAAGAAAGAGCTAGCATCTCTGGCTGGCTGTGAACGCCCTTTAATTAAGCAATAAATTTGGAACCAGGGAAATGAGCATCAGTAAAGAAACACTCTGTTTAATTACCCATTCATCTGTTTGGCTCCACCAGGGCACCTGTGCCAAGACATGCCAGCCTATGGTCACTCAGGACAGAGGCTGCCCAAGTACACATTCCAATTTGGTTGCAGCTCATGCCATGTTGAGAGAGAGAGAAACAGAGGCCCAGAAGCCAAGAGAGACAGAGGCGGGAGACAATGACGGCACAGAGCAACAGCTACAATTCCATCAAAGGGCTCTGGTGACACTGGAAACCACCAGACACAACCAGAGTGGTTTCTCACCAGAGCCCCAGTGGAATTGACTCAGAAGGCATTGTTGCAGATTTTTCCAACATGAGGCCAAAAGAAAGAGGCTGTGTGTGTGTGAAATACTGTTCTCCGTCATCTCCAGCCCTGCATTGCTGTTGAGGAGCAAACCCCAAGGTTTTGATCCCAAGTTCAATTCCAAGTCATCGCCGTTGAGTGGCTGAATGACACCCTGTCTGCTCTTACACCTCTGATTCAGAGTCCAGCGGGGAGTGAGGCAGGATCCCGGGGGGGCAGCTGGACACCAGTAGCCAAAGGCTTCAGGACTCTATTTCTGTGTCCCTGGGGGACCTTGGAGCTCTGGGCCTGATTCCAGAGCTGAGGCTCCTGGGTCAGCTCCACGGAAGCCAATCACAGGACCCCCCAAAAGCCAGGATGCTGGGAAGAGCTGGGGAGGGGTTGGGGAAGAAGATGATCAATGTGAACTCTATCCCAGCTGCTCACTGTGTGACAGGCCTCTGGGAGTCTGGGGTTTGGGTTCTGGAGCATTTCTAGAATCCAAGAGAAGAGCAAAGTGAAGAGGATTTCAGGCACCAGAAAGGGTCCTTCGTGTTACTACGGTGCCCCAGGGGTGACTGAAGAGGTACCTCCCACCTGCATTAAGGATCCCAAACCTGTCACTTGTTTCCAGAACTTTCTCTCCATGTGGAAGAATTTCTGGAGAACTATGTATTATGGAGGAATATGTATTTCTCTCTGTGTAGGGGGATGTGCTTAGGGGATGGACCAAATCTTTCCTGCTTTGGCCTCTGATCCCTACAATCTGCTCCCACTCACAGCTCTTACTCACCAGACAGCCTCGTGACGTGTGAAGAATAAGTGAATCTGAAACCGCAGGGGAGATGGCCTTCCAAAGACTCGACTTTAAAAATTAAGGCGAGGAGGAAAGCGTTTGGCAAAGGACGTTTCAGGTGTGGCCAAATTCAGGGCTTTGAAAAAATATCTTGCGATGTTTCACTAAACCCAGAGCAAAGCGGTCGGGGCCCGGCTCTGGTCATTATAAGTTATTTGTAGCTTGTTTCTTTCCAAAGCAATTTTCTTTTATCTGCAAGCTAAGCTCTTTTGACCCAGCCTGATTTCTGCAGCTGTTGTGCCCAACTCCTGCCTTCACCGGCTGACAGGCGTTCGGAGACAGCTCTGCCAAGCGGCAGGAACGTGAGGGCCCCGGCTCCAGTTCAAGACCCCAAAAAGACCCTGGCCAGCTCTCTGCACGCCAGGAAGCATCCAGAACACTGCCACGGGGCCAGCATGCATGTGGGACACAGCAGATCAGAGTTCTCCCAGGCGGGGCCCAGCCAGGCGAAGCCATGCCCATTAGAAGGTCAGTACCATGTGGGACCCGAACTGACAGGCAGGGACTCCAGACAGACGGCAGGAGCGCAGGGAGAGGGAAAGATGGAGCCTGGGCCTCTGAGGCGAGCTTCAGCACACAGGCCAAGTTGAGAAGACTTGTGGCTGGTGGTTGGGTCCTTAACCACACCACCCACTCATGGGGCTGCAAACACACTAAGTGAGCTCCTGCGTGGGAAGTTTCCTCTACAGGGAATAGATCTTTAGGCCTCTTCTTATAGCCTCTCCAGCTTTTTTAAGTTTTGTGATCTTCCTACCCCCATCAGTCCATTCTCTGTGAAAACTGTATCAGTGTGTGCTGCTCTCCCATGCCTCACTCCATCCCCATGGACCTGCCCAGCCAGCAGACAACCTCTGCGACTCCCAGGTCCCTCAAGGTCATCAGCTTCCATGTCCACCTCTCACCCATACAGGCTGGAGGTCACTTGTTGGGAACAAGTCCTCTGGAGCCTTCCAAGAGGTCAGTTTCACAGGTAACTAAATCCCCTGGGAACATGTCCTCTGAGCTGCCTCACCTCCAGGTGATGTGATCCTAAAGACCATGTCACCGACCTGTGTCCTCCAATAGTGTGGCCGGACTGGGAAGGAAGCCGGAGGGTGTTAGGTCATGAAAGTGTCCAATTACCCGTACCTGATGCTGTATAAGCCATGACCCTACTCCGCCTTCAGTACCTCCTGAAAAAAATAAGGATGGAGGAGATTGAGACCTTCAGGGCGGGTGTTTCTCCAAAGGCACCCACACTTATTAATTCTGATCTGTACACCTGTCAACACTTCCCAAGATAACAAACTAAACACCAAAGAATAAAAGAGCAATGTGCTCCCTGGCACATCTATTTCCAGATGCCCTTGTAGGATTCTCTGCTCACCAAAAGGAACTCTGCCAGCTGCCAAAGCCAGTCTGAGGCTGGAGATGGGGAGCCATTCCCAGGCCGAGGTAATTTGTTCTTCCACAGGCCGACACTGAAAGTCAAGACCTAGAACAGGGTCTCACAAATTATCCTGGCCCACGGAGCTTGGTTTTGTCTGATTCTCTTCCTGTTGCCCAACGGTGGCAAGTTGCAGGTGCATCTGTTCTGAATACTGGCCTCTTGCCTTTGACGCCCCTGGCTAGTGTCTCTGAGATGTTTGGTCAGAGCCACCAATGAGACCGACACGCCTCACACAAGGCTCTGCTAAAGACCTCCATTTAACTTAATGGACTAAACAGGGAACCATTTCTATATGATTAATTAATTAGAGTCTTACTAAGAAGGTAATAATATAACAATTTAAATAAGACTGCAAGGCCTAGCTGCCAGATCATAAAAAGAACACCAAGAATAGCACAATTAGAAAGACATTCAAGACAGAGGGAACACGAAACAGTGGACCCAGCTCTAAGGCCGCCCTTAGTTCATGGGGTTTCAAGTCCAGGGTCCACCTATTTGACCTAAAAGTTACCTGCCTTCTCTGAGCGTTTCCTCTCTCAATAAATGGAAGGGTTGAGGTATATTTGTCAGTGCTGTTGTGGAAATCCAGTAGATGCCATGCATGAAAACTGTCCAGAAAATAGGCTTAAAATGCATGGAAACATTGCTCAAGAAATTCCAGCCTAATAGCTTGTACTGAGAATGGAAATAAATGGAAAGAGGTCTGACGAACATGGTCCATTCTGTTTTATCAGCAAACATCTTATTTTTCACTGTGCTTTTAACCTGCTTGCCCACTCCAAGTTCTTTGAAAGTAAGTGAATGAAAAGTCCCCATAAGAATCATTTTAGCTGATTATAAATGAATAAATAGTTATTTGCAGATGAGTCAAAATGATTCTAGTTAGTAGATTTGCTGGCTGGTATTTGGATTTGGGGGCATTTGTAGCATCTCAGTGTCCCTGCAACGCTCACGCAGCCCCCTCCTCTCCCCCATACTGCTCCTCCTTTCTTCTCCTCACCCCTCACACTTTTGCCCATATTACTACTCAAGGTCTCCCACCTTGGGTCCCTCATCTGTCCTGCGTCTGGTGACCCAATCCCGCAAGGCCTTGCTAGATAACTCTATCTAAACCTAAACCTTTTTCTGTAAAGGACCAGACAGTAACTATTTCAGTCTTTGCAGGCCATACAGTCTCTGTCACAACTCCTCAACTCTGCCTCTGCAGTGTGAAAGCAGCCATAGACAAGATGCCAGTGAGTGTGGCCGTGTTCCAATAAAACTTTATTTGCAAAAACAACCGATGGGCCTGATTTGGCCCAAGAATCTAAATAGTTCTTTGGTGTTATGGGATTATAATGGTTAATATATTGGATCTAGAGGTTCACTTCCTCACTTCCTTCTGCGGCTTTTTATACTTTAACCCTAAGTCACGATTAATGGGGGACATTTTAGACACTGGGAAAAGTCCAGTATAAAAGATATTAAGAATGGGTGCCTCTTAGTGTCTCTCAATCACAATACTTGTGGCTAAAGCCCACCAGACTTTGTCGCCTGTAATGCTGGCATTTTCAGATCACAGAAAGACCTAAGCTTAACTAGATCAATGGCTCTTAAGCTTGAGAGCATAACAGAATCACCCAGAGGGATTTTATAAATTTATTTATTTATTTCTTTTTGGCTGCGTTGGGTCTTCATTGCTGAGCGTGGGCTTTCTCTAGTTGTGGCGAGCGGGGGCTACTCTTCACTGCGGTGTGTGGGTTTCTCATGATGGTGGCTTCTCTTGTTGCAGAGCATGGGCTCTAGGCATGTGGGCTTCAGTACTTGTGACACGTGGGCTCAGTAGTTGTGGTTCTCGGGCTCTAGAACGCAGGCTCAGTAGTTGTGGCGCACGGGCTTAGTTGCTCTGAGGCATGTGGGGTCTTCCCGGACCAGAGCTTGAACCCATGTCCCCTGCATTGGAAGGGGGATTCTTAACCACTGCGCCACCAGCGAAGTCCCTGGAGGACTTTTAAAAACACAGTTACTGGGCCCCATTCCAAGACTTTCTGATACAATAGGTCTGGGGTGGAACCAAAAGATTCACCTTTCTAACTAATTCCCAGGCAATGCTGATGCTGCTAGTCCAGGTACCATGGTTTGAGAACTGCTGGGTTACATGTTAAAAACCTAGAGGTATACTGCCACCTAGTGGATGGTTCTTAGTGGTACCCTACACCAACTATTCTTTGATTTTTAAAGTGTACTAAAAATTACACATCTTTTGCCATGGAGAAGAATCAAATTCATAAAGCCAATTTGTCATTTGTGTACTTGGGATTCCATAACCATATTCCAAGCTTCTTTAAAGAAATGAGATGTCACTTTATTTACGATAACATGGCAGCAATTTTAAATCAACTTAAACTAAAAACAGATTATTTTCCACAAGGGGAAAAACACTTAAAATATCTAAATAGAATAAAACCACTGCTGGCTCTGTTCTCTGGCCACTCTCCCATTGTCCAGATGCACATACCTCTTCTGAAAGGCAAAATCCACACCCCAGCCCTCCAACCCCCTATCGATGAATGAACCACTTCGACCTGGTGTAATTGATGAAATTCAGCAGGAGATTAGCTAAAACGAACCTGTTTCAGACCCTGGACTTTGTGATCTTTGCACACACGGAACAGTAGCAATGGTAAAGGACCCTGTTAATGGGTAACTGTGGAAATGTTTGCATTCCAACATACTGACAATGCAATGACCCACTCCCACCTATTCATCCCCGTTAGTTTCATCTAACTCCACCTGGCACAAAATGAAGGGGCGCTACAGTTGCCAATAGCAGATGACTTGGGATACCATGCTTGGCGGGCTGCTGGATCATTGTCATTGTGAAGAAACACATTAGGGCTGTGCTACAAAGGATGGCCTGGTACCAAGAGCACGGAAATGACAGGGACCGGAACGATTTTTGATGCCAACAGTTTATATTTGATCTCCAGATGCAATGCAGCTGACAGCTAATTAGTTTGACTTAGATCTACACAGATCTTCCCCTTTTTTCCCACACATGCTGTGGGCATGCTAGTGTGAAAATGTGTCTGCCTGGGGTTGCGCTTTGATTGAGAATTCTCTGGAATGAACACACTTGGAACCCCTGAGAAGTCTGGAGCCCCAGCACGTGGACCATCTGGTGAAGACAGTCTTTTTCTCTTCTGCTTGGCCCAAGAGCAGGTAATGCATGGCAGTCTTTATTCCAGTGGCCGATTCCAGACTAACAAATCTGGAGTAAATCATGCAGCTTCGTTTTTTTCGTGTATGAGGCCACCATTAACTGCAAACCTCAGTGGTCGAGAGCTACTGGATGTGAATTCTGTGGCTACTAATGAAAAAGCAATCGTGGTGCATTAGCTGGTGAGCTGTTTGGGAGGAATGAGAAAGACGTGCAAACCTACAGTTCCAGGGACAGCAAGAGCAGCAAGACCCTCCCCTCCCCTGGCCCCAGAGTATCAGAGCTACATTTATGCAGACCTACTGTGCGCTGAGCATTGTTAGAAGCACATGTAGTCTTTACAACAGGGGCTATTGTTATCCTCATTTTACAGTTGAGCAATCTGAGACGTGAAATTGATTGCCCCAGATCAAGCAGCTGGTATGTGGAGAAGCTAGGTTTTGATCCCCGAAGTCCTTCTCCAGAGGCCATGCTCTCAACAACTACACCTTACGACTTCATGAGCCCGGCTTGGTCTAAGCCATCCATGGCAATCCAAGCCCTGTTGACTGGTCTAGGGCAAGGCAGGTGTGGCCTTCCCTCCCCAGAAGTAGGATTATATCTCACCCGCTACCATGACCTCATAGTGGACTGAGTGGGACTCCCTGTCCCCTGACTTTGGGCTTGGCCATGTGACTTGCTTCAGCCAATGGCATGTTGCACCATGTGATCCAAGCTGGGGCTTGAAATGTGCTTGTGCCATTGGTGTACCCCCTTGTCCTCATGGGCCTCAGAAGGAGATTCATGGAGCCAACCCAGACTGGAGTGAAGCCCAGAGCCAGGCCCAGCTGAACCCAGACTTAATCATCAAATCCCGGCCACCCCACTGGTTGTATACATCATGCACTGATACAGCTCACCATCATGTTCTAGTCCATGATACTCTGGGAAATGTTTCTAGAATAAATTGAGCCTCCAGAGGAGAAATATTTTTGGACCTTACCCCTCTCTTCCTCCCTGGGCACTGGTAAGAGGACATTGTACCTAGTGCTAGGCACCATCTGGTGACCACAGGAAACAAACACAAACACAAAAAGCCAATACGCTAAGGATGCCAAAGTAGAAAAAAGGACTGATCCTAGGTCCTTGGCGATCTTTCAAGCCACTGAACAATTGCCTACCTCCACATTATTTTTTAATTTATTTATTTTATTTATTTATTATTTTTGGCTGCATTGGGTCTTCGTTGCTGTGCGTAGGCTTTCTCTAGTTGCGGCGAGTGGGGGCTACTCTTCGTTGTGGTGCGCGGGCTTCTCATTGCAGTGGCTTCTCTTGTGGCGGAGCATGGGCTCTAGACGCATGGGCTTCAATAGTTGTGACTCGCGGCCTTCAGTAGTTGTGGCTTGCAGGCTGTAGAGAGCAGGCTCAGTAGTTGTGGCACACGGGCTTAGTTGCTCCGCAGCATGTGGGATCTTCCCGGACCAGGGGTCAAACCCGTGTCCCCTGCACTGGCAGGCGGATTCTTAACCACTGCGCCACCAGGGAAGCCCTACCTCCACATTTTTTGAGACAAACAATCTTCTCTTTGTTCAAGCCAGCATTAGTTGAGATTTCTATTATTTACAGCCAAAGCCTTTCTTAACTGCTATTGACTCTCTTAAGCATGGCAAAGAAGAACTTTTACAAAAGCTATATGTTCACATCTCCCTCTTTTTTCTTTAAGTTGGTCAAACCTCTCCAAAATAGCAGGAGGGAAGTCACAAATTCTTGCTAATATCAGTCAATTGATAACTGCTGCCACTCTTCCTGGAGTGATCAGTTTAGAGTTGTCCATGTGAGAAGCAGCTTAACTAAAATCAACGCTTAAATTTTGTTTGTTGATGTAGTCAAACTTCTAGAACACTTCCTAACATATAACAGGTGCTCAGTAGAGCTTGTTAAATGAAATTTTTAATTGAGGTGTTGATATTTCTCTGGATGGGCCATCACACGTGTCTCTTGGGAATCTGCTTTGTCTTCTCAAGAAGCCTCCTGGAAATCACACCAAAGTGAATTTTGTGAAGGCTGCACACTAAACAGACCTTCCAAACTCAATGGAAGTCTTCTCATGATATGATTACAAATAGAAATCATAACAGTTTATTGAAATATAATTCTCATACCATAAAATTCACTTTTTTAAAGTGCACAGTTCAGTGGGTTTTAGCATATTCACAGGATTGTGCAACCATCAACCATAATATAATTTTAGAACATTTTCATCATTCCAAAGGAAACCTCATAACCATCAACAGTCATTCACCATCACTCCCTCCCCCATCCACCCAGCCCCTGGCAACCACTAACCTACTTTCTGGCTTTATGGATTTTCCTATTCTGGACATTTAATATAAATGGAGCCATACAATATATGTGGCCTTTAGAGTCTGACTTGTGTCACTTAGCAAATATTTTCAAGATTCATCCATGTTGTAGCAGGTATCAGTACTTTATTCCTTTTTATTGCTGAATAATATTCCATTATATGAATATACCACATTTTCTTTATCCATTCATCATTTGATTGCTTCTACTTTTAGGCTATTATGAAGGATGCTGCTACAAACATTTGCTTACAAGTTTTTGTGTGGCAATATGTCTTCTTTTCTCTTAGGCACATACCCAGGGGTAGAATTTTTGGGTCAAGCTCTATGTTAACCTTTTCAGGAACTTCCAGACTGTTTCCCAAAGCAGCTGCCCCATTTTATATTCCTGCCAGTGGTTTATGGAGAGTTTCAATTTCTCCACATCCTCACCAACACTTGTTATTATCTGTTTTTCTGATTATAGCTAGCAGGTGTGAAGTGTATCTCCTTGTAGTTTTACTTTGCATTTCTCTGACGGTTAATGGTTTTGAGTATCTTTTTTGTGTGTTTATTGGCCATTTGTACAACCTCTTTAGAAAAATGTACAGACATAAATTTGATCTTATTTATATAGTCTAATTTTGCTGAAAACTTTTGTGAGGCTGCATTATGAAACCAAAATTCTTTTCTCCCTAATAATATACAAAATATTATGAAAACCTGGTTAACTCACATGTCACTGATTTAGAATGGCTGTATCCACAACAAAGGAAAAGATCATTGTTTTCTCAGCCAATAAAATCCCATCTCTTAGCACGTCTGGCAAAAAAAAAAAAAAAAAAAAAAAAAAAAAAATCAGTCTAGTAGAGCAAAAGTGTGATCAGAATTAGTGAAATGTTTAAATGTTAAATGCATTTTAACATTATACCAGATTTATTCCAGCTGCTGGTTCATTTAAACTTCACAAGAACACTATGAGGTGGGTAGCATGTATTAGTTAGCTATGCTGCGTAACAAATCATCCCAAAACTTAGCAGCTTAAAACAACAGCCATAACTAATTAGCTCTCATAGTTTCTGTGGCTAAGACATGGGCAGGATGGCTTGACTCTGCTACATAACATCTGGTGCCTCAGTGGGAAGACCCGAAGGCTGGGGACTGAAATAGCAAATATCACTCAAACATCTGGCAGTTGATGCTGCCTGTTGATTGAGACCTTCACACAGCCTATGCATGTTCTTCTTGATGTGGTGGCTGGATTCCTGAGAGAGAACCAGATGGAAGCCATATTGCCTCTGTGACCGAGCCTCAGAAGTCATTCAGCGTCACTTCCATCACAGTTACAAAGGTCCACCCAAGTTCAAGTAGAGGAAACACAGTCCCTTCCAATTATGGATCGCAGTATGCACTGTGATGGTTACTTTTATGTGTCGACTTGACTGGGCCACAGGGTGCCCAGATTGAACATTCTTTATGAGTGTGTCTGTGAGGGTGTTTCCAGATGAGATTAGCATTTGAATCAGTGGACTCAGTAAAGCTTATCACCCTCCCCAGTGTGGGTGGGCATCATGAAATCTACTGGGAGCCTGAATAGAACAAAAAGTGGAGGAAGGGAGGATCCATCCTCTTCCCACCGTCCTGTTGAGCTGGGACATCAGTCTTCTCTTGCCCTTGGACTGGAACTTACCCCTTTGGCTCCCCTGGTTCCCAGGCCTTCAGACTCAGACTGAATTGCACCACTGGCTTTCCTGGGTCTCCAGCTTGCAGATGGCAGATCATGGGACTTCTCAGTCTCCAAAATCATGTGAGCCAGTTTCTTATAATAAATCTATCTACATAGAGAGATTTATATAGAGATTGTATATATACACGTGTACATAAAACTACATATACATGCGTATGTGTGTGTATTGGTTCTGTTTCTCTAATACATATGCCCCAACAAAATTCATATGTTGAAGTCCTAATCCCCATACCTCAGACTGTGACCTTATTTGGAAATGGGGTCATTAGAGAGCTAATCAAGTTAAAATGAGCTCATTCAGTTGGGTCCTAATTCAGTATGAGTGGTATACTTATAAAATGGGGAAATTTGAAGACAGTTAACACACACCCAGGAGAACACCACATGAAGATGAAGGCAGAAATCAGGGTGATGCTTCTACATGCCAAGAAATGCCAAAGATTGCCAGAAAACCACTCAGAGCTAGTGAAGAGGCATGGAGGAGATTCTCCTTCACAGACCTCAGGAGGAACCAGCCTGTTCTTGGTCTCAGACACCCAGCCTCCAGAACTGTGAGGCAATAAGGGTCAGTGGTTCAAGCCAGCCAATTTGTGGTACTATCAGCCCATATCCTCACATGCGGAATCCACAGATATGGAGGGCCAACCCTGGAACTTGAGCAGTCTCCTGCAGGTACCGAGGGATGACTGTACTTTATCACAGCAGCCCTAGGAAACTAATCCACCACCTCTTGATGGAGAATCATCAACATCATATTGTAGGAAGAGCTTGCAGAATGGGGTAGTTAGGGGTGTGGCCATCTTTGGAAATTCCAACCTGCCACAGCCCATCCCCTGGCCAACAAAAATTCACCTCTCTCCCATACGCAAAATGCACTAGTCCCCTCCTGCAAACCACCAAGTCTCATCCCATTACAGCACCAGCTTAAAGTCCAGGATCTTATCATATAAATCAGGTCCAGATGGAGTTGAGACTTCTGGAGTTCAGTCAAGGAGCACAGCTCCTCTGGATCTGAAGTGTCGTCAATTAAATAAACCAGTTATCTACCCACCCCTACGGGCCACAGGCAATGGGGGAACAGGTCATTAACATCTTCTCCTTTTCGTCATCCTCATTCTTTGAGAGCCTGAAACTATCAACTCTAAAACTCCATCAAATGTCTCTCTCAAATTGTATTCTTCCCTCATTTCCTCCCTCCTTATAGAACTAGATGATCTCAGAGTTGGAAAGGGATTTAAAGTTTAAGCTGGCCCTGCACACAACCTGGACAAATCTCACTCTAGACATGATGTTGGGCTAAGAAAGTCGGACTCTGAAAACTAGATACTATATGATTCCACTTACGGGAAGCTCAAAACTGGCAAACTGATCTGAGGTGATAGAGGTCAGAATAATGGTTACCTCTGGGGGATGGTTTGACGGCGAGAGGTCATGAGGTATCCCTCTAGGCTTGACCTGGTTGTAAATATGTAAAAATTCATCTTAAGATTGTGCGTTTATGTAAGTTATACCTAGTTTTTTAACAAGAGGTTTAAATTAGTTCTGTGGTTCCCATACTTAAGGATTTCATAAACTGATCAAACTCCATACTTCCTTCCCCACCTCCCAATTAGAAGAAATAATTTTCTAAAATGACTATGGATTAATGTTATAACTAGGAAACAGCCAAATGCTTTCTTCTTGGGTTTAAAAAAGTACGACTGACTTTGAAACTATGCTTCTCAAACCCCACAAGGGAGAGCTAAACAGTTGCCATGATCACTCCAAAGGGCTCTTTAATTGTCCCTGCTTTCCTTCCCCACCCCTTTCTGCTTTCAGGCTCTGTCCCTGTGCACATGGGCCTCTAAGCAACAGGTGAGAGACAGACCCCTCCTTATTTGAGGGCTTCTATTACATTAATAAGAATGAGAAATGCCAAAGCAGGACTTTGTAAAAATTGTGGTATGTTTTAGGTGTTTTACTTTTACATACATGTGGTGACCGATATCCTATGTATGGAAGACTCCATACATTGTAGAGTATACCTCTGAGATTGTGGGGTATTTTCTGCATCTTTCCCCAAGGAGTCATTTCTAGCCAAAGAAACACACACCTGCCCCTCCCAACACACACCACACATACACCACACACCACACATTTGCATGTACACACACAGGTTTCAGCCAGGTGAGATGTTGTCAGTATCTCCCAGTTTCTCGTGGTCCCTCCAGCCTGTTGAGCTCCCAACAGCCTGCGGGTTTCCAAACAAAAATCCAACAACCTCATCTGCAGGGACAAGACTGGATCCAAAGCTAAACTATTCATTCAAAAAGTGAACATTTTTATAGATAAGGATTGTTTGTTTGTTTGTTTTGGCTTTAATGATTTGACCATAAGTGCCAGTCCTATCGTAGCAAAAAATCCAGGAGGGACCTCTGATTCTCAGATCCCTGGGTTCTGCAAGTAGTTGTTGTTTGTCAGAAACTGGACTCTGGGGACTTCCCTGGTGGTCCAGTGGTTAAGAATCCACCTTCCAATGTAGGGGACGCAGGTTCGATCCCTGGCCGGGGAACTGAGATCCTATATGCGGCAGGGCAATTAAGCCCATGACGTGCCGCAACTAAGACCCGATACAGCCAAATAAAATAAATAAATAAATAAATATTAAAAAAAGAAAGAAACTGGACTTTGAGTCTAACTGCCTTGGATTGGAGAAGCAGCCCAAGGAGAGCTCAAGGTTAAATCTGCATTAGCAGTGAGCTTCTGAAGAGAGCTTGCCAACAGAGCAAGGAGCAGTGCTGCAGCATGCAGGCCCCAGGAAAGGCCTGGGGAAGGGTGGCTTCAAAGCTCCTGGGTTTCCTATCTCTTCAAAACTTCAGATTGGCAGAAAGAGGAAGTCTCCGCTGGTCCTAAAAAAAAAAAAAAAAGCCAAAGACTTTTGGGGGCAGGGAGCAAGTCACACAGAAATCCTACCTCTCTTGGAGATTTCTGAATGTTCAATTTGGCATTATCTTGATTTGGAAGTGAGAAAGTACAGGAAATATCCATGAGGACAGTACGTATTCATTCCATTATTACTATTATAATTCACATAGTACCTACTATAAACCAGACATGTCTAAGCATATTACACTCATCCAATCCTCCCAGCAACCCTCAGAGGCAGGCATTATTAACAAGTTTTAGAGCTGGGGAAACTGAAGCACAGAGTAGGTGGTTGATGTTATGGACTGAATTGTGTCCCCCCAAATTCATATGCTGAAGCCCTAACCCCCAATTTGACTAGACTTGGCGATGGAGCCTTTAAGGAGGTCCTTAAGGTTAAATGAGGTCATAGGGTGGGGCCCTAATCCAATACAACTTGTGTTTTTATAAGAAGAGGCAGAGACACCAGGAATACACATGCATAGAGAAAATGCCATTAGGACAGCAAGAAGGTGGCTGTCTGCAAGCCAAGGAGAGAGCCCTCACCAGAAACCAACCCTGCCAGCACCTTAAGCCTGGACTTCCAGCCTCCAGCACTGTGAACAAATAAATTTCTGTAGTTTAAGCCACCTAGTCTGTAGTATTCTGTTGTGGAAGCCCTAGTGAACAGTGCAAGTGACTTGCCCAAGATCTTTTGCCTGGTAAATGGAATAACTGAGATTTGAATCCAGACTGTATTGACACCTGAGTCCATGCTTTTCATGGCTATTGTACAGTGTCTATTGCCCTGAGAAAGGAGAGTTCCATTGGAGAACATGACGGTGACCACAGGAACTGCAAGCATTTACTCTGCACCAGCCCACCTCGCTAAGTGCTTTGCATGGATTATCCATTTAATACCAACAACAACCCTGTGAGGTTATTGCTATTAACCACCACCACCCATTTCACTAAGGCCTTAGGAGGAATCCAGTTGGGGCAAACTCACTCCAGAGCCAGCTGTGAACACTATGCTATACCACAATTAATTATAAATATTAGAGATAATTTTGTTATGGTCAGCTTCACCACTCGGCCAAAAACTATTCAACTGGGTTTCCCAAGTATGAGAACACAGTCGAGCCAAGTGAGAATTATGAGCCAGTGAGGAAGGTGTGCCACTGAGATAGCACAGTGTTGAAGACAAAGGACCAGTGGAGAGGCAGCTCTGCCCTGATGGGCAGGAGAGGGTAGGAAGGAGCACTGTCAGAGGGGCATACCCATCCAGGACTGCTGCAGCAGGGCCACAGGACCACTGTTTGCTCCTTCTCTCTTTGAATAAGCAATGGCTAATGGGGACTCAGCAGCAGTCAGGTTGGGGTCAAAGAGGGGTTGCTCACATTGCCTCTGTCTCCAGCCACACCCCCTACATCCCCCCCAAATAGGCCTCGCTTCCTTTTTTAGGCACTCAATTTCATCAGTCCCACGGATGGGTTAGGAAGGACTGACATAAATCATCTCCATTCTGCTGGCACAGCATTTTCCAAAGGGCAAGATGTGTCTCGCAGGTGGGCACCCCTGAGACAGGCAGACCCTTTTCAAATCTTTCTCAACCTTGTGACTATGTCAAGGAAAAGGCTTGGTGCTAATATGCCTTTCATAATGCCTCTCATATTTGCTCATACTCGAACAAAGAGAGACCAGACTTCAGACCCAGAGCCTTCCATGGGCAGCAGTGTCTGCTTGGTAAATCCAAATTACACATACAGGGTCTCACATCTTACTGATGCCCTGTTCACTTTTTAATTCTTTTACTTTCTATGTTGCCTTTTGGAAGGTTTCTGTTGCTGTGTCTCCAAGTTTACTACTTTCTTTCATGATGTCTAATCTGCGATTAAGCCCATACAGTATACTTTTCATCTCAGACATGTACTTTTCATGTTGAGAAGTTCGATGTAGGTCTTTTTTTATATCTTCCTGTCTCTTCTTAACTTCTTGAACATGTGGAGTACAGCTATAGTAACTGTTTGACTTGTCCTTTTTTTTTTTTTTTTTTTTGGTGGCCATACTGCGCAGCTTGTGGGATCTTAGTTCCCCAACCAGGGATTTAACGCAGGCCCTCGGCACTGAGAGTGCAGAGTCCTAACCGCTTGACTGCCAGGGAATGCCCTGATTTTTCTCTTAATTCAAACATCTGTGTCAGTTCTTGGTAAGTTTAGATTGATTTTTCTTCTCATTATGAGTCCTACTTTCCTGTTTCTCTGTTAGATGCTGGACATCGTGAACTTGATGTTTTTGGGTACTGGATATTTCTGTCTTTTTTTACAATGATTCTTAATCTTTGTTTTAGGCTGTAGTTAAATTATTCAGAAAGTTTCTTTCAGGTCTTAACTTTTAAGATTTTTAGGCAAACACTTTTAAGCAGTGTTTAGTCTAGGACTAATTATTCTCCACTACTGAGGCAAAACCTCACTATACTACTCCATGAATTACGAAGTTTTCCAGTTCAGCTGGTGGAAAACACTATTCCTGGCCACACGTGAGGGCCAGGTGCTATTCTCCCCTCAGCCTCGAGTCGTTTCCTCACACATGTATTCTGCCTGATACTTGAAGAGACCTCTGCAGACTTTCAGAGTTCTGTGTGCAGCTCCCACCTCTCCAACACTCCGTACTGTAAGATCTTGCCACTGTGGTGTCCCCAGACTTTCAGCTCTATCTCAACGAAGGGCGCCCCTGGGCTCTGCCTGGGTTCTTCCGCCATGCGCCACAGGCTGGAAGTTCGCTAAAGACAGTAAGCTGAGGTGATCATAGGGCTACACCTGTTTGTTTCCTCTCTTAGGAACCATTGGCCTTCCTTGATTTCCATTACCTTGAAAACTACTGTTTTTTAACATTTCAAGTGGCAAGGTAAATCCACCCCGTCACTCCATCTTGGCTGGAAGTTAAGTCTTGACTCTTTTTTTTTTTTCTGAAGTATAGTTGATTTACAATGTTGTGCCAGTCTCTGCTGTACAGCAAAGTGACTCAGTTATACTCCTGTTAATTCTTTCATTAGATTTTATAATTTTCTTCACGTAGGTCCTATGACTTCTCATTAGTCTCAGTAGATTCTCCTATGACTTCTCATTAAATTTGTCTCTCAGCAGATTCTTATTTTTATTGCTATTGTAACTATTTCCTCCCATCTCCATTTCTATGTATTTATTTCTACAGTGGAGAAAAAACTATTGATTTTTGTATATGTAACATTTGTCCTGAAATTGAAATATGCATTGGTCATAAGTTTATTCAGCAGCGAGGAACAGGAAGATGAGAGGCAGGCATCCAGTGCCGGTGCAGCTGCTCAGCAATGCCAAAAGGAATGCAAGCTCTTCTCCACTCTCCTCAGCACATTGACTTTATCCTCATGCTTGTTACTTCATGGCACAGACGGCTGCTAAAACTCCAGGCCTCACGTATGTGATCCAAGCTGGAAGGAAGGGGGAGGGAGTGGCAACTCCCTTACCAGGAAAGCAAAAGATTTCTCAGAATAATTAGATTGTGTCTTATTAGCCAGAACTATAACATTTGACCACCTGTAACAGCAAGTTGGTCTGGGGAAACAAATGTTTAGCTGGAAATTCTACCACAAATTCACCCAAAAAATCAGGGTTTGGATGGTTATGAAGAAAAGAGAATTGATATTGGACAGGTAACTAACATGTCTACAAGCCACTCTTGCATTGTTAGAATAAACCCTGCTGTCTCATAGTGAATTATTCTTTTAAATACCTTGCCAGATTCTATTTGACAATGTTTCTTGACGTGATTTTGTTTAAGGCTATTGCAATACTCAGGACTAAAGACCTGAACTAAAGTTGTGGAAATGGGAAAAGAAACATATCTATTTTCAGAGGCAGCATCAAAGCCCTATGATCAGACCTGATTAACTGCACACAGATTAAATGCTAGAAGAAACAAAATAAGAGCAGAAACAGAAAGTACTACATGAATTTTAAAAGGGAACAATTACGAGTGGTATTAAATGTTCATTAAACACAAAAGCTGAAATATTTGTGAAATTTTCTCTGAATTTCAGATTTTTCTTAATTTGGAATGTCCTAATTAGGTACTTAGTATTGTTACCATCACATAGAAAAAAATTATACCAATCTCTCACTCCTGACTTTTATTAAACTATTATTGCGATAATAGTACTGTGGCCTTTTTTAAGTTTTTATCTTTCAGATACATACTGAAATATTTATAGACAAAATTATATATTTAGTATTTGCTTCAAAATAACACAGGAGTTATACAGGGAAAAGTGGATAGAAATAAAGACAGAAAAAAGATTGGCATTAAGTTGATAATTATTGAAGATGGGCATTGGGTATATGGGACTGATTGTACTAGTCTGTCTTCTTTTGAATATGTTTGGAATTTCCTATAATAGAAAAATTTTTAATGTTTGTGGAATGGAAGCATGTATGTGTATATTTGTGTATATATAAATGTACAAATACTTGTTTTAAATGATAAATTGTTTAGTAGGGATTCTATTCCACAAGACATTTCCTTTTTTAAAAGGGAACTGTGCATAGTCAGTATTCATGGGAGGACAGTTCTGCTACTTCCTGAACTTGGTCCCAAGCGGCCCGGGTAGAGCCTATACCTACCCTCCAGCAGCCACTGCTCCCTTCCTCATCACCGTCCTTAGCTTCGGAGTCTACAACCCCAAATAGTTCCTGAGTCCAGCTCTAGATTTTGTCAAATTCATAAAAACATTCAAAGTAACAATGACTGCATTTACGTATGCTGCCAGCATTCTTAAAGCCAAAATGCTTCAAAGATTCAACAGTCATACACATTTAAAATACATAGAAAAATAATAGAATTTATACAAAGTAGATTTTTACAAAACAAGTACATTACAAGAAATACATCTTATATCCAAGCACAAAAATGTGGAAATATACATGGAAGTAGAAGTTTAAGAAAAAACATTTATTTTTAAATGCTGAGTGGGAAGGCATAGACCGAGTTCTGGTTTACTGGTGTAACTCTGAAGAGAACTTCAATTTGCTAGTAGAAATTTTCACTCCATTCTCAAGCTTCTAAACAGTTCCTGAAGGGATTAGACAGCTGTTCCTCTTTCCAAATTCTGTTTAATTTCAGCTGTATATTTCCCATAGAATCTTTCTGCCTTCTTGTTGAATTTGGCATTCCTTTCATTAATGTAGTCAATATCTGCATCATCATTATAGGGACGTCTCCGACTATATTTGTCTCGTTTTTCAATTCTGGGAGAAGAAAATAATTTATAAAATTCAAAACTGCCTTCTTTATTGATCTTAATAAAACATGGCCAAATAGAATAGAATCAGTACACTTAAGACTAGCACTTTGGGAAGGGGCGGGAGGAAGGCCAGTTTCATCAAGATGAAGTTGAAACTGCCAATTAACAGCACAATCCTGGGTATGAACCATGAAATTTAGTAAATACAAACTCATCTTTAGAATGTTTCTAGAAGAGCAATGCTACACTGCTAGGAACTGGACACATGAAGTATCACTTAACAGAAAATAATTACAACAGTAATTATATTAATAATAACCACAGCTAATATGAACAGAGTACACAGTATATACTAGACACTATTCTTAATACTTAAGTGTATTAGCTCCTATAATATAAATTCATTTTGCTCTGCCTGATCAGCATCAGGAAACACATTCCTATCAGTATTAAGAAACACAAATATACAAAGATAGATTTACTAGAACATTTGTACTTCTTCAAATCAAAGAGTGGAATGGTTGTTAAAGTAAAAACAAGAATAATTTCTTAAAGAATAATTTTCTTTATAATTTTCAATTATAACAACTCAATTCCATCAATATTTTGTTTCTTCATTCCAAATCATAGGGACTCAACCCATCCTTACTGTCTGTCCCCAAAACCACTAGAGATGCTAGCTCAGAAATTAGGAAGTATAATATCTGTCTTCTCAATTCATTCTAAGCATATTATGTCCATTTTGTCATTAAACGTTTAAAATTTCAGGCTGCTACACGGAGTACTCACTGTTTTTCCAGGTCTACGACCATCCTATCAATTTCCTCTGTGGAAGGCACATGTGTCCCATGAAGAAGACTGTTGGATGTTGGGTAAAACTCTTCCTCACTGGAAAGATGGCAACAGGGACTTGGAGTAACACTGCAAGTGCTCCACATTTTCAAACTAAACTACCATTCACGATGAGAGATAAAATACATACATATCTTTATACTATGGGATCCTACCTTACCTTTTTAAAAAAAACAACACAGAATTAGAAGGGACAGAAGTAAGAAATCACTTACGCCAACACCTTCATTCTACAGATGAAAGAGCCCAGGGCCAGAGGTTAAAGGACTTGCTTCTAGGCTCAGGATATTTCTCTTTCCACTACAGCAGGCCAACAAACTGCAGCATGTTTCTATAAACAGTTTTACTGGGACACAGTCCATTTGTTTATATCTCCTCTACAGGCTGCTGCTGCTTTCACATCACAAGGACAGAGTGGAGTAGCTATGACAGAGAACACATAGCCCACAAAGCCTAAAATATTTACTATCTGGTCCTTTACAGCAGAAGTTCACCCATCCTGGCACTAAAGCATTCTGCGTCCCAAAATATCTGAATAACTATGATAATCTGGGTATTAAACTCTCAACACCCTGTCATAGTATGCCCAGCTAGAAAGATAACCAGGTGGTTAGCTTAACTGCTGTGGATGAGCAATAAATAGTGTCATCACGACCAGAAACTATTCTTAAACAGCTGTGGATAACCCATACCCAAGCACTGCAGTCTGTTTGTATTTATGTATGTACGTTTATATACATGCACAAGTACATCATCACTTCAGAAGGGCTTCCCTGGTGGCGCAGTGGTTAAGAATCCGCCTGCCAAGGCGGGGACATGGGTTTGAGCCCTGGTCCGGGAAGATCCCACATGCCGTGGAGCAACTAAGCCTGTGCGCCATAACTACTGAGCCTGTGCTCTAGAGCCCACAAGCCACAACTACTGAGCCCACGTGCTGCAACTACTGAAGCCTGCGCGCCTGGAGCCCATGCCCCGCAACAAGAGAAGCCACCGCAATGAGAAGCCTGCACACCACAACAAGGTGTAGCCCCCGCTCGCCGCAACTAGAGAAAGCCTGCGCACAGCAACAAAGACCCAACGCAGCCAAAAATAATAAAATAAATAAATAAATTTATAAATAAATAAAGTGTAATGTTTAAAAAAAAAAATCACTTCAGGATGAAAAAGGACTGGTATTAGTCCTGTCAACTTACTGCTTTTCTCTCAGTCTCTCATATGTTTCCATGTCCGGTTTGATCTGTTTGGTCAGCCGATGGTACTGGCGAAGCTGGGCAGCAGCATAATCTAAAAATAAAATGAGAATCGGAAATGATATATTTCCTTGTTTGGTCATTACTATTCAGAGAAAAGTCAAAATTATTATTAGCAATATACGCACTAATCTAAACAGAGCCTCTATCCTGAAGATGCTGATAATATAGGCTTTAATTTTAGCACAATGAGTAAAGGGATCCAGCTGCCTCAAGCACAGCCTTTTTTACTTCTACCCTATGAGATATGTCTGTATTTTTCTTGGGAGTAAGCCTCTTGGAGAATGTTCCATGAAGGGGTATATCCTTTCTTAAAACCAGAAACACTGAAGGCAACGCTTACCTCACAGGCTCATTCAATAAAGTAAAGGTGAGTTTTACCTGAAAATCCCAGGTCGGGATTTTTCCTCCTCTTTTTCCTCTCCCATCTTTCTGCATCTTCTGCACTGATCTCTAGCAACTTCACTTTCTCGTAGTCTTCCCCTCTTGCTGCACATTCCTGAAAAAGAAAGGAAAAAAGCTAATGCCTGCCCAAATGATTCAAGCAATTATTTGACCTATTTTAAATAAAGATATCAAGCAATACATTAAAAATAATGATTAATATTTGAAGGAAATTTGATAATCTACTATGGTATATAAGAAGTGAGTACATCAATCTAAAAAATAATACTTATTCAACATTTATCAGGTGTCAGACCCTTTTTTAAATGTTTTACATGCATTGACTCATTTAATTCATAATTAACTCAAATAATTATTACAGGTCCCATTTTACAGATGAGAAAACATAGGCACAGAGAGGTTAAATTACTCACCCAAAGCTTGGTAGCTGGTAAAAAGCATTTTTTACTGCCTTAATACTCTAGAAAGATTGAATAAACCACTTATGAAAATAGCGGAGTAGTTCCTAACCTTTTTCTTTTCTTCTTCTTGTAGTTCCCATTCCAAACGAGCTTTTTTGGCTTCCCAATTTGCAGGTAACTTAAGTCTTTTATCTTCTTCAACAACTTCCTGGTGATTTAATTTACGAGCTTCATTCTAAAACCATAAACGCAAAAAGGCTGTTGGCTGAAACATGAAAATAAATCCAAACAAATATTTCCCTCTTTGAGGAAGGTCAAGACACGTTAACAAGGGGACTCCATTTTACCCTAAAAGCAAGAGAACCATCAGAGGATTTTAAGCAAGGAAACGGCCTAATTAGGGCTGCATTTGTATACACTCAAGAAATGTGTTGAGCTGCACTCGTTTGCTGTGCCAAAGGCCTGGGCGTTAATGTCTCACATTATGAGAAAGATATTCTACTTTCAATTCTCTTTTAATCCTGACTGATGCAAAGAAGAAGCCTCAATTTGGGGCTGGGGGCTTTAATACCTATCATAATATCTCTAACCTTTCCCAAGTCCCCCCTCCTCTTTAGATATTTTAGCAGTTTACATCATGTCAAATGAAAGGCATTTTCCATTTAAATTACTGTATGTAGAGTCTGTTTTAAAATAACTGCATAAAACAAAATGAGTATACCATCTTAGGGACAACTTAAGTTAGATGTTTCTTGGGTTACAGGCTGGTGGCCGTTAGTCCAGGAAGACATGTCTCTTAATCCAACCCCATGTTCTTTACACAGTCCCTCCAAGTAAATATGTAAGTGTGCTGAATTCTTTATTAAATTTTTCTGGGTAAAGAGAAAAACCCAGAACATTCGTCTCAACAACCATCCCTCACATACTCTTGGCTCTGACAATGCCCTCCAGTTGAAGACACCAAGAACACATGTGTAGTCAAACAAAGTTGTGTGTATTGCATTGAAGGAAACAGCAAACCATGGGGAACTGGAGGCATTTCAGTGAGAGGGTGTTAGGAGGAGCCACTTACAGGATTTGAGTTTGTATCAGGTGACTGGAGGGAAAGGTTCAAGGAAGCATGGTTGTGCCCTGGGTTAGGCACCGTCAGAAAGCCAGGGCATTCTATGACTGGGTATCTTCAGTTTTTATACAGGAAGCAGAACTAATGGAGTGAGGCTAGTGCTGTATTTGTCACTGGTGTTAGCAGAAGTGGGTGCTGTGTGGTCATTTCTGTGGTTTGAACAGTTTTGTTTTCGTCACACTGTGACAGTCAGAGTGATGTTGGAGTTTTGTGAAACCACGGCCAAGCTACCAGTCAGGCCCCCTTGAGGTGAAACAGTCAAGAGCTGCTTTTTTGTTTCTCAGCTCCAAATGCAGCCAGTTGTTTGCTGGACTCTTATCCTTGACGTGAATTCTCTTCCTCTGCATTTGTTCCCTCTGCTTAGATATTTCTTCCTCAAACTTCTTTATTTTTCTGGTAACATCTTACTCATCTTTATAGCAGTACTTTAGGTATCACCTCTTATACGAGGCACTCCCTGGGGGCCCCTAAACTATACCAATCTCTCCTTCACTGCACTCCCAAGGCACTTTGTTCCTCACTCAAGCATGGCATTTATCACAATATAATTTCTATCTAGAACGTCTCCTCTACTTAAGAGCAGAGGACTTATCTTACTCATCTAGTTCCCCACCTACTAGCTGAACCACTGACCCTATAGACTTCCCGAGATTTGCTGATAATTTTTGAATGAAGAGGCAACCAGCTTTCTTACTGGACAAGTTTCTTCCAGTCTCTAGCTCCACATATTTCCCTAGGTAGAATGAAGAGTTTACTAGAATCATACAGGACGGAGGCGGTTAGTAACAGAGACCCCCAAACTAGCCCAACTAAGTTAAAACAGATGGGCGTGAAAGAAAGCTTGGTGAAAGCATGTCCCTTTCCAAAAGTGACTACAATGTGTTGCCAGGTTGAGAAGCATCGGGACTAAACTTTCATCAAGCTCTGCGAGTCTGTCACACGCGCTGGTGCGGCTTCCTCGTCGCTCCACAAACGCGCACGGGCCTGGCCACGTGACAGGTCTCAGCTGGCCTGCGGGGCGACTCACCCGCTTCAGGTGCAGCTCCCGGAATTTGCGCAGTCTCTGTTCGCGCTTCTGGGCGGCCAGCTCCTCGGCCGCCGCAGGGGGCTGCTGTTCCTCCGCGCCGTCTACCGGCACCTGTGGCGGAGGACAGGCTGGAGTTGGGGCCGGTTAGGCTTCTCCCCGGAGAGCCCAGGCGGATTACCCGCGGGTCCCGACAGCCCAAGCCGGGCCCTCACCGCCGACCCAGGCCCCAAAGTATCTGCGCCTTCCTGGCCCGGCACACAAGCACCTCCTCCACCTCTCGCCCTTGCCGTCCCTCAGAGCCCTCGCCAACTAAAACCCCTGGAAAGAGCCGGCAGCACTCACCTTCTCTGCTACAGTCGCAGCCGCCATCACAACCTTTCCTCGCCCACTTCCGGCAACAACCCAGAGCACTTCCGCCGGCCTTCGGACTGCAGCGTCAATACAGATTAATAGCCTACTATAAGCCCCGCCCCTTCCTGTCAGCCTCAGGAATTTAGGACCAATCCCTGCCCCTTTTGGCAGTGAAACGTTTTCAATTGGGCAGGGCCTTGCGCAGCCGCAAAAGGCCGCAGAGGCGGGGGCCGGAAGGGTGGAGGCTGAGAGAGAAGCGCTGGGGGTTTCGGTAGAGGCTGGCTAGGTAGGAATGGTGGAGCTGGGAGCCTCGTGGAAAGTCACCTCAACTGTGTGCTGTACCCTTCAGCGAAAAGTGCTTTCCATTCAGCGCTTAACCTGTGTCACCTCCTCCGAGGCAGGTCTCCCCTGACTACGTTGTATCGCGTAGGCCCTTAGTACTGTCATATGTTACCATTTTCTTTCTCTTTAATATATGTAAGGTGTTTTTCTCGTCTGTTCGTTTTCTTTTTCCCCAACGACGTTGTAAACTGCAGAGAGCAGGACCCGTCCCATCCTGTTCGTTCTTCCGTGCTCAGTGGTGAAACTGCGCCAGAATTAATAATAGTGCTAAAGTTATTAATATAATTCAGTTAAGGTGCTGGATACAAGAGAAATACATGAAAATAATTTTTTTATTCACTAAAACCATTAATTAGATGTGGAAATGAAAAAGTAATCCCCCAAATGAAAAGATACCTGGGTATAAGATTTAAACGGTAATGTGAAGAAAAATACGAAATAAAGTACAAAGAAATTAAATTTCAGTAAGTGATGATTTTCTGGTTGGAAGACAATAGAAAAATGTAATATCACAAATGAGTATCTCGAATGAGTATAAATGTAATATTATTCCATCAATCTCAGTGGGTTGTTTTTGTTTTTTTGGAACTGTAAAATATTGTGACAAAAATCTAAAAGTTCAGTGAAACTATCGGTGAGCCTGTGAAGTGTTATCAGCCAGGGTTCTTGGACTCTTTAATCAATAGAAATTGATGAGGCCAGATGAGGAATTCAAGCAAGGTTTGAATTGGGACTCTTGCTGTAGCAGGAGGGAGTGAAAACAAGTAACAGGTGCCCTTGTTAGCTCCCTGAGGGAGTGGTGGAGAAGGGGCACGCTAGCTGGTCCTTTTAAATGGTAGGGGCGGATCCATAGGTTGGGCCAGACGGTTGGCTTAGGTGGTCTGCCCACCTGTTTGGTGGTGCTGTGTTCAGGGATCATGCTGCAG
This sequence comes from Grampus griseus, assembly GCF_964374135.1. NCBI lineage: Eukaryota > Metazoa > Chordata > Mammalia > Artiodactyla > Delphinidae > Grampus > Grampus griseus. The sequence continues at coordinate 163,761,244 of NC_139017.1, read as the reverse complement.
TAGACTGCTTTTGTTCCTGACATCTCAGAAGTGGCAGTTGGGTTTTGGGCCTTTTTGTATTGTGTGGTTCGTAATTTGCCCCAGCTGCTCATGTACCCAGTTATTTTTAGTCCCTTATTGTTTCCTTGTGGTCCCAGGTCCCAGCCTGTCTCAGTAGGACTGAAAATTGGTACAACCCTTAGGGAGAGCAATTTGGCAATATCTATAAAAATTACAAAGGCATCTGATCTTTGACCCAGCTATCTGGGAATTTATCCTACAGGTACAATTGCACAGGCATAAACTGACTTATGTACAAGGTTGTTCATTTCAGTTTTTTGTAAAAGCAAAAAATTGGAAACAACTCAAAGGTCTGTCAATAGAAGACTGGTTAAATACATTATGGTACATTCGGGGGAAGCTGTAAAAAGGAATGGGGCAGGGAATTCTCTGGCGGTCTAGTGGTTAGGACACTGTGCTTCCAATGCAGGGGGCATGGGTTCAATCCCTGGTCGGGCTTCTAAGATCCCACAAGCCACGCGGCACAGCCCAAATAAATAAATAAATAAGGAATGGGGCAGCTCTCTGTATACTAATTTGGAAAGTTCTCCAAAGTATACTAAATGAAAAATGCAAGGTACAGAACTGTATATGGTTATAGTATGCTATATTTAAGAGGCAATGGGCAGGGTTAGGGTTACTAAGAACATATTTTTGCTTTGCAAGAAGCTAATATAAGTGACAATCTGGGGGATTTACTATATATATACATATATACGTCGAATCATATTAATATATTTCCAATTCCAAAATTAAAAATTTTTTACAGAAACAGCCAAGAGTAGTTTTGGAAAAAAAAAACTGAGAAGGAACTTATCTTACTAGGAATTAAAACTTAATAAGAGACTTCAGTAAAAACATTGGCACAGAAAATGACACATAATCGGAACAGAATAAGGTCATGGGTGCAGTCCCCATATGGGCCACCAAAAAAAAAAAAAAAAAGGAACAGAATAGAAAGTTCACAAGTGGATTTAGTGGGAAAGTGATGCTTTCTAGAATAGAAGAGAATAAATGGTCAGGATATCTATTCCCTGACTGGATTATGGGTTGGCTGCATTTCTTTAGTCACATCTTCTGTCTGAAGACTTTCTCCTATCCTATCCTTCCTTCTTCTTATTAGGATTAGGGGTAGCAATAGCTCCCTCTTGTTGCTAGCCCTGGAATGCTTCACTCTTTTGTTGGTTTCTCTTAACCCAGTCTACAATTCTGTAAACAGTCCCTTTATTAAACTCTCCTTAATTACTTGGTTTGAGTATGTAGGGCTTTGACGGATAAAATATTTTTACAAATCGTGTAATTCTGGTTAAGTGATCATACTGAAAATAACTGACATTTCTGTATTCCTAAAGAATAAAAATACGTGTTACGACTGCTCTGTCAAATCATAATGTAGAAAAAATATAAGCTTATGACTGCTAGATTTGCTGCTTTCATAGTTGTTAAGAAACTTGTCTCATTTAAATTAACTGCACTAAACAGTCAGTTCCACGCTTATTTAATTATTTATGTAGGCGCCACAAAGAAGAAGTATGAAAAGCTGTAACAGGGGAAACTGACCCTTAAGGTGGTGAAGGTTAGGGCCCCCTGAAGAAAAACATTTAAAGACATCTTAGGAGGAGGACACACCTAATCCCAACTGGTATATTGGTCATTTGCCATGGGCCAGGCACAAGTCACAAATATTGTCGAATTTGTCCTCAAACTACTCTGTAACATGGGTATTGTATTATTATTTATTTTTCATAGATGATGAACCAAAGAATAGACGAGTTAAATAGAGAATGGTTATACAGTTCATTACTGAATGAATGGACAGATATACGAAGAATGGTGTCCTATGCAGAATTCTGAGAAGAAAGTCAAAATCTCACATTAATCCAAGAACTCTTTCTGCATCTCGGAGATGCTTGAGGAAGAGATCCCGAGTACCCTCAGTCAATTTGTTCCTTCCTTTCTTCATTCAAACAGTTCGGGGCACAGGGAATCCGCTGTGAACAAGACAGAAACATATCCTGTTCTCTTGGAGCTTCCGTTGTACCGGGCGTTGTACCGCCACGCAAAGATTAAGATAGGATGCTGTGATGGTGACTGTAGGCCTACTTTGGTCACTTGATGGGCACAATCTGTGCTCTGGGTTGCTTTCTCACACTTTTGGTGGCGTTTTCTTCCTTTTACCCCTCTTCCTCAGACGATTCCGCCGCGCTGCCCTCGTGTCTCCACTCAGTGCGCCTGGGCCCAAGCCTGGCCCAATCGGATACAGCCCAAGGGATTGGTTCCTCAGCTGGGGAAGCAGAAAGGGGCGGGGCTTTGTCCCGAAACCTGTGGCTGCTGGCTGACGGAAGTGAGCTGGAGACTCGGAAAAGTTGTCGCAGGAAGTCTGGGGAAAAAGCGCTACCGGGTGATGGCGGCAAAGGCTAAGGCAGAGGAGGTGGGTGGGGCTGGTCTTGCCCAACGGTTGGGAGCGTAGGCTAGACGACGGCGGCTAGACGAAGAGGTAGTGCCAGGGAGGCAGAGACGGGGGAGCAGACACTGTGGGGTCGGGGTCGGCGGTGAGGGCGCCCGGCCTGTCGGGAACCGCGGGGAATCACCTGGGCCGTCCGGGAAGAAGCCGAACCGGCCCCGCCTCCAGCCTGTCCTCCGCCGCAGGTGCAGGTGGACGGCGCAGAGGAGCAGCAGCCCCCTGCGGCGGCCGAGGAGCTGGCCGCCCAGAAGCGCGAACTGAGACTGCGCAAATTCCGGGAGCTGCACCTGAAGCGGGTGAGTCGCCCCAGAGGCCAGCTGAGACCTGTCACGTGGCCAGGCCCGTGCGCGTTTGTGGAGCGACGAGGAAGCCGCACCAGCGCGTGTGACAGACCTGCAGAGCTAGATGAAAGTTCGGTCCCGGTGGTTCTCAACCTGGAATCACACTGAAGTCACTTTGAGACCTTTTAAAAGCTAGACATGCTTAGGCCTCACTTCCAGGGTGTCTGATTTGATCAGTTTCTAAACACAGACATTGGTATTTTTTTAAGCATCCTCTCCCTGCACCCTCCTCTCAGCTCAAGTGATTCTGTCAAACCTTTCTTTTCATGGAGCGGGATACCGTGGACCAGAAATGGAAAGTAACTTGTCTGTTGTCACGCAGCAAGTTGGCGTCATTCATCCAAAAACAGCCCCTCGCCTAATGGCCTCTAGTGTGCTATAGCCAACTATCAACAGATGGTGTGGATACAGCGGTAAATATGGTAAGGCTTCTGCCCAGTTATGGAGGCAGATCCGTAACAAATAATTACTTCACGACTTGGTAAATGGTATGTTAGAGGGAGGAACAAAGTGCCTCAGAAGTGCAGAGAAGAAGACTGACAACTAGAGACTAAGGTGACAACTACGCTGCTTGAAAAATGGGTAGGATATTATTAGACAAGTAAAGGAGTTGGGGGAAGTGGTATAGAGCAGTAGGAACAAGAGCAAAGGAAAAGTCCTCATTAGGATAGGTCAGCAGGCAGCTGGAGACAAGAGGTATGTGTGAGGATGGTAGTTATCTCTATTTGCGCAGAAAAACGCAATCTAAAAACTAGTGGGACATACTTAATTCACTTGAAATACTGTAAAAAAAAAAAAAAATAGGAGGCCGGATGATGTGTGAAGAAGCAATGATATAATTCAAACATCCCCCTTTTGCAGTTTTTAATGAGTCACTGGATCACAGTCAGTGGCTGTGAACATCACAAAAAGGATAAAATCAGAGATTATGTGTCTCCTGATAGAAGTATGTAGCACCAGTTTCATATAAGTAGACTTGCTAAAAATAAATCTAACCTGAATTGGGGACTTCCCTGGTGGTCCAGTGGTAAAGAATCTGCCTTAAAATGCAGGAGACGCGGGTTCAATCCCTGGTCGAGGAACTAAGATCCCACATGCCACAGGGCAACTAAGCCCACACGCCACAACTACTGAACTCGCGCACCTCAACTAGAGCCCGTGTGCCGCAAACTACAGAGCCCACGCGCTCTGGAACCCACATGCCACTAGAGAAGAGAAAACCCACACGCCACAACTAGAGAAGAGAAAACCCACACGCCACAACTAGAGAGAAGCCCGCGCACCACAACAAAAGATCCTGCATGTCTCAACGAAGATCCCGCGTGCCGCAACTAAGACCCGACACAGCCAAAAATAAAATTAAATAAATAAATATAAATAAATCTTAAAAAAAAAATAAATCTAACCTGAATTGGATGAAGCCACTAGATCTATTGACCAATTTACAGGAAATACAGGGGTCAAAAAATATGTTATAGGACATTATAGGGAGGCAACTAGCAGATGCCACTTTGGGAAACAATAGGACAGTCAACACATTTTCACACTCCTCAAAAAAGCAATGGATAAAAAAGATGGAAAAGGAAACTATACATTAAATAAACCTTAAGAGGTGTACATACATGTTGACTAATCGCAACATGTGGGACTTGTCTGAATTCCAATTCAAACAGATTGTAAAAATAATAATGAACACTTATGAGACCATCAGGAAAATGTGAACACTGACAAGATATTTGATAATAAGGAATTATTTGGGGAGTATGCTGATGGTATTGTGGTTACAGAGATATTACAATATTATAGGTAGAAAAGAAAACCAGCTAGAAATCAGGAAATTTGGGTTCTTGGCCTAACTCTGCCACTAACTCTGTCACCTAAAACTTTCTGAACTTCATAGATAATAGGAAAATTAGATTGTAGTCCTTCTCATACCACCTTCATGGTTTATACTGTAAATGTGACCACCTGTCCACTTGCTCAGTGTTTTTATTTTTTTAATAAATATTTATTTTATTTTTGGCTGCATTGGGTGATCGTTGCTGCATGTGGGCTTTCTCTAGTGGTGAGCGGGGGCTACTCTTTGTTGCGGCGTGCAGGCTTCTTATTGCAGTGGCTTCTGTTGTTGTGGAGCATGGGCTCTAGCCACGTGGACTTCAGTAGTTGTGCACGCAGGCTCAGTAGATGTGGCTCACAGGCTCTAGAGTGCAGGCTTCAGTAGTTGTGGCACTCAGGCTCAGTAGCTGTGGCTCGAAGGCTCTAGAGCACAGGCTCAGTAGTTGTGGCACACGGGCTTTGTTGCTCCGAGGCATGTGGGATCTTCCCGGACCAGGGCTCGATCCGTGTCTCCTGCATTGGCGGGCGGATTCTTAACCACTGCGCTACCAGGGAATGCCCCCTCTGTTTGTTTTTAAAGGGAGACTAAATGAGGCATTAAGATAGGTGTTTTTAGACGTGTTAAAACTGAAATTTTGTCTTCAACCCAATCTGAATTAAAAAAGGAATGAGAAATGGAATCACTTTCTCAGTATGTGACTGTGTCATTCAGTAGTATCTAAAATCATCTCAAGTACCTCTGTACAGTGGAACTCATACTTTGGGAAATGCTGTTTCAATCCAATCCTAAGCGACTTGCTTACATCACACAGCTAGGGAGTAGTCAAATCAGTATATTTCTCAGGGCTTCTTACTCCCAAACTATTGCTCTTTCCATCTTTACCACATGGTTCCTTGAAGGCAGTAAAATAATACTTAAAGGTATAGATATTGGTGTTTACCTCTCTTCCCCCTACATGAAATCTCTTCAGTACAAACACACTCTCACACAAACTTCTCCAGTGGCTCCCTTCCTTTCAGGATAAAATCCCTAAGTCCATTTTGGATGGCCTACCATACAAGATAGGTAACATTTATTTGGATTTGTTTCCATACCTCTGCTGACAAACTTTGTGTCCTGGTGGTAGAATGAAGCTCGAAAATTAAATCACCAGGAAGTTGTGGAGGAAGATAAAAGACTTAAATTACCTGCAAATTGGGAAGCTAAGAAAGCTCATTTGGAATGGGAATTGCAGGAAAAAGAAAAGTAAGTACACTCCTGCCACCTTCATAAGCTGTGGATTCAAATATTATATTGTGTTTTGTTCAGGCAGTATATTGCATGGTAGTTAAGCATTAAGCGTTCCAGCTCTGGTTTCCTCATCTGTACCTTAGAGAGTTTTGAGAATAAAATATGGAAGACATTTACAACACTGCCTGGCACACAGTTGCAGCCACATAATGGATATTAGGGTAAAAGGTTAAGCCACAGTAACAAAAGCTCCAACAATAAGAAAAGATAAAGCTCATGAGCCTCTCCTCTATCAGTTCCCAGTTGAGCAGCCCAAGTCACCTGGCCTGATGCAGCTGCAAGGGACGTTGAGAAATGGGCGGCCATGAGTCCAGAAAGGAGGCAAGCAAGGATTTTGATGGACATCTAATGTGTCCCCCACAGCTATTTTTGGTGTCAGTTTTATAGATGTATTCTTACAGATATAGCAGATTCCACAATTTTCTTTGTAAACTGGCCATTTTACTGTCTTGATGGCAGTCTTTAGGCCTTTGATTTGAAAGGAATTAAGGAATTGTATAAGGCAATAAAGCTAATGTTTTTTCCCCTCGTTTTAGGAATGTACAGCAAGAGGGGAAGACTATAAGAAAGTGAAGTTGCTCGAGATCAGTGCAGAAGATGCAGAAAAATGGGAGAGGAAAAAGAGGAGGAAAAACCCCAATCTGGGATTTTCAGGTAAAAGTGGCTTTTACTTTATTGAATGGGCCTATTAATGGCCCATTTAACAAGTCTAATAATGCCCCACCCAACATCTAAAATAGTATGGGTTCTCATTTTTTCAGATTATGCTGCTGCCCAATTACACCAGTATCATAGGTTGACAAAGCAGATCAGACCTGACATGGAAACATATGAGAGACTGAGAGAAAAGCAGTAGGTCGATGTGATTTAAAAGCATACATTATGTATGTTACTGAAAGGCCTTTAAGAGTGCTGATTCTGGAGCTTTGCTTCCTGGCCTTGGGTCCCGGCTCCACCACTTAGTAGCTGTGTCACACTATTTTTCTGTTTCCTCATCTGTAAATAGGGAATAACAACAGTGCCCAACTCACAGGGTTATTATCAAGATTAAATAAAGTCATACAATGCCCTCAATCAGTGCTTGGCACATAGAAAGCACTGTATATGTATTGGCTATTATTTGTTATCATTGATTATTACTGTTGCTATTACCCTTATCCACAGGTAAGGGACACAGTAATACTTTCTTTCGTCATGCACAGTAAACAATGGTAAACTACACTCCTTACCTAATTATGTAAGACAGGTACTGTGCTAAAGATCAAGACTGTTTTAATAGTGATAGTGTAAGATAGTGGAGCGGGCTGTAAATTGTGCCCTCAATTGAGCATGTTACTCAAGCTCTCCTACTGTATGAACTTCGTTAATTCCATTAACCTGTGGTCCTCAGCTAACTCATTTGGGCTTTGGAGGTTTTTTATTTTTTGGCCACACAGCATGCAGGATCTTAGTTCCCAGATCAGGGATCGAACCCACGCCCCCTGCAGTGGAAGCATGGAGTTTTAACCACTGGACTGCCAGGAAAGTCCCAGGAGTAGATATTTCTTAAATATATATATTTTTGGTCTGAATTCTATTTCTTTGAAATCAAGTATCTCAAAGTTTTCCACTTTTGACCACTAAACATTGTCCAGTTCTGAAGGTATAGGATCTTTTTTTGTGTTACTCACCACTTCACTTTTTCAGTGGAGGAGTTCTACCCAACATCTAACAGTCTTCTTCACGGAACACACGTGCCTTCCACAGAGGAAACTGATAGGATGGTCGTAGACTTGGAAAAGCAGTAAGTACTACAAATGCAGCCTAAAGTTTTAGTAGTGATTCATGCTTAATAACAAAATTAACTATATGGTCTTGAAGTGTAGCAACTGGATTGAAGTTAAGGAACATTTGAATTATTAGTCTGAAGAATGGTCCCATTCACCACCACTTTTATATGTGTGTTTTTTTTAACATTTTTATTGGAGTATAAGTGCTTTACAATGTTGTGTTAGTTTCTGCTGCATAAAAAAGTGAATCAGCTATATGTATACATATATCCCATATCCCCTCCCTCTTGTGTCTCCCTCCCACCCTCGCTCTCCCACCCCTCTGGGTGGTCACAAAGCATCAAGCTGATCTCCCTGCGCTATGCAGCTGCTTCCCACTAGCTATTTTACATTTGGTAGTGTATGTATTTCAATGCTACTCTCTCACTTCGTCCCAGCTTACCCTCCCCCCACCCCACCCTCCTCCTCAAGTCCATTCTCTCCGTCTGTGTCTTTATTCCTGTCCTGCCCCTAGGTTCATCAGAACCATTTTTTTTTAGATTCCATATGTGTTAGCATACGGTATTTTTTCTGACTGACTTCACTCTGTATGACAAACACTAGGTCCATCCACCTCAAATAACTCAAATTATGTTTCATTTTATGGCTGAGTAGAATTCCATTTATATGTGCCACATCTTTATCCATTCATCTGTCGATGGACACTTATGTTGCTTATATGTGTTTTGAATGGGGTAACTACTAGGCAGAATCTACAGAGTACGTATAAAAATTCTCTCAACGTAATATGTGACCACTCATATTTCACCGTGAACCTGGGTAATTTCCCAAACTTCAGACCAGATCATCTGATGATACTGTTAAGATTAAATTCAAGAAGAATGCTCATTGAACATATATCCTTGTAGGATGCTTTCTAAAGATATTGCTTTCAGGCTTAACTATTAAGAACAAAAAGGAGGGACTTCCCTGGTGGCACAGTGGTTAAGAATCCACCTGCCAACGTAGGGGACATGGGTTCGATCCCTGCTCCGAGAATATCCCACATGCCGCAGAGCAACTAAGCCCGCAAGCCACAACTACTGAAGCCTGCGGTCCTAGAGCCCATGCTCTGCAACAAGAGAAGCCACCGCAATGAGAAGCCCGTGCACCACAATGAAGAGTAGCCCCTGCTCACTGCAACCAGAGAAAAGGCCACGCACAGCAACGAGGCCCCAACACAAAAATAAATAAATTAAAAAAAAAAAAGGAATGCCACTTTGAATTCTGTATATTTGTTTCTGTTACAGAATTGAAAAACGAGACAAATACAGCCAGAGACGTCCTTATGATGATGCAGATATTGACTACATTAATGAAAGGAATGCCAAATTCAACAAGGCAGAAAGATTCTATGGGAAATATACAGCTGAAACTAAACAAAACTTGGAAAGAAGAACAGCTGTCTAATCTCCTTCAGGAACTGTTCTGCCAAATTGTACCAGTAAATCAGGACTCTTTCCTTTTATAATTTGTAAAGACATGTTCTACAAATCTGTGTATTTTCATACTTATATATTTATTATTCATTTGTTTTAGAAAAATGTCTTGTATTTCTTTGTTTGAAGTGTGTGCTTAACGTGTGCACTCTGCTAGGCTTAAAATCCTTAGATACGAACACAAGTCATCATCATGCTGAAATCTGTCATACATTTGACTTGACCTGGAGTTGAACTTGGGAGCTTCAGAGGTGAGTTGCTAAATTGGCACTAATTCTTCTTATAAGCTATGGTAGGTAGTGAAAGGCAGGCAGTGGTCACTGGAAATTCAACCTAATCCCTCCCTGCTCCAATTAGCAGGTGCTTGCCTGTCCCATGTTGTATCCCATGGCCCAGGTGCATTTATGGGGCAAGCATAGAGGGTGGGAGACTGATTCTCCAGTAGCATTTTACAAATATGCCATCCTTCAAAAAGCAAATATCCCTTGGAAGAAATAAGTTAAAACACTTGGTGAAAATATTATTAAAATACACATAATACAATCTTTTTTTTAAAGGCTAACTGGAATTCTAACCTTATTTCAACTGTAACTAAAAAATTAGGACATGCGATTTTAGTAGTAATTATGGGAAACAGAGGACAGAAAACCTGAAGTCAGGAGTATGCCATGAAAGTGAAGATTGTGCCATGTTACGTGAATAAAAACATGCCTAGGCTTGAGATCAGTATAAGCTGGGCACACTTATTGATCAACGAGTAGGAAGCTCCGATTTAGCTAATGACGGGTTTATAAAGATGGTAATATAAATGCTAATAATAAAGGTATATTCAGTGTACTGTGAATAGGGAAATTTTAACATTGTGGTACAGTCATACAACTACAGAATGAGACAGATCTAACATGAAAAGATGCTCTTACCTATATAAAGAGGTTTGTACAGGCATAGAAATAAAATCCAGGATGTGCACCATACTATTTACAGTGATTGCTCCTGGGAATGGGAACAGATGTGGTAATTTTACTTTTTTTTAAAAATAATTTGACACAAATACACACCCATGCTGCCCAATCTTATCAAGAGTAATAACATGCCAGTAGTTTTTTCTTCTCCTGTATTTTCAAAGAAACGTTTAATAATACCTTTCTACTAAGGGAAAAGGAGGGGAGGGAAAAATTAATAGGTCTTCAAAGACATCATACTGACTTGGGCTTAAAGGACAAATAGGATTTCCCCAGAGGAGAAAAGTGCTCGCAATAGCCAACCAAAAAAACAGATGTCAGTATGATCTGAAGACTACTCTGAAGGTGACTAGGTGGATGGTAAAAGCCACTAATTCAAACGGGCAATACTGTAATTAGCTCAGTATGGGAAAGGTTCATTTTGAAGAGCTGAGGCAAGCTTTGGAAACTAGAGTTCAGAAATTGATACTCTTCAGTTAGTAGATGGTAGTTAAAGACAGAGTGGAGGAAATTAGCAAAAGAGCTTGTAGAGGGAGTAGGCTAAGGATAGAATCCTAACAGTGGGCAAAGGACAAAAAGCCACTGTAGATAATGGAAGAGGTCAAAGAAAAGAAGACAAATGCATGGAAATTTCTGCCTGAATGACAGAAAAATTTGAGAAAGGACTCCATGAAGAAATAGTGAAAAGTGAGCCCGCATAAGAACAAGTTTTATTTTGCTAGGTAAGTTTAATAAGTGCTTCAGCAAAGAAAACCAAAGGACAGCATGCTGTGGTTGGTTCAGTAATCATGGCTTCTCTAGAAAAAAAGCAAAGCATTACACACCTGAACCTACAATCTAGGGCTGTGCTTTCCAAAATGGTAGCCACCCACCATATGTCACTAGTGATTATCTGAAATGTGACTGGGGCAAATTGAGGTGTGCTTTAAGTGTAACATACACACTGAATCACAACACCTACCCAGAAAAAGTAAAATACCACTTTTCTACATTATATGTTTAAATATTTTAACATCTACTGGGGTAAAAAACGAATTCACCTTTTTACTTTTCATTGAAGCTCTCCTTTCTATTGGACCGCACTAAATCTAGTCTCTTGGTACAATTTCTCACTGTCAGCGCCTGTTTGCTATATTGTCCACAGGTTATGTAATGACGTGGTATCACACCTGGGCAACTGCATCCCACTTATGTAATGACAGGCAGTCTGGGAATATGCACAACGAGTTATCTTCTGTGTTACAAAGCCTAGGAGAGACTGAGCACAGTTGTCCTGGCCACACTAACGACAAGGTCAGGTTAGACAAGGACTGACAGGACTTCATGGGGTGATTATGAAAAAAAAATGGAGAAAGTGTACATTCTTTTCAGGATACTAGGTAGTAAAAAGAAAATGAACTAATAAAGGGAAAATAGGCAAGTCTCAAGGCTGAAGGAAAAGACCACTGTAGAAGTGAAATCTCAGAAGTGGCACATATCCATAGCAACTAGCCAAACCTCTTACATAAGGTCATAATCAAAGCAGGTGCTTTTCTGTTACCAGCTAAGTGAAGGTGAAAATGATCTTAGCATTATGTCATCAATTCATTGCAAAAGTCTCCCTTACAAGGAAATCCTTGAGTTCTATAGCTTTACTATAGGAATAGAAATTATATGTCCAGGAATGTATACATCCAAGTCTAAATTTGTACATTTAAATTTTTCATAGGGTCAAATTTAAGAGCAGCTCTTATGCAATACAATGTTCTACCATAGAAGTATTCTATTATCTGCACTTTCCAGTAAGTGGTTACTTAAAATTCAGTTCCTCAGTCATACTAGCCAACTTCTCAAGTGGTCAATAGCCACAGTGGCTGGTGGCTGTCTTCATGGGAAATGCAGGTAAAATACTGGACAGCACAGCTTTAGTTAATACAGTATTACATTGCACTTGAGGATTCTTCACCATCTTTTTAAAGTCAACTTCTACTTAAAAATTTAGGACTTAAGCCTGCTCATCTATTATCTAATTTCTGGGTGTTTGTCTTTTCCCAGGTTTTTTGTCTTGCCTCTAATATTCTCCTCATCCTATTCTCTAACTTGTTATCCCTGCCTATTGGAAGTCTATTTCATTATTTCCCAAACTAAAGAGTCTGTTCAAAATTAGGGCAAGATTCCAAGGAGTAGAAAAGAAAAACATTCAAGCAATCAATAGTACCCACCCCCATCACTAAAATAAAACCTCATGCATGTTTTTGATCTACTAGGATTTTTATTTTTTGCTTAGGTTCTAGCAAGACATGTTTTGTTGCTAAAGCCTAGCACACAGGCAAAATAAATTCATTAAGCTGGCATTTTATGTTTAATCCAAACACTTGATTAAGTCAAATTAACACTTGGAGAGACCATCTAAAACTGGCTTAAATCCTCCTAGTTTTGGTATCCACTAGAATGTATTAACAGGCAAAACCACAAAAATCCATAATCAGCTAACGTTTAAACCAACTGCCCAGACTTTTCAGTTAAGTGTAACATTCAATCTCTAAATTTTTATGTGCTTAGTTAAGGTCTTTCCCAGCTACAGTAAAAAGCAATGAAGAATTTCAAATCAATAACTACTTTTTTTTTTTTTTTTTTTTTGCGGTACGCGGGCCTCTCACTGTTGTGGCCTCTCCCGTTGTGGAGCACAGGCTCCGGATGCGCAGGCTCAGCGGCCATGGCTCACGGGCCCAGCCGCTCCGCAGTATGCGGGATCTTCCCAGACCGGGGCACGAACCCGCGTCCCCTGCATCAGCAGGCAGACTCCCAACCACTGTGCCACCAGGGAAGCCCAATAAATACTTTTTAAAACATAATAAGAAAAAAATGCAACGAAACCTCTGATTTTATAACCCAGTGAGGCATTGTTTCAACCCCTCTCTGGCTGAGTTTCCTGCCGTGAAGCTCAATTCTTCCAGGATAACACTATGCCAGTATTCTTTTAAGTCTTAGGCCAAACTTCCCAAATTTTAATGAGTATCTACATCAACCGGGAGTACTTTACAAATCAGCTTCTAATTCAGTTCTGGGGTAGATTTCAGATTCAACATTTCTCACAAACTCTCAGGTAAGATCACAGAGCCCTATGCTGTCAGTTCATGGATTTGGATCTGGGATTAGCAAGGCTTTAAACAAGAGATACCACCTCATTCTTCTTCATTAAATAAAAACCCATTATGTAAAATATATACAATAAAGTGAAACTAAAATAAAAACAAATTTATTAATAAAATATATACAACACAAACAGTTCAATTACTGTTTGTCTTAAAAATTTCACTTCTACATAACCAATCCATATTATATAAAATATTTACAAGTATATATACAAGAATGCCACCTGTGCGTAACCTCTGGTCCATTTGTGCTATCTCCTCTCTGCAAGAGAAATCTAAAATGTTAATATTTAAATATTAAGTATTTACATCTTTCTGTGTTGTCATCTGTAATTGCAACAATTATCACTAAATGGTTCAAAGGAATGGAATAATGCTGAAAACAAACTTGCAAAAAAAAAATGCATTTCAGGCAACCTTAGCTATTGATGTTCTTTTCGACAGGTATCCACAGTCCATATGGACTTTTCTTCTTATCTATTTTTGGGGATCCTGAAGAGGTCTCTTCAGCAGTAGCTTTAGCTGATTTCTGAAGCAATGGCTTTGCTACAGAATTCTGTAAGAGAACAAGTTCTTAAGTCAGCTTCCCAAACAAATATTATTATACACATTTAAAATACTCGCTTTTTACAAAATACATTAAATAATTCCATTTAAGACTAGAACTTAAAAGAGACACCAACCAAATAAATGCAAAGCCACGGACTGCACTTGCAACTTGATTCAATCAAATCAGACATATGCAAGGCATGTGTCACTATTGCAGTAGTGAAGTATTAAAAATAGTTTTGAAATTTTGTTTATTAAGCCCTTAGCTCATTTTAAAATATTCTGACTACAGGATATTCTGAGACTTGTTTTTTGAATATTTTAACAGTTAAAAAGGAAAACAGGAATAATTAAAAGGAGGACAAAATATTGAGACTGAGAATGTAGATATTAAAGTAGGAGCCCATTATATTGGTCACTTGTAAGAACCATACAAAAAAATTTTTTTTAATTCTATTTATTTAGTGGCTTAGTAGGCCTCGAATTATCATCATAAAAACAATGAGCCAACAAAAATAAAAACCCACATAACAGAAATATGTTTAAGGCCAGTTTTTGAGTGGTCAGTGCTTAGATATACTTACATTAGAGCTAAAAGCTATGCTTTTTTGCTGGGAAGACTTCTCGTTGGGATTTTCTGTTTCATCTTCTATTAACTTATCCGACAGCTAGACAGGTAAGAGAAAGTAAATTTTAAAAAACCATACCCTCGTAGGTATAAAAAGCAGCCCAACTGTATTACAAATTCACTTGTAGAGACACAAATCAAGTTGGATGTAACCAAATAGTTAACATCCTAAAATAAATAACATAGTACTCTGTTGAGTTTTCCCCATAACAAAACTGATTCAATGATAGGCTTAAGACACTCTTCCCCATAAAGGAGTATTGTATCCCCCGATGCAAATTCAAGTAACTTTGAAAGTCAAGTCATACCAGAAAACACCTAGTTTCAAAGAACTAAGGCATTTGCCCATCCAGTTGGGAACCTAACCGTCTGAAAAAGCGACTGAACTAAGATCTTTTTTGTCCACCACTAATACTTAGGCAAACCCACATCTGGATCTGAATGACAGGAGATAACCCATCTTTCCTATGTTAACTGAGTGTTATCAATTCCTAACTACCTTAAACCTTTAAGCTATGAATTTTATGCTGCACATTTCTGGAGAATTGTAATAAACTTATCTGCAAGTGAAGCAGGCCTCTTCTTCTGTAATCTCTCAAAACATCTGGAATATATTGCATATATTATGAAAGGGACATCTATATCAGATGCCCCACCATTACAAAGTACACTTTTGTTTAGTTTAGTACCTGTCCCAAATTCTAGCATGCATAGGGATCTACCAACAAAAAACTAAGCTTTCAGTGTGTCAACATAAACTTCAAATTAGTTAAACCTCTGATGCTTTTGCACATGTATCAATTACCAACAGATTTTCTTCATCAATGTCTGGAGACCACATTCATGATTTCTATAAGACAGAAATAAAGCAGATAAACTATACTGTATGTTGAGTACGGAATTTGTGGGAACATAATGCTGCAAATGAGCGCTACAGATAAATACTCCATAAAAAACTAGCTAGAAAAACTTGGTAACTACATAGAAATCACCAAAGTACCAGCTACAATTATGAAAGTAATTAGTACTGTGTCAACTGAAAATAAAGTTCATTAGTCTCCCATTTTCACGGGGGGAGACTATCTAGTATTGTCAGATCTGTTATTTTAAATTATATTTAGCTAGCCTTTCCAGGAAGCAGTCTAAGGCAAATCAAATAAAAATGGCTAATCAGATCTTTCTGGTAGTAGTTTCCTGAAGATTTTGTTTGGATAAATCTAAAACACTTACCTCAGACTTTGCACCATTATTCAGTACAGCTGTTCCACGGTTGGTTTCTTTAGATACAGAAACAGTTCTGAGACTGGCTGGCAAGTCAAAGTTGGCTGTTCCTAATGCTTTTGCGGCATTGGCTTTTGCTATTTCTAACAGCTCCATTCGATCTACAAAGGAAACACAAAGTGTTCATTTATCCTGTAGTATTTCTCCAGAAAACTCAAAAATCACAAACTGTGTTTGTGCTTTTTTTTTTGGCTGTACACAGGCCTCTCGCTGTTGTGGCCTCTCCCGTGGCTGAACACAGGCTACGGACGCGCAGGCCCAACGGCCATGGCTCAGGGGCCGAGCCGCTCCGCGGCATGTGGGATCCGCCCGGACCGGGGCACGAACCCGCGTCCCCTGCATCGGCAGGCGGACTCTCAGCCACTGCACCACCAGGGAAGCCCTATGTTTGTGCTTTTAAACTAGTAGTATCTAGACATTTACACGGTACTTCCACATGTAAGATATATTTCTATTGATGGAAAAAGAACTCTACTTATTTTGCTGAGAAAAACAAGCATCCCTAAATGATCAACAAGTAAAAGCACACGGTGGGTAAATAACTAACTGCCTGACAATTTCAAGGCTCCACCCAGAACCACCCTCCACCAAGCCATTTAACGTGCACAGCCTTACTCCCAAGGAGAAAGCATGCCGTCCATTTTAAAACTGGGCGCCCACTACAGAGTAGTTTTAACTATTAACCTACTGGAGTCCTTCCTCCTTCCCCTAACGCCTCTCTCGACGACCGACGACTCACCCTTCTCACTCAGACGAAATGGGGTTGGGCTGCGCGACCTGGTCCGGGATCGCCCCCTCCAGCCTCTGCGCTCCTCCGGGTAGACGGTGCGGCCGAAGCCGTAGTACGGGCGGTCCCGCGCGAAGGCGTAGGCCCTCCGGTAAGGCGAGCGGCCTCGGGAGCGGGGGCGGCTGAGGGACCGGTAGGACCTCCTGGAGGAGCCGTGGTGCCTCTCCCGGTACCGGCGGCTGCGGGGGCGCGAGCGGCTCCGCGAGTACGAGCGGCTCCGCGAGTACGAGCGCGAGTAGCGCCGGTACCTCCTCCGGTGGCGCCTTCGGGAGCGAGACCTCGACCTGCTCCTCCGCCGGGGCGGGCTGCGGCTGCGGCTCCGCGACCACGACCGAGTCGAGACGATGGATCGGGACGGAGAGCTCGGGGGAGAGCGGCTCCCGGACGCCGAGGACAGCCGGCTGGACGGGCCCGACCGCGACGACGAGGGGGAGGCCTTGTGCGGCGAGCCCGGCCACAGGTCGTTCACGTAGCTGGACATCTCGGACGGCAGCTTCCGAGCTTCCTTTGCTCTGACGACCCCTGCCCGAGAACTCAGTTCCTAAAAACAAACGAGAGGAAACAAAATACAAGTGAAGTCCCGAAGTGAGCCGCGCGGGCAGCCTCGGGCCGAAAAAGAAACGGGCCTCCCGGCCTACGGAACTCCGGGCTGTGGCGCCGTCTGCTGCCGGCCTTCCCGCCCCGCCACCGTCCCCGTCCACAATCCGCGGGGCCCACAGGGCCCGGCTACGCTCGCCTTGAGGTAACCGACCGCAGGGCCACCCCATCACCAGAAAACCCACCACGGGCCGTCGACGCCTCACTCAAGGAGAGAAAGGCCCAGCGGACGCCTTCCTTCTCCAGTTAAGGACGGAGAGAGGCTTTTCGCTGCTTCTCCTGAACGGCGGACTCACAACCTCTACCTCCGACGTCCAACGTCCAAAAGCGGACTGAACGGGGTCGCGGCAGACGTGTCGAAAATACCAGAAGCTGGCGCCCCGCGCCTGCGCAGAGACGTTGCGTGGTGGGCGCGGCTCCCCTCTCGTCCAACCGCCGCTCCCCTCCTCTCTCCACCCCGAGCCCCACCCACCGCCTCACCCAATGGCCTCCAGGATGCGCATGCGCGCCCTAGCACGGAAGGTGGGCAGGGGGAGCCGCAGCTCCATCCGGGTAGCAACCTGTGGCTCTTTGGTGTTCTTGGCTGAAACCGGGTGAAAACGAGGCAGCCTCGCGCCGGCTACACCGGACTCTGGGACTGTGTGCCTGGCCGATGTTAACTGGGTCGTTTCCTCCCCTTCGGGCTGTGCCTCCCTGGACCCTTCTTGGCCACTTCCTCCTGACCCAAGTCCGGCCGGCGGGCCGCCTTCCCCTGGACGTCACAGGATGCCTGTCAATGCATTATCTTAGAAAACGGTTTTCACTCCCGTGTTTTGGCTAGGAAAAGTCAGAAAGGTGGAGACAGAATGCAGAGGGCACTCATAGCTGACCTTTAAGTTAGTTTAAAGGTTCAGAATGACGTCTGAGATGTCTATTCTGAGGACAGTGTTCTTGGTGCTAAGGATTAGACAATGGTGACTCTTTTATTTCTAGGGATTTATAAGTAGGATACATTTTAGACATATTTATTGTTGTTAATAAAGCATGACAATTGCCTTGAAATAATTTTTCATCGAATGAACTAACCACTTATGTAAGGAGCATTAGTCCTATGAGCTGCTTTTGCAAGTCAATGCTGCTTTGCAGGCATTTTTACAAAAGCTACTTTCTTGGGAGGTAGATAGGAAATCGCTTATCCTGGATTATATAGGGTGGGCCTAATCTAATCACCTGAGAGATTAAAAGCGCGAGAAGACTTCCACATTTTATTGCTGCTTCTGAAATGTGGGGTCTCCACAAGGACCCCTGAGAGATGTCTAGGAGCTAAGGATGGCTCCCAGCTGGCAGCACCAAGGAAACAGAGATCTCAATCCAATGACCTCAGAAGTGAATTCCTCCAACACCTGAAGGAGCAGTGCTGGGGATTCTCCCCTAGGTTTACGAAAAGAATGCACTCTCTGCCCTGCTGACACCTTGACTTTACCTCAGTGAGACGTGTCACCTACAGAACTGTAAGATAATAAGTTGGGATTGATTTAAGTCACTAAGTCTGTTGCTCTTTGTTACTGAAGCAATAGAAAACTAATACATTCACCAAAATTTTGTAGCTTTTTTCCATACACATCTTGTACTTGTCTTGCTAGGTGTATTCTAAAATATTTTGATGGTACTTGTGGCTTGCAAATAGTATCCTTCTGAGGCAGAAGATAGATGAGCCCCAGGCTGAACAGTTTCTCCCCTGTGGACAGAAACTCCATAATAGCAGAAACTCCATAAAAGCAGGTTAATGGAGGAGGCTGGGCCCTGCCCAGAAAAGAGATAAAAGACCACGTATTCCTCATTCTTGAAGTCAAGGAGACTTCACCGACTACACATGCACAGAAAGGTTCCTTGGAGTTCAAAAAGGGAGGGGGCGCCACCTCATAGTAAGTGATGCCAACTACACATAGGCCTCCTCACTAGAATCCATCTTGGCTAACAGAGGCACACGCACACAGGGGAGGATGGTGAGAGGTACCAAATACGGACTCAGAACCAGGCAAAGCAAGATGATTGGTCAAAGGAAACCCGGAGGAAATGTCCCATAAAAGTGATTCAAACTGCCAGGAGGGCAAGACTCTCTCTCTGAGCCCGCCCGTGTGTCTATCCGCACGTACTGTAGTCTTTTTCCTCCTAATAAACAGTTTACTTGCTTCACTACTTTCCGTCTCCATGTGGAACTTCATTTCTACACAGCTGACGGGCCAGGGCCTTGTTCCGGGTCACTGGTCCCTTGTGGTCTAGTGGTTAGGATTCAGTGCTCTCATTGCCGCTGCCCAACCTCAATCTCAGGCCGGACACCAAAATCCTGCTGCAAGCCACTGCAGGCCAAGGCCACCCGAGATCACGTTTTATTAAAGGTTCACTTTGTTGTATGTGTTTTGAAAGGTACACAACATCTAGTTAGGTGAATAACACCTACCTGAGTGTTTACACCCAGTATGAAAGATTTTGTCATTCGATAGGTAAATTCAACCCATTGACATTTATTGGAGTAACTGCAATATTGATCTTATCTTTTCCATTGGTGCCTATTATTTATTTTATAATACTTTGCTTTTTTCACTTCTTCCCATTTTATTCTGCCAGCCTGATCAAGTATCTCTTTCTTCCTCCCTCCTACTGTTCATTTAGAGGTTCTACAATGCTTCATCATACAATTAATGCTTTAAGGGTTATCTTTTTAGCACTGTGAAACATATTTTAACCTGTTCCTCCTCCCCCATATCTCCTTCCATAAATATTTATAGAATGTTTACTGTATTAGATGGTGTAGGATAGGTTAAGAAAAATTTAGTAGTCCTTTCCCCTACCAAAATTAAATTCTTTCATTAATTTTAATAACAGCTAATTTTGTGACAGGTGAGGAAATCCAAAGATATATAAAGTAAAAGTTAATAATCCATTCCCTAGAAGTATGGAATCCTCTAAAAGAGGTCCCCATTCTTCCTCCCCATAACTTAGAAGTAACCAACGTTAACATTTTCAAACTCTTTCAAATATACAAGCATATGGTATTTTTTATGAATATGGGCTCGTTCTAAACAAACTGATTTGAAACTTGTTCTTATAATCAAGATCCTTTAAGACAAACCATTTAGATCTAATTTATTTCCAATCAGCTATCTAATATTCCATTGTCTAGAAATTAACCTTTTATCCCTTATTGCTTGTTCATGGACATTCATGTGGTATCCAGTTTTTCCACCACTAAAAACTATGCTTTGGAACCAAAGTCAGATTCCAAAAACATAAGAACAGTTGCAGAGTGGAGCTACTCCACTGGCTCTTAATACATGTTTCAAGGTCAACAGAGCCATGTCCGGGATACAACTTGGAGCAGCTGATTGAAATGAAGACTCCAGCACTACTGGAGGAGTTACTTCCAAAGTACCTGAGATAGTAGCTCAGGAAGTAAGCTTAGCTCTCTCAGACGACAGGATAAGATGAACATGCAACCACGGAGCTCATCTAGAGAGTAAGAGCTGCAAAGAGGAATTCTGACACAGAAGACATATTCATTGATCTTAGATCAGAGATGAGTTGAGATGAGACATCTCTGTTGTTAGAGCTGCTATAGAATCATTAGCTACAGTCAACCAGTGCAGCATTCAAGGCAGTTAACACAGAGATCAATAAACTCCAGCCTGATGTGACATTCCTGTCTTCCAAGATGTCCCAAGGAATTCCTGCCATTGATTCAAACATCACCCCATGTGGGCTCGCCACTCCACTGCCTGTGATTACTGAGCCTCACTATAACTAGGCTGTTATTCCTGCTGCTCCTCCAGATGAATGTTTCTTGGGTTGGTGGCTCTGGCATGGAAATACCAGGCTTGCAATGCTATTCAGGAGGCACCCCTCGATGTAGCAGCTTGACACAGCTCTTTCCTGCCATGAAGACTTATCACAGGAGGATGTTATCTACAGTATCACCATGGAAGCTGACCACCGTGTCCCCATTGCAGCCACCATCGAGAGGTGTTAGGAAGTCTCCTGTACCATGTCATTTGGCTTTTGGGTGTCTACTCAGAAGCCAGGAAAAGCAAGCAAACAGCACACAAATCCAGATGTGTACCTGTCAATAGCATTCCCAATAACCCACAAAAGTGGTGTCATTACAATATAAGGACTGATCGGTGCCTCTGCCTAACTAAGAATGTGACATTTGTGTCCATGCCTAATGGCCACCTGTATTGCTTGTTTGAGGATTGCTCTACTCTGCACAGCAATGTAACTCTTCAGTGCACACCTTTGCTCAGTAGAGCGCTGCTCCTCAATCAGATGAGCCGTCTCAGCCATACCCACCTGAACATCAGAGGAACCATAACTAACTGTACGTCTGTGGGTTATAAGACCTGCACAAGGAATTTGACTTCAGTAAAGGCACAGTCAGAGGCAATGTAATAACGAGAATGTCGATGGGTCCAGCGTAGAAAACGGAGAAATACTGCACAAGGCTACACTATTGATTCTGTACGAGACTTCCTTTTCAAAGGATACATGTCATGCAATCTACTCTGTGTCCTGCTCCCTCAAGCTTCTCACAGCCTTTACTTGACCATACTCAATTTTTGCAACCTTGGCTCAACAACCAAATAATCACAGATGTTATCTCACGAGACTCAGCACTTGTCTTGCCCTATGTAAAGGTAAACTATTCTGTCCTCAATCTAACAACAGGTGAGCTTTACTTCAAGGTACAATGCAATGCAACTGTGATGTTTTACCAATGGAACAGGATCTCATACAGCAATCTGCCTCCCATAGGCAAAGGACCATACACATCAGCCAGTTTGGCCAATAAGACAAATGTGCTCCAGGTAGCCAGAACTAGCCATCGCCCCCATGTTCAACAACCATTTCATCAAACCCCATTAATGGATAAACTTTTACTGGGAGACTTCCATCAGGACCTTATAGCAAGCTTTCAGGTGCTGGATACTTTGTATTATGCGATTGGACCTAAATCTGATTTATCTGGAATGTTCTAAGCATCTCGTGATGAGTCCACCCACCTGAATATTTTTTAATAACTTACTGGGTTACCTGCATTTGCTTTCCTCAATCCACCAGTCTGGCTTGGAGATTTGACCTCTTGGGCAGCCTGGCTTGGTGGGATATTATACATTATAATGCTTGCAACTTTACTAGGAGTCAGAGTCACACTTTAAGTACTGGTACTTTTATTGTTATATGATAAAGTCTCAAAAGTGGGATTTCCGGGTTAAAGTTTTTGTGTGATTTAATATATTGCCATATTGCTTTCCAAAAAGCAACAATGTCTTCTCTGAGAGAAAGCCTTTCTGATCCCCCAGACCAGTTAATTTTCCCCAGTACAGGTTATCCTATTTTCCTGTGCCTCATATTTTTAGCATTTATCACAACTGTAATAACGTTTTAATTCATTTTGTAATGTGTCATTTTCCTGCTAGAATATAAACTACATAAGGACAGGCTTGTTTTTATTGTACCCCAGTATTCCAGACAGTACATGGCATATGGAAGGCACTCAGTTGATGTTTACTGAATAAGTAAATGGCATAGACTCTCAAATAAATCTTGAAGAGCAGGCAGAGGGAAAGGAAGGAAATATTTTATTTTATTTTATTTATTTATTGGCCACACCACGCGGCTTGCAGGATCTTAGTTCCCCAACCAGGGATCGAACCCAGGCCCATGGCAGTAAAAGCGCCAAGTCCTAACACTGGACCACCAGGGAATTCTGGAAAGGAAGGGAATGTTTTAGACAGGAGCAAAGTTCTTAGCAAAATGATAGAAATAGAATTGCCCATTTTATAACTTGGGGACAGAAAACAAACCAGCTTGGCTGGAGCAACGAGTTTGTGGTGTGGAAGTTTGGAAGATCAAGCTGGAGATGTAGAATTGGGGCAGATTATGGGGAAACATGAATGTGAACATCTGCTTATCAAGCAGCAGGGTCCTAGTTTGTCAGAAATACTGAATCTACCTTTCAAAAGCTGACTGAATACACTGAGATGGTAAATAGCTTTACTTGATTGGAAGGAAGAAAACACTTGCAGGATTTGGGGAATAGGGTTCAAAAGGCTTTTAACCCTAACATATGCTCCCCTTAAACAGACACCTAGAACAGTCAGCTATACTATAAAAATGCATAATCTCACACCTTATTATGCACCATAGAATGCAACGATAAAATCCCGCCCATAATGAACACCTTTAGCTTCCTTTCTATAACTTTCAGAATCCTCTGTCATGAGGACAAATTCATTCACTAAAGGAATTTTTAACTATTTTTCCTTGACATTCTGTGAAAATGTTTTGATTAAAAGTACAGAAAACAACACGGCATCGTTGACATCAACAATAGCAGTTTCCATGGGTTACTGGGAATGAAAACCAGACTGGAATAGACTCAAGAAAAAAAAAATAAGAAAAGAGGATGTCAAGATAGTAGGTTTGGGCAAATTAGAGGAGTTTTTTAATTGAGATATAATGTACATAGTAAAACATTCATCCTTTTAAAGTATACAACTCAGTGGTTTTTAGTATACTCACGAGGTTATGTAACCATAACCACTAATTCCAGAACTCTTTCATCCCCCCAAAAAGAAACTCCTTACCCATTGGCAACATGCCTCATTCCCCTCAGTCCCTTGCAACCACTGATCTACTTTCTGTCTCTATAGATTTGCCTATTATGGACATTTCATATAAAAGGAATCCTACAACATGTGGTCTTGTGTGTGTGGCTTCTTTCACTTGGCATGTTTTAAGAGTTCAGCCTTGTTGTAGCATGCATCCATACTTCATCCCTTTTTATGGCTAAATTATATTCCACTGTATGTATATACCACACTTTGTTTATCCATCCAGTGGTTGATGGACATTTGGGTTGTTTCTATTTTTTGGCTATTATGAATAATGCCGCTGTGAACATCCATATACAAGTTTTTGTGTGAACAAATGTCTTCGGTTCTCTTAGTACATGCCTGGAGTGGAATTGCTGGGTCATTTGATAACACTATGTTTAACTTTTTGTGGGACTGTCAAACTGTTTTTCACAGTGACAGCACTATTTTACATTCCTACCAGGCATGTATGAGGGTTCTAATTTCTCTACATCCTTGCCAACATTTTTCCTTTAAAAAAAATTATAATCATCATAGTGGATATAAATTTAGAGAGTTTTGCTGTAAAGAGAAGCAAAGAATTGGGCTGGTGGCTAAAGAGGGTGGTTCTATCAAGGTTTTTTTTGTTTTTGTTTTTTATTTTAAGATGGGATATATTATAGCATGTTTGTATACTGATGGTAATAATCTAGTAGAGAGGGGAAAATGGGTTATGTAGGAGAGAGATTGTACAGTTGTGGAGCCATGTTCTTGAGTAGGAGAGAGGGTAGGTCCAGAGGACAAGTGGAAGAGTTGGCCTTAAATGGGAGCACAGACAGTTTACCCAATATGGTGGTGCTGTGGTCTGAATGTTGGTGCCCAAGTTCATATATTGAAATCTAATCCCCAAGGTGATTAAATTAGGAGGTGGGGCCCTTGGGGGGTGATTAGGTTATGAGGGTGGGGCTTCATGATTGGGATTAGTGCCCTTATAAAAGGAACCCTGGAGAGATTCCTCATCTTTTCTACCATGTGAGGACACAGCAAGAAGTCAGCAGTCTGCAACCCATAAGAAGCCCTTTACCAGAACCTGACCATATTGGCACCCTGTTCTTGAACTTCCAGCTTTCAGAAATGTGAGAAATGAATTTTTGTTTAAGCCACCCGGTCTGTGGTACTTTGTTATAGCAGCCTGAATGGACTAAAACAGGTGGGAAGGCAGAGCAGGAATACAAATGAGGGTAAGATGATAGCTTAGTGCTGAGCACTTGTGGAAATCCCTTTGTGATTTTTACCCCAGTGACATGAGCAGCTGAGATTGAGGAGGGGCAGGAGATATTAAAGATCTGAAGAGAAAGAAGCAGGTCCAATGTAATCTTTTAGGATGAAATTGACTAGACAGAGTAGGACAGCTAGGCATCACTTGAAGTTAGTGATCATGAGCTCAAAAGACCAGTCAGTACTATTTTTTTCTCCAACATCTGATCTTCTCTTACCATAGAGGTTTTCAGTATTTAAATGAATAAAAAATAAAATGAGTTAATACTGAGTTTATGTTGCATGCACAAAGAGAAATGCTTTATGCCAGATTTTATTTAAATTAAAGACCACATAAGAGCAAAGAATAGCACATCCTGGTTTAATTTTTCTGATCAAGGTAATTAGATTAAAGAAGGATTTCATTTTAGTACATTTATTTCTCTTGAGGATGACATTGCTGAATAAAGAAGGATTTAAAACTGACAGCTAGTTTTGAATTTGTCCATCTACATGTTATTTTCAGAAAAGGAGGAAACTAGAAGTAAACAGTAGCTGTATGATCTGGTATTCTCTAGAAATTTCTTTCTAAAATTCTGAACTGTGCTTATCCATTTGTTAATTCATTCAACAAGCATTTTCTCCATATATCCTTTTTTACCAGTTACAGGGAAAACAAAACTCAATTAAACATGATTCCTAACTCGAAGTATATTGGTGAAAGTGGCAAGTCCTAACCACTGAACTGCCAGGGAATTCCCGAGGCAAATATACTTTTATTTGAACAAATTCTTTTAGAGAACTTGGTCCTATGTACCATCACGTAAAATTAGCACTGATAAATAGAAAATGTTATGAAATTTGTAAAATAAAAAGCTCAAACATTAATAAGTTTAACACACTATATATAAAGTCTTTCTGGCAGGGCTTCTACTTTAACAGTAAACATGCTCATAAGACCACTTTGTATATGTGTGCCACATCTTCTTTATCCATTCATCTGTCGATGGACACTTAGGTTGCTTCCATGTCCTGGCTATTGTTAATAGAGCTGCAATGAACATTGTGGTACATGACTCTTTTTGAATTATGGTTTTCTCAGGGTATATGCCCAGTAGTGGACATGGGGAGGGGGAAGGGTAAGCTGGGACGAAGTGAGAGAGTGGCATGGACTTATATATACTACCAAATGTAAAATAGCTGGGTAGTGGGAAGCAGCCGCATAGCACAGGGAGATCAGCTCGGTGCTTTGTGACCACCTAGAGGGGTGGATAGGGAGGGTGGGAGGGAGACGCAAGAGGGAGGAGATACGGGGATATATGTAAATGTATAGCTGATTCACTATGTTATAAAGCAGAAACTAACACACCATTGTAAAGCAATTATACTCCAATAAAGATGTTAAAAAAAAAAGACCACTTTGTCACAACTACAGTCATGTGCTTCATGGAATTTTAGCTAGGATACACTATTAGAGTCTTAAGATTTTTATACTTCCCTTTTTGAAGTCCATTTGGTGTTTTTACAGAATTAACAATCTTGTGAACCTGGTAGTGCTTGTAATTCAGACTTCTATTGAGACCAAGGGCAGAACACACAGCTGGACACTGTGTGGCAGTGTTTAAATACTCTTCCAAAAGCTAATGCCACAGCTCTGTGCATTGATTGCAAATGCAGCCCAGGGTTACGTTTGTCTTTTCTATTGCTGTTTGCCGCATTTTGTTTAGATAAATGGTCAAAATGAACGCCATTGCTTAAGAAAAGCATAAACACAATTTAGTCACTGAATATGGCTGTATGTAGGTTATTACTGTGGGGAATCTTGGTTTGGCCGAAGTATTATTTTTAATGAAAATTCTGACAGACCAAGATCATTTATGTTTCCATAACACTTAAAAAAATGAACAAGCTATCCAATTACCGAGGTTTAACTTGTATCAATGTAGTTGCACATATAAAATTTGATTGTGAATTTATTTTTCCAGGACTTTTAAATTATGAACATTATTTGAATGAAAGAGAACCAATCTATTGATTATTTACAACTGAGATACAATTTTATTTCATAGATATCTTCCCATATAGTACATAAAACAATGAATCTGAAGCCACCCCCAAAACACGGGATGGGGTGTCTTCCTTGTCTTCCTTCTATAGTTCTTCACCTTCTAAGATGATACCACTCATAGTGACTGAAATCAGACAAGGTGGCTTAAAACCACAGAAATTTATTTGTTTACAGTTCTGGAGGCTGGAAGTCCAAGATCAAGGTGCTAGAGGGGTTGGTTTTTCGAGACCTCTTCCTAGCTTGCAGATAGTGGCCTTCTCACTGTGTATTCACATGGCCTTTTCTCTGTGCACACCTGTCTCTTCCTCTTCTTATAAGGACACTAGTTCTATTAGATTAGGGCTCCGCGCTCCGCTGTTATGACCTCATTTAACCTTAATGACTTCCTTAGAGGCTCTATCTCCAAATATAGTCATAGTGGGGGTTAGGGCTACAGGGGGAGGGGTGGGGCACGGAGACACAATTCAGTCCATAACAGTGTTACTAACAAACATTATATAATTTTAATGTGTGATTATTGTCCTTGTACATAAACTTTCTCAGTATTCCTCTGCCTTTCAGATATGCTGCCATCACAAAGACTTTGCTTTGCCACATTGCCAATTTCATCCCAGTTAATTATAATACGGGTATCTCTATTGAGTGCTCAGTGTATTCAAGGAATTATCCTAGGTTCTGGAGATATATCCATTAATGAACCATCCCCCTGTAAGTAACTTGTAGTCTGACCAGATCTTTAGAAATTCAGAAAACTGCCACCTTCAAAGATATCTAGGAGTTCAGGAGTCCCAGATTGTGAACCACCTTACCTAACAACCAACTTCCTTGTAAAAAAAGAAAAGAAGTATTTTATTGACTAATTAATGTAACCAATATTTGTTAACTTTGAGCCTAAGGTACAGCAATAAACAAATTGTATTAAGTGCTTGGCCTCGTGAAACTTGTATTCTAATGGAAGAGACAGACAATAAACAAATTAAGATGTAGAATGTAATGTCAGGTAGTGATATTTTGAATTAAAAAAAAAAGCTAGGAGAAAGAGGACAACTTGTGGGGGGCGGGCTGCAAGCTAAGGTGCGAGGGAATGCCCCTCTGAAGAGGTGACATCTGAGCAGAGACTAGAAAGAGTGGAGGAGTGAGCCTGTGGCTGTGCGGGGGAGGAACGTTCCAGGTAAAGGACAGGTGCAACGGTCCTAGGGCAGGAGTGCGGTGTGTTTCAGGGGCTACAAGGAAGCCAGTGTGACAGAGCAGAGTGAGCCGGGGGAAGCGTGATAAGTGATGAGAGCATGAAGGATCCTGTAGTGTATTTTAGTCTACAAGAAAAGAAGCCATTGAAGCATCTGGAGACCAGAAGAAATAGAAGCTGATTTATATTTTAAAGCCTCTCTGGCTGCTGTGTGGAGAAAAGATGGGGGGAGTGGAGGCCCAATATAGAGCAGAGAGACAACTGCAGTGATTAGAGTGAGAAATGACGCTGGCTTGCACTAAATTGATAGCATAGAGGTGTTGTGTGTGTGTGTGTGTCTGTGTGTGTTTTAAGGTAGCCCCAACAGGTATTGCTATCACGATTAGTAATTTTTTTCTCTTTTTGGTCGCGCCGTATGGCATGCGAGATCTTAGTTCCCCAACCAGGAATTGAACCTGTGCCCCCTGCAGTGGAAACACGAATTCTTAACCACTGGACTGCGAGGGAAGTCCCTGATTAGTAATTTTTCTTTTTTTTTTTTTTAATGATCACCACTCTTAGGTTCTTTTTTTTTTTTTTTTGGCCGCACTGGGTCTTCATTGCTGTGCGCAGTCTTTTCTCTAGATGCGGCGAGTGGGGCTACTCTTCGTTATGGTGCGCGGGCTTCTCACTGAAGTGGCTTCTCTTGCTGTGGAGCACAGGCTCTAGGCATGCAGGCTTCAGTAGCTGTGGTAGTTGTGGTGCACAGGCTTAGCTGTCCCACGGCATATGGGATCTTTCCAGACCAGGGATGGAACCTGTGTCCCCTGCATTGGCAGATGGATTCTTAACCACTGGACCACCAGGAAAGTCCCCCTGATTAGTAATTTTTAATCATGAAATATTACATACAAAAAATAACCAACACCTACAATATTCCTGACCAGTACTCCTCAAATCTGTGCATCAGAAACAAGGAAAGTCTGAGAAACTGTCACAGTTAAGAGGAGCCTCAGGAGACATAACTGTAGTGTGCTGTCCTGGATGGGATCCTGGAACAGAAAAAAGACATTAGGTAAAAACTAAGGAAATCTGTAGTTTATAAACTATGGACTTCAGTAATAATAATGCATCAATATCGGTTCATTAATTATACCAAATGTACCACACTGATGACAATGTTCATAGGGAAACTGTGTGGGGGTGTAATATGAAACCTTCTATACTATCTGTTTATTTTTTCTGTAAATCCAAGTTGAAAAGGAAAAAAAAAAACCAACAATGTAACTTACATCCATGTATCCATGGAGATGGCTGGTGGTGACGGTTGCACAATGTGATTATACTTAATGCCACAAAACCATATACTTAAAAATGGTTAAAATGATAAATTGTATGTTATGTACATTTTATTGCAATAAAAAAAGATGTGTGACATTTTTGCTTCAGTTTTTTTTTCTGTTCACAAGGTTTAGAATTAGATGATTTCCTCATAGTATTATAAGTGACAGAACTGATATTTGAACCCAGATCTGACTCCAAAGCCCATGCCTTATCCACCCTGCTTTATTGTCCCTCCATTAGTGTCCGTGGGACCCCTTCTCCCCTTGCATTTCACATATATTCCAAGGTCTTACCTCCCCCAGAGAGCTCTTAAGATTACTAGCTCATATTCACTCATTCAACAAATATGAATTGAGCTTTTCCTAGGTACCAGGAACTATGCCAGTACCTTTTCCATACTCGTGTAATTCTCATCACAGCCCACAGTGAAAGAGGTAGTGCTGTAGACCTGAGAAAACTGCAGCTTGGAGAGGTTACATCACTTGTTCAGTATTATAGACCTAGTTGTATCCAAGCCAGGCATTAAACTCAGGTGTGTCTAGCTCTAAAGCCAAAGCTTTTAATGGCCTCCTTGTCAATGAACATTGGAGACAAGAGTATTATTTTTATTATTTCTGGTATTGTGTTTACCATGAGGGAAGGTTCATACCTCACACTGTTAGCAGCTTGAGTCGCCCTCATTCTCTAATTGTCTATACCTGTATTTTATGATAGATTCCTCTGGTTATTGATTGTTTCTTCTGTTTATGTCTTTTCTCTCTCCCATAAGATCCTCCCTGTAATATTCAGTGCAAAGTCATCCTGTTCTCTCTGTAGGAATCCCATGCTTCCTTAACACCTCTTGCCTACATCTTTACAGAAGTACCTTCGGGGTCTCTGGATTGATAGTCTAATCCTACTTCAGTGTAACCTAGTAACTGATTCCAAAGTATTCGTAAGGTCAGCTCAGATGATTTCCCTCTCCTCTGCAAAGGAACTTTAAGGGGAGTCCATTGCCTACTAACTCACATTGGGCTTTCAAAAAACCCTTTATGAGCTGGTCTCAACTGACCTTTGAGGTCAAATTAATCTATCTCATTTTTCTTTTGACATGTCTACACTTCTCTAATTGTGTACTTTTTCCTAATACTCTTCCTTTTTCTAGAAAGCCTCCCTCATTTCTGTTAAGACCTGTCAAAAATAAAATCAGATCAAAGTAAAATGTTAAGAGTTTACTGCGCATACAAAAGAAGAGTTCGCAAACTGGTAGACTTCAGATAGAAAGTGGCAAGAAGCTCAAAGGCATGTCCCTATGGGATGGCTTATAACACGAGAATAGGAAGTTGTTCAACCTTTACAATGATTGATTATTACAATAGGGTTTCCAGACAGTAGGAGATTGGTTAAAAGTGATTATCTTATACCATTTTAGGAAGACAATTTAAATTTCATTTATGATTATCAGAGGCATTTACAAGAAATAAACTGAATTTCGTTTACATTCATGAAATAAGCTAGATTAAGTTTCCCTTTCATGGCCTAATTGGTTTTGTCTGCTCACGGGATTTTTTTTTTTTTTAAATATTTATTTGGCTGCTCTGGGTCTTAGTTGCGGCACCTGGGATCTTCGTTGCCGCATGTGGCATCTTTAGTTGCAGCATACGAAAACTTAGTTGTGGCATGTGGGATCTACTCCCCTGACCAGGGATCGAATCTCTGGCCCCCTGCATCAGGAGTGCAGTCTTAGCCACTGGACCACCAGAGAAGTCCCTGCTCAGGGGATTTTTAAGGCTGGTCTCCACTTTTGGTCATACTCTCAGCAAGTTCTTGTTCCTGTGTATGTTCTAGTATAGGGTTACTCTTGGGTACCACTGTTGACGTTGGTAGGATGGATTGGTTTTTTGTTTGTTTGTTTGTTTGTTTGTTGGACGCACCACAAGGCTTACAGGATCTCAGTTCCCCAACCAGGGATTGAACTCGGGTCCTGGCAGTGAAAGAGCCAAGTCCTAACCACTGGACCACCAGGGAATTCCTTTCTTTTTTTGGCGGGGGGGGGGGGTGGATTGTGTGCAGTCACTATTACTGACAGTTGTATAGTCATGGTAGACATGGGTGGTTGGATCACTGAGTTCTTCTAGTTGCCTAACCCTGATGGACATCATCTGATGCGTGAGTAGCTGCTGAAAGGTATTTAAATATCTTGAGAAGATGCAACACACTAGGGAAATTAATGTGATGACTATGAGAATAATAACCAAGGACTGAA
Source organism: Grampus griseus (assembly GCF_964374135.1). Classification (NCBI taxonomy): domain Eukaryota; kingdom Metazoa; phylum Chordata; class Mammalia; order Artiodactyla; family Delphinidae; genus Grampus; species Grampus griseus. The sequence goes on along the minus strand of NC_139017.1, from coordinate 163,729,398 downwards.
AAATTCCCTAGGGCAGAGATTCCCAGGAGCCAAGACTTAACTAAAGAAATCAATGGATGAACCATGTTACCTACCTTTAAGATCTTTTAAATTGGGGGTAACAATTCCTGATTTATTAACATGGAAACATTTTTCACCAATGACAATACACGCATCTCCTTGTTGGGCAGTTAGGTGCCTAAGACTCTTCTATTTGTAAGACTTCTGAAGCAAGGCTGGAAACCTTGGTATCTAAGGCTTGGAGAGAATTAGCTGTGTCACTGAAGCTTTTTTTTTTTTTTTTTAAATTTTAGGAATATATAAAACAGTCTTTTCTAATTTACAGGTGCCAATATGAAGAATTAATGCTCTGACAAAGGAAGGAATCCAGCATTGTGTGTAGAGGGTTTTGGTGCTTCATGGATTTCTCTTATGAACTGGTATCTTATGAATAAATGAATCAAGATTGGTGGTTTCATGTGCAGATTTTTTTTGTTTGTTTCTGACTATTGGGAGTTAATAGCTCTAACCCACAATGACCATTCCAGTTTAGGGGAAGTTCCTGATACAGGGTGGTGTTGCATTGGAAATAAAGTCCCACTCCTCTTAGGGACAGAGTTAAATTTTGATGGTATTGGCTTGGGCAATTTGTGGATTGGTTACCTGAGGTTTCTTCAAGAACCATGAGTGGGCTTCCCTGGTGGCGCAGTGGTTGAGAGTCCGCCTGCCAATGCAGGGGACACGGGTTCGTGCCCCGGTCCGGGAGGATCCCACATGCCTCGCAGTGGCTGGGCCTGTGAGCCATGGCCACTGAGCCTGCGCATCGGGAGCCTGTGTTCCGCAACAGAAAAGGCCACAACAGCGAGAGGCCCGTGTACCGCAAAAAAAAACACAAAAAAACAAAAACAAGAACCATGAGCAAGCAGTGCTTCGATTACTGAATTTAAATAGAAGGAAGAATTCGCCATGGGATTAGGGATTGGAGAACATCCAGTCAGGAAAATTTTATTGTGGTCATAGTATTGGTAATGAATATAGGTAGAGAATCTTTTAGGGTTTTGTTAAGAAAGTCTAATCCGAACAGTTTCATTACACTATTGAGGAGTGATAAGTCCCAAAGAGGGACAATCTATTTGATTACTGAAAATATGAAGTGGAAATTTTTCTTTTATTGGAGGATGAATAGGAAATATAATTGGGAAGAACTGGTTAGTTAGGCTTTAGGAATGTGTCCACAATCCATTGGGTTGATACCAAACTGTTTTGTTAGCAAGATATAACTGTAAGAATACATCAGGTTCTTCATCAATCTGGGTACATATCCAACATTCTACTTACTTAGTCACTGATGCTATTTTTTTTTGTACAGTGTCAATTAAGAGGTGTTTATACTTAACATTAGTAAAGGCTTAATAGAATTATTAATAATAAAAGCACGTTAATTTTGGCACCAGTGGTCTTGCTCCATTGACTTGGGAAAGTTGTCTACATCATGTGGTTGTCTGCTTCTGGGGAAAATTTTTCCCTGGTATCCTTAATTTTAAGTCGGCTGTAGGTTGACAGGTCCAAGAGTCTGAGGGAGTTCTTTTTAGTTGAAAGATATGAACTCACGGTTCAACACTCTGTAATTTGACTACTATCTGAGAGGTTAAAAGAACCTGATGGGACTCCATCAAGGTTCAAGTGCAGCTTTTGGTTGATGTGTTTTCCCGAATACTGTCACTGGTTTCCAAAGTGTGGGGTAGAAAGTCCTCATCAGGTTGAGGGTCTCTAAAGGCCTCTTTGACCTCCTGGAAATAAGCTTCTAATATTGCACTAGAGCCTTACAGTACTTGGTCATATCAGAGTTCACAAGAGCTGGATGAGCAGGTGGGGTTCTATCATTAAGGGCATGGGTCACCCAGTAATGATTTCATCAGGCGTCAACTTATTTTTTTTTAACATCTTTATTGGAGTATAATTGCCTTACAATGGTGTGTTAGTCTCTGCTTTATAACAAAGTGAATCAGCTATACCTATACATATATCCCCATATCTCCTCCCTCTTGCGTCTTCCTCCCCCCCTCCCTATCCACCCCTCTAGGTGGTCACAAAGCACCGAGCTGATCTCCCTGTGCTATGCGGCTGCTTCCCACTAGCTATCTGTATTACATTTGTTAGTATATATAAGTCCATCAGGCGTCAACTTATATTTTCCAAAAGGTGTTGATCTTATTGTCTTAAGAGTTAAAGGTAACGCTTTAGGCCGAGGTAATCCTATGGTCTCAGTTAATTTCGTCAATTTTAATTTTAGAATGCTATTGGTGCATTCAACCTTTCCTGAAGATTGAGGATGACAGGGACAGTGGTAGCGCCATTACGTTTGAATAACCTTGTCTAGTTGTTTTATAACTTGTCCAGTAAAGTGAATCTCTCTATCACTTGAAATTAAGTTTGGGGACTTCCCTGGTGGTGCAGTGGTTAAGAAGCTGCCTGCCAATGCAGGGGACAGGGGTTCCAGCCCTGGTCCGGGAAGATCCCATACTGCAGAGCAACTAAGCCCGGGAGCCACAACTACTGAGCCTGTGCTCTAGAGCCCGCGTGCCACAACTACTGAAGCCCGCACGCCGAGAGCCCATGCTCCACAAGTGAAGCCCGCGCACTGCAACGAACGTAGCCCCGCTCACTGTAACTAGAGAAAGCCTGCACACAGCAACGAAGACCCAATGCAGCGAAAAATAAAATTTTAAAAATAAATTAAGTTTGGGATTCCCTGAAGGGGAAAAACATTTTCTAATAATTTCTTTGCTACAGTGGTGGCATCAGCTTTCCAACATGGAAAAGCTTCTACCCATCTAGAAAACAGACATACTATTATTAAGTACATACTGATGGCCCATAGAAGGAGGCAAATGAATGAAGTGCAAATGTACATGTTCAAATGGTCCAGATGGTGAGGGAGCAGTTCTGGAGCCACTATAATGGACTTACCCAGGTTATGTGATTGGCAGGTTAGACATTAATTAGAGATGCTTCACACCATCTTAAAACAGTTACCCCACCAATACTTTTTCATAATTTGAATCATTTTGTCAATTCCATGGTGAATAGTCATAGAGTGCTCGCAAAAGTGGCAACTTGAGGGATTCAGGAAACACCAGGTGGCTACTCAGGGCATCCCAGTCTTCTTTTTATATCAAATTTTCATCCTACTTAGTGCCACTTTTGTTTTCTAATATAGATACACTTGCTTGTCTGTTAAGTAAGTTATCATAAGTGATTGATTTAGATCAATTTTATGGAGTTAATTCGTGACAGAGTTTTGGTACACTTTGAATCTCTTGAGTTGCAACCTTAGCATAAAAGTCAGCTATAACATTTCCTTGATATTCACGGTCTGATCTGTATAAGCTTCAACTTTTCTGACAGCAACTTGTGAAGGCTGTAATAGTGCAGAGGAGCTCAGCACTCTGAGGTCCATTTTTTATAGGCATGCCATTTGATGTTAGGAATTCCCTCTGTTTCTATAGTATACCAAAATCATGGACTACTCCAAAAGCATACTCTCTATTGGTCATACTTATTTATAGTTTTATCTTTGGCTAACTCACAGGCTTGAGTCAAGCCAACTAACTCTGCAGGTTGTGCTGAATTAAATTGGGGAAGAACTTTCCTTTCTAATCATTCATTTGGGGCAGTAACAACATAAGAGCCTGATACTTACCTGCAGAATTTTTGGCATAGGAGCCATCAACATAGAGTATTAATTCTGGATTGGTTAGTGGGGTTTCCTATAAATCTAATCTAGGAGTCAAACTTTGAGGAACCAATTCAACACAGTTATACGTCTCTCCTTTGTTGGGTAAAGGCAGGAGGGTAGCAGGGTTTAAAGAGTTATAGCAAAGAATGCATAGGTTTGAAGAACACAGGAAACAGCAGAATCTCATAAGATGTTAGTCTCCTGACTGAGAAATGCTGTGAATGCTCAGTATTTAGTAAACTTTCTACAGCATGAGGAACCTGTAGGTATGATTCATTTCCCTGAAAAAGTTCCGAGGAAGACTCTACAATTTTGTTGCTGCAGCTACTGCTCTTAAACAATTAGGATATGCCCTGACTGCTGGGTCCAACTGCAGGCTGTAATAGGCTATAGGTCTATTTTTTCCTCCATGTTCTTGAGTGAGGACTCCTAAAGCCAGATTGTTCCATTCATGGATGAACAATACAAAGGGTCTAGTACATTTGGGAGGCAATGATGTGGGAGGATTTTGTAAAGCCCATTTGAGTTCAGTAAAGGTTTCCTTATGTTTTATTTCCCAAGGAAGAGATTCCTGAGTGCTATTTTTAGTTCATAGAGTGGGGAAGCCAATAAAGAAAACTACGAGACTCAGGACCTACAATATCCTGCAAGTCCGAGGAATCCTTACAGGTTTAGGATAATTTTGAATGGTATTTATTTACTTTATTAATATTTACTTATTTATTGATTTGGTTGTGCCGGGTCTTAGTTACAGCAGGTGGGCTCCTTAGTTGTGGCATGCGACCTTTTAGTTGTGGCATGCAAACTCTTAGTTGTGGCATGCATGTGGGATCTAGTTCCCTGAGCAGGGATCAAACCTGGGTGCCCTGTACTGGGACTGCAGAGTCTTAACCACTGCGCCACCAGGGAAGTCCCGAATGGTATTTATTCTTTCTAAAGACAGAAAGATTCCTTTTGCAGAGAAGTCATGACCTAGATAATGAGCCATCTCTTGTGGTAACTGAAGCTTATCTTGAGGCCTTACAGCCTTTATAAGCCAGTCGTTGTAACAGATATGTTGAATCGATTCCTACATATTAAATCATCTACATATTAAATCAAGGTAGCATTTCTGAGAAATTGCAGCAGAGTGTTTAAACCCTGATGTTAAATTTGTGAAAAGTGTGGGGGAGCCTCAGTAAATCCCTGATGCACTACTGTCCGATACGACTTGATTTCTCCAAGTAAAAGCAAATAAATATTGACTTACTTTGTCCACAGGGATGCTGAAGAAAGCAGAGCATAAGATCACAACTGTAAAGCATTTGGATTCAGTTGGTATATTTGCCAACAAAGTACTTGGGTTTGGTACCCCTGGAAACGTCAGTATCACAGACTTATGGCTCTAAGGTCTTATACAAATCTCCATCCCCATCTACAGGGCTTCTTTAAAGGCAAGATAGGAGCACTGCAAGAACTGATTCAGGGGATAATTACCCTCTGCCTTAATAAATCTTCTGTTATAGGGGTGACCCCTTATAGGGCTTCGGGCTTTAAGGGGTACTGAGGTGAGTTAGGAAGCAATTTAGAAGGATCATTCTGAATTGTAATGATCATTCTGAATTTTAATACTTTTTATCCCTGATAAAAAGTATCAGGGATTTCAGAGAGATCTATAACATCTATACTTTTATGGAATTTAGTAGTCTCCTCTGGACAATCAATTTGGGCTTGGAGAACACATAATGCTTCAGTGTCTGATGAGTCTGGAAAGTCTAAGGTTATTTCTCCTGAGGAAAATCTTATTTGGCCTTGTAATTTAGAAAGCAGATCTTTTTCTCCCCCCAAAACAACCAACTTTTTATTGAAGTATAATTGATTTACAACGTTGTGTTAGTTTCAGGTGTACAGCAAAGTTATATATGTATAACTTTTTCAGATTCTTTTCCATTACAGGTTATTTATTACAAGATATTGAATGTAGTTCCCTGTGCCATATTGAATGTAGTTCCCTTGTTGTTTATCTATTTATATATAGTAGTGTAGTTCCCTGTGCCATATTGAATGTAGTTCCCTTGTTGTTTATCTATTTATATATAGTAGCGTGTGTCTATTAATGTATTCCTCCCCTCTCCCTTCCCCCTTTGGTAACCATAAGTTTGTTTTCTGTCTGTGAGTCTATTTCTGTTTTGTAAATAAGTTCATTTGTATCATTTTTATAAAAAATATTTATTTATTTATTTATTTGGTTGCACCAGGTCTTAGTTGCAGCTCACAGGCGCCTTAGTTGCAGCACAAGGGCTCTTAGTTGTGGCACACATGTGGGATCTAGTTCCCTGACCAGGGATCGAACCCAGGCCCCCTGCATTGGGAGCGCAGAGTCTTATCCACTGCGCCACCAGGGAAGTCCCTGTATCATTTTTTAAGATTCCGCATATAAGTGATATCATACTATATTTGTCTTTCTTTGTCTGACTTACTTCACTTAGTATGATAATCTCTAGGTCCATCCATGTCGCTGCAAATGGCATAATTTCATTCTTTGTTATGGCTGAGTAATATTCCATTGGGGTGTGTGTGTGTGTGTGTGTGTGTGTGTATGTGTATACATACCACATCTTTTTTATCCATTCATCTGTTGATGACATTTAGGTTGCTTCCATGTCTCGGCTATTATAAATAGTAAATAGCTATAGAAAGCAGGTCTTTACCTAGGAAATTCACAGGGGTAGTAATGCATAACAGAAAAGTATGACTTTCAGAGAAAGAGCCAACAGTTATGGGTTCCAATAAAGGAACTCTTTGAACTTGACTGGAAACTCCCACTACTAAGATATTTTTATTACTCTGAGGAGGTTCTTCATGTATCACGGTGGTTTTAAAGTAAATAGAGTTGGGGTGATGGGGGGAAGGGAGTTCCCTGGTGGCCTAGTGGTTAGGATTCGGGGCCTTCGCTGCCATGGCTCAGGTTCAACCCCTGGTGAGGAACTGAGATCCCACCAGCCTCATGGCAAAGCCACAAAAAAAAAAAAAGAAAGAAAAAGTAGAGTTGCTCTGGTATCTATCAACATGGTAGAAATTTCTCCATTTAAGTTTAGTTTAATTTTCATCCTTGAGTTAAAGGAATTATTGAAAGTAGCTTACTGGGCAATTTCTTGGAGCCTTATCATTGTTGACAGTCATCACAAGAATCTGGGAGTTGAGAGCTCTCTTTTATAGGGCAACTGGATTGCTAAAAGTGGCCTGTTTTTGGACTTCCCTGGCAGTCCAGTGGTTAACACTCTGCGCTTCCAATGCAAGGGTCGCAGGTTCGATCCCTGGTAGGGGAACTAGGATTCCATATGCTGTGTGGTGCAGCCAAAAAAGAAAAAAAAAAAAGTGGGCCAGGCTTCCCTGGTGGCTCAGTGGTTGAGAGTCCGCCTGCCGATGCAGGGGACACGGGTTCGTGCCCCGGTCCGGGAAGACCCCACATGCCGCGGAGCAGCTAGGCCCGTGAGCCATGGCCGCTGAGCCTGCGCATCCGGAGCCTGTGCTCCGAAACAGGAGAGGCCACAACAGTGAGAGGCCCGTGTACTGCAAAAAAAAAAAAAACTGCTCAGAGCTGGTAAACTAATGTTGTCATTAATAGACATTTAAAAGTTTCCATTAAGAACTGCCTGCACTAGATTCCTCCACCCTGAGCCATTTAAAGCGACAATTAATCTTTAATCTCGAGGGGTATGAATGATGTCCATTTAAAAATAGGCTATGGATTGCGATTGTATAGTTTTGTCTGCTAATCAGATAATACGGCCCCCACAAGCCTCTCTGGTGGTGCAATGGTTGAGAATCCGCCTACCAGTGCAGGGGACACGGGTTCAAGCCCTGGTCCGTGAAGATCCCACATGCCATGGAGCAGCCATGGAGCAACTAAGCTCATGTTTCACAACTACTGAGCCTGCGCTCTAAAGCCCACGAGCCACAACTACTAAAGCCCGCGCGCCTAGAGCCCATGCTCCGCAACAAGAGAAGCCACCGCAGTGAGAAGCCCGCGCACCCCAACGAAGAGTAGCTCCCGCTCGACGCAACTAGAGAAAGCCCATGCGCAGCAACGAGGATGCAACGCAGCCAGAAACAATAAATAAATAAAATAAAATAAATAAATTTATTTTTTTAAAAAGATAATACCACCCCCAACCCAAAGCTACAGAGATTTCATACATCAAAAGAAATCGAAGAAATTAAATGACACAACAACCTTGGTTCCCTAGCCTACTCATATACTGTCGCCCTACATGTAAAAAGAGGTGAAACTGTGCGCCTCTCTTAAGCACAAATAACCCACCCACCTTCTTCACTTACAGGAAACGGGGTTCTGCGCTGCGACCTCTTCCTGGATTTCTCCCTCCAAGTGCTGTGTTCTTTCGGGTACACTACAGGGTCAAAGCCCTAGTACTGTCACCCCGCGTGGGTACACTACAGGGTCAAAGCCCTAGTACTGTCACCCCGCGTGTTCGAGAAGGCCCTTCTGTAATACGACCTTCCCCGAGAGCGGCACTTCCTGCGGGGTCGCGACCCGCTCCGCGAGGAAGACTGCGAGTGGCACCCGTACTTTCTCTGGTGGCGCCTTCCGGACCGAGGTCGTGACCTGCTCCTTCTCCCGTGCGGGCTCTGACTCCTGGACCACGACCGACTCCAGCGAGACGCTGGAACAGGAACGAGAGCGTCTGGAAGAGCGGGCGAGCCCGGCCACAAGTTCCTTCACGTAGCTAAGACATCGTTGATGCCGGCTCTGAAAAGGGTGACTTCCCCAAAACCCAGAGTATCTCCTAAACCTAATCCTATCTCCCAACGATTTTCCCCGGGAGGGGATGTCTGGTAATCTGGAGACATTTTTGGTTGTCACAACTGGGGGAAAGAAGGGGATGCAGATAAACACCCTACAGCGCACAGGACTGCTCCCCCCCCAAAAAAAACAGAATTATCTGGCCCAAAATGTCAGTAGTGCTTAGGCTGAGAAACCCTACCTTAATGCAAACGGGAAAAAAAGGTCAAGTCTCAGAAGAGGGTCACCGCGCTGGGACCCTCTGGGTCGCCCAAGTAGCCCGCTTCCAGAACCGGGAGGTCCCCGCCTCCCGGGAATGACCCCGCCACTCACGCAGGCGAAGCTATGGCGAGGACGGGGCCAGGCTCTGAGAAAATAAACGGGACTTTAAAACCTCTATTAGTGCTGTGGGGCCGCGAACCCGGACCTGCCTTTTGCACCACACGGGACCCATGCCTGAGATAACTGTGTGAGCGACCCCAGCAATAGAAACTTTACCACCTCACTGAAGACGGATACAGAGCCCCAACAAACGCCTTCTTTCGAAAGCTTAGGAGAAAGCAACTTCCCACACCTACCCTGAAATGCCGGACCCACGTATCACTTCCGACGTTCACATGTGAACTGAGCGCTGCGGAAAGTCCCCACAGCTGGCGCCCGGAGCATGCGCAGAGACGTCGGCGCGGTGGGCGTGGCTCTCTCTGGCCCTCCCTCAGCGAGTCCTACTCTCCCCGCACCGCTCCCTCCGCCCCTTCTCCGCATGCGCCACCGAGCTCCTGGGGCGGTGCTGCTCAATCCGGGTATCCGGCGGCCTGTGGCAGTTTTGTTTTCTTGGCTGGAACTGGGAAAGTGAGGCGGCCCGGCGCGGCGCGACACCGGGCTCTGGACCGACTGCACGCGCGGGGCTGGACGTAAGTGCCAGGCAGGAGTGGGGGAAGGGGAGGAACTGCCGCAGGCCGGATGAGGCCGGGACCTAGGAGTGTCTGCCCGGCTGATGCTGCCTGAGTCGTTGGGTCCACCCTCTGGGAAGCTGCAGGCTCAGGCTGTGTCTTGCTGGCCGCTTCCTGGCCACTTCCTGCTGACTCGTGTTCGGCCGGCGGCGGGAGAGGATGACCGTCTCCGCAGTCCGGCCAGCGCCCTCCCCGACACGTCACAGGATCCCTGAAACTCAGCATGCCCCCCTACTTTAGAGCTGCAGAAACTGACACCCCGGAAGGAGTGTAAGCCGGCTGGTTCCCTGGGCGAGGGAGATGGACGAGCCACAAGAGCTAGAACTAGTTTCCACATCTTCCCAGTCGCAGGCCACTCTCTACACCTCAGATTCCCAAAATCTGGAGGGCGGAGTTTGGGCACGAGTTGTGCGGGTAATAAGCCAAAGAAAAACAGATTCGGGGCGGCGTCATTGGGGTGAACCGAAAACAACATACTGGCTTGCCGTTCCTCCCAGGGAAGAATAAAACGAGTGAATTTTCAAAATTGGACTTGTCCTAAAGGCATATTAGCACTGGGTATAATCACGGTTTTAAATTTAATTTTTATAAGGGAGTTTCCAACTGGATTCATTGCTTTTTTCTAGGATATGTTTTTGAACAACCATGGTTGCTGGCTACAGAGTAGCTTCATGGACAGGTTAAGATTCACTGTAGGAGTTTGGATGTTTGCTTGATTATTAACAATTTACACTTAATGCAGGCTTTTTCATATTCTGAAATAGAGATCCTATGGATGTGTATCAGACCAGGTTTGTATGGCCCAGCTCTAAGGAATGTTTTATGTAAGTGTCGTCTATGGTAACTTATCCATGGTAATATAGCAGTGCGTTTTCTTTCTTTCTTTCCTTTCTTACCTTCCTTCTTTCTTTAATTTCTTCCTTCCTTTCTTTTTTTTTCTTTCTTTTTTTATGGTCTGAATTAATATTGACTTCAATTTTGTGCTTTCTTTTGGCTGGAAAACATGTTAGTGTCAGAGATAGAGCTTACTAAAATGAAATGGGTGTTCTTTACATAGAAATGACGCCAACAGACAGACATGGAGAAGGAAAAAACAATGAAGTGAAGGGACGTGAGGCGGGTGCAGTGTTTAATTTCTTAATCTGAGTGTGAAGAAACATGTTCTATGACAAAATGTGTAAATTGTTAAGAGAAATATTTTTCATCTGAGTCCATGCTTTAACTCAGAACCAAAGTTTTTCACTTGTCTCTGCTATGCTAGTGCTGCTGGACTGTAAATATCTAAGTCACATAATAACTTAGTTTGGAATTAATGATCAGTATAAAATTTTTTCAATATTGGGATGCCCGCTTTTGTTTACATTGCTTAAAATATACCAAAACCATCTTTTAAATTAAAAAAAAAGAAACTTAAATGAGTCCACATTTTGTTTTCCAAAGTTATGTGGAAATTCATCAGAACCTAAATCAAATATTCTGAAGTATATGTAGCCAGATAAAGTATTTGTAACTTCGCTTTTATTAAATTATTCCTAAACTGTTAATTATTTTCTAGAAACATAAGTCAGCTTAGAAGCAAGTCAATAGAAGTACTTTAGTTGGTTTTGTTTGTTTGTTTGTTTTTTCAAGTGACCTGAAAAAAATGTCTGGATTTCTAGAAGGCTTGAGATGCTCAGAATGCATTGATTGGGGGGAAAAGCGCAATACTATTGCTTCCATTGCTGCTGGTATCCTAGTAAGTGTCCTTGATAATTTGGGCCTTCATTATTTTGGTGTGTTTGTTTTTTATGTATTTAAAGCTCTGTGTGATGTCTTTAAGTAAGTGCTATTTATTTTATCTTTGCTACTGAATTTTTAAAAATAAATGTTGATATTTTGTTTTATTTATGAGAGGGTTTAGTTATTCCATCTAAAGAGTTGACATTATGGCTTGAAATTTGATTAGATTATTTTACTTTAACTGCATGAAAAAATTGTATAGTAAGACAGTATATTTTATACACTTACTCATAGCATGGATTATGCTTCCTCTTAATGAGTACATTAAGTTACTAAGAAGTGTTTAAGAAACAGTCAGGTCAAAACCATTCAAGAGATATGATTGCATTTCTCCGTGATCCAGCATTAACTTTCTTCTCAATCTCATTAGAAAATAGAAAGAAAGAACTCATAAAAATATATTGCTTAGAAGTAATTTATAGTATAAAATTCTTATTTACATTACAGATCCTTCAAGGTATCTGATATTTGTTTTGTCCTCTAATGTTGTCATATGCTCTAAACAGTGAATTTTAAACAAACAAAACTCTAAATATATCCTCTTTGCCTAGTCTCTGACAGTTATAATCTATGAAAAATAATTATCCTTTATTTTTCCAAAGTAATGTCAAAATATAAAACTACTATAGAAATTCTCTTAAAAAAAAAAGCTTTGAATTTTAATCTATGAAGAAAATATCTTGAATACATTGAGCTAAGGGTGAAAAAAAACAGTGAAAGAGTACTTGCACTAGCTAGTAAAAAAGTCATTAATGGAGTATGGATCTGTCTGTAACCTGATAAAAATAATTTGATTAGCCTAAAATAGTTATTTTAAAATGATTCCCTGAAGATGGCAATTCTGAGAGCGAACTAGGTCAGGATTGCAAGTGGGGATAGAGAAGGGGGTTACTTTCCAAACCTTCTAAGCTACTTGTCAGTATTTGCTTAATATCATCTTATTGTAAGTTTCTGCTCAGGTGATTAAAAAATATTTGTGCAGTTTTAATGTTTTTTCATTATATGTTTGCCCTTGATAGTGTCCAGAACCAAATGCAATTAAAATAAATTATAATTTGGTATTTAAATTGAATTTAGCATAATCTCTGAAACCATCTGTAGACTGCACTATAGTTCATCAAAAGGGAAAGCAGTACTGCATAGCCATTGTTTATTTCACAACACCAAGAGGCTAGCTAAAATTCTATCAACGATAATTATTCCCTATATTATTTTGAATACTTTTTTTTTTCATTTCCAATAATATCTTCCTGGAGGCTTATAATATATCGGCAACAGGCCACTCCTCCTGTCAGCTGGAGGCTGAATCACTTTTTTCCTTTCTCCTGCCGTGAAATATTGTAACTTCTAGTTCACAAAATTAGATTACAGACTTTAATATGACAACATAAAATAATGACTAAAGTAGACTTAGAAAAGAAGTGTTAATAAATAATAATTGCTGTGGGACTTTAGGGTATGTAATCTTTCATCAGCTATTAAGCCATGTACTAATTATATGCAAGAAACTGCTGGAACATTTAAGAAAATTTTGGACTTTATTAGAAAGGATCTGTTCACTTAGATTCTTTGCTTGATTTCTTGCTTTCTTTGCTGGAAAGCAAGATTCCTTGCATTCTTTTTATCCAGTAAGATATGAAATAACTGTAATTTCTCCTTTTTGTGGTTTGTTTGTTTTAGTTTTTTACAGGCTGGTGGATTATCATAGATGCAGCTGTCATTTATCCCAGTATGGACGAGTTCAACCACTCCTACCATGCCTGTGGTGTTATAGCAACCATAGCCTTCCTAATGTAAGTGTCATTGTTAGTGACATGACTTACAGATTGTCACAAAAGAAAAATGTTTTACATAGAGTTGAGTAGAGTTAAATTTTTTAAGTGTTAACCAAATTAACATATGGGACATGGTTTAAAAGTCCAATCATAGGGCTTCCCTGGTGGCGCAGTGGTTGAGAGTCCGCCTGCCGATGCAGGGGACACGGGTTCGTGCCCCGGTCCAGGAAGATCCCACATGCTGCGGAGTGGCTGGGCCCGTGAGCCATGGCCGCTGAGCCTGCGTGTCCGGAGCCTGTGCTCCGCAACGGGAGAGGCCACAACAGTGAGAGGCCCACGTACCGCAACAACGACAACAAAAAAAGTCAAATCGTAGAGAAGGACTGTTGAAGAAAAGCAGGAGACTTCTTTTCTTCCTTCCACCTCTCCTCTCCCACTTCTGTCTCCCAGCTTCTGTCAGCTATCCTTTTATTTCTAGGCTGTCAGTGTTTATAACTTTACTTTCACGTCAGAAACCATATACTTTGTCTAAGAGTTTGTTTATTCATTCATTCAACAAATATTTATTAAGCTTTTATATTCCCAGGCTCTGCTCTAGGTACAGTAAATACAGTATGTAAAACAGGAAAATCCATGCCTTTATGGAATTTATACCTTAATGAGTGAGGCAGATTGTAACTAAAGAGAAATAAATTAAATATATAGCATGTAAGATAATGATAAGTGCTAGAGAGAAAAAGCAGAGGTGGGGATATGAGATGTCAGCAGAGGGTGCAGAAATTTTAAATAGAGTCAAGGAAGGCCTTATTGGAAGGTGATTTTTAAGTACAGATTTGAAGAAGTGAAGGACCCGGTCATGGAGATACGTAGGAGAGGATCATTCCAGACAGACGGAAGAGCAAGCACAAAGGCTGTATGGCAAGGGGACCAGCATGGCTGGAGTAAAGGGTCAAGGTCATAAAAGCCAGAGAAGACTGCGGAACTGTCCAGACTGAGGAGACTAAAGAGACAGGAGAACAAAATGTCCCTCATGGTTCTGGACCGGATCCTTTTACTATTTAGAGCATTATTGGGACAACCGGGGAACTTGGATGAGGTGTGATGGTTAACTAATGGGAATGGATCATTGTTAATTTCCCGATCTTGATGGTTGTATTGTTCGGTAGAACTGTCTCATTTATAGGAAATACATACAAATTTCTGGGGTTATGGGTCATCGTGTTGGCAAGTTTCAAATGTTTCAGGAAAACAGATTTATTTGAACTATACTTGGGACTTTTCTATAAGTTTGAGATATGTATAAAACCGGTAATACCAGAGAACAAAAAGGTTGTTCATTCGAGGATGTGCCTAGTGGTGAAAACTGACGAGGCAGGGTCATGGCTGTCCCACAGAGAGCTGTGAAGTGTATTCAGGTGGCTCAGCAAGGAAAAAGCAGAGCCAACAGCCACTAGCCCAAGAACATCTGCATTGATTAAAAATATGAAACTTGGTTTAAAATGTATTTATTTTATGTACCAAATAACTTACAAGAGATCACTGAAAATAATTAAGAGTATTTTGATCATTCTTTTTAAAACTTAGATTTGAATGAATAAATTAAGACTTTATGTTGTTGTGAAAAAATTAGGGTTCATGTATTCAGCACCTACTATGTGCCAATCCCTGTGCTAGGCACTGAGACTAAAAGTGAGAAATAAGATAGACACAGCCCCTGTGCCTTTCTAGCAGTAGACACTCACACATACACAGTTAAATGGAGATACACACACACATACACACATATATAGTTTTCTAACTTCTTAACTTGATGTCTTGTGAACAGTTTCCCATGATATTTTAAAATTTTCAGAGGATACTTTTAAAGAAAGCAAGGCTATCTCAATTTAGTATTCTGTGAAAGTCAGCAAAAGACTTCTTATGTCTGGAACGTGTAACAGGGATTGAGAAAACAAGATTTTACCACTTGGACCTCTTCATGTTGAGTATGTCTGATGTGTACAAATGGAAAACTAGATAGGACCAAGCTAAAGATCCTTCCAACCTTAGCAAGATATAATTTTGAGAATTTCACTCTCAAATTTTAACAAGCATCAGAATCACCTGAAGGATTTGTTAAAATTCAGATTGCTGGGGCCCATACCCAGAGTTTCTGCTTCAGTAAATTTGGGGTGGAGCCGGGGAATTTTCTTTCTAAAGAATTCCCCGGTGATGCTGATTCTGCTGGTCTGGGGACTATGGCCACTGCTTTACAGGGTATCTGGTTGAGGGGATTTGCCTAAGGTGTATAAACCCATTACTCAAGACTTATGAAGACTTACCTTAAATTTGCAGAACTCTAGTTTATTGTACCTGGTAATTTGATGTCATGGATAATTTCCTGTTAAGAGTCAGAGACCCTGATCTCTTGGTTTTATTGTATTCACACAGGATTAATGCAGTATCGAATGGACAAGTGCGAGGTGATAGTTACAGTGAAGGTTGCCTGGGTCAAACAGGTAAATAGGTGCAAACAACATCTTACTATACACCCTTAAAAGAGAATTATGCATGGAAGGGCCACTTGTCTGCCTCCTTCAGATCAGAGATAGGTTATAGGTTCCAAGGAGAGGTCATAGGTTCCAAGGCCTAAGGTAAAAGTCGCATTTGATCAAAGATTGCCGAATAGTATTTTTAAATATATGCACAGTTTTGAATATATAACCCTGTGCAATAATATGTGGATATAAATGTATACAGAGTACAGTAAAGAACAGTATATAATAAAGAATGCATGTGCAAAATAGAATTTCTGCTACTTGAGGCTGTACCGGGACTTCCCTAATGGTCCAGTGGTTAAGACTTGGCGCTCCCAATGCAGGGGGCCTGGGTTGGATCCCTGGTCAGGGAACTAGAGCCCACATGCCGCAACTAAAGATCCTGCACGTTGCAACAAAGATCCCACACACAGCAATGCAGATTCCGCGTGCCATAACTAAGACCCAGCGCAGCCAAATTAATTAATTAATTATTATTATTTTTTTAAGAAGCTATACCATATAAATTATTTTCTTCCCTTTTTTGCCAACCTTACTTGATTGAATTAGCATTTTGAAATAGCTTAGAGTCATAGTTTTTTGGTGTGTTTTAAAATACACAACATAAAATTTACCATCTTAACTATTTTTAAGTATACAGTTCAGTAGTAGGTGCATTCATTTTTGTTGTGCAACTCTTTTAATCTTGCAAAACTGAATAGAATAATAGAATTTTAGTGCTTAGATTCACCCAGGCCTGCCCTGCTCAACTAAGGAATTCATATCCCCTGAACCCCATGGCCATGTACCCAAGGTAGGCAGAATACAGGATACGTGTAGCACAGCTTCCTATAGGGTGCAATTTAGTCAGAGATTTGAGGGGACAGATATTTATTGAGCAGTTTAAATGGTGAAATATTATATCCATACAAAAATAAACCTGGATATAGGCAAATTTCAGGTGACTTTTTTTTTCTTTCCCTAATGAAACAGGAGAAACTGCAGTAGTCAGCTCTGGTCTATGCTTTCAGACTCTCCTTTGGTTCACTCTCTTTGTAGATCAACTTAAGTAGAAAAGATACAGAAATACCGGCATACCACAACCTTCTAAACTCTAAACAAAGAGATGAACGTTAGCAGTTAGTGTTGGTAATAATAAGCCAATAATAGCTTGAGCTAAGACTAGATAGAGTATGGCAGTCACATCCATAAATAAAATTTGTTAGCTAGCACAGCTTTGGGGGTCCCGAGCTAGTTGTATTTGTTTCAGTATCTCATCTATGAGTAACAGCTTATTTCAGAACTATTTTATGTTTTGGGTATGAAATCAGAAATTTATAACATTCTATTTGCTGTGCTTTATTGAGCAGGGCAGTGTTTTTATTAAAATGTATTTGTGCTAATTAAACAAACTCATCTCAGTATTCATTTTAGGCCATCTAATGACTCCATTTATTTCATATCAAATCTTCAGAAATATTGTATAACGTGATTTATAAGTTGGTTGTCTTTCTCTGTTAACATAATTTTAATGCAGCTTAGTCCTAAGTGCCAGCCACACTAAATTTGAATTTGCTTTGCTGCCTGACTTGCCTGAAAGGGAAATACGGTAGTGTTTAGGTTCACATATCACTGAATATGAATTTTTTGTTAAGTATGCCTATGTTATTGTTTGAAAGTTCTCTTGGAGGGCTTTAAACTTTGGAGCACAATTGCTAAAAATACTTGGAGAATGAGCTTCTAAATATGGTGGAACATATTTCATGAGATTTATATAGGAAGGGAGAGTAAAGTTTTTCTCAGTGTCATAGTTGGGGAAAGTAAGCATAGGCGCTTAGAATATACAGACCAACCAACCAACAGGAAAAGAGCCAACGTGCACACTGATGATACTCAGCACATTTTTCACTGTTCTTGCTTTAGACTTTAATGGCAACTACACATTTTTTTCCCTCTGTGGGTTTTTGTCTTCTCTTTGAAAAGTTAATTGAACTGACTGCTGCCATTTGAGAAACAATTCTGGTAAAATATTATTTTCCTTAAGGTGCTCGCATTTGGCTGTTCATTGGTTTCATGTTGGCCTTCGGCTCTCTGATCGCATCTATGTGGATTCTTTTTGGAGGATATGTTGCTAAAGGTAAGAGAAAACGCAGTTTTTATTTTACTTCAATGGAATACTGAAATTTTGTGTTAAAGTTGGTTTTTTTTAGAATAAAGCTTTCTTCATACTAACAAGGCATTTGTGCCTGGGAACTCTCCTCCCCCTATCTGTATTTGTTTTGTTTGTTTGCTATGTTTTTAGTGTGCCTTTCTTCTGTATTTTCTAATCTAGAGCCTGGAAGGAATGGGACACAACTCTATACCTTGTTTCTCTTTGGCTTCCAAAAACCTCAAAAGCAGAGCACATATGTTGTCCAGCTACTTGGCAAGTTTTGACTTGCTGAATAATATCCAGGCAAAGCTCTAACATCCTAGAATTGAAATTTATTGAGCTAAAGCTCCCTGATAATATGATAGCATCTTCTTTTAGACAGAAAAGCAAATTAACATTTAAGGTGTATCTGCTATATAAGGCCAGTTTAAGGCAAGCTAGGAAAAGACCTGCTTTTGGGTCCCTGGCTGAAATTTTGCCTTGAGGGACCCCAGAAAAACATGAAATCCATTTAATGTTCTGAGTAAAATTGATGATGCTTATCATAGTAAAAATATAATATTAATGATTTGCCAAACTAGACCAGCAGAGATCTAAGCTAGCTCATATTTTAACATTTTATTTCTTTGAATAAAATGTAATTCTTGGATTGAAATCATTGGTTTCCTGATTTTTTTTTTTTTTTTTTTTTTTTTTGCGGTACGCGGGCCTCTCACTGCCGTGGCCTCTCCCGTTGCGGAGCACAGGCTCCGGACGCGCAGGCTCAGCGGCCATGGCTCACGGGCCCAGCCGCTCCGCAGCATGTGGGATCTTCCCGGACCGGGGCACAAACCCGTGTCCCCTGCATCAGCAGGCGGACTCTCAACCACTGCGCCACCAGGGAAGCCTGGTTTCCTGATATTTATTAAAATTGTTTTAATCTTACAGATAGGAATGATAGGCAATTTTAAATATTTATATTTTTTTCTTTTATTTATATAATTTATTATAAAACCATGTTACTAAAAATGTAGAAAAGAAAGAAAAAAACTATAATAATCTTTCTACTCTTAAATGTTTTGGTATATTTCCTTTGGTATCTTGCGTTTTTTAAGTAGTTATAATCATAGTATAAATATAATGTTGAACCTAGCCTTTTGCATTTAACATGATATCATAAATAGTTTTCTTGCTGCTATAAAATCTATCACCATCATATTTTAGAAACAAAAATGTTACTTTTTTATCATGTGAAGTGCATAATTCTTTCTCATTGTAGAAAATTGAGAATATAAAAGAGCTCAGGGTTTCCCTGGTGGCACAGTGGTTGAGAGTCCGCCTGCCGATGCAGGGGACGTGGGTTCGTGCCCCAATCCGGGAGGATCCCGCGTGAGAGTCCCGCGTACTGCCAAAAAAAAAAAAAAAAAAGCTCAAAGAGGAAACTAAAATTACTGATAATTCTTCTTTCCTAGATACAACTATTAATACAGAGCCCCTTTTTGTAGGAATGTGTTCATCTCATAGACTTTTAAGTTATTTTCCTAAAGGCTTCTGAAGCCAGGTTATGCTTTGAGAATTATTAGCAGCAGATCTGGAATTTTATAAAGTTGCCTTTATATAGGATCTTTATGAGTCATTCTAGTGTCAATAGTTGTTTAATGTGGAATATTTAATGTGGCCTTCTAGTAGAGAAGGCCTGTACAAACCAGTGGCTATGGTAATCAGATTAATTTAAAACTATTATGACAAAAAGTTGCTATTCATCTATTCATCATGCCTCAGTTTGTCAATTAGGCAGTGATGATTAACAGTTCCAATAGTAGAAATTTATGAGAATTTCAACTCAGTCGAGGATAAAATGGGGACAAAATTGTCCTCTGGCAGTCTGCCCATCTTAGTTAGGGGCAGCTTTCTCCATCCAGGTGTTTAAGCCCAAAACCTGGGTGGTTAAGGCCTGTCAAGGATGACACCTCTTTCTCTCACATCCCACACACCCCAGTCCATCAGCAAATCCTGTTGATTCTGCTATTTAAAAAAGTGATCTTGCATCTGACCACTTTTTACCTTCTCCATGGCTCCCACCCTGGTTCAATCCATTATAGTCTGTGGCCTGATTTCTTAAAATAGCCGCCTCACTGGTTTCTGTTTCTCCCCTTCCTCCCTTTAGTCTA
The DNA here is from genome assembly GCF_964374135.1 of Grampus griseus. Classification (NCBI taxonomy): domain Eukaryota; kingdom Metazoa; phylum Chordata; class Mammalia; order Artiodactyla; family Delphinidae; genus Grampus; species Grampus griseus. Next base: position 163,709,575 of record NC_139017.1, on the reverse strand, counting down.
CTGTCAGCACAGCAACCAGCAGGATCCTATTGAAATGTGTCAGCTCAGGTCACTTTTCTGCTCAAAACCCTCCAATGGCTTTTCCTCTCACCCAGAGTGAAAATCAAAGTCCTCACCATTACTGCAAGGCTCTAGAGGATCTGCACCTCCCAGGCTGCCTGCCCCTCATACTTCTCTGATCTGTCTCCTGCTTTTCTCTCTTTGGCCCACGTGACCATTCCTCTAATGTACCAGACCACTCCCACCCCAGGGCTTTTGCACTTGTTGTTCTGCTGCTTCTGCATGGCTCCTGCCCCCACTTCCTTCTTCGTGTCCTTATGCCAGTGTCACCTTCTCATGTGGTTTTTCTGGCCACCTGTATAAAATATCATCATTCACTACATTTCCTATACCTTTCCTGCTTTTTCTCCTTATTTATTCTTGGTATTCTCTAGCTCCGTGAAGGCAGACACTTTGCCTGTTTTATGTACTGCAGTATCCTCAGCACGTTGAACAGTGCTGGCACGTAATATGTACTCAGTATTTGTTAAATAAATGAAGGAGGCTACCAGCGCTACACTCTGTTGTATGTATTATGTCATTTAATGCCCACACCAACCATAGTTACCAGAAAAATCAATTATGTTAGGCAGGAAAACATATTCACCAGTTTATCAGAAACAATGTGTTGAGATCATAAACCTCTAAATGTTACAATTACTTTTACAGAAAAAGCCATAGTATACCCTGGAATTGCTGTCTTTTTCCAAAATGCCTTCATCTTTTTTGGGTAAGTTTGTTTTGCATTCTTCATCCTATCTTTTTTTAAAATTATGGTTTATTTTATGTCATTTACTATATTTAGGTGCTTAATTTCCCCGTCTAATGCCCCTTCCCCATGTTAGTGTCATAAAATACGAAGAAAGAGACTGAGAAAGATATCTACGTGGGTTGGCTTGCTGCCCACCTTGGGAACATACATCGATTTTTTGAATCGCCACCACCTCCCCTTTAACGAAGAACTGTGATTTTTGTAGATTTAGTTATGTAACACTGGCACTGTTCATTTAAAATCTGTATCTCTAACAGCTGCTTTTAATGAAAGCCTGCTTAAAATCATTTCTTCTTAAAATTTTGTTTCTGAATGCATTTTATGGTTCTTACTATCCTTGGTGTCACAAGAATTTGTGACATTTGAGGGGTAGAGGAAAAGCCCTGACCTTTTTTTATCCTTCTGATGCAATGACAAATTAAAAGATTGCTAAGACCTTAATACTTTCATCACTAGTCTTTTCTAATGTTCATTCTTTCCTGGACACTTAGGGCCTGCTCTTTCCCCTATCCCTGGCCTCCCACTCAACCCCTCCCCCCCAAAACAACAACAACAACAAAAACTTCTCTTTATCCTGTGTATCAGGAGCTCTTAACTTCCTTTCCGTGGGTAGGCTTCTAAAGATTGGAAACCGCCAGGTACTTCTGTATGCAAGACATTGGTTTTTCTGCTTGTTTCTGGGAAGAGAGTCTGTGGCTTTCATCAGATTTTCAAAGATGTCCTTAATCCAAAAAAGGTTTTAAAAAAAACCTTTATATTCTGTATCTTCTTTATATGCTGTATATTCTAGGACAGTCTATTCTAGGACTTTTCCTTCCCTGTCCCTTCCCACCCACCTCCTAAAAGGAAATAGATGCCCCATATCTACTTGAACCACTCATGAAATGCTAACAGTTGCCCTTTAATAATAGTCAGCAGTTGGTATTCACACTTTTTCCATTCTACCACAAAGCATTTTTGCAATTTTATAAAATCAGTTTAGAAATAAGAAAAATGTGAACTTACATGTGGCAAGATCCACAGCCTCTTTGGGTCATAACTTGCATCTTGAAACTAGTGGAAAAAACCCAAAGGGTTTTTTAAAAATGTTAGGCCAGGGCTTCCCTGGTGGCGCAGTGGTTGGGAGTCCGCCTGCCAATGCAGGGGACACGGGTTCGTGCCCCGGTCCGGGAAGATCCCGCATGCCGCGGAGCGGCTGGGCCCCTGAGCCATGGCTATTGAGCCTGCGCGTCCAGAGCCTGTGCTCCACAACGGGAGAGGCCACAGCAGTGAGAGGCCCGCTAACCACAAAAAAAAAAAAAAAAAAAAGGCCATTGATTTTTGTGCAGAAAATAATAATGACCAAGGTTTATTGAGCACTTTTTATGGGCGAGGCATCATCTTAGTGTTACATGTGTGCTCTCAGTTAATCCCCAACACAACTCGGAAGGTGGCTCCATTATTATCACCATTTTATATGTGAGAAACAGGCACAGAGCTCATGTTTGAGATCAAGTGGCTGAAATTCAGGCTATCTGACTTCAAAGTTCAGTCTCCAGCTACTATGAGGGTGAAATTTGAAATTTGGAATGAATTTAATTGACATTTTCTCCTTTTGCTGAATCTTCAACCAGTTGCTTAGTATAACACTGTACTTGAAAAATACAAAGTGAACAAACCTCACTCCGCAGGTTATGCAAATTTGGTAAATATGGGTAAGTTTGTTATTTTATAGGGTAATGTAGCATGTGTTTATGAGAGGGACAGTGTTGATATTTATGATTTCTTTTCCTTTCAAGCTGCAATGCTAAGGCTTGGGCCTCTTTAAAGAAGGACCAGGCACCCTGAGCTCACTACTCCAGTATCTCCACAGGGTTAGAGGTGCTCGGGGGAATTCAGTGCCCCACAACTTCAGCCAAAGGAAGGCAGTGTAACAGGGTCAGAGGCAGGGGTTAGAAAAGCTTCAGGATGGAGTGGTAGGGAGGGGGAGGGGATTTACGAGAACCAGCCAAGGAAGGGCAGAGGTAGAGGATAAAGTAAGTTCCACCTTGAGATGCTGGTTTTGGCAGAGAAGTTACTCTGTCACAGCAGGGAGGAACCAGAGGATTGAGAGAAGATTTGTGGGAAACTTGTATCTTTTCCAATGAGGGAAGAAACATGTTAAGGTCATATAGTAGTTAGCACATTTCACAAAACCTTGGAAACCGATCAATGACTTGTCATTGTCTCAAATTAGTTATAATAAATTACTTTTCTATGCAACGAGTTTGGTTAATTTCTCATTTGCTACTATTCTATCTATTAAGTCTAAAAACTAATTTGGTTTTGTGAAAATACTGTAAGCAAATCGAAATTAAATTCAACTAATAGACACTATTGTTAGAATAGTTGTAGCAGATTGCCTACCATTTTGATTTATAACAGAACAATTCTCAGCAACACTTAGAAATTACTGTTTCAGAAACAGATGTCAGTACCAAAGGTGACCATCTGACAATGTAGGAGGGACTGGCTCTTGCCCAAGAAACTATTGAGATTATAGTTTACATCTGGTGACTAGTGTGCTGAAGTTACCACATCTCTTTTAAGCTCTCTGGAGAGTAGGGTCCCTAATACCCAACTTTGGTTTTTCTTTTTTTGCAGCAGTAGGTTTGATATTACCTGGAAGAGCAGAGATCAAATCACTTTTTGGAGGTTTATGAAATCCTTTATAAAGACAAATTCATATACCTTCCAAGAGAGGGTATAGATGAATTTCTGGTTGCACTTTTTTTTTTTTTTCCTGGTTGCATTTTTGTTTTCATCAAAAAACACTCAGGTGTTTACCTTTATAAAGGCCTATGAAACCTGTTTTTTTTAAATTTTTTGACCGTGCTGCTAGGCTTGTGGGATCTTAGTTCCCCCACCAGGGATCGAACCTGGGCCCCCTGCAGTGGTAGCGCAGAGTCCTAACCACTGGAGCGCCAGGGAATTCCCTATGAAACCTGTTTTAAATCAACCATTTTGGTTGAGGGTTTAACCTTGAGTATACACTGGAGATTGGAAAACAGATATGAAAACCAGCAGATGTCATTGAAGCGTCCACTCCTCTCTTCATTTCTCCCTTGCACTTACTGCCCACATCCAAGCCCTGATGATGAGTCTGCTTCTGAATTGTCTTAAACCTGTTCTCTTTTTGTCTATTTCCATTGTTATGTTTGGTCGTCCTTATCCCTTCCTGAGCACTTCACATCCTTGACTGATACCTCTCTTGGATCCAGTTTTCCTATGTCAGGTTTCCTTCTAAAACAAAGCTCTAAGCTTGTCATGTCCTGTTTTAAAATTTTTCAAAACTCGGAGCTGTCTACAGAAGAGGTCACCACTAATGACCATCCAACCAAATTCTGCCCACAATTCTGTTTTACTTAACCTATACAGTATTTTTTGTTTTATTGAGCTGACATTTAAATATCAAGAGATTTCATCAAAAATTGGAATTTGGGGCCTTTCTTGAAAAACTAGAGGATCTGACAACGCTGGGCCCTGCTCAGCAACAATCCACTGGAGTTAAAGTTGTTTCTTTTAATGGGGGACGCATCTCTGCATAATCCCATCTCATGCATTGCCTGGGCCCGAGTACCAGCTGCCCCTTTAGTAGATCACAGGCTGGTGCCTGCCCCCTTGACTCATCTAAGGCACCAAAGGCGCCTGTGGGCAATTTGCCACCCTGGTCAGTTGGCTTACCAAATCCGGCCACTGCTGTTCCTCATCCTCCTTGATTCTTAAACTATACTCGCCATATTGGACTCTCCGCTGCTTTACTACACCACAGATATTTATATTGAGATATATATATATGTGTGTGTGTATACATATGCATATAGTTCCACTCTGCCCTCTTAAACTGAAGCCTTGAAGACAACTATAGATACTTCCCAAACTAAAACCTAGAGTGTAAGCTCTGTGAGGGCATTTCCTGACACATCCATCTCCTGGGCTTGTCCTGAGGCCCCATGGTCTTGTATTCCTCTTTGCCTTTTGATCTACTTTTCCTTTTCCTCTCCCTGAAACATCTTCCTTCATCATCCCACTAGCTCCTGTTCCTCCCAACCTCCCATTCAAACTCCTGCTTATCCTTCAAAACTCATCTAATATTACTTCCTCTGTAAATCCTTTTCTAACATATTCAGGCAAAATAAATTCCCATATGTTCTCTGCTCCCTTAACATGTGGTATATATGTGTCTCCCCACCCCCACCCCCTATACTACCACATTGTGTCATCAAGAACATGAGCAACTTGAAAGCAGGGACTGTATCTTTACTTTTATAGCCCTAGCTTCTAGCACCTAGCACCTCGACTTAAAAAAGCTTGTTGGCCGGGGGAAAATGGCAGCAGCCGTGTGGCTGACAGGGTCTTGGTGCTCTGGCCGGGTGTCAGGCCTTTGCCTCTGAGGTGGGAGAGCCGAGTTCAGGACATTGGTCCACCAGAGATCTCCCAGCTCCACATAATATCAAACGGTGAGAGGTTTCCCAGAGATCTCCATCTCAACGCTAAGACCCAGCTCCACTCAAGGACCAGCAAGCTACAGTGCTGAACATTCCATGGCAAACAACTAGCAAGACAGGAACACAAACCCACCCATTAGTAGAGAGGCTGCCTAAAATCATAATAAGGTCACAGACACCCCAAAACACACCACTGGACGTGGTGCTGCCCACCAGAAAGACAAGATCCAGCCTCATCCACCAGAACACAGGCACCAGTCCCCTCCACCAGGAAGCCTACACAACCACTGAACCAACCTTAGCCACTGGGGGCAGAGACCAAAAACAACAGGAACTACAAACCTGCAGCCTGCAAAAAGGAGACCCCAAACACAGTAAGTTAAACAAAATGAGAAGACAGAGAAACACACAGCAAATGAAGGAGCAAGGTAAAAACCCATAAGACCAAACAAATGAAGAGGAAATAGTCAGTCTACCTGAAAAAGTATTCAGAGCAATGATAGTAAAGATGATCCAAAATCTTGGAAATACAATGGAGAAAATACAAGAAATGTTTAACAAGGACCTAGAAGAACTAAAGAGCAAACAAACAGTGATGAACAACACAAGAAATGAAATTAAAAATACTCTAGAAGGAATCAGTAGAATAACTGAGGCAGAAGAATGGTTAAGTGACCTGGAAGATAAAATAGTGGAAATAACTACCACAGAGCAGAATAAAGAAAAAAGAATGAAAAGAATTGAAGACAGTCTCAGAGACCTCTGGGACAACATTAAACACACCAACATTCAAATTACGGAGGTCCCAGAAGAAGAAAAGAAAAAGAAAGAGACTGAGAAAATATTTGAAGAGATTATAGTTGAAAACTTCCCTAGTATGGGAAAGGAAATAGTTAAGTCCAGGAAGCACAGAGAGTCCCATACAGGATAAATCCAAGGAGAAACACACTGACACATAGTAATCAAATATCAAAAATTAAATACAAAGAAAAAATACTAAAAGCAGCAAGGGAAGAATAACATACAAGGGAATCCCCATAAGGTTAACAGCTGATCTTTCAGCAGAAACTCTGCAAGCCAGAAGGGAGTGGCAGGACATATTTAAAGTGATGAAAGGGAAAAAACTACAACCAAGATTACTCTACCCAGCAAGGATCTCATTCAGATTCGACGGAGAAATTAAAACCTTTACAGACAAGCAAAAGCTAAGAGAATTCAGCACCACCAAACCAGCTTTACAACAAATGCTAAAGGATCTTCTCTAGGCAGGAAACACAAGAGAAGGAAAAGACCTACAATAACAAACCCAAATCAATTAAGAAAATGGTAATAGGAACATACATATCGATAACTACCTTAAATGTAAATGGATTAAAAGCTCCAGCCAAAAGACATAGACTGGCTGAATGGATAACAAAAACAAGACCCGTATATATGCTGTCTACAAGAGACCCACTTCAGACCTAGGGACACATACAGATTGAAAGTGAGGGGATGGAAAAAGATACTCCATGCAAATGGAAATCAAAAGAAAGCTGGAGTAGCAATTCTCATACTAGACAAAATAGACTTTAAAGACAATTACAAGAGACAAAGAAGGACACTACATAATGACCAAGGGATCAATCCAAGAAGAAGATGTAACAATTGTAAATATTTATGCACCCAACATAGGAGCACCTCAATACATAAGGCAAATGCTAACAGCCATAAAAGGGGAAATCGACAGTAACACAATCATAGTAGGGAACTTTAACACCCCACTTTCACCAATGGACAGATCATCCAAAATGAAAATAAATAAGGAAACACAAGATTTAAATGATACTTTAAACAAGATGGATTTAATTGATATTTATAGGATATTACATCCAAGAACAACAGAATACACTTTTCTCAAGTGCTTATGGAATATTCTCCAGGATAGACCATGTCTTGGGTCACAAATCAAGCCTTGGTAAATTTAAGAAAATTGAAATTGTATCAAGTATCTTTTCTGACCACAACGCTATGAGACTAGATATCAATTACAGGAAAAAATCTATAAAAAATACAAACACATGGAGTGTAAGCAGTACACTACTAAATAACCAAGAGATCTCTGAAGAAATCAAAGAGGAAATCAAAAAATACCTAGAAACAAATGACAATGAAAACACGACAACCTGGGCTTCCCTGGTGGCGCAGTGGTTGAGAGTCCGCCTGCGGATGCAGGGGACACGGGTTCGTGCCCTGGTCCGGGAAGATCCCACATGCAGCGGAGTGGCTGGGCCCGTGAGCCATGGCTGCTGAGCCTGCACATCCGGAGCCTGTGCTCCGCAGCAGGAGAGGCCACAACAGTGAGAGGCCCACGTACCGCAAAAAAACAAACAAACAGAAAAACATGACAACCCAAAACTTATGGGATGCAGCAAAAGCAGTTCTAAGAGGGAAGTTTATAGTAACACAATCCTACCTCAAGAAACAAGAAACATCTCAATTAAACAACCTAACCTTATACTTAAAGCAATTAGAGAAAGAAGAACAAAAAACCCCCAAAGTTAGCAGAATGAAAGAAATCATAAAGATCAGATCAGAAATAAATGAAAAAGAAATGAAGGAAACAATAGCAAAGATCAATGAAACTAAAAGCTGGTTCTTTGAGAAGATACACAAAATTGATAAACCATTAGCCAGACTCATCAAGAAAAAAAGGGAAAAGACAAATCAATAGAATTAGAAATGAAAAAGGAGAAGTAACAACTGACACTGCAGAAATACACAGGATCATGAGCGATTACTACAAGCAACTCTATGCCAATAAAATGAACAACCTGGAAGAAATGGACAAATTCTTAGAAAAGCACAACCTTCCGATACTGAACCAGGAAGAAATAGAAAATATAAACAGACCAATCACAAACACTAAAATTGAAATTGTGATTTAAAATCTTCCAACAAACAAAAACCCAGGACCAGATGGCTTCACAGGCGAATTCTATCAAACATTTAGAGAAGAGCTAACACCTATCCTTCTCAAACTCTTCCAAAATATAGCAGAGGGAGGAACACTCCCAAACTCATTTTATGAGGCCACTATCACCCTGATACCAAAACCAGACAAAGATGTCACAAAGAAAGAAAACTACAGGCCAGTATCACTGATGAACATAGATGCAAAAATCCTCAAAAAAATATTTCTCCATAGAAGATATACAGACTGTCAATAAACACATGAAAGGATGCTGAACATGACTAATTATCAGAGAAATGCAAATCAAAACTACAATGAGGTATCACCTCACACCAGTCAGAATGGCCATCATCACAAAATCTACAAACAATGTTGGAGAGGGTGTGGAGAAAAGGGAATCCTCTTGCACTGTTGGTGGGAATGTAAATTGATACAGCCACTATAGAGAACAGTATGGAGGTTCCTTAAAAAACTAAAAATAGAACTACCATATGACCCAGCAATTCCGCTACTGGGCATATACCCTGAGAAACCATAATTCAAAAAGATACATGTACAATAATGTTCATTGCAGCACTATTTGCAATAGCCAGGACATGGAAGCAACCTAAGTGTCCATCAACAGATGAATGGATAAAGAAGATGTGGCACATATTACAATGGAATATTACTCAGCCATAAAATGAAACGAAATTGAGTTGTTTGTAGTGAGGTGGATGGACCTAGAGACTGTCATACAGAGTGAAGTAAGTCAGAAAGAGAAAGACAAATACCGTATGCTAACATATATATACATGGAATCTAAAAAAAAAAAAAAAATGGTTCTGAAGAACCTAGGGGCAGGACAGGAATAAAGACTCAGATGTAGAGAATGGACTTGAGGATCTGGAGAGGGGGAAGGGTAAGTTGGGACAAAGTGAGAGAGTGGCATGGACATATATACACTACCAAATGTGAAACAGATAGCTAGTGGGAAGCAACCACATAGCACAGGGAGATCAGCTCGGTGCTTTGTGATGACCTAGAGGGGTGGGATAGGGAGGGTGGGAGGGAGACGCAAGAGGGAGGAGATATGGGGATATATGTATATGTATAGCTGATTCACTTTTTTTATAAAGCAGAAACTAACACACCATTGTAAAGCAATTATACTCCAATAAAGATGTTAAAAGAAAAAAAGGCTTGTTGAATGAATTAGATAAAATCAGACATATAATGGTTACATGCTAAACATTGGTTAACTTTTTAGGAGGGACATATGTCTCCACACTTAGAAGTTAAGGATGCAGGGAAGCTAGTGGTAAATAGCACAGCTGAGCACAGTGAAAGAATTTACTACCTTAGAATGATCAGTTTCTGTTCTGATACATCCCATGAGTTTTTTCCATACAACTCATCAATTATTCTTTATTGTTAGTTTCCCACGATTCTAAATCTCACACAGTCTTTCTTTTACCAAACTCAGCTAGTCATATGATGTTTCTTATTTTATTCACAGAGGACTCATTTTTAAGTTTGGCCGCACTGAAGACTTGTGGCAGTGAAAACATCTGATTTATTACTGCAGAGAAGTCCTGCATGGGTTTGGTTTTTATTTTCACTGCTCACTCCCAGTCTTTTGTAATGCCATTTTCTAAACTTCTTTCTGAGTGTAGTCTCAACTTAAATTTGTATAATACTAAAATCATGAGAACTCCCTATTTAAACAACAGCAGCAAAATCTATTGTGGTATGCATTTGATTAACTTGTAAAATGTTAAAAATATTTCATATGAGAAATTTTTATTATGTTTTATCATGGTATAATTTGTAAAAATAAAAATAAATCACAAAAGAAATTATGGAAGCATCTTATATGAGTATTTGTCATATCCAAGGTGCAAAACTGCAGTTAAAGTTCTCTGAAGATTTAATGTGTTTATTTAAATGTGGCCTCTTCTGTGTCAAATGTTAAATGAAATATAAACATATTGTTGTTTTTAAAAAACTATACAGTGGTCAGAATTATTTCTCAGTATACTTTATGTTTGGTTTATATGGTTTTGCCAAAAATTCTGTAAATATTTCAGTGTAAGTAACCATTGAGCATCTCCCAAGGGATGAGTGAACATGTTGAAAGAGAGTAGCCCCACAATCCTGCCTCCAGTCTCCTCAAAAGTGTCCCTTCAGTGGTAGTGATGGGGGGGGGGAAGGGGGTGAGTAATAACTCAGCTGTGATACCTGGTCCTGGTGGGACGCTGACAATCACTCCACAGCCACCATGGAAGGAAAGAGGAAGAGGATAGGGACTTGACACTGGTCTTTACTCACATGACTAATTCTGTTGTCGGTTTGATAATAAATTGGTTTCCGTTTCATTGCATCTCTGTACTGAACCACTAAGCTCAAGATAGACCAGCAGGGTCAATTATAATGACAAATGTTAACTACTGGGAATTCTTAGTCTGTTCCTCTTTGGAATTCTGTTATCCCCCAGGCTCCCCACTTTGGCAAAATGGGAATTTTTTTTTTCTTTAATAAACTAGCTAACTGTGGGATACATATTCTTCAGAACTAAAGCTTGAAATGTTTTCTTTCATAAAACTTGCTACAATTAGCCATTCATTAAATGCCAAATATCACTTAGATTTAAATTGTGGTCCTTTTATTTAGTATTTATTTATTTTTGTTTGTTTATTATTTATATTTTTAATTTATTATTTTTAATTTATTATTTAATTTAGTTTATTATTTATTTAATTAATTTAATTTATTTATTTATTTAGCTGCATCTTCGTTGCGGCACGCGGGATCTTCATTGCAGTGCGCGAGCTCTCTAGTCAAGGCATGCGAGCTCAGTAGTTGTGGTGCACGGGCTTAGTTACCCCGTGGCATGTGGGATCTTCCCTGACCAGGGATCGAACCCTCGTCCCCCGCATTGGAAGGCGGATTCTTTACCACTGGACCACCAGGGAAGTCCCAGTGGTCCCCTTTCTATGTCAGCCATCGTTTTCTCCCAGTGTGTACAATTTGAATGTTGCCTGGTCATCAACTATTCAAAGAAACGGCTGTGTTGTTCTCATCTCACAGCCAATCACTCCTGGTGAAGTTTTAGATCCACAGGATGTGAGAAGTGGAGGCGATCTTAGGGGTTGAAGTTCACCTTCTCTTCTTACAGATAAGGGAACCCGGACCGTGGCAATTTAAATGATTTCCTCAAGGTCATAGAACTAGTTTTTAAATCTTGAGGCAGTGTATCTCCACCTTTGACCACGAATGTCTTCCCCACAGTTAAATTCAGGATATGCTCAGGGAGTAGGAACTCCTTGTAAAACCACTGCAATAAAAGCACAGTGTCTGCAAGGGCTAAATCTAAGTGAGTTCTTAGTTTTCCCCTGTTTTATATCATCTGCTTTGCTGATGTAGATGAGTTAACTGATAGCTTAATACTTTACTAAGCGCAAGAAAGGATCTAAATTGTCAATAAAATTGAACCAAAACCTTAATTTTGTGAACTGTGTGTCTGCACCCAAGAAAATAATGATACCATTATCTTTCATGAAACCAAACATAATTATTTAAAATTATTATAATATAAAATTATCCCTTATGTTTTTAGTCTTTTATTTTTAATATCAAATCTGTCTCTGACCTGTTTCATTGTACACGAGACTTTGCTGTAATGAGTGTCGCACACACAAAAAAATGGGCAACAGTGAAAAGAAGTTGTTTTCAAACAGCCCTTGTTTTTCTTGGATGATTTCGCTTAATATCCAACAGCCAAATGTGGAAACTGTAAAAGGAAAGCAAACATTTTTTATTACAGATGAAGCCTTATTATATGCTTAATATTGTACACATATTGATTCTGGCTTGATCTTTTGAAACTTATGTTGCCCAAAATGTTGTTTCATCACAAAGGTCTTAGAAGTTCTTTCATAAAATCTGAATTGGAAGATCTCTTAGATAGGTAGATCTCATTTCATATAGCTCTTTACATGGATCATTAGTGGTCACCTGGCTTTTGTTTGAACACCTTCAGTGACAGGAGACTCACTACCACATGAAGTAGTTTATTCCGTTTTGCAGACAGTTCAAATTGTTAGCAATTTATACTGCATCACCCACTGGGACTAGTTAAATTCTTTGGAGAAGCATAGAAAAAAATCTTTTCCCTCTTCTACATGACAGTCTCTCAAGTGTTTGAAGATTGTTCTTAGGTCTCCCTTGGGTCTTCTCTTCTGCAAGCTAAATAAATCAATCCTCAGTTCTTTGGTTGTGCCATATGGTACCCTGCCATACAACATCACTGCATGTTGAGTAGCCTTCTACTCAGAAGGCTACTCAGAACAGAATTCTAGAACCAGAAATCAGAGCAGCTAAAGTTTATGCGGTGTTTTCTATGGATCAGTGTGCTAACATTTCACACATGTTACCTCCCTTAAATCCTTCCAACAACCTAGTGAGAGATCTCCGTTTCAGAGATCACAGAGCTAGAGGTGGTGGAACCCAGATCTGTCTGACTCCAGAACGTCGAATTTGATCTCATTTCACACATGAAGGAACTGAGCCTCCCCTCCACCCCACAGAAGTAAAGTGACTTGCCCAAGGGCACCAGCCTGTGGTGGGTGAGCTAGGACTGAATTCAGATCTGCCGCCCAGAGAAGGCTGTTTCCACTGGGCCTCTCCCAAAGGGGAGGAATCAGCAGGCTCCTGATCTGTCTTCCTACTTTGCTTTAAAAACCGGCTCTCCTCATTTTGGCAGAACGAGCATTTTTTGGACCCTTACTGTGTGTCTAGAACATCTATTTTAAATCAGAAGCAGGGGTGACACCAGTGTGACAAGGCTATACTGTTTTGCATAAAACAGCAAGAGGAACTCACATTTTGTCGTGTTTTTGTGCCAAAACAGTGGTGGTGTTTAAATTTTTTGGCAATACAATCCTGTAAAAAATAAACTACAAATACGTGTTCAGAAAGCAGCGGATGACCTGGGGTGTACCGCAGTCATTTCAGAATCCATCCTACGTGCTTAACCCTGTCATACTGCTCACCCCTGGAACATTCATTTCATGGTACCATTTCCCCACATAAACCTTGGGAGCTTCCCATCGCCTGAAGGATGATTCAAGTGACTCTGCCCACCATTCATCCTCCTCTTCACCAACTCGCCCCTGAGCCAGTTGCTTCATGCTTCTCCTGTGCTTGCTCTCAATCCTCCCCTTTCTTGGAATGTCTTCCAGTTTCTGTCACTTAGCCACGTCCAGCGAATCCTGACCTCCCCAAGCTTGTGACCTCTGCCTCCGCTGGTTCAACTAGCAGCTACTGCCAGGGTTATTTATTTAGTACCTAATAGATAGAGCTGTGCACAGGTAAAGATCCAGTTCTTCTAAGTGCTTAGACCCCTATTTTCTCTGTTGGCATCCACACAATAATCAGAACAGGGGCTTGTCCATGGGAGACTCGCAAAACAAAGTTCCTTTCTTCATTTTAATAAATGGATGTCAGTGGGTCCTTGTGCCTTGGAAAGCATGAAATAAAATCCATGGTTTATGAAATTGAAATTAAAAGTTGAAAGAATTTATCCTCTTAGTGAAGGCAGAAGATATATGAAAAATTATAAATCGGATTTTTGTAAATCAGTATCTGGGTGAGGATCACTGTAATTTCCAAGAAGACAAAGGGTTAGTACATGCAGCTCCTTAAGACCTAGAACTAAATTTTATTTAGATGTGTCTCCCCAGCTCTTCATACAATATTGATCACATATTAGCTAATATATTTATGGAATTAATAATGAGTGAATGAACAAGTACATCTTAATAAAATCATCCAAGGATGGCATGGGTGTTCTTGTGGGGTGGTGAGTGCCCATCCCAGGAAGTGCTGAGCATGGTCTGGGCAACCAGTGAAGGAATGTCCCTTCCAACCCCCAGTAGTCTGCTTCTATGACACACAATAAAGGGCATTCCATAATGTGTAACATGTCTTTTTGGATGGTTTACCAAAAAAAAAAAAAAATCACCTCTGGATTTATCAGCTTTGGAAGTTTGTATTCTTGCTTTTTAAATGCAAGCTATAAGTGTTACACTGCTGAATCAATAGTTCTACTCAGCTGTAAAAAAAATGTACATCAGAAGATGAGGGGAGACATAACCATTCTCCAGTAGCTGCCCACAACACATACATGCTGTGTCTTTGGAGCCAAACAGACACCGATTCAAATTCCTCCTGTTCCATTTACTAGGTCTGTCATTTTGGACAAGTTACACCTCATCTGCAGACGGGGAGACTTATTCTTACGCAGGGTTTTTCCGAGGATAAAATCAGATAATGTTGAAAAGCATCCAGCACAGAATCGGAAACAATAGGCTTGCAATAAATGATAGCTGTTAGGCTTACACATTCCTTGGTGGTTGTCTAAACCCCTAGTAATAAACTTTCACATTCACATGGCAGTTTGCATATTACATAATGTGGTCACATATGTTATGACCCCACCTGGTCTTCAAAACAACCCAGTGAGGTAGAACGAAGGTTACTGTTCTTATTTTACCAGTGAGAGAGGTCAAGGGTCTTGCCTACATCAGACCTTGCAGAATGGTGACTAGAATCCAGGTCTTCTTGTTCCAGGGACACAATCTCCATTTCACCTGCTGCTGCAAGGGGCTAGTGTTGGGGGTGGGGGTTCCTCAGGTTTCCTTCATTTGTTCAGCAAGTATTTATTGCAACTCAAATAATTCAGCTGGATATTTGTCCTATTTGTGGTATCTCTCATTAATGAGCAGAGTGCTTGGTATATAATAGTTGCTCAATAAGCACTTGTGGAATGAATGGATGGATGAAGCCAATTTTCTGAATCCTTTCACTAGATCACCCTGTTTCTGCTAAAGGGGCAAGAATACTTGCAGGGGACTGGGAGAGACTAGCTGTTGGGAGAAGCCATATAGAGAGAAGCTGGTGCAAGATGAGGCAGATTACACACAACAATGTTGATGACTTCCAGAATAATTACACTGAGCAAAAGAAGCCAGACGAAGAAGAGTACATGCCGTGTGCTTCCATTTATATAAAATTATAGAAAATGTAAGCTAATCTATAGGACAGAAAGCAGTTCAGTGGTGGCCTGGGGATGGAACAGGGTGGAGTCAGGAGGGAGCAGTTTCAAAGAGTCAGGAGGAAATGTTTGGTGGTGGTGGATATGTTCTTACCTTTATTGTGGTCATGGTTTCATAGGCGTATAAACATGTTTAATGTATCAAAATGTATGCTTCAAATATGTGCAGTTCATTGTCAAGTATACCTCTAGAAAGTTGTTTCAAGAGGAAGAGGAGGAAAGAGAGCGCGGAGATGAAGGAAAGGGAGACGAGGTGGGTTTTCTCCGTAGGTTCTCTCTGTTTCGCCCCTACAGACACAAATGCCAAGGCCTATAGTAAGGCTGGTTCTCTGTCCCTTTAGTGGTCAGTATCTTGGCCTGCTGGGTGGAGAAAGGGTTGGCCTGGGACTCAGAAGGACTGCTTCCACTCACAAAGGCATGATGCTGGGCATTAGCCTGCCCTCTGTCGGCCCCCACTTCCCATTTATAACTTGGCAATATGGGTCCCTGCTTGCCCAGCCGACCTCAGCATCAATTGGAAGATTACCTAAGGTGACACACATCAGAATGCTTTGTGAACTGTGAGTGTAGGTTAAGGGGAGGAGGGCAGTGGGGTTTCAGGGAATGAGCCCTGACCTCCTCTCTAGCCCAGTCATGACAACAAACACTACAATGTCACACAGACCCTCAGCAGCAGCTGAGTTGTTTGAACTTTACGTCCCCTGACTAAATAACCCCAGACACCTATGCTGCAAGTTTTCTCGTGTCCACTAGCTCTAATATCTTCAGCTGTGCCACTCAGTCCCTGTGAGAACTTGGATACTCGTGGCTCCACTTGGAGGTCTATCAAGTGAGGGGATTGGACTCTCTGGCCCCTATGGTCCTTCTGGCTCTTGCACTGCAGGATTCCATCACCTTAACGTCAAACTGTTCGCCCGCCCACTTTGGTGACTCCAGGTGGGGAGGAGACATGTGGCCAGTGACAGTTCTTGCATCCCTGACCCTCAGTGATTTTGAGGAATCAGGGAAATGGGAACATTTACTACATCCTCACCCCCCCACCAACACACACGCACGCGCACGCATGCACACACGCTCACACACGCACGCATGCACACATGCTCACGCACGCATGCTCACACGCTCACACACACATCTTGGATTTGTTTGTTTGTTACTTTACTCTCATAAACACCAAGTTAACATATATACCCAGTATATTTTTAAGTTCATTCACTCAAAACCTTAGACATTAATAGGTTAAAACGCTTACCTTCCAGAAAGTTTGGTCATTAAAATAGTTAACCACGTGAGGTGACTTCCATATTTTGAGGTTTAAGAGCATACCTGTTTAAATTCATAATTAAATGTTACACACTTAGATGATTGCATTTGTTATCTCAAAATTAATCAAAATATTATAAGTCAACTATGGTATCTCAGCAGAAATCCTTTTTTCTTCCACAACCAGGAGATAGACAAATTGAAGCACTGTCCTTCCTGGACCAGCTTAATTAATTCTATAGACATCTTTCAAAAGGAACTGGCAAGAACAATTACATCCAAAGGATTTAGGTTACGCAGGGAGGTATATGATCGTCATGGATTAACACACTTCCCAAGATGGAATAGAAGGACCCTGTTAGACGGTGCCCCTCTTAAGAGCTGGTCTATTTAAAATGCAAAAGCTACCATGGAGAGCGACTCAAATAGCCGCCCCTGCAGGTCCATCCTCACTGGTTCCAATAAAGTCCCAGTGACCTCAGCTCAAGATTCCACTTGTTGGGAAAGTAGTTTATAACAACTTGCGTCTGTGCCTGTTCTTTTCACCCATCCGTCCTCCGCGCAGAGAGCTCGGGCCCTACGCCTTCCCCAGTCGCTCAAAGTCTGCCAAATTTCCAGTACATAAAGTAGTGTTTACCTTTCATGTGAAGCAGGGAAATGCCATTGATAGGTTTATCTGTGTATTTTTAATGATGATCAGTCCCAATGTATTAAATAGTAAGATTAACAAGAGTAGGTGTGTGCTTATTCATATTTTCATCTTATAGTGTGTGCCTTTAACTGATATTGGCATGAAGAGTGCAATCAGCACACCTCATTTAGCTAGAATTACTCAGAAATGATCCCTGTCGCCTACATATATTTTCCAGATAGCTGAGGCTTACTCATCTGATGCAAATCCTCTAAAATTATTATATTTTCTTGTCTTACGAGACAACACAGAACACATTTAGACTTAAAAAAAAAATCAGAACTGTTCCTAGGAACATCCTTTTATGAAATGTGCTGTGTAACGTGGAGAAGGGCTACAGCTGCTGAAGGTTACTGGCCTGTTCTCCAGCAGCCCAAGCTTCTCATGTTCTTGTGACTGGTTTTAGGAAATTCTCTTCTCCTGCTAGGCTCTCTGCTTTCACTTCTAACTTCTACGAGGGTGCCTTGCCTCTAGAAACCTATCCACGTCTAATCTGCTATTTCTAATCTGCCTGACCTGGGAAACCCCATAACTATGCTTGATAAGATGGTTTCTTAAATAAGTGCATATATTATAGACGGGCTCCACGGAACAGGGTCTCTTCACATGTTAAATGCTTGGCTTAAGGGGGTCAATTTGTTGCCATCTTGGCCTCTCGGAGGCCTCTTTCCACCTCCATTGTCCAAGTCCTTTTTTATCCCTGGCTCCCTCATGTGGAAAGCAACATGTGAAGAGGAAAGCTGGTTGGTCTTAACTCTTAAAGGAATGATAGGAGTGTCTTTCCTCTATTCTCTTTCCTGGCTTCAGTGAAGCACAGGAAGCCTCCGCACGCCGGGGAGAGTGGTAAATGGTGTGAGAGGCCAGGGGTAGGGCTGCCAGATAAAATACAAGATGCTCAGTTCCTTTTGAATTCCAAATTGGGTGCCTTGTGTTTTCACTTGCTAAATCTGGCAACCCTATTCAGGGCTGGACTGCCACCACGAATAGAATGTAAAGTGATGGCTGGAGACATTTTTCTTATCTGTATTTAATTAATCACCTCAGACTCTGTCGAAAGCCGAGGCCAATTGTTACGTTAAAGCAATTCTAGCCAATCTCACTCTCTAAAACTCCAAACAGTACTTTCATACATGTTTCAGAGCTGAAAGGACGCCATATGATTAGTTACTATAATATTTCATTTTACAGAGAAGCCAGCCAATGCCCAAAGTGACACGCCCAAGATCACACAACTCCTTAGTGTCTACTTATGCTATTTTGTCTCTTATTTGGCATTCACTCCATGCTTAGAGGTACAATATATGAAAATCTAACCAATAAATGCTGTTTGCTTGTAGAATAACAGTGAGCAGTTCTGTACAGAATGCATGTTTTCACCTAGCATGTAAGACTGGCAAATTGGTATCTCCCCAAGATTCTTTGCAGGTCTGTCATATTGCAGAAGCAAAAGAACATCAGTCCTCTGTTTACAGATCTCTAATGCCTTCCCATGTCTCAGAATGATCTGGCTCCTTGCTACCACTCTATCCTCAACCCCTGCCACTCTCCCTGTCACTCCACCCACATCAGCTACACTGACATCCTTGCTGTTCCCCAAACATGCAATGCACACTCCTGCCTCAGTGCCTTTGCACTTGCTGTCCCTTTTCATGGAATGTTCTTCTCCCAAATAAACACATGGTATCTCCCTCATTTTTTGCATTCAAGTCCTTGCTTAAAAGTCAGCTTCTTAGATAGGCCTTCCTTACCACCCTTCTAAAAGAGCAGCCCACCTTCACAATAACTCTACGTTCCCCCTACCCTGATTTATTTCCCTTCATAGTGCTTATTACTATCTGACATAGCACATATATATTTATTTTATTTTATTTTATTTTTTTCTGTTTATGGGAAAAGCCCCCTCCCCATCTAGAAGGTCAACTCGATGAGGCCAGGGAATTTGTTTCCCTGCTGTATCCTGAGTAGCTAAGAATAGTGCCTGGCTCATAGCAGATATTGAACAAATATTTGCTGAACAAATAGTATTTAGGTGTTCTCAGGGAGTAAAAGGTAAGCTCTGTAGCATAAGGGTCTCCTTGGTCTTCTGTGCAAAATTTGATGAAATCACCAGTCCTGGGCTCAAGAGGCTGCAGTGTCCAGGTGACTTCTGAGGACCTTTCCAATTATGAAAGTTTGTAATTCTGTGTTCCTTTATTTTTTAATCAAGGTCTGGGCTCTTTGCCTCCTTTGGCTGGAGCTGAGGGGGTGGGTTCAGGAGGAAGGGCATGGGCACATACACGTCCAGGGATGGGGCAGGTGCAGTCTAGGCCCAGGCCCTGTGCCCTGGACAATGGTGGAAGAAGGGTGGTCTCACACTGACCTGTCAGAAGACCAGATCCCACACCCATAATGATGGTGAAGCTGAATGCCCCGGAGTCAGTGAGTATCTGGTAGCCAAGCCTAGAAATGACAAAGCAGAGGTGGTCACATTTGGGCATCAGGCCGCAGAGGTCATTGGGGACAGAAAAGATTGCATCAGTAGTGATGCTGTCAGGAAGGGCCACCAGGAGAACAAATGTCCCCTCCCTAGGCAGTACATTCCCGTCATTCTCCCACAAAGCTATGCAGACATGTAGAAGGGGAAGAAGGGATTTCAAGATCCTCTTTGGCTTACTTTAGTTCTCAGACCCCATGAACGATGAACTAGAGTAGAAGTCGGAAAACCCAAGTTCAGGTCCCAGTTCTGTTACTAGCTGCACGACCCTAG
This sequence comes from Grampus griseus, assembly GCF_964374135.1. NCBI lineage: Eukaryota > Metazoa > Chordata > Mammalia > Artiodactyla > Delphinidae > Grampus > Grampus griseus. The sequence goes on along the minus strand of NC_139017.1, from coordinate 163,689,549 downwards.
GCACTTAATCTCTCACAGTCCTGAGTTTCCTCATTAGGCAATTAATGATGAAGGTTTTATTTCTATCAGGGCGAGATGGGGTACAGCTTGGCCATCAGACCCATCTCCCCTGCCTACCCCCTTGGACATATGTGCCTGTCCTCTCTCCTTCAAAGCAACCCCAGGGCTTCACTTTAAACTATTAAGCGGCCCTTGGAGGACACCTGTGTGACCTTGCAGTAGGCAAAAAGTTCTTAAACATGACACACAGGAGCTAAACATAGAGGGAACAATGATAAATTGGACTATGATAAAATTAAAACTATTGTTCATCAAAAGATACCATTAAGAAAGTAAAAAATCAAGGGACTTCCCTGGTGGCACAGTGGATAAGAGTACACCTGCCAATGCAGGGGACACAGGTTTGAGCCCTGGTCCGAGAAGATCCCACATGCCGTGGAGCAACTAAGCCCGTGAGCCACAAATACTGAGCCTGCGCTCTACAGCCCGTGAGCCACAACTACTGAGCCCACGTGCCACAACTACTGAACCCCATGTGCCTAGAGGCCATGCTCTGCAACAAGAGAAGCCACCGAAATGAGAAGCCTGCACACCGCAACGAGGAGTGGCCCCAGCTCGCCACAACTAGAGAAAGCCCACGCGCAGTAACGAAGACCCAACGCAGCCAAAAATAAATAAATTAAATAAATAAATTTATTTTTTAAAAATCCCACAATTTGTGAAAAATGCTCCATCCAGCCTCCAAGCACAGCATCTGACTGATTTACATTTGCTCACCCAAATAGGAAATCGACAAATATTGTTTGTGGAATGAATGTAAAGTCAACTGACTCATCCAATGACACAGAGCTAATAAAACAGCTGATCCACACTTCCCAGAAAGCGCTCTAACTGCCAGCTCAGTCCTTTCCCCATCTTTCCACTACATCCAGATGCCCCTCCTACGGAGGCAGCAGCATCAGTAACCATCATAAAGAAAGGGGCCATGTGTTGGGTGTTTACTCCATGCCAAGCACTGTCCCGAGCCCTTTAATTATTATATGTTGCTGAATCGTCACAGCAGCCCTGGGACATGGATCTTATTATCCTATTTTACAGATAGAAAACTGAGACTTAAAGAGAGTTTGAATACCATGCCTAAGGTCACACAACTGGTAAATGTGACCTTGGTCTGTGTGTCCCTGAAGCCTGTGCCCTTTGCTTCCAGCAGACCAGAGGCCACCCCGAGAGGGGTCATCGCTGTCACTGTGCCCTTCCCTTTGCCAGGTTCCCGCAGAGGAGAGAGGACTACTTTTGGTCCTCAGCTGTCTCATCCTGATGAGAATTGGCTTGCGGACGGGTGCTGGAGCCAGCTCACACAGACACACAGGCCAATGGTTCTCAGCTCTTCTCAACTCCACGTTCAGGGGTGTTACCTTGATGGCTTGAAATTGGCCACAGGGAGAAATCAGCAAATGCTCTAAGTCAGGGCTTTGTTTCCCTGGAGAGCCAGTTGTTCGTCCTTTAGCAGCACACTGCTGGTTGACAGCTTTGCTTTTTTTTTTTTTTTTTTTTTGCTATAGGCCAATAGTTCTCAAACTTGAGCTTGTATGAGAATCACACAGGGGACTCGTTAAAACAGACTGCTGGGCCTGCCCCCAGATTTCTAATTGTGTGGGTCTGGGGTGGGGTATGATTTGCATTTCAAACAAGTTCCCAGGTGATGCTAATGCTGTTGAGAGCCACTGTTCTAGGAGAGCCACAGAATCACAGAATTTGGGGGATAGAAGGGTAGGTGGTGCAGAAGTTCCGGGTCGGCAGCCCACGAGCAGAATTTGGCCCACACAATGTTTCTAGTGATTTTGAATCTTTTGCCAATGCTTGGGAAGTACATGCAAAACTCTGGATTTCTGACTTTTGAAAAGTCATTAGATCTGGCAACACTTATCCTGGGACCCTGCACGGTATTAGCTGCCCGGCACTGAAGAGCAAATGCCCATAGTTTCCTCCCCTCACCGGTCTCAGTTTTAACCTTACCTGCCTGGTCCCTACAGGTATCTGAGTGTAGGACCCTGCTAGATCAACCCCTCATTTTACAGAGGGGAACTCAGGAGCCCAGAGAGAGGAAAAAGCTTTGCTGAGAGTCGCACAGCTATTGAAGAAGTGGCAGGCACATCATTGGAGTCCATTACAGAGATGCACTGCCTCCCACAGACCATCCCCTCCCCACCCCCAAATGGGATCCTCTTCACCCCCAAGCAGCTCATGGAGGTATATCTCACCTGCTCACAGAAGATTCCTATAATTTGGGGCTATGGTCGTCTCTCTTGTTAGAACTGAGGGATGCAGACCTCCATGATTTCTTTGAGATACCTCCACAACGATGAGCTCTCATCACCCACCGCAGGTGCTCATAACCTTTACAGCCAGGTTTCAGCCACATGACCTTGGACAACTAACTCCCCCGAAATATCATTTCTTAGGGAAAGCTAATAATACCTCACCAGGTGGTTGTGAGGATTGAATGAGATGATGACGTAATGATTTTAGCATAATGCCTAGCATTTAGAAAGCAGTCAAACAGTACTGTCATCAGTAATATTATTATTGTTATCACTAACTCAGTTCATCTGGAAAAATCTATCCCTGTGCCCAAGTTACTCTTCCATTATATGTGAGTCACATTCAGAAGATAAACAACTGCCCCCCACCGCAAAAAAAAAAAAAAAAGGAAAGAAACAAGAAGATAACTTCCAGAAGGTGATGGCCAGGGTTCTGATCATTGCTGTCCATTGTCTGGGGGGCACAGGACCTGACTCTGGTCCGGAGACCCACGGTCCCACCTCACTGCGTGACCTTAGCCAAGCTCCTTCCCTCTCTGGGTCTCAGGGATGGGCTGTACTCAGCATTTTCCTACATTAACATATCAAATCCTCTTAACCACACAGTACCTGGCCTCAAGTAGCACCCAACACCCCTAGGAGGGGAGGAGTTATCATTATCTTCATTTACCATCGGGTGACAGAGGCTCAGAGAGGTTAGGTAGCATGGCCCAGCTAGTAAGAGGCCAAGACCCCACGGCACACTTCACCACAACCTAAACCACCAGGGACTGAAACACAGGCTCAGTTGGCTTGAGCATGATCGCCTGCTCTGCCTGCATTTGGGGAGGACTCGGGACTGTCTGCCTTTGCCCTGCACCTAAGCTGCCTGCTTTAGAAAGAAGGGGCCTGGACAGGTGATAAGTCCATACACAGTAGGGGCTGGGCAGAATTTCAGAATAAGTTGGCCAACGAATATTCACTGAGGCCTCTGACTGCCCGGCCCTGGGCACCACCCCCCCTTCCCCGGCCAGGGGCTCTGGGCACACTCCTTCCTGAGCTGGATGGGGTGATAAGGGGCTGAGGCAATTCCACCTACGTGGAACCCTTGGTCCACTTGACCTGAAGCGCCGTCAGCACAATGTTGGTGATCCCTCCGAGTAGACCCGGCAAGCCGAAGGTATACTGCACGCCGTAGGTGTCATGGAGGTCCAGCGTTCGTTGAAGACACACCTGGGAACAAACACCATTACCAGCAGATCTGCATGTGGGACTGATACTCCTTACCGACCCTTTCACAGACCCTTGGCATCCAGGGTATCCAGGGGGATGGGCATTAGGACTCAACTAAATAAGTGCTTCTCAGATTTGAATGTGCACTCACAGCACCTGGGGAGCTCATTAAAATGCAGAGTTGGATTTAGTGGGTCTGGGGCCTGAGATTCTGCATTTCTAGCAAAGTCCCAGGTGACACCAATGCTGGTCCGTTGTCCACACTACTCACATTTGGGGCTGATAATTCTGTGTTATACCAGGGGCCCTTCTGTGCACTGTAGGAGGTTTAGCAGCGCCCCTGGCCTGTACCCTCTAGATGCCAGGAGCACCCCTCTCCCAGGTGTGTCAACCAAAACTGTCTCCAGATATTGTCAAATGTCCCCAGGGACTGATTGAGACCCACTGGTCTAGACCAAACCTAACAGCCATCCAAGAGACTACATGGCTGATGAAAAGGAAAGAATCTGACCACACCTCTAGACGCCCAGTCAGTACTCCTTCCATTTCGTCACTTGGCCTCCCAGATGGCTGGGAGCCAACAGATGTGGATACCAATGCAAATTTCATCAGGCTAGTTCCCTCCTTAGAATCCTCATTGTCTTGAGAATAAAAATTCAGACTCTTGAACTCGCCCAGAAGGTATTCCTGAGCACCTGCCATCTCCCAAGGCTCTGGTGAGAGGCACACTCCCTGATGAACTTTACGCTTCAGCCCAAAGAACATCTTTCCGTTTCCTGGTTGGGCCCCATGCTCTTCTTGCCACTGAGCCTTTGAACACACTGTTCCTTCTGCCTGGAGTACATTTCCCACTTCTTTCCCTGGCTAATATAAGTTCTTTGTCAATGCTCGGGTGAGACCTTCTCTGCTCTGGGAGGCATTTCCTGACCCATCTCAGACCAGCTTAGATGTGCTCCAGTAGCAGTTAACACGCTGTGTTGCGTTTATTTGTCCATTTCCTTCACTACACTATAGCTTGGGAAGCAGGAAGACTGTTAAAACAAATGTGTTGAATGAATGAATGAATGAGTGAATGAATGAATGAAAAAATCAGTGAATCATCTTTGAATCCTTCCCGCAGTGATAGACTCAAGGAACCTGAGGCACAGAGAAAGTGACAGACACTGAGCCTCATGATACTTGTGATACATGTCTTTTGGCCACGCCGCGTGGCTTGTGGGATCTTAGTTCCCCAACCAGGGATTGAACCCGGGCCCTCGGCAGTGAAAGCTTGGAGTCCTAACCGCTGGACCACCAGGGAATTCCTGTGATACACGTTTTGCTGAATATGTCCTACTTTCATCAGAGGATCTCAAAGCCAGAGGAGATAAAAGACACACGCTTCCACTCCAAAGATGAAAAGCAGACTACCCCATCTTTTGGTCACATCGAACTGTTGGTAAGTTCTTCCTATTTGGGTTTGAAACTGCCTCCCTGAATATCAACGGTTCATCCAAATTCATCTTCTTGTGTCACCCAAAAGTCTATTCCTTTTTCCTCCATCAGGTCTTCAAACCTATGAAGATCTGTTGCTCCTAAATATTTCTCTTAGAAGTGTGTGATGGCAAATCGTCTATAATGGCGCATTCTGATGTTACCAGTATATGTAGAATATTGAAGGAAGAAAGATCCATCCACTCAGAAGAAGAACTAAATAGTCAGAAGTGGACGTGACCTGGATTACCAGCCCAGCATCCCTCTTTTGAGTGCTGCCCTTCCCACCCCCATTCACATGGTTCATGGACAGCAGACTTGCATGTATGATGTGCCGTACCTCCCACCCAGCCAAAGATGGGCACATTATCCAAGTTAGACCAAGGAGCCCCTTCTCCAAGGAATTTGCAACTGGGGCCAAGAGATTTCACCTGGCTGCTTTCTTGAAGAGAAAGATGACACTCCACCATGTGGAGTAGGAGAAGAAGAAGGAAGTCTACAGAGTGAGAATAAAGCAGATGTTCAGGAAAAGCAAAAAAAGAAGAGCAGGGATTTCTTGGGTTCCCCACAAGACTCGCATCCCTGGTGCCAGCCATTCCTGGGCTCCCAGCAGCATTCCTGTCCTTGGGTTCAGTGATACCCCAGTAACCTTCTAACAAATCCCCCTTATTCCTGAGCAAGCTTGAATATGTTCTGATACTCGCTCCCCAGATCTTAACAAATGCACCATCCGACTTGGGTGGATCCCTCACCCAAGCTCTGAAGCTAAACTGAGAAGGTGCCAACGGCTGCCTAATGCAGCCCTTGGCACTACAAGATGGCCCGCCATGTTCTAGGGGCCTGGACCCTGGTGGAAGCCAAAGCAGCAGGTGTTCATTGCCCAGCTCCTTACCTGCAGGTACGTGGCTCCCCAGATGGAGATCAGCCCAGCCAGGAGACCCAGCACCATGGCAAGCCAAGGAGAAGGGATCAGGTAACAGGGGGCGCCCACAGCCACACCTCCTGCCAGCACCGCATTGTGGATGTGAGTCTGCAGAGGAATAGCTTGTGGGTGAATGAAATGACATAGAGAGGACAGGATCTCTCTAAATTACTTGGTAAGCCGGTAGCAAGAAAACAGTGTAACATCTTCCCTGCTTCTCTGATCCTGAAACCAGCCCCTCCCCTCTGCTGAGAGTTCACCAACGGTCTTATCTCACCCCACTTCTCAGGCTCAGGGAGCAGTCACCCTGATTGGGAGTCATTTAGCCTGAAAGTGCAGTTACTCAGGATCCTAGCCATGCTCACACTTAGTTGTGATGTGTCCTTGGGCGCTTAACCACTCAGTGCTTTAACTTTGTCACCAGAAAAATGGGGTTTTGATTGTATCTGCTGATACGGTTATTGTGAAAATTGAGTCACATAAAATTGAGTCATATAAAACTCTGAGCCCAATGCCTGGCATAGAACATGAGTAAATGCTCCCCAAATATAAGCCATTATTATTGTTTTTTACTATTATTATTATTGGCTACTTGGTGCCGATGTCACCCTGTATTATTGGACCCCATCCCAAGAAGCTGGCCCTTGTTCCTGGGTCATGTCTCTGCTATGACCTTCACCTCCTCTAGAACTGGGGCTTTGCCTTGCTCTTATGCTACTGCTCTCTGCCCCTCTCAATTCTACCCAGATCTTGGAGCTCTGGGCCCTGGGACCAGCTTCTGGGCTTCCCCGACCTGATGCCTACACCTGCCTCCCTGGATGTCGCTACCTTGTCTGATCCTAGACTCCCTGTGACCATGGAGCTCACCTGTGGGGACCCTCACCTCCCCTTAGTGCTGTTAACCTGTCATCCTTGGCCATCTTCTCTCCCCTTCACCCCCCCCCCGCCGCCCGCCCCATCTGTCTAGACTTTCCCATCATGTCTGGCTGGCTGACCTCATGCCCTGATCATCATGGGACCTTGTTTTGTCTTTAGTCTACCATCTCACGGATCTCTCCCCCGAAAACTCACACACAGACTCGCAGCTACGTTGTTAATAGCAGCTAATATTTGCCCAGTACTTATTAGCTCTGGGCATGAAGCCCTTTACGTGCATCATCTCTCAATTCCCACTTTACATATGAGGCAGTTGAGACTCAAACAGTTTAAGTGGCTTGGCCAAGTTCAGATGGCTAGGGAAACAAAGATCTTTACTTCGGATTCCGTTTATTCCATTCTTGAAATTTCTTCAGGGAAGGGGAGAGGATGACTCATTCTACCCCAGTTTTTCTCTGCTGACTCTTGCTTATGGGAGCTGGCTTTAGTAACCACCAGAAATGGGGTTCAGACTTGGGTTTGTTTGATGTCAAGGCTGATAGATTTAATCACTCCCCCCAGAGGGCCTTTGCTCATTTGACAGTCTCCTATGTTCCAGGCCCATTTTGACAAGGCAGTGCTGATGGGCTGATGCCCCACGATGCCGCAGACAAGACCCCATCACCCGATATGCTCTTTCCCGACCTGTGGGGCTGGCACTGAGGCCGGCGGGTTAGGTGTGAATATGTGTGTCAGGCCTAGAAGACCCAAGTGCTGCCCAAGGGACAGCCCCCCTCCTCACCATGTTGATCTTCCCTTGAGGGTGCGCCAAGGCTGACACTGAGATGGCTGTCACCATGCTGACAGCAAGGGCGTAGTAGGTGTTGAACAAGGCCTTCTTCTTTTCGTCCGGAATGTCCAGCAGAGCGGAGTTGAAACTCGGCCAGAACATCCACAAGAAGAGGGTGCCTGGAGGCCAGAGAGGGTCAGTGGCCGGAACCAGTATTCCTGCTCCAAAGCCTGAGCCAGGGGCACTTCAGGCAGGAGAACTCTGGACCTGGCAAGTCTCATCTCTGTCACTTCCTTGCTCTGTGACTTTGGGCAAATCATGTCTCCTCTCTGAATTCTTAAGTTGGTAGCGCCCAGCTAACATAATTTACAGGCAAGGAAACTAAGGTCCAGAGAGTTGAAATCACCAAACCCCAGGCCTCCTGACCCTGGCCTGTGATGGCTTAAATGCTTATTTTAAAAAATTAATGGGATGCTTTCATTTGGCCCAATGGCCTGGTATTCAGTTGCCTGCTGGCGATCTCACTGCCTGATTTCCTTCTTCTAAGCCTCTCCCAGCCTCTAAGTTCATCACTTTTACTGGAGCTCTTCAAACTATTGATACACCACTATTACTCCTCTCTTCCCACTCCCATTCTTTCCTCCACTCCTAGGCCCGGTTTTCTTCATGTGTCCAATTCTCTGCTTTAAGTTGAGGACAAAAGGATTGGATAACCTTATTTAAACTGAGATGTAATGAGCCTCTCCTGTCCTTTGGATATTAATGAAGAGAAGTTCCCTAGAGGGGAATTCAAAGATGTGAATTCATCAGATACCACTTGAAGAAATGGATCATTACCGAGGGGCTCCAGACACCCAGAGAAGGTTGGAAAAGGAGAGAGATTTTCCTCTTTTGGAGCCTCTTGCCCACCCCAGATCCGAGCCCGCCCACGCCACCGTGTCCTCACCCAGCATGGCGAACAAACTGGGGCTCGTGGCCGTCTGTTGTTTGTCCTCCGCTTCTTTAGGCAGAGGCTTCGGGAGGCAGCAGGCCACAGTCAGCCCGAAACAGGCCGCAAACACGTGGATGTACATCATGCTTATGTGGTTGTCCATCTGCAACAAAACCCAGCGGGAACAGTGAGTGTCAGCATCTTCTGCCCACAGGGAGGGAACCTTCCGTGTTCCTTGGAGAAAGTTCTGGCTTCATGTAGGAGGCGTGACTTGAAGTCAGGAGACTGACCCAGCCCAGCAGCCCCCCTTTCAGAGGAGTCCCGTGAGTTGCTGTGTATTTATTCCCGACAGGTTTCTGGTTGGCTTTATTTATTTAGTTGGCCACGTCTTGCAGCTTGCAGGATCTTAGTTCCAGGACCAGGAATTGAATCCAGGCCACAGCAGTGAAAGCGCCGAGTCCTAACCACTGGACCGCCAGGGAATTCCCCTCTGGTTGGCTTTAAACACTTTTGGCTGAAGTCCACTTAGGTGGGGGAAGAGCCACACGGACATGTGCCCCACTGCTTCCTACATTTTGGCAGAATTTCAAATTTTGCGTAGAGTATGAGTGATATGATCTTTGCACCATGAAGCAGCCAGAATTTTTATAATACTGAACTAAAGTGTTCAGAAAATTCCAGCTATATGTTCATTTTGCTTTATGAATATCGAATTTAGTAACCCTTCATAACTCACTTCGTGGGCTACTGGTAAGTCCTGTCAGCTGTGCCTTCAACAAATATCCAGGTTTGGCAAAATTTTCACCACCACGCTCCACTGCCCCACCTTGGTTTAAGCCACCATCAACACCTTCCCAAATTTTTGCAGTAATCTTCTAACTGGTCTCCCCATTTCCACCCTTGTCCCCCAACTGACTCTTCTCCACGTAGCAGCCAGAGAGACCCTGTTAAAATCTTAGCTCATGGCATGTTTCTGCTCAGAATCCCCCAGTGAGGGGGGTGGGAATTCCTCCATGTCTCCCTCAATGTCAAAGTCAGCGTTCTTCCTACGACCTACAGGACCCTGCATGATCTGCCCTCCCACAACCTCTGTGACTCCACCTCCTACTCATTCCACACACACTGTCCTTGCTGTTCCTCAAACCCACACTCATGCTCCCATGTCAGTACCACTTTGCACCGTCTGTTCCACTGCCTGGAGTGCACGGTGGAGGGAGTGGTCCACCCTGGGTACAGGCAATAAGGGGATGCATTGTCTGTAGAGAATTTAAAACAATTAAAGCAACTAAAAGCCCATCTGCTTTTTATTATCATCATGTGCCAACAATTCTAAACAGTGTCACTGACACAATCCTCCTCCTGAAAGAGGCAGACCACTCCCACGGCCCTGCCTTCCATCTGCCACTGTCCTCAGATACCCACGTGACTTGCAAACCTGCTGCCTTCAGCTCTTTACTCAAAAATTATTTGCCCAGGGAAGCCTTCCTTGGCCAACCTCTCTAACACTTTATCCTCCCTCACAGCTATTCCTGTCTGCTTTCCTCATTTTATTTTTTTCTCCATAGTACTTATCACTATCTAACACACTGTATCTTTTGCCTATTTTATTGTTTATTGGCAGTCTTTCCCTCTGGAATAGAAGTTCCATGACAGCTGCATTTTCCCACTGCCTAGAAGAGTGCCTGGTACACAATAGGCTCAGAAAAAATATTTGTGAAAGGAATGAATGAATGGTAAGGAACCTCAGTCACACATAAAAATGAAAGTCTGTGGAATTCCCTTGTAAGAACTGAAGAAGTCTTGCATTTCTAATCTCTCTGAGGTCCCCCAGGAATCGTCAGCTTGGAATACTCATTTCTTGAGTTGCCTCTACTGGGAACAGCTCTGGTTTCTGGCTCTAGTTTCCCCTGAGCCCTTCCATGCAACAAACCCAGGCTGAATTGAAGTTTTTGAGGAGAAGCAGTGAACTCTCAAAGTCAGTGCCAAACCCTCCCCCGGACCAGCTAAACTAAAACATTGAAGCTGCAGAGAAGAGAGGAGATGGCTTTGAATTAATGCAGCTTTTTAAAACAACCATTATGAAAACCGTAACAAAGCAGGAAAAGGCTTATAATGCATTGCCCACAGTGGGCTTTCCATCTCTGGGAACTGACCTCTTTCCTTGACAGTTTTTTTTTTTTGCGGTACGCCAGCCTCTCACTGTTGTGGCCTCTCCCGTTGCGGAGCACAGGCTCCGGACGCGCAGGCTCAGCTCACGGGCCCAGCCGCTCCACGGCATGTGGGATCTTCCCATACCGGGGCACGAACCCATGTCCCCTGCATCGGAAGGCGGACTCTCAACCACTGTGCCACCAGGGAAGTCCTCCTTGACAGTTTTTACCGTGGGAACTGCCTCATAGCATTTGCTTGCTATGTTTAAATGTTTAGCATAGACCACACTTTTGCAACCCCATTTTGGCCAGTCTTTAATGTTTTTTTAATCCCAGAAGCTTTATCAAATGGAGACAGAGCCCTCCCCTTTCACCTGCTCAGCCCTCATCCCTGAGGTCCCTCCTCACAGCACCATGACTCACGTTGAAGACTTCCTTGCCGACCATCCTCGTGGCACTAAAGGCTGTCACCTCTATCAATGTCATCAACAGCAGCTGCAGCAGGTTGACCTTCCCCAGGATGACACCCACTGAGATCAGCACAGATGTAGCGCTCATGGTGGATATCTGAATACTGGGGAGAGGGGGCAAGACAGGGATGACTGAGAAGGAAGGATGCCTCCCATTCATTCATCCACTCATTCAGCAAACATTTGTTGAGGACCTACTCTCTGCCTGAAACTTTTCAAGAAACTGGGGATGGAGTAGGAGAGCAAATAGACAAAATTTCCACTCTCATGAGGATGGAGGCTGCCAAGTCTGGGGTCTCCTTCATCCCCTCCCCCACCCTCAGGATGGCAGCCACACTCTGATTGATCTGCATACACTCATCTGTACTGAGGATGCTCCGAAGTTCTCATAGGAATGTCTGATTGTTCCCACGGGACCGCTTCTGGGATCTGACTACTAGGATTCTGCCCTGGGCTTCTCTTCTACTGTCATCACTCACAGATGCTCAATAGAGGGCGCTCTTCACCTGCCCGCCCATCCTTCAGGCACCACCACCCTCCTCTCTCCCTCTCCCTGTAGCGGAAAGAGACTGGGTTTGGAAGTAGGACAAGCCTGGCTTCCAGTTCCAGCTTTTCCACTTGAACAGCTATTTAATCTCACTGAGCCTGTTTCTTCATCTGTAAAATAAGGAGGATGATAATACTTATCTCATGGGAGTGTTGCGGGGATTAGAAGGAATAGTCGTGCATGTGTGTCTCGCACACCATGACTGGCACAAAGAACTAACTCAGTGCTATTACTGATTCCTTCTTTCCCTTGACAAGTGAGCAAGCTTAGTGCAGGGATTCAGAAGGAGAAAACAATTTTTGTTTTCAAGACACTTACGATTAGGCTGGGGAGACAAAGCGACATCATGACCCTGTCAATTAAAACCATCTGCAATATCATGAGGCCAGAGGGGTTCACTGGAGGGAGAGAGCAATATGAACTGGACTCATCAGGGAGGGCTTCCTGGAGGAGGTGGCACTGAGCTGGACAATCCATTGTGGTTAAACCAACCCACCCTCCTCTGGCACTTTGCTGAGACCACCCCTCCCCCTGGGAGCTGCTGCTGCTGATGCTACAACCACCACCACCACCATAATAGTGATAGTAATAATAATAATCTATTGAGCATTACGTATAACAGGCTTGCAAGTACATCATCTCATTTAAATTTTAATCCTCCAGGTAGCCCTCTGTAAATGGTGCCAGGGTACCATTCAGTACCTCCATTTTACAGGTGAGTACATTGAGACTGGAAGAGGTGACTGTTTTGGTAATGGCCACACAGCTAGTTAATGACAAATGTAAGGTTCAAACCCACCCATTTGGCCTGGATCCAAAGCCTGTGTTCTGAAGTCTGGACACAGACTTCCCACTGTTTGCTGCCAATGTAGTGTCCTACTTAAGGCTCAAGGACTTCAGAGGAAAAGCCAGAGGAGGCCAAAGGTATGGGGAAGGAGCCTCACAGGGGCCAGGAATGACTTGAAATGAAGGGTCCCTCAGTGCTTCACTGTGGCTGGCCATGTTATCTTTTGGGTGAGTGCTCATTTAACTGGCAAAAGCCTAATTCAAGAGATTCTGTGCCAGTGGGAGGATTTCAGACCTCAGGGGCCAGTTGGGACCAGGGAAGGATTGAGACAGCGAAGTACGGTGCTTAGGACAGTCTTGTTCAGGCTGCCATGGTTGGAATCCTGACTCAGCCACTTCCTGGCTGTGTGGCCTTGGGCAAATGACTTAACCACTCTGTGTTTCCATGTCCTCATCTATAAGAGAGGCAAGGCCTATGGAGCTGTTGGGAGGGCAAAGTGAGTCAAGCAAAGTAAGGGGGTTGGTTATTGCTATGATAGGCCCTCCAAGACCTTTTAACATACAGCATTAAAAATATCACAACTTTCAGGGTTCTTTTTATTTTCATATTTGTTCCAATAACCATTTACTAAGTCCTTACTATGTGAGGAAAACAAAAGAGGACAAAACTGAATAAGACAGGCCCCCGCCCTGAAGGGACTGGTCATCGGTGACTCAAGGCAGAACCGATTCAGTGCCAAGTCAGGCCTCGAGCTGGTGAGGCGGCAGGAGAGGGAGAGGGCCGTCTGAGAGGCAGGCCTGGACACCGCCCACCAGCCCAGCCAGAGTAGGAAAGGTCAGGAAGGAGCCCATTGTTCAAATCCGTGAAGCCAGCCCCATTGGGGGGTCACAGCTGGGAGGACCCAAGTGGTCAGGGCAGGGCAGGGGCGTTCACTCGGGCTGTAAATGGCCTCTTCTTGTCTTTCCGGATTGACAGATTCCTGCAGGCAGGACGTCAGAAGACGGGGGCAGCCTGGAGATGCCTGGAGACTCAGGCTCAGGAAGCCAAAGGCTTGTGTGACCTTAAGCCAGGGCAGCAGAAACACCAGACCACGATCACCCTATTGGAGTTCCCCCAGAATGCCCTTTGTCACTTCCCAGGTGATTACTGGGGGTGGGGTGGGGGGTGGTTTATTGAATCCCCATGGGGATCAGCTGTAAAATGGTTTAAAAGAAAAAAGGTGAAGAGTTTTTTTCAGGGCCCGTGGGGAGCTGGCTACACTGTGTTTCTTGTCAGGACCACTCTGCAGTGTGTGGGAAAGGTTACAGAGTTAAAACTGAAGTCACTTCCACCAGTTAGCTATGTGACCCTAGGCAAGTGTCTTACGAGCTCTGAGCGTCTAGTTCCTTGCCTGTACGCCACGTCAGACCCCTACTTGGAAGGGCTAAACAAACAATGTTTGTGAAGTGCCCAGCACAGAGCCTGGTTCATGGAGAGATGTTTAACAGCAGTGCCCAGAGGTTTAGTAGGGTCTCAGAGGGGAGGGTAGAATGGCCTTGAAGGGGTCCCCAAGATACCTAAGGTGGGATTTACCCATCATCTGGGCAAGACAAAGTTTCAGAATTGGATAAAACCAAAAAACAATTTTTATAGAAAAATTTTACCTGGTTCCTCCTATTAAGTGTGAATGACTTTTTTTGCAGGTATGTACAACTTAATGTATGTGTGTGTGTATATATATATATACTCTTGTGTAACCATCACACAGGATAACATAGAGAATGTTTACTGCACCACGTAAACTTCTTTTGTGCCCCTTCCTAATCAATAAACACCACCTTCCTCCGGTAACCATTATTCTGACTTCTAGCAACACAGGTTAATTTTGCTAGTTCTTATAAAGGCATCTAAAGAAATCAGAGTTAATTTAAAGAAACTAAAGACAAGGCTATTTCTTGTCCACCAGCATTTGAGGACTGAGAGTACTTCCTTCTTTTCAAGAGACTCTCTCTCTGAGTGTGAGATTTCTATTTCTTTTTGTCTAATCTCTATTAATTTTTTCTTTGAACTAATATTTATTGTATAAGTTTATGAAATCAAAATCAACAAAAATGAAAGGATACAGGGTGGGCTGTAGATCTGGGCCCCTTGTGATGTCACAGCGTAGGGTTGTCAGATAAAATAGAGGATGCCAGTTAAATTTGAATTTTAGACAAACAATGAGTAATTTGTGAGTATAAATAAGTCCTGAATATTGCATGGTGCCGGTGCTGGAAAGAGAAGGGGACAAGCCAGCTCTTCTAGAATCTGCCCTCTTGGGCCCCAGACTCCCAAGGACCCAAAAGTGATCCAGTGGCCGTCCAGTTACCTGGAAAGATTGAGGACCATCTTCCTAAGGGAGAGTTGGTTCAGGAAGCCATCCAGCAGGACTGTCAGCTGCACCCCGAGGGCCAGCATGAAGAAATTGAAGGCCACGCTGCTCCAGCAGTGTCTCCGCAAAGATGTGTTGAGGAAACCCAAGCCAAGGACTGCCATGATGGTAACATCCTGGAAGTCTGCTCAGGGAAGAGATGTCGAGAAGGAGGAGGAGAAGCAGAAAAGGTGGAGGGTTGTGTGAAATTGGAGTTTTACAGAACGGCAGCTGGAGGGGACATTGAAGATCATTGAAGAGTGCTTAGTCAAGTTACTTCCCCTCTTTGAGCCTCAGTTTTCTCATCTGAATGATGGGGATAACACAGACATACCATGCAGGTTTGAGGGAAGATTTAACTGCGCTAATGCAGGGCCTGGCCCATACTGAGTGCTCAGTAAATGCAGCAATTATTGTTATTATTAAACACAATGATATGAACACGTGTAGAGCATCAGGACAAGTCCTTACACATAGTTTACAATCAGTCAAGGTACTGACTCCTGCTTTTGAGAATCCGGTTCAACCTCCTGATCATGTGTGAGAGAAAATAAGGCCACAGAAGCTGGTGACTTAGCTCAGGTCATGCAGAAGAGGGGGCAGAAGCGGGTCTAGAGGTTCATAGGCAAGAACCAAAATTATCTTCGCAGAAAACGGCTCTCTCCCTTTGACCCCTGCTGAAAGGGACCTGGTGGGCCAGCAGAAAGCACCAGAGCCACATGGGCGATCCTCCCCTTTTCCAGCCTCGGACCCTGCACAGGGGCTGCTGTGACAGATGAGCGCAAGGGACTTAGCTAATGTTCCGGAGGGGACCAGCAAAAGGAAACAGGCGGATGCTTTGAATTAATTCCAGGTTTGCAAAATGGATAACAGTTTGGGCTCTGGAACCAGATAAGCTTGGGGTCATATCAGGGCTCCGGCACTTTCCAGCTGTGTGGCTTAATCTAGTTATTTAACGTCTCTGAGTTTTAATAACAGCCGACATTTATTAAGTGTTTATCAAATGCCAACACTGTTTTAACCACTTCACGTAAACTATCTCATTTAGCTCTCACAAGCATCCTTCAAGGTGGGTGCTGGTTTTTTTTTTTTTTTTAAATATTATTTATTTATTTGTTTGCCCCGGGTCTTAGTTGTGGCCGGCGGGCTCCTTAGCTGTGGTATGCAAATTTATAGTTGCAGCAGGCATGTGGGATCTAGTTCCCTGACCAGGGAACGAACCTGGGCCCCCTGCATTGGGAGTGCAGAGTCTTAACCACTGCGCCACCAGGGAGGTCCCGGGTACTGTTATTATCACCATTTTACAGACAAGAAAACCGAGGCACAGAGGGGTTAAGTAACTCGCTCCAGCTGGTAGAGTTGGGATTTCAACCTAGACGGTCTGCTCTGGAGCCTGTGCCTTGAGCTACCACACTATCTGCCCTCCTGCTTTTCTCACCTATTAAATGGGAAAAATAATCATACCTCTCTCATCAGGTTGCCAGAATCAAACAGTATGAGGCACATAATTGCTCAGAATAGTAAAGACTATTTCATCAACAAACACCAACTATGTTCGTATGTGTACAAACGCCTGGAGAGAGATCTTGAAGGAATTTTTTGCCCCATGGAGATTATCTCTGGGTTTAGGAGAGTTTTATATTTTAAAAAATTTTCAGTGTTAAAAATTTCTACAACCAGCACGTGGACAGTAAGTAATTTTTTTTTAAAGGAAAAAGCATGGGCTTTGAGGTCACACAGTTCTGTTTGACTCCACCTCTATCGTTCCCTATTAGATTAAACCATATTAAATTGCCAACATTTGACCATTTTGACCTATAAAAATGGCGGTTTTTATGTTTCAACCTCTTAGCTGCACGGCCTTGTGGGTTGCTTACTTTCCTCATCAGCTAAATATGGGCAATTCTCCCCCCCTCGGAGGGTGCTGGGAGAGCCAGAGGAAGTAATGTTTTGTTCAAGAGCTTGGCACCATGCCTGGCACACGGAGAAAGCTCAGCACCATCATCACCATCACAGCAATAAGAACTCACCTGGTCTCCATCCTTGGCTCTGATAACAAGGAAGCTCTCATTTCCAGATCTCTCCAAAGCCTCTTCAATTTACATTTAAATTCACTTTCATTGAAAAATACACAGACCTAGAATCTTGCACATAGGACTTGGGTGGGTGTTGACGATCCCAGGTCAGTCTGACAAACACCGGGTTGTAGGAGACCTGGGCATCTCCACGGGATCTGGGGACTTGGAGTGGGTGAGAAGTGGGCAATCAGGAGGATTCAACTTCTTTCACCTTTTTTCTCTGACATAAGGGAGGGGGAGGCCATGTTTCCATCTCCTGCTTGCATCCCCTTAGGAATGGGGGTGGAATGGGGGTGGGCAGGGCACATTTTGTATAGGGGCTCCTCTTGGGATCCCTCAAATTCCTTCAGGGGCCGAGCAGGAAACTATGTATACAAAGGGTACAATGTGTATTAGGGAGTGGTGAGGGCTATGGCCAACTGGAGACTGCGAACCCCACTTTAGATATTCAAATTCAATCTTTTCTTAAACACTGCTGTTAAAAAACAAATAAACTAACGAACAAACAAACACATCCACCATCTTGCAGCAATGCTATATGCAAAGGGTCCAGATTTATCAACGTTTCCATGAGTAGGGGGATCTTGCATTTTCCTCTCATTCTACAGAAGGGGACCAGAGACAGCCTGTGACTTACTTAAGGGCACACAGCATGTCAGTAGCAGAACCAAGCTCTGGACTCCTGGTGCAGTGCCCTCCCATCAGGCTAGGCTGTCTCTTGCTCTTGTTTGCCCACAATGCACTAAAGGACCTTGGGCAAGTCCCTTGCCCTCTTTGGGCCTCCGTTTCCCTATCTGTAACACATGGGAGTCGGACTTGATACTCTGGAAGGACCTCACCACTCTGGTGTGTTCAGAGGAGGGGGGCAGCGGGTGGGGAGGGGAAGGGCACCAGGATTACGGCAGACGTGGGGCTCTAGAGATAGACAGTCAGAGCCTCTTGGTTGGGGAGTTTTATCAGGCACAGCTGCCATGCCTGCTGCCTGGTATAGGCACTCAGGGCCCTCCTCCCAAGACCCCACAGTGTCCTTGAGGGTGGGGCTGTGCTTCGGCCAGGGGGATGAAATTAGGGTGGCAGTTTCTGGGAGCTGTTGACAGAGCACATTCACCCCAAACTGGTCAGTAAATCACATTTGATTTCAGGGTCCCTTTACTCTCACCCCATGCATCCTCCCATTTCCTCTCCCAGCCTCTCAGGGCTCTGGCCCACCCCTGCTCCTCCCATGTCTCACGACCTGGACCGCAACTTCAGCGCTGGGTCCCAGCTCAGGGCATCCCCACTGGTGTCAGCCTCTGCCTCTCAGACCCTGCGCTAAGCCCCTCATCAGCTGCTGGTCTGATAAGCTAATGATGCTAAGGTGTCCAGGGGTGATAAAGAGAGGATTGCTGCAGGGGCCCCAACAACCGGGCCCCAGAGGGGAGTTTTACATACTGTCTAAGGCAGGCCTTCAGAAGTTTATGAAAGTCCCATGACTTAGAGAAAGTCTAACCTGGGAGTCCTGCAGGACAATAATTACCATCACTGTAACAGCGGGCACATACATGGTGCCCGCCACATACCAGGCACTCTTCCAAGTGCCTGCCAGCCTTAACCTTCAACAAGCCCATGTAGGAGGTACTATTTATTATCCCCATTTTACAGATGGGGACAGGGAGGCACAGAGAGGTGCTGTAATTAGCCCAGGTCACACAGCTAGCAAATGTTGGTGGCAGAGCTGAATCCTGCCTCTCTGGGCTTAACCACTATACCATCCTGCCTCTCCATACATTCTTCGCTCTCCATAGTGTCAAACGAAGTGTGTGGGCCTCTGAGTCAGGTTGTCAGAGTCCAGAGTCTGGCTCTATCTCTGTGTACCCGCTTGCTAGTCTGTAAAATGGTCTGAAACAAGAGCACCTGCTCAGAGGTTTGCTGTGCGTACTAAGCTCGCTGGCTCCTTTGAGTTGCTTAGCCTAGCACTGGGTGCACGGTAAGTGTTAGTAACTATTATTCCACACCTGCCACTTGTTAGCTGTGACTTCAGGCAAGACTGTTCCCCCTTCCTTCGGCCTGGCTGCCCCTGGGAGTCTCACTCTGTGTCCCCACCCACCCTAGCCCCTCCCTCTGGCCTGCAGACACTTCAGCATCGACAGCTCTGAAGCCAGGCCAAGCGTCTGGCCCTCAGGCCCTGGGCTCGGCCTCCACACCGTGCTCCCCACCACTGACTGGGAGGACCTCTGCAGCCCCTGTCAGGGACCATCCACGGAGCCCCATGCTGCCTTCCCCTTCCCCGCAGCCTCTCACCCCACCCTCACCTCTGCAGCAGCCTGGGAAAAGAAAAAGAGATTGCCCAATCAAAGGGGCAGTCAAGGCTGAGATATAGAAGGTACCAGGATTTGGGGATATTTATATGTCACTGGCAAAGCCGCTCTTGTCTTTTAGTAGCTCTGCTTACTGCTTCTAAGGCATATGGGGGCAACTGGGTGGTAGCCACAGTGCAGGGCCCAGGATGGTCTCCCAATGTGGCAGCTTGCAAGCAGGCTCTGTGTGATAGGTTGTCAGAGTAATGGCCCCCAGTGAATCATGGCTTCCAGTATAGACCCCTCCCACCTGAGTTGAGCCTTGTGATTGGCTTTGGTTAATGGGACATTAGCAAACACCATACAAGCAGAGGCTTGAAAAGCACCTGCTCATTGGGGCTTGCCCTCTCTTACTGTGGTAACACATTTGCTGCCATGTGAAAAGTCTGGGCTAGTCTGCTGGAACCACATGGGCTAGCTGCCAGCCAGCACTAACTGACGAACATGCAAATGAGGTTATCTGAGGCCATGCAGCCACCTCCAGGCTAGAGATGCATAGTGACCCTAGGTAGAACTGACAGAAGAACTGCATCACCAAATACAGCCAAAATTGCTGAACCATGGAATCATAATCAGGAACAAGTTAGATGATTTCTGTTTTGAGCCACTAAGGTTGGGGGTGGTTTGTTATGCAGCAGTAGATAATGGATGCACTTGCTTCCCCCAAGCATCTCACAGGCACCTGAATCCCAAGCCCAGAATGAACATATCATTGTTCCTTTATCCCACAATCTGCCCCTCCCCTTGTGTCTCTCATCTCAGGAATGGGCTCCTTCATCTGCCAAATCTCACATATGAAGCCATCCTTGACTCCTCCCTCGTTTTTGCCAAGAACAGCTGATTTTATCTCCTAAGTAGCTCTTGAATCTGACTCTTCACTTCTCCTCTATTGTCCCTGCCCATTTGGCCTCATCACAGGTCATCCAGGCTAGTGGTCATCAGAGTAGGGATCACACCCCTCAGAAGATGCCCCAGGCAATCCACAGGGGCTGCTGGAAGAAGAGATATGAGCACTCTAGTTCTATTCATTTTTACTAACAAAATTAAGAAATTAAAGTTTATTCATAATAAAAGACAATACTCTTTATCAGTCTTGGTATGTGTTCATTCTTCTAATCCTTTTGACAACTAAATAAGTACTATCATCATGTGACAGAGGTTAAAACAGAGGCAGAGAGAGATTGAGTGATTTGCCCAAGGTCTCACAGCTAAGAAAAGGCAGAGGCAAGATGTGAATCAGTCTAGCTCCAGTAGTCCTCAACTTCCATGAGCGTCAGAGTCACTTAGAGCGTTTGGTAAAACACAGATTGCTGGGCCCCACCCTAGAGTTTCAGATCAGTAAGTATGGATGGGGGCCCGGGTATTTCTAACAAGTTCCCAGGGGATGCTGAGGTGGCTAGTCTGGGGACCACACTGTGAGAACCACTAATCTAGGCTCTTCTACCCCTAAAGACACTTGGTGAAGTTTGCAACTCTGCAAGCATTTAATGTTGAGATGAACCCAGGAGCCTCCTCTCACTTGCTCAGGATGTCAGACAGCTTAGTGTCCTAGCTTCGGAAGGTGTTCTAAGGGAATATTGGGCCACTGAGCAGGGGGGTGACATGTGTTTCTCTGTATTCGTCATGGTGCAACTAACGACAGGGATTTGTTTTTTTTTAAATTTACCTCTATATTATGGAAAAGTTTAAGCATACACAAAAATAGAATGAGTAGCATGATGAACCTCATGTACCCATTCCCAGCTTTGATGATTGTCACATGGGGTCAATCTTGTTTTTATTATCCTTGTTTCCTTTCTTCTTCTTTTTTTTTTTTGGCATGAAGCAGACCCTAGACATCATTCCATTTCAATATGCTTCTCTAACAAATAGGGCTCACTATTTGTTAAATTGTTAAACCTGTTTCTAAATAGGTTAAAAACCACCCACTATGCTATTATCACACCTAACAAAACTAACAATAATTTCTGTATATTATATAATATTCATGTTTTATTCCAGTTTCCAGATTGTCTTAAAAATGTCTTTTTTAAGAATTGGCTTGTTTACATATGACCCAGCAATCCCATTACTGGGCATACACCCCGAGAAAACCATAATTCAAAAAGAGTCATGTACCAAAATGTTCATTGCAGCTCTGTTTACAGTAGCCAGGACATGGAAGCAACCTAAGTGTCCATCGACAGATGACTGGATAAAGAAGATGTGGCACATATATGTAATGGAATATTACTCAGCCATAAAAAGAAATGAAATTGAGTTATTTGCAGTGAGGTGGATGGACCTAGAGTCTGTCATACAGAGTGAAGTAAGTCAGAAAGAGAAAAACAAATACCGTGTGCTAACACATATATATAGAATCTAAAAAAAAAAAAATTGTTCTGAAGAACCTAGGGACAGGACAGGAATAAAGACACAGAGGTAGAGAATGGACTTGAGGACACGGGGAGGGGGAAGGGTAAGCTGGGACGAAGTGAGAGAGTGGCGTGGACATATATACACTACCAAATGTAAAATAGATAGCTAGTGGGAAGCAGCTGCATAGCACAGGGAGATCAGCTCGGTGCTTTGTGACCACCTAGAAGGGCGGGATAGGGAGGGTGGGAGGGAGACGCAAGAGGGAGGAGATATGGGGATATATGTATATGTTTAACTGATTCACTTTGTTATAAAGAAGAAAGTAACACACCATTGTAAAGCAATTATACTCCAATAAAGATGTTTAAAAAAAAAGAATTGGCTGGTTTAAATAACTTATCATTTACGGGGACTGGATTAGATTAAGTGGATTGACAGATTGCTTCCTAGTTTTAACTCAACTAACCTTCACAAAACGGACTAATGGCTCAAACAACTCCTGCCAAAAAACAGAGATTGAAGGCAGAACAATAATGGCAGCCAAACATACAGAAACAAAAGGGCAGAGTGATACTTCTCCTCGTGCAGACTCTCCGTCAGCCACATTCAGAGTTTAAAAAAAAAGTCAATCTAATCATATCTGACAAGAAGTCAAGCAAGATAATTTGAAATTGTTAAGAAGACCCCGAGGAATGGATTGCATCCACTATCATTTATTTATTTATTATTTTTTTTGGCTGCATTGGGTCTCTGTTGCTGCACGCAGGCTTTCACTAGTTGCGGCGAGTGGGGGCTACTCTTCATTGCGGTGTGTGGGTTTCTTACTGCACTGGCTTCTCTTGTTGCAGAGCACCAGCTCTACGCATGCAGGCTTCAGTAGTTGTGGCACACGGGCTCAGTTGTGGAGCACGGGCTTAGTTGCTCCGCGGCATGTGGGATCTTCCTGGACCAGGGATCGAACCCGTGTCCCCTGCATTGGCAGGTGGATTCTTAACCACTGCGCCATCAGGGAAGTCCCATCCACTATCATTAACAGTAACCATGGACCTTGCCTTAAGAGTAACTGACACCATTATGATCAGTAATTTGAAAATATTTTATATTTACTTTTGATTTCTTTCAAATTTTCTAAGTTGTGTACTTGTATAATAATGTACAAAATGTATTCATGTAGCGGTACGTATAAATATGGTGCATGCTTGAATAATGGTGTGCATGATCAGAAAAATTTGAAGCCCCCTGGTCCATACTACACTACAGCCTCCACACTGGCCTTCTACCTCAAGTCATGCTCTCTTCTCCATCCCCATGCCAGCCCTGGAATGGCTTTCTCCATAACCCAAACCCAAACTGATCACACTCCTGCTTCCTATTAGATCAAAACAATGAAGGGCAAACTTCTCACTCAATGCAATGGGTCCACCACACCCTGCTTCCCTATTTATGCTCCAACAGCACTGCACTGTTAAACCCCAGATTGGTGCAGTCTGATGAGTGTACACACAATGGTTCCTGCTGTGCTCTTGACCCTCCATTTTCACACGGTAACTCCTACTGAGCCTCCAAGTCCTGGCTGGGCAGTCACTTCCCTCCAGAGGCCTTTCCTGACATAACCATCTCCCTGCATGGGTTGTGGGCCCTCCTCTGTGCTTCCATACCAAGTGAGCACCTGAGGACACTTATATCTATTATATGTTAGCAGCACAGCCTAGGGGTAAAGAAGAGGGACCCTGTACCCAAATGACAAAGTTTCAATGTTGGCTCCTACGCCTACTGATTATATGACAAGAGGCTCAACCTTACTGTAGAATGGGGTCGTGAAGCATCATGGTTAAGGGCATGGAAACTCAAACCATGCTGCCTAAGTTTATTTTTTTCCCTTAATTTAGTTTTATTTATTTATTTAATCTATTTAATTTTTTTTAATTTTTTAACTTTTATACTGTAGTGTAGTTGATTAACAATGTTAGTTTCAGGTATACAGCAAAGTGATTCAGTTATACATATACATGGATCTATTCTTTTTAAAATTCTTTTCCCATTTAGGTTATTACAGAATATTGAGCAGAGTTCCCTGTGCTATACAGTAGGTCCTTGTTGGTTACCTATTTAAAATATAAGGCTGACTAAGTTTAAATCTGCTGTGCTATTGCTAGCTGAACAACCTTGGGCAAATCACTCCATGTCTAAGTGCCTAGTTTCCTCACAAGAACAAAGGAGATCATAATAGCACCTGTCTTGTAGAGTTATGGTAAAGCATTTAGAATAGTGCCTGGTACCTAGTAAGTAATCAATAAATATCATCCCTGATTAGCATGCGTTTGGATCTCACATGGTTTGTAATACAGGGTTGAGGGAATGAATGAGTGAATGGATTGAATTACATTGTACCGGATTAAAAAGAATCAAAGTAAATTGAAATGAATTAAAATTGCGCCCAGGTCTCACTTGTCCAGCACTGAGAGCCCTCTCTGGGCTAGCCCATTAAGCAGTATAGGGACTTCCTTTCCCAAGTCATCTCCTTGTCCTTCTTTCCACTGCTGAGGGCCCCGGGATGCCTTCCCTTTGCTTCCCGTTAACTAGTTAATATCAATTAGAAACAAGCAAGCACTCAACTAGGCTCAAGTTTCAGCTTTGTCCCGGGGACTTCACTCCAGGAGGCCCTTCCATTATCATAAACAACATATTGACCCACAGATATACTTGAAAACTCATCTCAACTTTTAAAAAAAGCAAAAGCCACACCACTGTGGATGTCTGTCTTGTTTAGAGTTGTTCTCATCACAGTCTATGAATATTTTTAGCTGCATATAAAATAACAACCATCCTACATTCCCCTTCAGCCAGAGCTTATGGCTCTGGATTTGCAGGCAGAAAGCAGACTTCCCAGCCCCTAAGTGAGAGGAAAGCTTCCAAAAGGAGGGTGGCACAGAAATGCGAAAAAGAGACAAAAAAAGGAAACGAAATCCCCCAAACCCAGCAACAACATGAAATTCATTGCTTTTAAGGAGAGAGAAGCGGGGGTGGGGGAGCAGAGAAGCAGAGAATTGTGAAGACCATTTGGCAAAGGGAATTCTAGGAACACAGAAAAGGAGGCCCCTCCCTCTGCCCTGACAAATTAAGGGAGGCTTCATGGAAGAGGTGATGGTGACACCAGTCCTAAAGAAGAGACTGTATTGTTGGCTGGGTCTTTGTGCAATGAATGGAAGAGGATGAGGGAACTCCTTTCCTCGGAGGCTTTGTGGAAAGGAGCCCCTAGGCCCTTGGAGGACCACAGACCTCCTCTTCCCCTGCCCCTGCTATTTGCCTCTGTGACCACCTCCCCTCTGGACACTCACCTCGATAGGTCCTCATGAGCTTCTTCTGTTCCTTTACGGAAGTTTCATAGGAGGTGAAAAAGAAGAAGATGAGAATGAGAGTCACCTCCAGCATAAAGGCCCACAGGGTCAGCGGGCCCCGCACAGACTTTTGGTACTTAGAGCCCATCCTGTGTCCGTCTCTGTGCGTCAGTTCCACCAGCACCGGGCTCCACACCCACTCGGGGGAGGGATAGTGGAGACACCCGCCAAAGGCCTTATCTCAGGCTTCAAGGCTGGCCCTGCTGGCCTGTCTATGGAGTTAACACAGGAGCAGAGGGGCAGTGACAGGGAGGAGGAAAAAAATGCATCTATTCCAACATTAACTGATTCATTCAATCATTCATTGACTTATTCATTCAACAAGTAGTTGCTGCATTCCTACTACAGGCACTGTGCTCAGTTGAAAGGAGGGCATTCATTCACTTGATCCCCAAACATGAGAATCCTTCTCTACCCCTTACTTCGTTTACCTTCACTATATCTTGCAAGAATGGCAAAGAATAGATCAACTCAACACCTCTATTTTACAAATGGAGAAACTAAAGCTCAGATGGGGCTTTGGATTGGCAAAATTTCTCTTTAAAACCTTACCACATGTCAGAGATGGCACCAAGTGGGCTCTTAAAAAGGATATATTGAATGAATGAATGAATGAAAGCAAAGAGCAATGCTAAGCCCTGGGGAGGACACAGGACCCACAGAGAACTAAGTCCTCAGAGCTACGCAGTTGAAATTATTTTTATTTGAAACTGTATTTAAATGGACCTGTTTCTAAATCTCTTAAGGGCACGTGGGAGAAAAGAAAAGAGGCTTGGGTCCAGCTCTAGTAAAACCCTGGTGAGGCTAAAATTGTCCCCCATTCTGGTCACTTGCTCACAGAGCATCCCAGGACTCTGCCTGGGGCATGAACACTGCAATGCATTTGAGGATGGCCACCGGCCTTAGCACGCCCAACTCACAATGGAGGATAGTCCCCTGGAATAGGATTTAGGGCACCTGAGATCTAGTTCTGACCTGCAGCTAACTTATCCTGTGGTCACATCCATCTGCTCAGCAGAAGACCTAATACATAGTAAGCATGGAGAAAGGGAGGGAGGGAGGAATCAAAGTTTTTTACCTTCTGCACTGGCCAGCCACTGGCCAGCCACTGGCCACTGAGTATAGACTGAATTTATGGGATCCCAGAGACTAAAACTTGGCTAGGAGTAGCAGGGAGGCAGATTTTGACCCAACATGAGTGGATACTTTATTGACCATTCATGGGGTAGTGAGCACCCTGTCACTAGGGGAATGCAAGCAGAAACTGATGGTTGCTTGTCAGAGATGTCTGGCATGCGATTCATATCTGGATCAAGGGAGATTCTAATCACCTGGTAGAATCTTGTCTTTTTGTTTTTAGATGAAGAAACCGAGACACAGAAGGTCACACCCAAGGTCATACAGTCACGGGCATCAGTCACTTCTTGCTCAGCACAGCTTTATTTACAGAAGGGAAAAAATTGAGAATAACCTAAATGTCCAATAGTAGAAGACTGGTTAAGTAAACTATAGGACACACGATCTGCCACCCATATGATTGTTCTGAACGTGGGGGAAAATCCAGAGGAAAATGCTTTTAAGGTTTCTCAAAAATGGCACAGAGGATATATTATTTGGTGAAAAAGGAAATTACAGAACAGTGTGTAAGTACGATCCCACTTTTGTAAAAAATTAATGACACAGTATGTTAAGACATGCCTAGGAAAAAAAATGGCTGCAAACTACTACCTGGTTACTTTTGCTTTAGGTATTTTCGGGAGCTAAAATTTACTAAGCACTTAGCATGCTAGGCACTGTCCTAGGCACTTTACATGTATGAACTCAGTTAACTAGCCTGTGAGATGGGACTATTAGCCTTTACTACAACAGAGGAAGCTGAGGCACAGAAAGGTTAGGTGACTCGCCCAAGTTTATGGGGCTAGTAAGTAACAGAGCTGGGATTTCAACCCAGGAAGTCTGACTTGTGCACCTGGGTGTTGAACCACTTAACTTTAGTCCAGATAACTTCTAAGTCTTCTTCCACTTGTAAAAGTCTAGGAATGTAGGATTCTAAGGCTTCTGCTATCTCAACAGTAAATAAGGGAGTAGGTGCCCTGGTCTCTAGAGATTAGCCCTCATGGTCAGCCCTGGTTCTGATTTCTGGTCCTTTTCTGGCCATCAGCACTTCTGATGAGCTGGGTTTCCTTAAAGAGGGACTCCCCTGTGAGGGGGATAAGTGAATGTGACCCCTGTTGGCATGGGTCCTGTACCAGCAGGTTGTAAACCAGGCAGCCCAGGGAAACCAAGTGTCAAGCAGATGAACACCAAAGGTTTCCAGTCGCTGCCAGCTCCTGCGCCTGGAGCCCCTGATGGTTGCGTTTACCAGCTAGCAAATTCAGTGATGATGGCAGCTGGTTCTCACAGAGGCATCCTAACCCACTGTGTGTCCTGATCCTGCCTCAGTGAGGGACGGCCCGCTTGACAAGAGGGCCAAGCTTCTCAGTGAACAGAAAGGCTTTTTTTATTAAAGGGAGGGGACCCCCACAGGTGGCCTCTCCCAGAAGACTGGTCAAAAGGGGAGTTTTCTGTCTTCCTCTCTAATTCTTGCAAAAGACCCCTGTTTTCTGATGACAGTTCCAGCTAGTGTGACTCCAAATCTTCAAGGCAGGGTCCCTAGTACAGAAAAGCACAGGCGATCTAGGCCAGAAATGTCATAAAGCAAATCAAATGTTAATTGTTGACTCTAGGTGGGAGGTGAATGGCTTTTCACTGAACATTTCTTTCAACTTTTTTGATATATGTTTGAAATTTTTCATAACAAAATGTTGGGGGGAAAATATTCTGTGTGCACCTGCCACTCCCTATGCCAAAAGCACCCCTCCACCCAGGTATCTGCATGCTCCTGCCCTCGCTGACCCAGATCCAAGCAACAGGAGACCAGGGACTTTTGACTCTTGTATCCTCAGCACCTGATGCTTAGTCCGTAGTAGGTGCTCAATAAATATCTGTTGACTGACTAACAACTGCCATTTCTGGAATGCCAAGCACCGGACCCAGCATTCTGCGTACATTATTTCATCTGCTCTTCCCCTCAAGCCTGTGAGTACAGGCATCACCGCTCCCATTTTACAGATGAGAAAACTACGGCTCAGAGAGGTGATGTGAGCGCCCAAAGTCACAAAGCTAATAAACAGCAGAGTCGGAACCCAACCCACATCCATCTGACGCCATGGCTTGTGCTGTTAACTTCTTTGCAATTCTGCCTTCCATTAACTAGACAACTCACAGTCTCAATTTCCTTATGAGTCAAATAAGATGAGCTGCTCTGCTTTCCTCACAGAGTTATTATAAATGTGAGACTATGTAAGCATGCTTGGCAACCTGTGTTTCGGAAATGAAGGTGAGCAAGTGGTACCATGACTGTGGCCTCCTGTTCTGAGTGACCAGGCTTGCCCCGCGTGTGATGAATCAAGTCAGAGAGACTGCAGCTTTCACGTGTAATCATGCGTTTTCTGTAAAAAGCAGGACTCTATGAGAATACTCACCAGGCCCTCCTCACCTGAGCCAAGTATTGTAAAACTCAGTCATGAGCAGCGACCAAGGAGGTAGGCAGGCCCTCCATCTCCTCTCTGGAAGCTTGTCCGCACCAAGGGTTTGATCCTGCTCTGGGCATCCCTGGTTAAAGTGTGGCTAAGTCAATAATTTATTCATTTAACAAACATGAGCTTTGGAGTCAGGCAACATGGGTTCAAATCCTAACTCTGCAAATTATTAGCTGTGTGACCTTCGGTAAGAGTACCAATATCTCTGAGTCTGTTTCTTTACCTGTAAAGTGGAGAAAATCAGGGTCGATCTCACAGGGTGGTTGTGAAGATTAAATGAGGTAATGCACATAAAGTGTCACATGTGTAGAAAACACTCCATAAATGTTAGCATTATTATTATGGCACAAGCTTGGCATGTTTACCATAGGAAACTTCAAAAATGCAAAGGTGCATAAAGCTTCCATAAAGCACCCACGATTTCATCATCTCCCCAAACCAGCTCTACTTCTTTGTGCATATATCCTTTCAGATTTTTTTCTATTCATGTGAATTTATGCCTTTTTTCTTCCCCTACGACAAAAGGGATTATATAGCAAATGTTTAGTAACTTGTTTTTTTCATGAACAGAATATCATAAGTGGTTTCCAAGCCAGGAAAAAAATCTTTCTATAACACTATCATGGTGGATAAGAGCCCAGGCTCTGCCACCAGACTGCCTAGGTTTGAATCCTAGCTCTATCACTTACTGTGTGACCTTAGGCAAATGACTTAACTTCTCTGTGCCACAGTTTTCTTTTCTTTTTTTTTTTAAAATAAATTTATTTATTTATTTATTTTTGGCTGTGTTGGGTCTTCGTTGCTGTGCGTGGGCTTTCTCTAGTTGCAGCGAGCGGGGGCCACTCCTCGTTGCGGTGTGTGGGCTTCTCATTGTCGTGGCTTCTCTTGTTGCGCAGCACGGGCTCTAGGCGCACAGGCTTCAGTAGCTGTGGCATGTGGGCTCAGTAGTTGTGGCTTGCGGGCTCTAGAGCTCAGGCTCAGTAGTTGTGTGTGTCACAGTTTTCTCACCTGTAATGTGGCACCAGTAGTAATCTCTTTGTCATAGGACTGTTGTGAGGATTAGATCAAAATGCATATGATACTTAGAGGAGTGCCTGCACATAGTAAGTGCTGTGTGTCGTCATTCTCCATGGCACACCGATTTCCACAGTAAGGATGTGTGATCATTTGTTTGACCAGCTCCCTTTGTGGGATAGCTGGGCTATTTCTAAACTGTTTCTGTTCTAAACATACTATGAACATCATTCATTAACAGGGCTCTCTGGGGGATACAGACACACGTATAGGAGGTGGCCATCCAATGTCTGGATTTTTCTGTGACTCACGTGGGACAGGAACAAAGCTCAAGGGAGCTGGGCCAGCCGTGCCTGGCGGGTTTGAGGGGATCGAAGCTGCTGAAAGAGGTGGGTATGCAATTTCCTCATATGTGAAATAGGGTGTGATGATCTCTCTCCAGGCTATTCTGAGCTATTTTGAGCTCAGTTGAAGCTCACATGCCAATCCCAACCCCTTGGCCATCAGAAAGTCCCAGGAGAAGAGGAGGAACAGCCCTGAATTCCTGTCTGGCCCTTGGTCTTTTGAATGAGAGCAAATGATTTCCTCTTCCCTGTCTTACTCATCTGTAAAATGGCCACTGCTGATCTCCCCTGCTTCCTGATTGGTGGTGGCAGTGTGGGGAACTGGGGAGCTCTGTGTCAGGCCTCATCTCAACCCAGTTCTCTGCCCTTAGGATCCCAAAGGGTCCTTTCAGGTTGCAGAGGTGAAAGGCTGGAACTTGGCTAGAGCCAGAGGGGCTTGGGCTATGGTCGGTCAGGAAAATACAGGGTCCAGCTGGGACAGGAGGTGTGAGAGGAAGGGAATGGAGAAGGGCAGACTTACTGTGGCCCGTCCTAGGGCTCTTGACAAGGAGGCCTTTCCCCTCACCCCACTCCAGCCAATCATTAGATCAACAATCCTTACCATCAAGAGCCATGTACAGGCACCAGAGCATCAAGGTTTCATATTGCTCAAGCCAAATTCCTTTACCATACCAACTGCATGGCCTTGTTTTCTCTGAGCTGCAGTTTTCTCATCCGTAAAATGGAGCTAACATGTTCTGCTTCTAAACATAGGGCTTGAAGTGTCTCCAGAGTTGACCTTGGCACAGGGTGGGCGGTGACTCAACTCTGGACACCAGTGAGTTGACATTTGAATTGGGACTGGAACCCAGACCTCCAGATTGCATCATCTTGGGCCAACCCTGGGATTCTCTCTGCCCTTCTTCTGCTCTCAGATAGTCTGTTGCCCAATAGTAACTCCCAGCCACATACTCCAGTAACACCCAGCCACTCCACACTTCTCCACATGGAATGCCCTTGTCAGGAACCTATTTGATGGCAGGCTAGACAGTGAGCTCCAGAAAGCTGGCATGTGTCCCCAGTGCCTCTCTCATCTTTTCTCTGGATTATTCACCTACCCATTCCGCAGTGTGCCGTGGCACTGTCCTAGACGACAGGGACCCAGTGAGGAGTGGAAAAGACCACAGATATGGCCCCTAACCTCACAGAGTTGACTGTCTTAGTCCCTGGCCCAGGTAATCTGGAAACTTGCAGTCATGGAGAGGAGGGCTATTCAGGTTGACGAACCCCATGGAGTCTGGAGCCATGACCTCACCATGTACCTATGCCTTTCAGCCTCCAGTCATATTGATTTAGGTTCTGCCTGTATCCTTCTCCATGAACCAACCTGCCCTGGCAACTGAAGTCTTTTTCTGTAGTTCCAAGCAGAGCATTTCACAATGACGGACAGCCTTGGTGAAACTTTGAGCTCACAGAGTATGTTATCCTTGGCTGCCCGGTGACACTTTATCAACGTGCTGGAGTAGAGGTGAAGGAAGAAAACCAAGTATACTGTTAACAGAAATGACTTGCTCTTACCTACTGCATGCCTGGCCCTGAGAGTTCATCATCTGGTAAGCCTTCAAACAAACCTGCGTGAAAACAGAGGCTCTGAGACATTCAGTAACTTGCCCAAGCTAGTAAGTGGCCAAGCTGGAATTTCAATCCTGGTCTGAAAAAGCAGGTATTCTTGCCATTTTTCTAAACTGCATCTGTACAGGGTATGAATCCCATCCCCAAGAAGCTTTTCATCTAGGTGGATGGACAAGCCTCACCCAAGAAACCACAAGTTAGGAACAATACTGACAGAGATGCTCTCTGTAGAAGTAAAGGCAGGAATGAGGGAAGATAAGGTTGTACTAGTGGGTTTGAGGACAGTGAATAGATAGGACTTGCTTGCCTGAGGAGGCCTGGAAAATAGGGGTGGGTCCCCATTGTGACCATCTTTGGATGCCATAATAGAGAGAATGGGTTTTCTCTTTCAGGCACTGGGTGATCCTTGAAGATTTGCAACAGTATAAAAGAGCAGCAGTTGAGGATGATGCATTTGGTGTAAATTACAAGTTCCTTCTTGGGGCGGGTTTTTATTTCAGGGGGTGATCACAGGGCAGGGAGAGGTCCACGCATCCCAGGACAAAACAAGATGGCATCTGCTTCCTGTAAGTATTTAAAATGTGCTGTAAGACCATCTAACTGTCCCACTGTTGGTGAGTGTTTAAGTTGGTACAGCCACTTGACAGGAGATTTTGCATTCATCAGAAATATTTAGGAAGGGTGCATTAATTATAGCATGTAAAAATGCTTATGTTAGCTAAAGAACAGAATACAAAATTGAATATTTAATATGATCACTATTCTGCTTAATAATAAAAGCAACAGTAATAGTAATAATATTATCATCCATGGGGGAAAACTGGAAAGAAAGGGGAATATATAGAATGCTAACAGTAGTTGTGTTAAGGTGATGAGACCCATGGGTGTTCCCCCCAACCCAGCAACTGTGCTACATTTCCCCAGTTTTCTTTAATGACATGCATTCCTCTTTTCGACATACATTCACCTTTTTCTTTCTCTTAAAAAATTTTTTCGTTGTCTTTTCTAATTGTTATTTTGCCATACCTACGTTGCAGGGGTAAATGAACAAATAGATGCAGAGCACCTAGCACGGTTCTTGGCACAAAATCGGGGCTCTAGGAATGTTACGTGAGAACGGTCGCTGGCCCGGCATCCCCGCATCTCCAGACCTCTGCCCGGCGGCAGAGACGCTCCCGAAGCCGACGCTCGCCGGGTCCAGCAGGCGCGGTGCCCGCAAAACCCGCCGCCCAGCCCGCCCTGCGTACGTGGAGCCCGGGCCGCACCGCCCCACACACCCCCTGCACCTCGCGCGACGTCGCGCTCACCCACGGCCCCGCCCCCTGTGACACCATCTCCAGGAGGCAGGACTGCAGCGGCCCCGCCCGCGCCTCCTCCGATAGGCCGCCGCGCTGTCACCACGTCGCGGGAAGCTGGCAGGGCGTGTGTGTGTGTGTGTGTGTGTGTGTGTGTGTGTGTGTGTGTGTGTGTGTGTGTGTGTGTGTGTGTGTGTGTGTGTGTGTGTGTGTGTGTGTGTGTGTGTGTGTGTGTGTGTGTGTGTGTGTGTGTGTGTGTGTGTGTGTGTGTGTGTGTGTGTGTG
This sequence comes from Grampus griseus, assembly GCF_964374135.1. Lineage (NCBI taxonomy): Eukaryota > Metazoa > Chordata > Mammalia > Artiodactyla > Delphinidae > Grampus > Grampus griseus. The sequence goes on along the minus strand of NC_139017.1, from coordinate 163,656,403 downwards.
TGTGTGTGTGTGTGTGTGGTTTGCTTTGTCATTCGTACCCCCGTCGGTGGCAGGCGCGGCCGGCTTGGCCGGGCACTCCAGGCTCCGCAGAAAAGGCCCCCGGCGCGCTCTCCCCGGCGCCTCCGGGATGAGAAGGGTGCTGTGAGCCCCTTACATAATGATGCGACTGACTGGAGCACAGTTCAGCCCAGATACGCACGTGCCGCAAACCCAGGCCTCGCGATTTCATAGGGTGCTAGTGATAGCCTACAATGAAAACAGCACCGTATGCTCTAATGTGGATTATAATACAATGAAATGCAATCCAATAATAATGAAATGTATCTTCGCAACAGGGCATAATATAGGATGTTATATTTATAGGGCCTATTTATAAGCCTCTATTTAAGTCTTTTCTGATAGGCTCGGACTCGGGCCCAGACACCGTAATGATTGGGGCACACTTCTGTCCTTCAAAGAGGCGGGTTCTAGAGTCCGTTTTGCCACAGCGGGCCCTGGGATTGGCCGGCAGCGGCGCAGAGGCGCCTTCGATTGGTCCTGAAGGCCGTCCGTCGGAGCGGAGGAGGCGGGGCAGGCGGCTGGCTGGTGCTGGGGCGGGCGGGCCCCGGAATTGTCATTTCTTTGTTTCCGAAGGCGGAGGAAGCGCTGAGCCCACACCTCCTCGTCCCACCCCCTCCCCCCGGGTGCTGGCTCCATGTCTGTGTGACCGGCCCCAGGGGTAGAGTCCAGGCCCGACGCGGGGCGGGCCGGCGGCGGCGGCGGCTGAGGTGAGAGGAGGCGGCGGCGCGGGCACCCGGCCCCCCAGCGGGAGGATGAAGCGGCGGAACACCGAGTGCAGTAAGCTCCGCCGCCCCCTAAAGCGGAACCGGATCACCGAGGGCATCTACGGCAGGTGAGCGGCGGCGCCCCCGCCTCCGCCGGCGCGGGCCCTGCGGCCCCCGGCCGTCTCTGGAGGGGCCGAGCCCCGTTATGTAACCCCGACTAGGCCTCACGCCCTTGCCGGGGGCTCCCCGGAGGAGCGCTGCCCATGGGGCCCCGGGCGGCCCGCCGGGGTCCGCCCCGAGGGCGCGGGGCGTGGCGAGGGCCGACGGCCCGGCTGGGAGGGCGCGGCGGGCGCGAGCCGCCGTTGGGACTGTCCCCAACGGCGGTGACCCCCTCCCCATCCGCGCCGCCGGGCCCTCGGGGCTGCTCTAGGGGCTGAAGGGCCTCCGCCGGTCCCCCAGCCCGCTCCGGCCCGGGAGTCGCCGGCCTGAGTCGGGAGGCGCGTGGACCATATGCACTGGTGCGGGGGAAGGCTGACAAAGTTGGGAGCAGACAGTGGCCCCGCGGTCCCTCTGCGGACTGGGCAGGTGGCCACGTTGCCCCCTTTCGCCTTTTACTTCTTTTATGGAATCTCAAACTTGGCACCGAGGGCTGAAGCCGATACCCCCAAATCATGGCCTGTGGCCCCGCTCCAGACTCAGAAGGAGTGATGATCATTTTCTCAGCAGCATTATTTTGACAATTCCAAGCAGATAGTTTTATTCGACCCCTTTAAAAAGGATTTTCTTCAAACTCGCGTGGTTTGTTGTTGTTGTTTTTAGTTTGTTTTAATTCTCCAAAAACAAAGCAGTGTCCCTTTAAATAGAAATTGAATTCAGGACTGAGGGGTAGAAGGACAACAGGTTCATGGGGCAACTTAGTGAGAATCCCAGCTTCCCTAAGCAAAATTTGTGTAGGACTGTTATTTTCTGGTTCTCACAATGTTAATTCTGAATGGTACCTGCCTTGATAAAGAAATGATTTCAGAGGAGAAGTAATTAGTTTACAAAGGAGAATTCTCAGGATGTGCATATAAGCTTGATTGGTGTTCTACAGTTTAGCTCTTCTAGCTGTGGGACTTAGAGAAATATGTGAGGTAGCTGATAACACCCAAGTTGCCTTAGCATAGCTGTACACCTTGCACATGCTACTGTTTACACATTTAAAATGATTCCTTTCCACAAGCAGCTGACCGATGTAAACATTGGGTGTTTTTTTAAATTTCAAGCTTAAAAGGGTTAAGAAGTCAGTTGAAATAAAAAGTTTTTAGCTATATCCTTATGTAATGAGCCGCAGATCATAGGAAGAGTTCATTCATTAGACAAATACATGTACTATGTGCCAGGCCCTGTTCTAGCTAGTAAGGGTGCAGCAGTGAGTAAAACAGGCCAAAATCCATGCTGAATCAATCAAACCTGCCCATTTAAACTAAAACTGTAAAAGCAAAAACCATTTTTCCTACAGATTTAATGGGTGGGGGAAAGTTCTCTTCAAGTTACACAGACTATAATTCTTGAATAAAGGAAGGGTTTTCCCCCCTGCCTATTGAAAAAGATTTGAACAATTTAATATTAATAGTGACACAAGAATAGAAAAAGCGTATTAAACAGAGTTGGTAAAGCAAGGACAACCGTGCCATTTGAATGGCTGCTATTTACAGTAACATATGATGATGTACTTCTGTTTATAATGAGAAGATTGGGAATCCCATATTGTTTACATGTTTTCTGTTGTATTTCAACTTCTCTGGTATTTGAACAAATATGCCCAGTTTAGTACCTGCCCCATAGTAACCACTCAGTCAGTGTGCATCAATGTGAAGAAGTGAATTTCTTGTCTAATTAAGGTCTATTATTTTACTGATGAACTTTTGGAATTTGAATTTTCTTACCCTAAAGGTTAATAGTAAATGCTCTATGCAAGTTATTCAGAGTTTCATCTGTAAAAGTTTAAAAAACCAACAGTACTTCAGCTCTCAAATATCCTTACTCTTCTCTATTTCACATTCTTTAGGTTAAACGTTAATAAAAAACTTACATATATTTCTACTTTCTTTTCTCTTGGAGCATCATATATCAAATGAGTGTTTCAATTCACTTATCTGTTTCTTAGTGTATATTATGGAGTATTATATTATGGAATATTATTGTCTGAAGAACAAGACCATAGTGTTGGGGTTGTTTTTTTTTTTTACAATTTTGTTTTTAAAAAGATTTAGAAAATTTCCAGTTATTTCTGAAGCAGACAGAATGAGTGGGCTAGTTACAAATTAGGTGTTTGAGGATTTGTGAGTATCAAATTTCTGTTAATCATCACATTTAAGTCTACACTAAATTGTTTTTCACACCATTGCCCATTTTGTTTCTCAGTGTCTGGCCAATTTTTATCTCATTAAATAGAGAGCTTTGTTTTTTTCTCAGGCTCCGTTGACAGTTTTGATAACCACTATCTACTGTTTCACAGCATAACTTTTCATGGACTTATTATTTTCATGTTCTCAGTCTGCACAGCTCTCTGAGCTTGGCGTAGCAAGGAGGCAGCTGTGGTGAAGAGAGCACTAGACTGGGAGTGTCAGGAGACCTAGGTTCAGACTCAGTGTCCCAGCTCTGCTGTGTGGGATGGGCAGGGCATCCACCACTTTGAGCCCCAGTTCTCTCACCTGTCAAGTGAGTTTTGAGGACTGAGAGGAAATAACGTACAGTTTGTGAAACTCTGTAAATTCTAGCATGCTTAATACAAACATTATTTAGCATGTAGTTATCGCAGTTTACCATATTTGTTTTATTTTTAAGGAGTCAGGAAAGACCATAAGGTTTGGTACAACTATCAAACAAAAGTTGAGTAGTCAAAACAAGGGGTCAGTTTCTGCTTGGTCTTGCTGGAAAAAAATCCTGTTGCTGAGATGCTTTTAATCATGGGCTCCAATCCAGCAACTGTGACTGAGGTGATTGTCAAATGATATCATTATTGTCATTATAATGGCTGTGGTAGAATTCTGTTTCAGGGGTAAGGTAGATGGAAAATGGATTTTAACATTATGTTAGTATTACCTACATTTATATATATGCCCATCATTTGAAAACTGAAATGTATAGAAATATGTTATTCCGGTCAAGTTAGTAATCAAAAATAAGAGAAAGGAAATAGGAATGGTGATTATTTTCTTTTATATTATTATGAGCTAAAATCAATGTCATTTTCAAAAAATCTGAGCCAGTATAGAGCCTGACAGAGAATAGGAATTCAGTCCTCAGTAAATGTTGAGCAAGTGAATTAGTAAATAAATGAATATAAACCAATCCATTCTATTCATTTAAGAACCTGCGTTGTTTTGGTAATTATGGAGGTTACAGGATAAGACATGGTTCCTTGTCTTCCAGGAGTTTACAGTCTAGGAGGCCGTAATAATGCCCTCTTAAATTTGTACAGTGGTTTTGAGGTTCCAAAGAACTTTGAGTTCTGTTCAAGTAAGAATATTTCAGTTGAATTAAATTTTCGCTTGCTGTTTTAGTGGTTCACCTGATGCATTAACAATTTTGCCCTGTACTATTTTATGATGCAGTACACAGTTGCCACTATGTGAGGGAATATGTATTTTCTAACTCAAATGAAATAGATGTGAAAGTACTTTGGAAATTATGAAAAAAAAGTTATTAATAAGAGAAAGTAAAATGAATAACTCTACATAACTATAACATTTCAGAGGTCCTCGGGTTTTAGGGCAGTGACTCTCTCCCTGTGTCTGCCTTCACACATGCACCAGACGCTCCCAAAAGTAATATCTAATTACTCCATGCAGTGATTCTCCAGGTGGAGTGGGGTTGGAGTGCTATGTAGATTTTAAAAGGCTTAAGGGAATTCCGGGTGGTTCATCCACCTTTCATCTTGCCAGGCTCCCTACTCCTCTCTGAGAATTAATGATTTTATAATAGGAAGATGAGGAGATAAGGTGTGGTGAGTAGAAGACAGAGGCAGAAACATTTATGTTTAAAGTCTCTGCAGTTAAAATTGTTCCTTACCCAAGTAAGTAATATAAGAATTTTAAGTAAGGCAGGTGTTTTAAGCTTCAGGAAATGATTTTATAGCTTTGTTACTGGTGTTTGAAGGAAGCATTCCTTCACTGGTGGATTTCTGGATACTTCCTGTCATGGTGTGCTGGGTTCTCCTTGTAGTATGTTGCCTGAAGCTTAAGCAGTGTAGTACTGTACCTGACTTTTACATTTTAGGACTCGAGACTTCCCTGGTCTATACAGTACCTTTTCCCATCCTTACTTCAGAGAAGAGTTTTCTGGCCTTTGACTTTCTAAATGGTCAAAGTTTACATACTTCTCAGCTTCCTAATTTCCTTTTTCAGACCCTTGTCTAAATAATCTGATCTCCAGAGATTTCACTTCTCTGCTTTTCCTGCCCACCTTAATGATGTTTCCTAAGCCTGGTTTTAGACTCCTTTGGGCTGTGCTTACTAAAGCCACGGGAGGCTGGCATGACCCTTGGCTGCCTTGAGTGTACATGTGTTCTGCAACTGAAACCCCAGATACCAGTGTTGCAACCTCACAGCCTAAAAGCATTTTGGTAATCTTGGTAGGCCTTAACTTCAACTATGCTGGACTTGACATAAAAGTGATAAATGCGGTATTGTTTTAGAGGGGTATTGGGTAGGGGGGTAAGTACAATAGAGAAATTAGAAATTGAAATGTTTTCACCCACCTCTAGTGAGGTGTTGAGCTAAACCCTTGTATTTGCAGTTTCTGTGAAATACATTGAAACAAATCTGCCACACTGAATTTTGTACTTAATTTTTGCTAGTAGTATACTACCTTAAAAAAAAAGTACTTTCCTCCAGTTTTCATTTATGATTCTTCTCGTCTGAGCATTCTTGGCAGTTTCATTTCATTAGACATTTTGAAAATCCCTTTAAGTTGCTGCTATGTATTGAGGCAGGGAAAGGAGGGAATGTGATCTATTCCAGATTATTGGCTTAAAAGCTTCCTGTTTTGTTAATGATACTCTTCCTTTTTCTTCACATTGATACCTCGTGGCTTTTCTTGAACCTCACTAGATTTGGAGACTGATTTTAATGGTAGACTTAATAGCTTATTATTTTCACTTTCTTGTTATATACCTATATATTGTGGACCCAATCCATGTTCTATAAGCACTTTTATTTCCAGAGTCTTTTTCTTTGGCCATTTCTCCTAGATTTCCTCCATATTAACCCTTTGGGGTTTTATGTGTATGTGTGTGTGTTTTGTTTTGTCATTTTCTAGGCTACCATCTAGGTGATATACTTAGGGGGCTATAACGAGATATAACATGTATCTTGTGGAGTCTGGAGGGTCAGATAGAAATTTTATAAACTTAGTTGAGATCAAAGTGAAATACTATAATTGGATTACTTTTCTTCGTTAAATTTAGTGTGCTCTTCAAATATAGTTTTTACTTTATTCTCTAGGCTTCCCAGATTTGGGTGTAATTATTTTACTTGGATAGTTTTCAAGAAATAGGTCCAGAAGAAAAACAAGTTCTCTGCTCAACAAGCTGCATGAGTAGAACGGTGCTTACCAACGGTAGAAACACATAGCCTCTGCGGGACTTTTTTTCCCCCATCGTGGATTTCTTCAAATACCTGAGGAGTGACTACTTCCTCAAGATCTCTCACCTTCAGGCAAATGCACTCTGGTAATGGAAACTTTAAAAAATGTAATCAGCTGTTAAAGTATATTCTTTGAGGCTTTTTATCTTTATTTTGGCATTTAATTTAACTGACATCAAATTGGCCTCAGCTCATCAACCTTCTAAGATGCCTGTCACCCCCAGACTTTGAAGCCCCTTCATAGCACTGGCTTTCATTCCTTTGTATTTTTCCCTCTGCTGCCCTTAAGGATGATATGCTCACATTGACTCATGGGGTTATAACATCAGAAGTAATTTATCCCTCGCCCCATCTCCTCTGTTGCCATTTCTGTTTTAGAGGTTTTGCATTAGTGGATTAAAATGGTGCATCTAGTCCACTTCAGGTGTATCCATAGAGATCACTGACTTATTAAGGCTGTTTGGGATCTGTTTCCTACCCAGCACAGGGGAGGTGACTAGAAATAATCTTGTTCTGTTTTTAAATTATATTATTACTTTGCTCATCTTCAAAACACTTTTAAAAACCAAATAAGCTGCTCAGTACTAAAGTCAGTTCTTTGCCATCTTGTAGTGAGGTCAGGAGCTCTGGAGAAAATGGGGGCCATGTTCATGGTCAAACAAAAACTCCTGTCTCAGATGAGAGAGATACTAAGGCTGGAGTCTTCTGTCTCAGATGTAATAAGTATTATTTTCTTGTCTTTTTCTAGACTTGACAAACTATACCTCATGGTTCATTGTGTTTCTGGCTTTTTAAAAAATGAGTTGTCTTTTTATTTTTAAATTACATGTTTCTCTTTTACAATGACCATTCTATGAGTGTGAATATTGTTGGAAAGCAGTCTTGAATTGTCCCATCTTTTGTGCCATAGCTATTTCTGTAAAGAGCATTTGACTTTAACATCTTTTTCTGCAGAGCTTCATAGTGTGTTTACAAATTCATAGTTTATGAATTAAGGTACTGAGTGTTTATTCTTTCATAAAGCACATCTGCTCATTTTTTTAAAACTTGGTTGTCTTGGAGAATTAAAGAATTATGTAACTTGGGGGCTTCCCTGGTGGTGCAGTGGTTAAGAATCCGCCTGCCAATGCAGGGGACACGGGTTCGATCCCTGGTCCGGGAAGATCCCACATCCCGCGGAGCAACTAAGCCCGAGCACCACAACTACTGAGCCTGTGCTCTAGAGCCCGCGTGCCCCAACTACTGAAGCCCACACGCCTAGAGCACGTGCTCCACAGCAAGAGAAGCCACTGCAGTGAGAACCACACGCACCGCAATGAAGAGTAGCCCCCGCTCGCTGCAACTAGAGAAAGCCCGCGCGCAGCAACAAGGACCCAACGCAGCCAAAAATAAATAAATAAATAAATTTAGTTAAAAAAAAGAATTATGTAACTTGAATATGTATACACAAAGGGATATAAAGAAGGGAAATAATATTTATCAAACATTTAGTAAGAGATGAGAAAGTCCAATGTGATGGATAAGCATATGGGCTTTAACATCATATGAACTTGTGTTCGATTAATGTCCCCGACACTAGTTACTTGATCTTGAACAAGTCATCTACCTGCTTTAACCCTCAGTTTTCTCATCTGTAAAATGAAGATAGTAAATAATATTACCTACTTTATAGGATTGTTATAAGGATCATTGAGATAAGTCACGTAAAATACTTAACATAGTGCCTGACACAGACAGGGCTGCTCAAAAAGTTGTTTGCTGTTACTACTATAATTTTATCTTCATTCTGTTACTTAGTTCCAGTAAGGATATTAGCTTCAGTTTCACAGGTGAGGAAACTGAGATTACAGGAGGTTTCACCACTTGATAGAGACCTCTATCTGCCTTACCCCAAAGTCTGTCCTCTTTTTGTTTTACTTTTTGTGCTACTTCACCCTTTCTGAATGGTGTTTATGTGTAATAACTCTTATGGTGCTCTCAAACTCTCTACTACATGAAGGACAGGTGTCATTATCTTCATTTTTCAGGTGAAGCAACAGGTACCAGGAGTGTCTTGTGCAAGGCCATTAATCTTTTTTCCTTCTCAAAATGAGAATCTCTTTTCCATTAAATAATCCAATATAGATGTGACAACAATGCAAAATGTGATCCTGGACTGGGATTGATTGATCAATGGGTCTATCTATCTATCTGTTGCTATAAAGGACATTAGTGAGTTCATTACTGAAATTTGAATAACTTCTGTAGATCAGATAATAGTACTGTATCAGTGTTAATTTCCTGATTTTGATAATTGTGTTGTGGTTATATAAGAAAATTTTCTTGTTTTCAAGAATTTCAGGAGTAAGGGAACATTATGTCTGCAAATTATTTTCAAATAGTTCAGGAAAAAACTACGTATACATATATAGGGGGAGAATGATAGAAACTTGATAAAATGTTTTCCCTTTTGTGAAATCTGGGTGGAAAGATATAAGGGAGTTCTTTGTATTATTTTGGCAGCTTTTCTGTAAGTCTAAAACGATTTCAAAATGAAGAGTTAAGAAAATAAAAGCAATACATGCTTGTTATAAAAAATTAAAGCAGTATGACAATGTGTAAGTGTAACAGAAAAGAGCTTAGTCCTCTTTCCCTGGAATGAGCACTGTTATATAATTCATAAGTATGGTTTCTTCCTTGATCCATATAAACAAACATATATAGTTCTTTCTTAACAAAAATAGAATTCTGTTTTACACAAAAGTTTCTTGGTTTTTCTTCTTATTTAATCATGTCCATTTCTTTACATAGAAATTTATTTATAATTTTTTAGCAGCAACACAGCAGTGCATGTAGAATTCACTCTGATCTCTGCGGTCTCCTGACTCCCATTCCTGTGCTCTTTCAACAGTGTCCTGCAGCTTATTGGTTCCCTGTTCCTCAGTTTTCTTTCCTATAAAATGATAATAACTGCCTTGCTTATGTCATAGTTGTAAGGATAAATGAGATAATATGAAAGCTTTTGGAAGAGTTACACAAGTGCGATATAAACATAAGGTATGATTAGGTAGATGATTATTACTATTAAAGATATGAAGCATAATACTTGATTCGTTTATAAAATGAATTTCTAATGTTTGTACAATGTTAACACAATTTTTTAGGGCCTGTGGGTTGTCTTCTTTCTCCTGTTGTCTTCTTTACCTCTTTTAATCCCAAACCCCATAGAGTCCACACTATTAAAAGTGTTTTTGAAGCAGAAATTCTAAAACTCTAAACTTTCCAGTTACATTAGGTTACAGTACTTGTTCCTGATATCTTAATAGTCATATAGTACTTTAGAAAAATACTATACAACACAATTCTTAAAAGCTTTTTTAGTGATTTCCATTCTAGGGTTTTTTTCTTTTTAAATTGGACATATTTCACACTGTTAGATTTGTCATTCCAGTGGCTGTGTATGTGTATAAGCATGAGAGTGTGTGTGTGTGTGTGTGTGTGTGTGATTGACTCTAGAATGGTTTTCTTTGCAGTCTGCAGGAGGCCCAGAATAGAAAAGAAAAATACAGAACAGCTTAGGTCTTCTCAGCCTGCTCCCCTTTTCTGGATTTTACACAAGGATGTGGTTGCAGAACGTAGCAGTGGTTCTAGTCTTGAGGCTCATGCACAACTTTCTGTAGACCACCATTCCTCAGATTTTTTTGTCTTGGAACCTCTTTATACTCTTAAAAGTGATTGAGAATCCCAAAGAGCTTTGGTTTGTATGGATTATATCTAAAAATTTTACTGGATTAGAAATTAAGAGAAAAATTTTAAATAATTACTAGTTCATATAACAATAATAAATGCATGAGAAGAGTGGTGTGGTTTTACATTTTTGCAGATTTCTTTAATGTTAGGCTTAATAGAAGATACTTTGAGGACCCCCACAGTAGTCAGAACCAGTGGCAGGTAGGCTAAATGGAGTGATAGTCTGGCATCCAGAGCAAGGCTGATAAGATTTCTTTCTTCCTAGTGGAAAAATAGTGAGAACAGATTGGGAGCAGGTGCATGGTAATCCTTCAGGCAGCAACTGTATTTGTTATCTTCGTTGGTGTTGCTTTGTTCAGACACCCTTCTTAGTCACCTGTGCATTATCTTTCCCTCTACCTTCACTTTGTAAGTGTGTGCTTTGATAAAAGCCCTACTGTTGGTCCTAAACATTCTTATGCATGGCAGGTCATTCATTCAACAACTATTTGTTAAGTTTCTCTGGTGTGCAAGGTTCTGTGCTGGGCATCGAGAATAAAGCAGGGAACAAAATGGGCAGCTCCTTTGTTCTTCTTGTGGACTTTACATTTAAACAATTAGTTATACAAAATGTTATTTAATTATAACATGATTCTTGTGGTATAGGATGCTATATGAACATATAATGGGGTAACTAACAGTCTTTACTGTGGGGTCAGGGAGGCCTTTTTTGAAGAAATGATGTTCATGCTGCGTGCTGAAGGATAAGTAGTAATGGAAGTGCTTCATTTAGTTAAAGTTGTATTTAGGTAAGGATCTTGTCTGTGACTCAGAAAGAAATGTAGAAAAGTGGAAGAATTAACCCTGGACAGTTTGAATGTTCCCAGTTGAGGGATGGATAGCTAACAGTTTGGAGATAAGTACTGATGATCTGAGTAGATCGTTGTCTTCTTTTTGAGAAATTGTGGAATTCAGTGGAAGTTCTATGAGTATGAGAAGTTTATACAATAAACCAATACTTCTCAAATTTTAATGTATGCACAAAGGGTCTAGGGATCTGGTTAATACACAGCCTTGGATTAAATAGGCCTGGGGTGGTCCCTGAAATACTGCTTTCCTAAAAAGTTCATACATGATGCTGATGCTGCTGGTCCATGGACCATACTTTGAGTAGCAAAACTGTAATTACATATAAGACTTTAGCAGGATACCAGCTGGACAAGAGGCTGGGCAAACATTCTGGAAGTGATGTCCAATAGGGAGAAGTATTCAATAACAGTAGAGACAAAGCAGTTTGTTTCAAGAGGTATCATGCTACATACTGAAAAGTAAAAGGGATTCACAGTTGCTGTTACGGAGAGGACAGGAAAGCTTGGGATTGTGATAGATGACTACTAGCACAGCCAGTGAAATATTCCACAGACTCATTTCTGTGGTGAGGCCCAAGTGAACTAAATGACCATTAGTCTGCCTAGGGAAAAGGTCAGGTACTGAGGATTGATAGCCACCCTGTGGTAATTGTATGAGCTCCAGAAAATGATCTAAGTGACAAGCAGCTAGAGATACTAGAGAGAAGGTGCACTTTACATGGAAAAAGAAGAATGTTCAATACTACTTCTCATTAATCATAGGTGATTAATCCATAGATGGAGGGTATTGCTAAATAGATTCAATTTTAAAAAATGGTTGTAAATGGCAAGGGTAGGAGTAGAATGGGGAATTCTATTGGGAATGGAATGGGAAAAAAGAATCTTATAGTTAATATTCACTGTGAAAGAGTCACCACCATTAAGCCTAATGTTTGCATATCTCTTCTGTATTTCACTGGCACCCAGAGTAGAAGCTAATCAGACCATCAGAAGACAATATTGGTCTGCCCTTGTTTCAATATACTATTATGGAAAGTATCTTTTTGTTGCAATTCTGCTTTAAATTTTTGTTCAAGATATTTTATAGTAATTAGTAAACTTATTTGGATCAGAGAATTAAAGTAACAGCAAGTTAGCCATAAGTCATATTATGAACTATATATATAAAAATATTTTATACTTAATCATATTTTTTTCATGGTTTAAAAGAAATATTTTGGAATGTTAAGGGTTTAAAACCCTGTCTAGGGGCTTCACTGGTGGCACAGTGGTTAACAATCCACCTGCCAACGCAGGGGACATGGGTTCAAGCCCTGGTCTGGGAAGATCCCACATGCCGTGGAGCAACTAAGCCCATGCGCCACAACTACTGAGCTTGCGCTCTAGAGCCCGCGAGCCACAACTACTGAAGCCTGCATGCCACAACTACTGAAGCCTGTGTGTCTAGAGCCCGTGCTCCACAACAAGAGAATCCACCACGATGATAAGCCCGCGCACTGCAATGAAGAGTAGCCCCTGCTCGCCGCAAGTAGAGAAAGCCCACGTGCAGCAACGAAGACCCAATGCAGCCAAAAATAAAATAAATAAATTTATATTTAAAAAAACCTGCCTAAAATTTTCTCCCCCTTTAGAATGTCATCTCTTTGGATTTGGCAAGATCTTATGACCTTCAGAGTATGGAAGGAAAGGAATTAGTCAGGTTTTCTACACTGATGAGCAGTCATTTTAGTTTACTTGTCTTTTAAATTTTGTACATGTACCTGTAGAAGGATGATAGGCATAATTTACTGATATAGAAGGCTCAATGAATCAGGCAACTGTCTTAAACTTTCTAAAACTCTTATTAGATTGGAATGAATCTATAAAGTTTGAAACTAGTCCTAGAGTAGAATCAACTGTTAATTAAGATTGCCTCTTGATTTTAGAGGCAGGCCCACCTAGAAGGGGAGCCTGAGGAAAGCTGAGGGTATAGCACATGTTTGTGAAAGATCAAGTTTCCTTAGATATCTGTACTTCCAAACTGTGACTCCATAAGAACTGGGTGTCCAGGAACATCAGAGGTATGAAAGCAGCTGTTTGAAAAGAAATTAAATATATAAAAAGGAACCCCCTTGAAGTTACAGAATTGAAAATGAGTAGTCACTGTAACAAAGATGATCGTTTTTGTAATGCCTTAGGTTTAAATGATTGAGTTATTAAAAAGTATTCAACAGGCTGCCATTCTTAGGATAATGCTTTCTATACAGTGAAATGGTTTGTTGCCAGCTAGACTAGGATCCTGCCATGCCTGGGAGCACTTGGGGCAGAGAGCAGTCGGTAGAACTCTGTCTTCTCCACTTGGGGAATAGTGACAACTAGACATGATGAGGCACCCACCATGTCTTATTCGGCTACATTCCACACACAGCCCCATGGGAAAAGGATTCATCAGAGAAGTAAATACATTTCCATGACATTTCTTAAATGCCTTAGGAATATGGATGAAAGGCTATTATTTCTTCTTTAAAACCTAGAAACAATTCTAGAAACAAGGAAAAAACCTTTTACTTTTATTTATTTATTTATTGCTGTACGCGGTCCTCTTACTGTTGTGGCCTCTCCCGTTGCGGAGCACAGGCTCCGGGTACACAGGCTCAGCGGCCATGGCTCACGGGCCCAGCCGCTCCACGGCATGTGGGATCCTCCCGGACCGGGGCACCAACCCATGTCCCCTGCATCGGCAGGCGGACTCTCAACCACTGCGCCACCAGGGAAGCCCCAAAACCTTTTACTTTTAAAGCCAAGCTTGGAAATCTAGTTTCAAACTAGATTTGTGCTCCTGAATGCCTGCGTGTCTCAGTTGTTCTTTCTAACAAACTATGCCTTACTCTCCACTGGATCAGTGATGGATTTAATGAATGAGGATGAGAGCTCTGTCCTCATCTGGCTAACATGACTCTAATGAAACTAAAAGGTGGGACTTAAGATTCAAGCTTGTGGACTTCCCTGGTGGCTCAGTGGTTAAGAATCCGCCTGCCAATGCAGGGGACACGGGTTCAAGCCCTGGTCCGGGAAGATCCCACATGGCCACGGAGCAACTAAGCCTGTGTGCCACAACTACTGAGCCTGCGCTCTAGAGCCTGCGAGCCACAATTACTGAGCCCACGTGCCACAACTACTGAAGCCCACGCGCCTAGAATCCGTGCTTCGCAACAAGAGAAGCCACTGCAGTGAGAAGCCCGTGCACTGCAACAAAGAGTAGCCCCCGCTCGCTGCAGCTAGCGAAAGCCCGCGCGCATCAATGAAGATCAAATGCAGCCTCTAAATAAATAAATAAATATATGGGGGAAAAAAAAGATTCAAGCTTGTGTTGTGGTTTGCCTTGGGTTCCTTGATTCTACAGCAAACCTCTTAATCAAAACTTACTGTTGTGCCCAAAGAAGTTCTACCAAGAATTAGTATTAGAAATTGACCCTAGTTACAAATTATGTATCATTATGATACTGTAACATTAAGGGTCATATGTGTCTGTTCTTGACATCTTTTACCTGTGTGGCTTTATAGGGCATAGAAGGAGGCCTCAGTGCTGGATCCTGCTTTTGTTAATTTTACCCCAAGAATATAAGTCTTTTCGTACCTTATTTTAACATATTTCAAAATTATTTATTAAAAGTTTTGATTTTATTGTTCATGTTGTATATTCAGACAGCTAATTTAATCAGCAATATTGGAATGTTTGTATTGCAAAACACCATGCAAGGCTGTTGCCCGAGTCAAAGTGAATTTTAGGTACTTCCCATCTGTATATCTTAGAAAACCTTTAAAAAAAAATACCTAAATTGAACCTGCTCCAGAAATGACCAGATTAAAGACCTAGAATTAGGGGCTTATTAATAGGTAGAGTCTGAAAGCTTCTGTTATCTATGATACAACTAATGAATTGGAAGAATGGGCTTTTAGATTATATGAAAAATATATTTTTTAATCCAGGTCCTTACCTTGCTTTCAGATATCACAGTGGTTAGATATGTGTTCTGACTGGCTTATCAAGGTGTGTTTCTATTTAACGTAAGTCCAGAGGGAAGTGGGAGCACACATTAACATCTCAGCTAGAGCAAGGCTGGGATCTTTCAGGGTTTTTTTCTTTAATGTACATTTTGGTACCCTCACAGCCCTTGGAAGTGATTGGCATCTGCTCCCTAAGTTAATTTCTGTCTGTTTTGGGAAGTCATTTGGTTGTTGTTCGGTTAATTCACATGAATACTATAGAGAGAGGGAAGAGGAGAAACGGGGGGAAAAAGACAGAATTCTTCAAGCGTGTAGGGATGTGCATCAAGAATTTCAAAGACTCTTCAAACAGATGTTGAGGGGTGGGGAAACAGCAAATTTCAAGCCACTCAACCATGACATTTCTTCTAATGAAGAACAGCTTGAAAGCTGTAATTTTGAGAGTGTTGCAGTATTGTGAAGTCATATACTTAGCACATTTTAAAATAGTGGTGAGATTTAAGTGGGCCTTTTCCATCTTAAATGGAATTAAGCATTTTGGGTCATCATCTTATTTTGGTAGTTGTGGGTCTCAGAATGAACACCAGAGCTTTTAAAATTTAGGTGGGCCATGGCAGCATCTCTTTTTGTCCTTTATCTCCACTATTTTCATAGTATAGGAAGATATTTTTTGTCTCTTTAAATAAAGCAGTGAATTTTCTTTTTCTAGCTCTTCACAAATGACCTTGAATTCTTTTATGTTTTGCAGTACGTTTTTATACCTGAAATTCCTGGTAGTGTGGGCACTTGTCCTCCTGGCAGATTTTGTCCTGGAGTTCAGATTTGAATACCTGTGGCCATTTTGGCTTTTCATCAGAAGCGTCTATGATTCCTTCAGATACCAGGGACTGGTAAGTTTATTAATATATATATTTTTCAAGTGTAAAAGATTTATTTACCCTTCTAAGAAAGTCTTCAATAACTGATAGTGAAACTGTTTAAAGTAGATTTTATTAGCAATACTTAGGTGACTGTACTGAGTAACAGGGTCTATGGACTGAAACTAGCCTTTGAGGCTATTTTGTCCAAACCCACTGATCAAATCATTTTACTCCCTCCTCTACCATTCCAGTGAAAAGAAGGGGAGGGAGGGAGGATTTCAGGAGGAAGACAGAGTAGTGGATAAAGCAGTAATTGCCCAGTTCTACTCTGAAGTACCTCTGGAGCCCCTATCACTGGCTTTGTGACTGGGTTCGAGTTAGAGCAGTGGTTCTCAGACTTTTTGGTCTCCAGATCCTTTACACTCTTAACAACTATTGAGGACTCCAAAAAGCTTTTATTTATGTAGGTTACATCTATCTATTTTTACTATATTAGAAATTAAAACTGGAAAAAATTTTAATACTTTCTAATTTAAATAAAAATAAAAGATTAAATTTTTATTTAAAATAAAATAAAATTTAAAATAAAAATGGAATACTTAATTCACTTAAAAAAAGCAATAATAAACCCATTACATGTTAATACACATTACATTTTAAAATGAAAAATAACTGTATTTTCCAAAACAAAATAATTAGAAGATTGACTACATTTTTGAAAATCTCTCTAATGTCTGGCTTAATAGAAGACAGCTGGATTTCCATATCTGCTTGTGAACTCAGGTGATTACAATATCACTTACCGTGTAACTTCTAGAAGACACCACCATACTCCTGAGTAAATGAGCATGAAAGAGGCAGATAACGCCTTAGTATTATTATGAAATTATTTTACCTGGGAGACTCCCTGGAAGGATCTCAGAGATCCCCAGGGATCCCCAGATCATGTTTTGAGAACTACTGGATTAGAGCAAGGGCATAGGCCTGGGCTTGCTCCCTTGATTGACCTGTAGTTCTGTTGTGTTCCAGAGCCACATCTTAAACCTGTACCTCTTCTACCCAGGCCTGGTGCTTTGGTCAGAGCAAATCCATGCCTTGAAAAGATGGTTTTGAGCTCATGTCCTGTTAGTAATAGATAATGATGTGTCCAGAGGAAGCTGCATTGTTAAAATTATGAACATCAGTGTAATTCTTGCCACAACAGCCTCCAACAGCCTATCCTTTAAGAATGAGTCTCTTTAGTAATATTTTGTGAGGAGAGAGGAGGCTTTTCTGTGTTAAAATTCTGTTTCTTTTAGGTAACCCACCTGTGGAGTCCAAGTAAACTCACTGTGAATCAACCTGTTTGTTCTGGTCCAGTTCTTCATGATTTGAGGCCATAAATAGGATTACTCTTTAATGCTAAATTAACGACTACTTTTTATATGGGTGATTTTAACTATTTAAAATTTCCTGTTGTAACTTGTTCTGTAGTTATTGCATAGCAGTTTCAGAGATTTTGTCCAACGTGCTTTTAATAATCTGTTTGAAATTAACATGTTCTAAGATATGTTTTTTATTTTGTTTTTCCCTTTAGGCCTTCTCAGTATTTTTTGTTTGTGTAGCATTCACGTCAAATATAATATGTCTGCTGTTCATCCCCATACAATGGCTTTTTTTTGCTGCTAGTACATATGTGTGGGTTCAGTACGTATGGCACACAGGTAAGTTTTAATGGTTTCTTAGATAGATAGAAATCTTAGATTCAAACTTTTTAAATGTGATTTCCTTGAATAAATTATTTAGAGTTGAGTTTAATGTGAACATTTTTTTAATCCTTCAATTTTTTTTAACATCTTTATTGGAGTATAATTGCTTTACAGTGTTGTGTTAGTTTCTGCTGTATAACAAAGTGAATCAGCTATATGTATACGTATATCCCCATATCCCCTCCCTCTTGCATCTCCCTCCCACCCTCCCTATCCCACCCCTCTAGGTGGTCACAAAGCACCAAGCTGATCTCCCTGTGCTGTGCTGCTGCTTCCCACTTGCTATCTGTTTTACATTTGGTAGTGTATAAATGTGGACATTTTAAAGATCCCTTTTCATAATAGATTATAATATACCTTTAAAATTTATTTTTTTATTATTGAATCAAAACTTTAAGCCTTTATGATTTGATATTTTGATTGTAGACATTTCAGTTACCAACTCTCATTATGAAGATATCCGATATCCATTTTTTAAAAAAAAGTTGAAGCAGGTTTTATTTAGGTGGACTTGAAGACAGCCATGTGCCAAATAGGAAAGATGTTCCTTCAGCTTCAGTATTGAAAGGAATGTCAGAAGTCATTTAGTTGAACCCTTATTTGGCATAAGAGTCCCCACAGCATCCCTGGCACATGGTGGTTTAATCTCTGATTGAAAATCTAGTGACAAGGAACTTACTACTGTTGTTTTGGGGCAACTGGAATAGAAAATTCTTCCTCCTACTGAGCCAGAATTTTCCTCCTTACACTTTTGACCCAGCATGTCTTGACTGTCTTGGGACTCACTGATCACTTAGGGGATATAAAGGGCTTTCCCCAGAAAAACACATGGGAATATACAGAAAAAAATTTTTTTTTAATTTTAAAGGGCTTACAGACCACCCCTCTAGTCCAAACATGGGACCCCTGCATTAGAGCCACACTGAATGAGCATAATCTTCCATCCATGTTAACATTTCTTTAGAGCCTTAAAGACACTGTCATATCCTCTCATCTTCTTTTCTGTAGACCAAAGCATTTCCGATTTCATCAGCTTTTCCTTGGATGTTATTTTAAGCACTTACACCATTCTGATCTCCCTAGTTCTTAGTGGCTCTCTAAACCAAAATGTACTATTTCAGGTATGTTCTGACTTGAGTGGAGCTACGTAGCCACCTCCCTTCTTCTTAGAGCTATTCTTTTGCTATTACAAACTAAGATGACCTGAGATGTTTTGATAGCTCCAGTCCACTATGAAGCCTGCACAAGGGATGCATGGGGATATGATGATTGGCTCTCAGATCATCACATTTCTCTGCAAAGCTGCATGAAACTTGATTCCTAGGCCCAGCTGCAACCTGTAGAATTTTGACTGCTGTTGGAGCACCAACTAATAAAAGCTGTCTGGAGCAACAGTCATTCTCTTCTCTAAATGCTATAAGAATGATGTTGTCCCATGGTAGAAGACACAGTTCAGCTCTTATTTAAAGTATCCACTTTGAGCATTGTTTTCTCCATCTTTAGCGCTCTCTCATATCTGACTGAATTTATAAGCTAGCATGCTGGTTCCTTAGTCTGCTTTCCTCTAGTTAAAGTGATTTTCCTATATACCAGTTTTTACTTCTATTTCCTTGTCCTGGCCCTCAGTTTTGAGTGAGTTGCCATTTATACTTGTCATTCTCTCTAGGTCTTAGCTTCTTCTCTGTCACGTGAGGGTAGAGTAATCTAGATAGTGTTTAAGGGAGCCTTCGAGCTCAGATAATCTCTGACTCTGATGAACTATAATGATTCCCTATATTACTTTAATAATGTCTTAATAGTTGAGAAAAAACTACTCATATAACTGTTAATAGAACCTATTGGAGTTCAGTGGGTGACCCACAGGGCAGCAATGAAGCTAATGTTATAAATGTTATTGGCCTCTCTTTAGCTCTAGGCTCAGAAATGCATGTTGGATACCTACGTTGTGAAGTATGTTTTAATTTGGAATGATTAGTGAACAAACAAAACTAACTTTGTGTTCTTATTAGGCCCAATAAATGAGTGCAGTTTTTATAGCTTGGGATTAATTTCTCTTTCAGTTGTTAAAATTTTAAATTTTTCTTAAGAATGTTACGAATGGTTGATGAAATTATATATTGCCACAAAAGAATGAAAATATTATATCATTAATTTTTCTCCTTGCTATTAAGAGGGAGAAAACAGGATATAAAACTGTATGTACAGGACTACCCTAGAGGTCCAGTGGTTAAGACTCCACGCTTCCACTGCAGAGGACACGGGTTCGATCCCTGGTTGGGGAACTAAGAGCCCACATGCCGCACAGCATGGCCTAAATACATACATACATACATAACAGAAGCCAAAAGAATACCTAAAAACCACCTGTATATACAACATGACTATTATACTAGTTCAAAAATATTTTCAACGTGGTTTGATTTTATTTATTTTATAGGTGTAGAAATATGGGTAGTTTATCCAAATTTTTCTATTTTTTCTGTAATGTGCTTATTTTGTTTATGATAACTTTAGAAATTAATATAGGGAGTACAGAATATAAATTTTTTTAAATGCATTTTGAAATGAAATTGAAAATGCATTATCTTAAGGGTTGCTGTTTGTCTTCCTGCATTGTGAAAATACCCTTTTTCCAGTACATTAAATCTGTAAGAATGGTTGAGACCATTAGCTGTCTTCACGGAGCTTCGAGTGTCTTCTTACCTTATGGACTAGGTCTATGGGGATTTAGGTTCTCCTTAGAAGCAGATTCATTGTTATCTCTGTGATTTGGACCCAATTTGTATAAACTCTGGGCCTCACTTTACTCTTCCATAAAATGAAAGTTGGACTAAGTGATCATCTTTCTAGTACCAAGATGCTATAATTTTTCTTGTGTTTCATCCTAAAGAGTCTTAGAAAAAAGCCATTTAGTTCTTCAGGTCACTGAGTTTTCCCTCCAGTTCTGTCTTCTGTAACTTGCTAGCTTTATATGGTCTCAAAGGAGATCTTTCCAGAGTTAGTGGATCTCATGCCTTTGTGGTCTATCTTTCATGAAATATCCCATTATTAGTCATGTCCTGACATAGATGGACATAGCCTACAGACTTTGATTCTAAAGCCCAGTGAAAATAATCTCATTATTTGAGTTTTATTTATTCTATTGCAAGTTGCTTTTTCCTACATTGAAAATTGTTTTTAATTACAAAAGGAATATGAGCTTGTAGTTAAGAAAAAAAAATTTTTGAGTAATACTTAAATGTCAGAAACATTTCTTAGTGCTGTGTAACTCATTCTTACTTAAGAATTTGTGTTTTTAACATATTTTGTGCTAGTACAGATCTTCATCCTTTTGAAAAGCTGTATCATATTTCATTATATAGATTTATCATAATTAAACATTTCCTGTTGATAGGCATTTAAGTTCATTCTAAGTCCTAATTTTTGCTATTGCAAATAATACATTGAATATTCTTATACATTTTTCCCAGGGCTCTTTTGTATTTCTGTAGGATAAATTCCTGGAATTGGAATTTCTGGGTCAAAGGTATAAGTATTTTTAACTATACTGCCAAATTGCCTTCTAAGAAAGTTGCCCCAATTTATATTATTGCTGAGTATGAGAAGGAAGTGTTTCACATATCTTCCCTATACTATTACCCATCTTTAAAATTTTTGCTTTATCTGATAGGCTAAAATAATAGAATCTCATTTAAAAAATTTTTATCTCCCTAATCAGTAATGAAGTTGGCATCTTTTCACATGTTTTTTAGCCGTCTATATTTTTTCTTTTATGACTTCCAAATTTTTTTCTTCAGTTGACTTTCTATTGATTTGTAGGAGCTCTTTGTATGCTAGGGCTATGACTTCTTTGTTTTACATATATTGTAAATATTTTCTGCCAGAATGCTTGTTTTTATTTTTGTCTATGATTCCAGGCATCTTTTGTCATATAAAAGCTTTCGGTTTGGATCATATTGCTTTTTAATTAGTTTGGAAGTCTTTTTTTTAAATTTATTTCTTTGCTTGTGCTGGGTCTTAGTTGCAGCAGGTGGGCTCTTTAGTTGTGGCTCACGGGCTCCTTAGTTGTGGCATGCGAACTCTTAGTTGCAGCATGCATGGGGGATCTAGTTCCCTGACCAGGGATCAAACGCAGGCCCCCTGCATCGGGAGCGCGGAGTCTTAATCACTGTGCCACCAGGGAAGTCGCGAGTTTGAAAGTCTTAAAGTTACTGTAGTTGAACCAGTCTCCCAAACAACCCATCTGTTATATTAGTTAATGTTTCATTGATGCTTGTCTCTCTGCTGCTTTCCCACAGAAAGGGGAGTGTGTTTGCCCACAGTATCCCTCTGGATACTCTTTGTTTATATTGAAGCAGCAATTAGATTTAAAGATCTCAAAAATTTTCATGTAGACCTTTGTCGTCCATTTGCTGCTCACTGGTGAGTATTATGTGTATTCTTAATCTGTAATCTAATTCAGTGTTTTCAATGTAGAATGGTAATTTCAATTGTAAATTTTTTCTCAGAGATATTACATGAATCCAAAAGATAACATAACATGGTGTGGTAAAGAACATGAGCCCTGTAGTCAGGCAGATGGGTGTTTGAATCCCAACTCTGCCCCCTAACAGCTTTGTTGCCTCGGACACGTCACCCTCTCTAAGCCTGAGTTCTCTTACCTATATGTTGGGAATCTGTCTCATGGGGTGTCATGGGAAAGATGAAATAAGGTGATATATGTAAAGTGTTTAACTTAATGCCAAGCACATAGGTGTCTGATATATGTTATCTATTTTTATTGTAATCAGATAATGATTCCAAAAAGTCTTAGTGAAATATATGGCTATTTCATGGAGCTTAAATGAACTTACAATTTCCTTTGCCTATTTACAAAAGTAAGAGAATATTATTAATAATTTTTTTTTTTTTTTGCTGCACGCGGGCCCCTCACTGCTGTGGCCTCTCCCATTGCGGAGCACAGGCTCCGGACGCACAGGCTCAGCGGCCATGGCTCACGGGCCCAGCCGCTCCGCGGCATGTGGGATCCTCCCAGACCGGGGCACGAACCCACGTCCCCTGCATCGGCAGGCGGACTCTCAACCACTGCACCACCAGGGAAGCCCTATTAATAATTTTTTAAGGAATATTATTTTTAACCTTAAACCATGAAACATGTTTTAAAATGAGCTTGATTCTTGTTTATATCTATTGCGGAAATAACCACGTAATGTATATTTCTTTTAAATAAACCAATTTTTGCTAATATTTATGGCAGAAACCAAAACAAATAGGAATCAACAACAAAAAAATAGTTTCCAATATGTTTAAAGTCTTTTCACAAACGAGTGAATTAAATAAACCTGGTCAGTAAAACTTGTCACTTTAAATTTGTGGTGTGATCACGTTTAGACTAATTATAATTGTTGTTTTCATGTTAATGAAGCTTCATATGAGTTTCAACAGTGTTTTCAGAGACTTTGAAATGATATTAGACAGAATGATGAGTTGAATGAAAATATTTCAACTTTTTATCCCAGAGATTAGAGTTGTAAGTACAGGTGGTTTAATTTGTTGGTGCAAACCAATTGTTGGCACTGTTAACATCAGATACTTAGTTAAATGATTCTTGAATTTATGTTTGATAGAGTGTTTATGTATGAACTAATTTTCCAGGAATAACTGGTGACAGTACCCCTCAGGCAGCAAGAAGATTAGTCACCTGAATTTGACCCTGCCTTCTAGTATTAAAAACCAAATGATGTCCTTTTGATTTTTTTAACACTTGTAATGTTCACTTATGACCACTCATAAAATCTCTACCCTGTTAGTTCTTAAAAGCATACAGATGCCTAAGTTCTAATCATGCATAAGGCAGTTCAGTGTTAATCAAAGACATTAGCCACTGTATCCAACAGTCCCTACGGTAACTCCTTGAGTTCATTTGAAGAGTGCCAAAGTCTGATGGGCAGCCTTTTATGGTCCAGCAGTCCTGCTGTTCCCTGGGGGTTTGTTCTACGTGCCAACTGCCTCTGATTTCCACAGCATGCATTACACACTACGTGTGTGTTTACTGAATGCTCAACTATCATCATCATCTAGAATTTCTTAATTTCAGTCATAGGTGTCCTCATGTACTTGATGCACACGTTGTTTGTTTTTAACTTACAATTACTGGCGGGATTGTCTTCTTTCTAGTATTGGGTACCCTGTGGTGACTTTGGGCTTTGGCTTCAAAAGTTATGTAAGCTACAAAATGCGGTTGAGGAAGCAGAAGGAAGTGCAAAAAGAGAACGAATTTTACATGCAGCTTCTTCAACAAGCCCTCCCCGCAGAGCAACAAATGCTACAAAAGCAAGAAAAAGAGGCTGAGGAAGGTAGGTCTTTACTCTAAAGCTATTGACTCAATAGGTTAGTCATTATTTTGTCTGTCAGTTGTTTTTGTTTTTGTTTTTTTTCAGAAAAGTTGCTAGGGCTCTGGAAAATTACCAAGGCTTTTCCTGTCTTCTGGTGTGCCTCTTCAGGGCTGTTGCTTTGTTTGGTCATGAAATACAGAATGTGCGTGATGTTTTCTACCTAGTGTCTGAAGGCCATGTGCTTTTAAATACGTTTATTTTATTATTTTTATATATTTCATTTTTATAGCTTATTTTCTATTTTAATATTTTATTTGTTATAAACATTTTAAAATATTTATTCTCAGTAACAAAATAGTGTATATAACTATGTGCATTTGTAATTGAAGCAAACCAAGAACCAAAGTATAAGCAAGATAGAGATGTAAACATATAGAATTGTTTTATAAGTCAGAATTCTTCTGAATAGAGCAAAGATGGCTAGGTCTCACTTTAAATGGTTTGTATAATGCAACATGGATCTCAGATTGACCTTTTTCTAATACAACCTCTCTCATGAATATATAACCAATTCAACAGATGAATTGATAGCAATACCAGTTTTCTTTGGTTTGAGAGGGTCATGTTTTTAGTTGATACATGACAAAATCTTATTATCTGGTGTGGTGCAAAATTATCTCTTCAAGTAGACTTTGACAAGTTGGAATATGTAGACCTGATACAGAAAATTCTTTGTAAGTGGCCTAGTAAATGATAATAGACTTTTTATTACTTTAATGAGAAAGTCCAGACAGAGGATAGATGCCCTGTATCCTAACATCACACCTTTTTGTTTCATTTAATCTCTTTCTTTGCAGTAAAATTATTAAGTTTGTTTAATCTAAGCATCTTTTAAAATGTGACCTTTTAAGAGTATGATGTGCCTGTGCCCTATCACCCCCGTGATAATCCTCATATTATTTTCAAGGCCAAAACTTTAATGGCTTGGTGTTCATAAGTGATGGCGATTTTCTAAATGTGCAGCTTCTCAAATTTACTTGGATTTGCTTCTTGAACTTAGCATACGTGGTGTGGTTATTGCTTCTGAATGAGTTTGCAACTGAATATAGTGCGTTTCTAAGCGTAGATGATGCAGTTTATTGAATCGATCCATTGTGTTTTTTTACAACTAAATATTCCAGTGTGGGTTTTTTTTGCTTGTTGGTTTGTTTTTGGTATTGTAGCAGCCAAAGGATTACCTGATATGGATTCCTCAATCCTCATACACCACAACGGAGGTATCCCAGCCAATAAAAAACTCTCCACAACTTTGCCAGAGATAGAATACCGAGAAAAAGGGAAAGAAAAAGACAAAGATGCCAAAAAACACAACCTTGGAATAAATAACAACAATATTCTACAACCTGTAGACTCTAAAATACAAGAAATTGAGTATATGGAAAACCATATCAATAGTAAAAGATTAAATAATGATCTCGTGGGAAGTACAGAAAATCTCTTGAAAGAGGACTCATGCACTGCTTCCTCAAAAAACTACAAAAATGCCAGTGGAGTTGTGAACTCCTCACCTCGAAGTCACAGCGCCACAAATGGGAGCATTCCTTCCTCATCTAGTAAAAACGAGAAGAAGCAGAAATGCCCTAGCAAGAGCCCAAGTGCACACAAGGACTTAATGGAAAACTGTATTCCTAATAACCAGCTAAGCAAACCAGATGCACTGGTAAGGTAAGTGTGTGTGCTGTGACCTTACCAACGCTTTCCATAAACTTGACTTAGGTCTTGAAAAACACACTTCCAAGTATGCCTGTAGGAATTGTTTGTGATCAGATACTGTGACAACTAACTTTGTGGTGTTTGACATTCAGTGTTTATTTCACATGGGTTTGTTGGTCACCTGTGCCGTTGTCCAGAAGCATTGACTCCAGCTCTTTCCAGTGTTCTGAGTGAGTGGTGACAGTGATTACTTTCCACATTTGACAAATTTACATGTAACTTGATTCTTCTCATGGTTTTGAGAGGCATATATTTAGTCCTTGACCTCTTCTGTTTGCGTATCCAAAGTTCTTGTGGCATAGACACAAAAAGAAGAGTGTGTGTCCTGTTCATGCAAATCTTTGTCAGATAGATAGAAAAATGAGGGTGGGGGTGGAGAAAGTTGTCCTTTACCACTTTGGACTTGTTCTTGATTGTCCACTTAAAATATGAATTATCCCCCAAATAATTCTGGGAAAGTTAGGTTTGAAAAATAATCTCTTTCTAAAAATTCCATAAGTAAATACAGTTGATCCTTGAACAACGCGGGTTTGAACTGCATGGGGCCACTTATATGTGTTTATTTTTCAATAGTAAATACTACAGCACTACATAGTCCTTGGTTGGTTGAATTTGCAGATGTGGAAGAACCATGGATATGGAGGGCCAACTGTAAATTACACTGGGATTGACCCCATGTTGTTCAAGGCACAGTGTTAGACATGGATTTTAATCAGAAATGTTCCTTTCCCCATCTTTAAGTTAAAGAGTAACGTTGTATTACCTTGACTGGCTCAGACTTAATTCTGCTGTATTTTATGTATTTTATAAAATACACATATGTTCATTTTACTTCATATCTTTCCATTTGGAAACTGAGATCTGAATTGGAGCTTTTTTATTTTTTATTTTTTTCTCCTTATGTTTTAAAATTGAAGTATAGTTGATTTACAGTGTTGTGTTACTTTTTGGTATACAGCAAAGTGATTTAGTTATATATATATATATATATATATATATATTCTTTTTCATATTCTTATCCATTATGGTTTATTACAGGATATTGAATATAGTCCCCTGTGCTATACAGTAGGACCTTGTTGTTTATTTTATATATAGTAGTTTATATCTACTAATCCTAAACTCCTAATTTATCCCTCCCCACCCCCTTTCCCCTTTGGTAACCATAAGTTTGTTTTCTATGTCTGTGTGTCTCTTTCTGTTGTGTAAATAAGTTCATTTGTATCATATTTTCGATTCCACATATAAGTGATACCATACGGTATTTGTCTTTCTCTGGCTTACTTCACTTAGTAGAATAATCTCTAGGTCCATCCATGTTGCTGTAAATGTCATTATTTCAAGGAGCTTTTTAAAAATACATAACTCAAGAGTGCACTTGTAACTTCTTCCCTCCACTAAGTTATCTTTATTCCTCTTCCTTTGGCTTGCTTCAGAACAGACAATTTATGAGAGAAGGTTTTTCTAGTGTTATGAATTAGATTATTAATTTGTTTTAGTTTTCTTATTGGCAGCTAGATGAAGGGAAATATATGTGGGTTCTACTGCTGAAGTCGCTAGAGGTTTCAGAGCCCTCTGCCACTTCTGGAAGCATACATGCTGTTGCTGATGCCAGGCTGGCATCCACATCTGTTTGTTTTGACATTCTGCCCCATCATACTCTGCAGAGAAAACACTCAGCAGAGAACTCTCTTCCATTTGCCCATGGGAGAAAGACCAATTAGTTGACCTTCTATGTCAAAGGGAATATCCCACAAATTTACTATATGCTATAAATGAAACATCTGCCACCATCTTTTTAACATCCTTTCTCCTACACAATTTTAATAATAGCAGTCAAGTCAAAACAGTTTTCCTCTGTAGGGTGTTGCAGAGAGAGAGCAGTCAAGGCTCAGTCTTGTGATACCACCTCACTTGGGCCCCACTTGTCATGTTGGTTGACTCTACTACCTGATCTGCCTTAGTAAAGAATTTCAAGGTCTCAGATGGCCCATTTTCCAGTCGTGGGTCCAGTGCTCCTGTGCCTGCTCCTGGGGTATATACCTCTTCCTGTGGTCTCTAATGTGTCCTCTGATGTGCCTTGATCTGAAGGGCCCCAGGATATTACTCTGCTTTAGGCAATACCTGCTGTCAAATACCTAAATATAAAACGTTATATTTAAATAATTTTATAAGCTTCCATAGGATTATTTTCAACTTTTAATATAATATTATAAAAAATAAAGAGATGATATAAATATCCAACAATAGGGGAGAAATTTAAATAATTATGGTCCATCTATTCCATAGATGTTTAATACAGAAATTACAAAATCATATTTTTGAGCCATATTAAATAATATAGGGAAGTGCTTATGACATAATATTTCATGAAGAAAGTAGAAAGCAATCTTATTAAAAACATTTTGTTTTTCTAATATACACAGAGAAGGGATTTGAAGGGAAAGGAACCAAAATGATAACAATAGTTAATTGCTCCATGATAGTATGGGGGCTTTTAATTTTTCTTCTCTCATGCATTTTCAAGTTTTTCTATGATGAACAACAATGAAAGTTTATAAAAGGAAAAGGACATCTATCCTAGTGAATTATCACACTGTCCCTCGCCCTTCTTGGCTATCTCCTGTTTCTTCTTCCTTGACTTCATGTATGTTTTGATGAATATTAGTAAGACTGTAACGGATCCAAACCTGACATGTTTGAGCTGTTAGTCACAGAGTGGATTTGTTATCTTCAGATGGAAAGGGCTGGGCTCAGTGGTCTCTAAGGCTGCTTCTGATGCAAACGTACATAGGCTGACAGTATGTACATGAGTCCTTTGCTCCTGCAGGTACACCCAAGGCTGTGTATAGTTCCAGGCTGGCTATAAGGATAAGACTGATCATCCCTTTTATAAAGCTTTTTCTAAAAATTGTTTGAAAACCAGTACTGTATTATTAATAGTAAATTAATTGCAGCACATTCTACATAGCTATGTCTGTCTCAGTATCATGGTTGAAAACTACTGTATTTGAGGAACCAGTTCATTGATTTTGGGGGAATATTCATTAGTACACCACCTTCAAAGAATTCTTGGAGATCGGTGTGGCTGTCAAAATAAGGTTCGATGGTCGTTCCCTGTGAAGGAGCAAGCAGTCCTTCAGGTCTTTTCACCGTCTCGCCAAGCTCCAAGGATGTTCTCTAGTGTGCCGTACACCACAGGCTGGCAGACCACTGCACACAGGCCAAACTTGGCCCACTGCCTGTTTTTGTAAAAAAAAGTTTTATTGGAACATAGCCATGCTCATTCATTTACATAGTGTCTATGGCTGCTTTATTGTGGCAGAGTTGAGTAACTGCGACAGAGACTCTATGGCCTGCAAAGCCAAAGATGTTTACTCCTAGCCCATAACAGAAAAAGTATGCTGATATATGTGCCACATCTTCTTTATCCCTTCATCTGTTGATGGACACTTAGATTGCTTCCATCTCCTGGCTATTGTAAATAGAGCTGCAATGAACATTTTGGTACATGACTCGTTTTGAATTATGGTTTTCTCAGGGTATATGCCCAGTAGTGGGATTGCTGGGTCATATGGTAGTTCTATTTGTAGTTTTGGAATATTACTCAGCCATAAAAGGAAACGAAATTGAGTTATTTGTAGTGAGGTGGATGGACCTAGAGTCTGTCATACAGAGTGAAGTAAGTCAGAAAGAGAAAAACAAATACCATACGCTAACACATATATATGGAATCTAAGAAAAAAAAGAAAAAGTCAATGAAGAACCTAGGGGTAAGACGGGAATAAAGACATAGACCTACTAGAGAATGGACTTGAAGCTGTGGGGGGGGAGGGGTAAGCTGTGACAAAGTGAGAGAGTGGCATGGACATATATACACTACCAAACATAAAATAGATAGCTAGTGGGAAGCAGCCGCATAACACAGGGAGATCAGCTCGGTGCTTTGTGACCACCTAGAGGGGTGGGATAGGGAGGGTGGGAAGGAGGGAGACGCAAGAGGGAAGAGATACGGGAACATATGTATATGTATAACTGATTCACTTTGTTATAAAGCAGAAGCTAACACACCATTGTAAAGTAATTATACTCCAATAAAGATGTTAAAAAAAAAAAGTATGCTGATAGATCCACTAAGGTGGGGGAAGGTGGGGAACTTGGCAGTAAGTGTTGCCTGTAGGCTCCTTCCCAGGAAAAGTTTGGGAACTCGCTAAAGCCACTCCAAAGTCCTCTTTTGGTTTGAGAAATACGTATCTTACAAAATGACCCAATTTCTGCCAGCTTGATTTCTGAATTCTTTACCCAAGTTATTTAGAAACAGACTTATAATATTGGTAGCGAAAAATATTTTTAATTCTGATGTGGAAAAAACTACTAGACATATACAAAAAAGCAATGAGGAAGATCAGTTATTTTAAGTAAGTGCTGGGTTAGAAAGGAATCCTGTAAATTAGAGTGAGGTTTGCTCAATTTTTTTCTTCAGTGGTCAATTTTAAAATATTTTAAGTGTGAAAAAATTATAGAAAATTTAGGTGGAAAAAGGAGGAAATATATGACACAAATCACTGTTAAATTTTTGTTGTATTTCATCAACTAAATTTATATAGTTGTGGCCATAGTGTTTGTGTAGTTTTTTTTTTATTAATTTGTATTGGAGTATAGTTGCTTTACAGTGTTGTGTTAGTTTCTGCTGTACAGCAAAGTGAATCAGTTATATGTATACATATATCCCCTCTTTTAGATTGCCTTCCTATTTAGGTCATCACAGAGCATTGAGTAAGAGTTCCCTGTGCCGTACAGTAGGTTCTCATTAGTTGTCTTTTTTATACATAGTAGTGTATATATGTCAACCCCAATCTCCCAATTCATCCCCCCCCTCCTTCCCCCATTGGTATCCATAAGTTTGTTCGCTGTGTTTGTGTAGTTTTTGTGTCCTGCTTTTTTCACCTAAATTATATTGAAATCATTTTCCCAATTTAGCCTAACACTGGTTTTCACTTGATGTGGAATATTCCATGGCAGGTCTGTGTGATCATTCAGTGGTCACTCTAAGATCCGGCAGGTCAGGGTGCGACACCTGAGCTGCTTTCCTGTAGTTTCAGGGCCTACAAGCAGAAGAGCCAACACTTTTGTTTGTACTTGGCACAAAGCTCCCTCTCAAATACAGCCCAAGACTGTGGGGTTTCTTGTTGGGGTTTGTTACTTGTTTCAATTTCCTGGTTAAGGGAGAGAATTTAAAACTTAGTACAAAATGTAAAGTGATCATATTCTGTAGAAATGTGGAAGCAAAAGTCTCTTCTTGGTTTATTTCCATCCCGCCTTTTCTTTCTTTGTTTTTTGTGTTCAAGACAGAAGATTAACCTTTCTTGTTTCTAGTGCTTATTCTTAATAAGATATCAACTCTTTAACATAGTTGAATAATGTTTGGTGTGAAGGGTCATGAAGGAAAAGTGTCCACAGTTTGCCTAGTAGAGATGCATTTTACAAAACTGAGTAGAATTTAGAATGATGCGTGTTTTTTTCGGAACTGCAGGAGTTCTAAGAGACAGTTAGACCAGCCTCCCCAACCCTGTCTTTTTAGCAGAGAAGTAAACAAGCCTTACAAGAGTAAATGGCTAGTCCAAGTAACCCAGCTAGAGTGGTAGTTACCAGGACCGGAACCGAAATTTCTTGACTTCTGCCTTTGCTGTTATACCATGCTGCTTAAAAAAAAAAGTTTTATCAACCTGCTTTATTTCTCTGTTTTTTAAAAACATTTTGTGTTTTTGTGTTTTTGTTTTAAATGCACACACAGCTAAAGCTGACATAAGGATGGGCGCCAGAGCTAAGTTTTATGCTCTCGTGGCTAAAATCTACAGAAGAAATGCTTAGGATTTCAGAACTCACTTAATTTTACATTTTTCTAGAGATATGCTCTTTTAAGTGTTTTAAAAATTCTTGCTCTTGCCAAAGACACAGGGGTGTACTTATTTCTGAACAGAAGGGGGCCATCCAGTCGTACCCTTGAAAGCTTACAGGGTCTCTGAGAATTCAGTTCTGGTTAGTGCTACGTGGGAGTTAGTCTGGTTCAGATAGCCTAGAGCCACCCAGCAGGAAATTTGCCCTTTAGCAATAAATCTGGGGTAGGCCTAGCTTGACAGCAGCAGAGCCAAGAGCCTTGAATTGGAAAATTTAGGATTGGGGATGTAACCATCAACTTACCCTGAGGAAGGGCCACCAGTGACTGCTTTGAAGTGCTGAGGTGCTGGGGTGTGGGCGTGGCCATGGTGGTAAGTTCTGAGGGTGAGGGTGGGGGTGGGTTTTCTTCAGGGGAAAGTGGAAATCTGGGATATGTTTTCATATATTGAAAAGTCACTCTTTTTTCCTCTCTGAATTCATTTGGTTATTTTAAGCACACCAAAATGTTATTACTTATAAGTTAGTTTGTTCATACAGTTCTGCTTATTTGGAGACTTGAGAGCCTTGGGAGAAAAGGAGGATTTTTCCAGTAATCAGGATTTTTCCAGTAATCACTAAGCAAGTGTGATAGCCCTGACTCAGAGGGGAGGGAGGAGGAGAGGAGGGATAGAGAAGCACTTTAAGACATTTTAACTCATTCACTGACACTGAGGAGTGTTTAACTTACATTCATACCCAGGAACTAACTTATATTACTAGATCTGGGTCTTAGGGAAATATTTTGGGATCATATAGATTAATGACAACATACTTCATAAATAGTGTTCTGATCCATCCGTGAGTATATTGATTGTGTTTTTAGTAGCTGTGATATGAGTATTTGTGACTCATCTCTTTCTAGGTTAAGCTGGTAGGTGAGCAAAATGTCACTGGTCTTCATTCCACTTTCTAGCCCATATAAACTTTGTGTTTATGTTTTATGATTTTATGTTTTTCTTAAGGGGGACGAAGATAGCAAAAGCTAACAACAGCCAACTTTCTTCTTTGACAGGATTTGCTGATGCCACAGATTGCTCAGGTGGTTTGAATAGCAGTTCTCAGTCTTTGTACTTCTGCATTTAATCTTGTCTCCAGACACCAGCATTTGAGATTGTCATGTAACCTCTGCCTTATAGAAGGCTATTTAGTGTGGTCTTGCTGTTGGGAGAAAAACAACAGACAGTTTACACTACTTCCTATTTTTCATTTCCCACATTTTAAGGTGTCTACACACAATTAAAAATTATGTATCCATTGAAAGGAAATGGCCATATTTTTAGATACTGATTTTTAATAATCAGTGGGTTCAGTATGATTTTGGTGTGAATAGCTGTGCAAAAGAGCAGAGTAAAGATAATCCAAGAAGCCCCTGTTTTGTCATCTTAGAGATTGTAGGCACAAAGCGAGGGTAGAATCCAAAGTTGAGACCTGACTATGGGAAAGAAACAAGACAGAGCAGTCAATTCCAGAGGAAGAGCCCACGAGCATTCCCTGAGACAGATACTCCAGGGGGAGGTGGCCTTTTATGGACCTTTCCAGCCCTCTCCCAAGTCCCTAAAGAGTCCTACGTGGGAAATCACAGTAGTTTAAGTGGGGAAGGTTACAAAGGAGTCTCTTGAAAGGTGGAAACTCATCTTAAAAGAAGGTAATGGAAACACCCCAATATTGATTGTTAAAGGGGCGGAAATAGCAAAACAGATCATATGGTATGAACCATTAACAAAATATGGTTAGGTATCATTCTTATATACACAGAAAATTATTTGAAATAGTATACACCAAATGGTCAATTGCAGCTGATTATAGGAGATGTTTACTTTCTACATTGTCCATTTCTACATACTTTGAATTTTTACACGGGCTTATTATGCCCATAAAAGAATGTAAGCTCGACCAGGGCAGGGACCTCCTTTTTTCTTGTCTGCCACAGTACACAGTGATTGCCACAGGGTAGATGCTCAGTAAATACTTGTTGAATGAATATTACCTTTGTGCAGGGAAAATACTAGATGGGGGCAGGGGGAGGAAAGATGCAGTGCAGTGCAACTCAAAGGCTTTTGAAGGTGGAAAACCTAAATATTACATTAGACCAGGCCAAGGACCTGCCATCCAGTGTCAAACTATTTGTTGTTCTTGAGTAAGTTGTTACTGATTTTATTTCTAAAAAATAGAAGGACTTTCCACTCAGCCCTTTTCCTTGGTATTTCCCAGAAAGTTTTAAAATTAAGTACTCTGTCAGGACTTTTTTCCAGGCTGTGAGGAGGTTACAGGGCAAGGGGAGAAAACTCCTCCAAGGGACTTTTGAAAAAGGCATTTGCTCTGCCAGTGAGTTGGTTGTTCCTCAGGGCCAAGGAATCCAGGCACAAGCCACATGTCAGCCAAGAACTCGGAGGAAATCTCAGTTTGCCTTGTCTTATTCATCTTTCCTGGTGGGTCTTGCCTTCTCTTTTCCCCCTTAGCTCTAGCCATTCTCTTTGTCTTTGTGGTAGCTGGAGAGAGAGCTTGGATTCCATGTTTCCAAACTTCCCTCCAAGGAAATCCCCCTGGTTAGAAAATGCATTGACTGCTTGTATGTCATCTCTGGTGCCAAAGAGAAAATGGTGTATTTGTTTGTTTTCTTTTGCATTTGAATACATTTTGCTGTGTGTCAGGAATAGTTTGTGGAAGAAAATATGACCCTGGGAGACAGTGATTGGGGCTTTGGGGCTTTACCCTGGCTGCTTTCCCTACGTGTGCTACCTGTCACCTGCATTGACAACCTGTGCTGCATAGTGACTTGCCTGACACTCTCCTTGTGCGTGGTGGCTGCCAAAGTAGGCCTTTCCGCTTCCACAGGTGCATTTGACCATTTACTTGTAACAGTATCATTTCTAGCTGAGAGGTAAATTTAGTAAAAATACGTGACATTTCAAAAAGAATTAGTTTAAATATGTTGGATATAGCTGCTACTAAATTTTTTGGAAATTATTAAGTGAAAATAAATTCTTTGGAAATTATTAAGTGAAAAAAAGTAGTAGAGCCATATTTCTATTTATTAGTAAGTTCAGTGTCTCTGTGGAAACATGTTTTTGATTTATATTAGTCTAGCATTGTTTCTGAGCAGATATACATTGTTGGACCTGATTTATTTTCATTTTCTTCCATGCTCATAATATTTAAGGTACCTGTAGGTTTTATTTGGTTAGCTTTGTTTATTATATTAATTCATAATATAGTTTGAATTTATTTTAACCATTGCAGTGATTTAAAACTATAATATTCTGGGATATAAATATGGTAATAGAAGCATGATAATTTTATACTTAAGCAGGCCTATTTTGTGACTTGAAAACCAAGCAGCACTTTAGGAGCTAGGCATTAATGAATTTAAGCCAGCAGTTTACTTAGTCTGCATATCCAGGTGATCAAAAAAGATCATTATCTATGTTGTATGGATAAATTATGAAATAACACAAATTATTTGGTGGGGGGAATCCACATTAGAAACATTTTTATGTTGAGTACTGAGAGTTTATTCTAAAACAGGGATTTCTGATTAGCCAGCTAGAAAGTTACTGCCCTAGAATTCAGAAGGAACTACTATAAAATGTTGTGTTAAATTCTGAGTCAGTACCCCTGCTGGCACATAACGAACTGAGATTTCCAGCTAAGGGAATTAGAGGTGGATTCCCTGAAGGGGCGGAGCTCCAAGGAAAAGGAACTGTATTCTTTAAATGTTACTCACACTACCATTTAGAAACTGGCTATTTGAGTACTTTGACCGCCAGTGTGGGTATACTTCAGTCTGTGCAAATCTCTCTGGGATCTCTTAGACCTCTTTTCTAGTCAGCTGGGACTCTCAGAATTAAAGCAAGTTTTAGTTTCTTTTTTATGGAAAGAATGACAACTTCTCTCTCTCGTAAGGTACGTTTCACCTTTCTTGGTAGAGTGTTGTAACAGATTTGAAACAGAAACAGTGTAATGAACTGGAAAGGACCACTGCCCTTACTGTCCCCCTGGCTCTAGAGAGGGTGTTGCGGACTCCGGCACGTACAGGAGCGAGGCAGGGCACAGGTGTGAGCAGGGGGCCAGGGTTGGCATCGTTCGTACTCAGTACTGCACCCGGCACGTGGGAGTTGGGAAGCACATGCCCTTCCAGACGGCCCAGCCAGGTGTTGCTGTGGGGTTGCAGGCCCAGTGTTGCTAAATCTTCTGATATTCAGAGGAGATGCCAAAATAGGTGTCTTTATGTGAAATCTCACAGTTCCACAACATTTATTTTTGCATCATGTGGAGGAGAGTGAAACAAACATGTTCATGGGCCGGATTGGCTCACCAGTCTGTAACCTCTGCACCTGACCCTTCTGTTACTCTTGTATTTTGTTCCATCCCCCACTGACCCCACCAGTCAAAAACTGAACTCCTGCAGGAAGGACTTGTAGTTAGGGGCAATCTGGTAATTCCCATGCACGGATCTGCCATGTATTGATGGGAACTTTTTGCCTTCTCCTGTCCTTGAGTTCCGTGTGCTCCTGGAAAACATGCACCTGTTGACAGTGCCCCTCCAGAGTCAAAGACTGCCATCTTTTTTGTTGCATCCTCACACCTGACCGTGAGGCCTTCAGACCACTTAGAAGGAGAGGGGACAGCCTTATGGTAAGAAGCGTAGTTTGGGTCTCTGGTGTTCCTCAAACCATACGGTATAGAGGCCTCCTGTGTCTAAGGCAGGTGACTTACTCCACACCAAGGTGTTTTTCTGCCGTGTTCTTGGAGCATAAAATACACCGAAACAGGGGACATGGACAGTGGTTATTTGCAGATTTCACAGACCAGCCAGTTTAGAATCTGGACCTCCCAGCACCATCCCCTGTAACGTGTGTATACTGTCAAGGCTGATGTCAGAGCGATGCCTGCTCTCTTCTTTTACAGGGAGCCCGGGCAGGGCCATAAACTGCAGCTCTAGAATCTAGATTTAGACAAACTGTTGCTTTGATGGGAACTGATGAATGAGAAGTACAGGTAGTTGATGTAGATTTAGGAACTGAGGTGTCTTCTACTTCAGAAAATTAAGTTCGCCTTCCTTGGAGTGACCTAAAAAGTTTAGGAAGTAAAAGAGTTGGGTTTTCCCTAAGGCTTTCAGATTATTTCTGAAACTGGCCTGTGACATGGGCAAATCTAAGAGTAACAGTGAATGTTGAAAAGCCATGGAAAGCAAATTAACAGCTTCCTATTTTGAAATAACTTTTCTCCCAATCATAAAATGATAATTAAAATGTTAAAAATAAGCTGTTGATTACTTCCAATTTTGAAAATAAAGAAGAGGTGGCCACTATCTTTTTTTTTTTTTTTTTGAGGTATGTAGGCCTCTCACTGCTGTGGCCTCTCCCGCTGTGGAGCACAGGCTCCGGACGCACAGGCTCAGCGGCCATGGCTCACAGGCCCAGCCGCTCCGCGGCATGTGGGATCCTCCCGGACTGGGGCACAAACCCGTGTCCCCTGCATCAGCAGATGGACTCTCAACTACTGCGCCACCAGGGAAGCCCCACTATCTTAATGTATATCCTCTCAGTCTTTTTTTCTCTTGCATACATACATATTTTCACAAAACGAAGCTCATACTACGTATAATGTTTTGTAATTGTCTTTTTCACTGACTATATCATGAGCATTCTCCCATGTCATTGAATATTCTTCCTCAGTGGTTTTTTTAAAAATTAATTTGTTTATTATTTTTTTGGCTGTGTTGAGTTTGTTGCTGCATGTGGGCTTTCTCTAGTTGCAGCGAGCGGGGGCTACTCTTCGTTACGGTACACGGGCTTCTCATCGCGGTGGCTTCTCTTGTTGCAGAGCGTGGGCTCTAGGCACGTGGGCTTCAGTAGTTGTGGCACGTGGGCTCAGTAGTTGTGGCTCGCAGGCTCAGTAATTGTGGCACACGGGCTTAGTGCTCCGCACCATGTAGGATCTTCCCAGGCCAGGGCTTGAACCCATGTCCCCTGCATTGGCAGGCGGATTCTTAACCACTGTGCCACCAGGGAAGACACCAATGGTTTTTAATGGTGGCATGTCAGTCAGACACATGAATATACAATTTATTTAGCCACTCTTCTGTTGAATATTTGTGTTCCTGCTTTTTTTTTTCTTATTATAAATAATGCTGCAACAAACACACTTTTACACAAATCTTTGTGTGTATCTCCAGTGTGGGAGAGGGATGATGTATTAACAGATATGAACATTTTAAATACTTTTTTGATACAAAGTATCATATCTGACCACCTCTTTTAAGGACCTTATTAAAAATACTAGTTCATGGCACCCATAGCTTTATTCTTAAAGGGCTTCAAGAAGTCAGTTTTCTATTCCGTGAATGGCCAGTGAAATCCTCTAGATTTCCTTTCCTCCTCTGTGTTCCTTAATGAAAATGAATGTGTTTGACAGATTAGGGAGCAGAGACATAAGGTACTTTGTATTATGGTTTCACCTAGCAATCAGGTAATCAGGCTGTTGCTTATTTTTGGATACATGTGCCTGGTAAGCAATTGTAGTAACCACAGTGAGACCTGAGGCAGCTTCATTTCCTTATTTCCAAAGCTGTGGTTTATAGGATATACTAGAGCAGCTTCAAGTCAGTGTAGGCCTCACTTAAGACGAAAGACATTCATGTTTTTATGTGAATGACCCATGCTACCCAGCCTGTCAGGGTGAATGATCTGGAAAGGGGGGAAGGGAAGGAGTTGGTGGAGAAGGTGAACAGTATTTCTTCTGGGGACAGAGCTTTGATTTATGAGCTCAGTTTCCTGCATAGACAGCTGTGTGGTCCCTAAACAAGTTTTGTCTTGTATGATTAACGTATGCCAGGGGATCTCCTAATGGAATTAGGTACGTAGCGAGATAAAGCAGTTGCTCTTCGTTCAGTCTTTTTTTTTTTTAAACATCTTTATTGGAGTATAATTGCTTTACAATGGTGTGTTAGTTTCTGCTTTACAACAAAGTGAATCAGTTATACATACACATATATTCCCACATCTCTTCCCTCTTGCATCTCCCTTCCTCCCACCCTCCCTATCCCACCCCTCTAGGTGGTCACAAACCACCTAGCTGATCTCCCTGTGCTATGTGGCTGCTTCCCACTTGCTATCTATTTTACATTTGGTAGTGTATATATGTCCATGCCACTCTCTCACTTTGTCCCAGCTTACCCTTCCCCCTCCCCATATCCTCAAGTCCATGCTCTAGTAGGTCTGTGTCTTTATTCCCGTCTTCATTCAGTCTTTTCATGTGCACCTGCCTTCCTGATAAGCAAATGCCCCTTTACCCCTGTCTCCTTCAGCCACTACTGAAACTAAAAATCTGGCGGCCTGCTGTAGATAGGTTGTTTCCAGAGCCTCATATATCATAACGCTAACCCTGTTCTAATCTAAGCACTGAGGAAATGGACACAGAGCGAGGGTTAGAGACATGGTCTTGGAAGGGTTGGAAGAAACTTTAGAAATACACTTCCAGCTTCTAATTTTAGAGCACCGCCAGTCCCTGGCTTCAGAGAACTTTTAGGCTCTTTAGAAATAAGATATATACACAGGAAAATATTAAAAACCAAAACAAATGTAAAAACAGCACAGGGAAATGGTTTAGTGCCAAACCAGAAACACCAACAGTAAGGGCTTTCAGATTTCAGAAGGAGAGGGAAATCAGCACCTCATGGTGGAGAGTTTGGTTTTTGTTTTTATTTTTTAAGTGGGTCTCGAATGAGTGAGACTTGAAAATTGGAGGCCATTCCTCCAGGAGGGAGGGGTGGTATAATTAAAGGCAGAAGATGTCTGGAAACAAGGAGTGGGTCATTTTGGCTGGTATGATGGGTTTGTGAAAAAAACTAATCTTTCAGTCACTTGGCTGTATCGTTTGAAGGTGACCTTCTGAAGCCCCTTTTCTTACGTGGTAAGCAGCACTCTTAAGTTCTGTGTTGTCATGCAAGGCCTACAGCATCTCTGTCACAGCTTCTTAGAGCTCAGAGATAACCAGCAGAGCCGAGGCTCCTTATCTTCCTGAGGGCCTCATGGGGTCAAGCTGGCAACCCATAGAAATATACACTTAGGTCGTCTTCTGGAATGGGTATGGAGTCATCCGTAGGTGAAGTCCTGGCTGAGAAAAGGTCTCCCTCTTTTTCGCAGGACTTGCTTCCTGGGGCAGTTTCCTGCCCCGAAGTCTTAAAGTTCTTCTGTGTTCTCAGTCAGGCCTCATAAAGCCTCAGGCTTTATAAAAACATGAAGGTACTGGCTCTACACATTGGAGACTTTTAAACTTTCAATGAAGTCATAGCACTGTGGCTGTAATTCAAGTAATCCACAAAGATAAGGATTACAAACACTTAGACATAAATATCTCCCTACCTTTTCAGATGCTTAACAATACCTCTTTCAACTAAAAGCTGACACTTGAATACTGTACTTTGTTTTACTACCAGGTGTGCTTCAAGATGCTCGAAGATATTTTTCTTACTTAGCCTGCCTTGAAAGACGCAGGTCTGAGCTTCATTCTTTTGGTCAGCTAGGAAACTACCCCTTATTAACATGTAACTTTTTCCCTTAAAATTAAATAATTAGCAACCGTTTACATTATAGCGTACCTTAGCTGGGTGGAATGAGGGAGGAGATGAGGTAGAGTTGAGGTTTGGAGTGGGTGAGAGCGTTCCTCAGCTTGGCAGTTTTGCTCTGAAGTCAGCTGGGCCGGCGAGTGGAGCCCTGAGGAAGGGCTGCTCCAGGGGCCCCACCTCTTGCTTGTGAGTTAGGTGCTCTGCTGGCGTTTAGAGGTAGCTTACAAGTTTAGAAGTTGATTTAAAATTTTATCAGTAAAGTGGAGTAAAGTGGCTCGGAAAGGTGCCTGGACCTAACAGGTAACATTCTGAGTTGATTAGACCCCTGGTTTGTCTGATTGGGCCCAGATAGACATATTTATTGGACACATAGACTCCAGCTTTGCTGTGGGCCCTGTCTGTATCCCAAGTGGCAGCGCTACTGGAC
The DNA here is from genome assembly GCF_964374135.1 of Grampus griseus. Classification (NCBI taxonomy): domain Eukaryota; kingdom Metazoa; phylum Chordata; class Mammalia; order Artiodactyla; family Delphinidae; genus Grampus; species Grampus griseus. The sequence continues at coordinate 163,615,796 of NC_139017.1, read as the reverse complement.
AGCCTTCGTAAGGGTGACTAGCGCCACGGGAGTTGGGCAAGGAGGGAGTATGTTTATTTCCTGCCGAAGCCTTGGTTCGGTTTGGTTAAGATCTGTCTGACCCATTATTTCTCTTTTTTGGATGAGTTTATAGTTCTGCTGGGGGAAAGTTCTCTTTTCTCCCTTAATCTTCTATTGTGTAGGGAGGAGAATAGGATTTAGCTCTGATAAATGGATTTGAGCTTGGAGATGAAATTTTTTCCTGCTTTCTTTTGATTCCTATTTACTGAAATTAGTTTCAAGGGTTATAAACTGTTACTTCTGCCTCATTTTCTTCCTGGCCACGTGCTTCAAATTTAGGTTGCAGCTATCGACACTTTAGTAAAATCCCATGAATACATTTGAAGATTTTGCATTAACCTCTTAACACCATTTAATCAGTACTTCTTGGTGTTTCACAGCAGTAAATTATATATCTGCATTTTACCTAGTAAGTATTGACCTTCAGCACAAAAGGGTTAAGTTTACCATTATGACAAGTAGTAGTTATCTGTCTAATAAATGCCCCTGGCACTTGACTGGCTCGATTCAGTTCGACTTACTAATTCATGTAATTCTTTAAAAACTCATGTATACATTTTTTTATTGAGCATATGCAGAGATTGGTAGTACAGTACATCTGTGCAGTGTAATATTATGCAGCAATTAAGTTGTTTGTGAAAAGTTTCTAATAGTGTGGAAAGGTGCTTAAGATATGTAAACTATACATGTGATACCCTCTCAGCAATATGAAAAATGTTTACATGTGTTAAGAAAGAGAAAGAAAAAGACATACAGAAATGAAGTAAACCAAATGCAAATAGTGGTTCTGTCTGGATGAAAGGATTATGAGTTATTTACATGTTTATTCTTTATACTTTTCTGTTGTATGCAGTTTTTTATTTTGACTGGGTATCACTTTTGCAATAAAAACATAAATCCAATAAGGGTTTGTAAATCATTTTACCACCTACCTCAGTTAAGATTTAAAATAGTGAACGTTCAACATTAAATTAGTGCTTTCTGCAGAGAGACAATGAAAAGTTTCCCCTAATAAATTTTAAAAGTTACTGAGAATTTACCATTTAGCACATTAAGTTATCTTACATGTTGTTATGCAGTTTCCTATAGACCAGTGTTCCTTAAACTGAGGAATGCTGTGTTAACTAACAGGTTTGCTGCAACCGTTTGGAAAACAGTCATTCAGAGTTTTACAGAACCAGTGGCAACAGTTATGAAAATCCTGAAGCATTTTAATTCTGTGCCTTGTGAACTTAAGTTATTTAATTTTTGAAAATAAGCTTTTTATTGAAGTATAACACACATCCACAAAAGTGCTCAAATCTTAAGTGTACAACTTATGAATTTTCAAAAAGTGAACACACCCTTGTAACCACGTCACTTAATTTTAACCACGTCACTTTATTTTTCTTGTATTGTGCTGCTATATGTCTTTGATAAAATTTTCATAGTTCTACACACAAAAAATATTGTTTAGTGTTCTGCGATCTCCAGAAGTTACACTCTAGATATTTTTGCACACTTTGCTCTCCTAACTGCACTAACTCCTTGGTTTTTTTACATTTTTCAAAGAACTCTAAAGTTTCATTCAGAAATTGTTATTCTTAGTTCATGGTAGGAAATTTGGCTTTTATAGGTTAAAAACTCTAAAAAAGTAATAACTTCAAAATTCTTGACATCTAGACTTCGCAGATTTAATTTTTCTTTCATTCCCAACTGCGGCACATGCTTTGCCCCAGTGGCTGGTTGTGTGGAACTTGATTCCTGGGCCTCTGCATATGATACAGCTTAGGTTGCTAATCTGAAGGAGTAGATCAACAGCCAGTGGTAAGTGTGTCAGGCCTAGAAATCCTAGACCAAGCTGGGAGGAACTTCAGAGATCGTTTGCCTCAGATGGGGAAACTGAGTCCTGAAAGGTTATATGCCTTGTCCAGGGTCGCAGAGCTGGCTCCAGAGCTGAGTCGAGAATCCTGATCCTATACCCCGTTTCTAAACTTTGCTAAGTCCCTAGTCTCTTCTTAAAGCTCATCCTTTTTACTAAAAAGGCAGCCCTCGGGCTGTGAAACCGACTTCTCAAAAAAGATAAATTACCTAACACATTTTTCAGCCAAACTTCTTAATGAGGATAACCTGACAGCATCGACCTGTTTTAGAAAATATCCCTTGGGTAACTTCGGGTGAATGAGTGACGGTGTGGGGATGGTATAAATGCCAGTCGGTAATTGTTTAGAGCAGTTCCAGGAGTACATTCAACTGGAATAACCCTGGCAATAGGGAAAGTGTGGCATGATGTGCATTTGTGACGCTTCCCTGGGGAGCGAGCTGTGTCAGGAGACCCGGCAGCTCTTCTGGAACAGAGTCTCTAGTCCGTGTTCCCAGGCACTGGACAGGGGGACTGGCTGCTGGGCCTGGGAGCTAACCGTTGATGTTTCATGACTTTTTGGTTTTGAGATTTTGTTTCAATTGGCTAAAGGTAAGACAGGTAAATAAAGCTGCTCTTTGGTTTTCTAAGGAATGCCAGGCAACCGATATATGTATTTAGGAAGTGTTGATCACTGTGATTGATGGGCCCTGGGGGTTTAGTGCTTCATAAAACGTATCTGTAAGGGCCTAGTCTATGGACCTGGCAGTTCCAAGGAGAGATCACCATTGCCCTCCAGAATTCTTGGTTCTGTTGGTGTGTTGGATTAGTGAAATGCACAAGAGTCTCTTCAGAGCTAACTGACTTTTGCCTACTGTAAGTTTGTAGGAAAAGGTGTCTTCTGAGTCTCACCTGGCAGTCATCCTTGGCCTGAACTTGAGTGCCGTTCTCCTTGGTCTAATCTGCCAGGTCCCTTCTATCCTTTCTCATCCTGTTCCCAGAGTACAAGCCTTCCTCAGAGGCCAGACTGATTGCTCTGCCTCCAAATGCCTGTGGCTGTTGCTACCTTTGAGCTTTTGAGCATGTTTTCCCCTTGTTTGGAATGCCTTCTCCTCCCCTTCTACTTCTCCAAATCCTGCCCAACTTTTGAGGCCCAACTCATTTCCCATCTTCTCTCCTCAGAACTCATGCGACACTTCTCCCCATGCCATGCTGTGGCTGATAGAGCCACAGTTTGGCCTGCTGGAGAAGAGAGTGGAGTCTAGAGCTAGGCTGCCTGTGTGACCTTGGGCTGGAACCTTTCCTGAATCTAAATTTCTTCATCTGTAAAAATGGGACTAATAATTGCCAAGGTTATTCAATTTAGCTCATAGTTGTACAGATTAAATGCGTTCATACCATTAAAACCTATGGAACAGTGCCTGGCATGTAAGTTCTCATTAAATATTAGTTACTCCCTTTAGCATGTTTTTAACCATGGCCTTCCTGTATTATGGTTTAATCATTTTAAATGTCTGTTTATCGGCCTCTAGTGCAATTGTAAAGTCCTCTCATGAAGAAGGGGGCTTAACTTTATATTCTTTGTTGACCCTTTTCAGTCCTACATGTGCATATAATAGCTCCCCAGTACATATCACTTAAAGTGAAACTATTACTGCATTAAAGAAAATAGATGGAACAGGAGTAAGGAATTGAAAAGATAAGCTTCATTTCACAGATTGAGTTTTCTTATGATTCGTAGATCATGTAATTTGTACCTTTTTTCATTGTTGCTGAGTCTAGTGAGCTCTTCTGTCACAGTCACCACAAGTGTGAACATCATTTAGCAAGGATGCTAGCAGTTTCAGGAGGCTGCCTCAGACACTGTTTTCTTCTAGGCCCATGGTGGGAGGGAATCTCAGACAGTAGACTCTGATCTATCAGGATATCTCAAAGCATGTGGGTCCTGAGCTGGTTGTTATTAGCATATCTCCCTTGCTGAGGGGCATGGGGAATTCACCAGTGGAGAGGGGACCGTGCCCTTCAGGCACCCTCCCTCTGCCTTCCCCTCCTCCTTTATTAGCAGCTCAGATACTCACAAGCACCATCTTCACCTGTCAGTGTTCACAAATATTTGGGGGGAATCAAAAGTTACCCTCTGGTGGGAAGGGGGAGACCCAGGCAGAAGCACTGATTCAAAGGCTGATTGCAGACGGGAGTTGTGTTGATGTCAGGAGCTGCTGGCAGGGTGCTCCACCAGCCACCCAGCAGTCAGGGACTTCAGCCAGGGTCTGCCACAGAGCCCCCGGGTTGGCCTGTCAGTGATGAAGATGCTGTGTTTCTCCTTCTCCTAGGCTGGAACAAGACATTAAAAAGTTAAAGGCCGACCTGCAGGCCAGCAGGCAAGTGGAACAGGAGCTCCGCAGTCAGATCAGCTCCCTCTCGAACACCGAGCGAGGGATCCGCTCAGAAATGGGCCAGCTCCGGCAAGAGAATGAGCTGCTGCAGAACAAGTATGTGCGCCTTGTGGGCCTCTGGCCGTGAGTCAAGCAGCCTCGCATTGCTCTTGTTTCCAGGGATTGGAGCACAAGGCTCATGACGACAAAGGGATCTAGCAGAGGGTTTTTTTTTTTAAACAAAATGTTTAAAATATTTAATGTAGGACCAGATATTCAATATGTTATAAAATCTATAAAAACTTATTTCATTGCAGCCAAACAGTTTATTAATATTACTATTCTGTCTTCTCTCATTTAATAAGTTCTTCTCTTAGTTTAAAATAGTTATTGAGCTTTTTGACAATATGAGTAAAATTGACAAGAAGTATTTCTGCCACAATTTGAAACTCTTGTTCCCTTGAGTGAACATTTCCAGAGGATTAGACTCTATCTCCTTGTTTTCTGGAACTAAAAGATGATGTTGAACTTGATTTTATTTGAAGAGGCAGACAAAAAGCTAGCTCTTCTGCATGAATTCTTTTATGCTTTCCATTAATTCATTCTGGAATTACTTCTTGACTCAATGTGGGTCTGTCTTTTTTTTTCATCTCTAAACAGTGTGTGTCTGGGGTAGTGATTACTGTTACACGTGCTGAGCTTTCTGGGCTTTTCCTTGAAAGAGCAGTTCTTCATCATTTTCAGGGAATGTAGCTCAAAAGCTAGAGCATTATAGGCAAATAACCTCTCCATTGCTTCTGACTCACGTATGTATGTGATGGCTCTAGCATTATTACATAGAGAACATCTTACCTTACATTGATACATTGAGAGAAACTCACCTTATATTGATATGTAAAGTTGGGGGTGGTAGTAGCAGGGAAGGGAATGTGGCTGAAATTTTTATCTGAAATTAAGCATCCTGTGATTCTAACTACAAGATCTATTTTGGGATACTCTGAGAAAACATCTCCCAGCTGGAAAGGAAAGGCTGCAGTAGGCTGCAGCATATTGTATTCAGGCAGAGAAAGACCTTCCCCTCCTACCCTTTTCCTCAGTTTCAATGGATCTGGTTCAGCTCTTCCTTGGTCTCAGACTGAAGTTCTTTCAAGGTGCTTTGGGGCAGTAGAATTAGTTCTACAGTTATCTTTTCCTCTGATAGAAACTTGTTTTATCCTATTTTCTGGATTACCTTCTGTAGATCACTTACATTAATAAAGCAGAGGCTAGGTCCAATTCTGTATCTTGTAAGGCAGCTTGTTTATTGGCGTTTAGGAATTGTTAAATAATAATACAATGTATTTTCCTTGGACACTCCGGGAATTGACATTTATGATTTGCTGTTCAAATCTCCTGTTTGCTTTGGCCTCAAAATGACAAAGAGGAGCCATGTTTCTCCAGGGTTTATATTGGACGTTTCTAATTGTAAAACTTTGTATGACAATCATTTCCATATAGGTTACATAATGCTGTGCAAATGAAGCAAAAAGATAAGCAGAATATCAGCCAGTTGGAGAAAAAGCTAAAAGCTGAGCAGGAAGCCCGAAGTTTTGTAGAAAAGCAGTTAATGGAGGAAAAAAAAAGGAAGAAGTTAGAAGAAGCTACTGCTGCCCGGGCTGTTGCATTTGCTGCTGCGTCTAGGTATGTTGATGTCACCTGAGTGCTTAATCCAAGGTTGGCTTTCCTTGGACTGAGAATGGGAATTTGATGCCTTGGGCAGGACTGGAAATACAAAATCATGCATGGATGGATTGCTTTTAAGTACTGTTTTATTAGCTGGTTTAAACCCCATCTGTGCAAGCTTATGCTGTCATGACAACTTCATCCCTCAGTGACCTGCTGTCTAAAGTGGGATGAGGGAATCTCCATGCCTCCCACACCTGGGAGGCAAAATTCTGCTCAAAAAGGGATTTCCAGCCACTTTCTGTAAGACCGATAATTACTAAATGCTTTGAGGGAACCAATCTGGACTTTTGTTCCCTTTGTAGAACTGTCATTATGCTCTACTCTTAGTTGTGTGTTTCTGGTGTTTTTAATCTTAAAATGGAAGAAAGATAAAATCTTGGTCCCCCAAGCACTGTGTACTGACTGCTCATGTCTTTGTTGGACATCAGCAGACTGTCAAATGACCTGGAAAAGATGGGGAAGAGAGTTAAGAGCCTCTTTTTCTTCCCTTCTGTCTCTCTCTCTTTTTGGCTTCTACTTCACTTTTTCTTTTTTCTTTGTTTTCTTGACTGGTGAAGTTCATCTGCATGGTGGGGGTCAGTTATGGGTTTACAGATGTAGGGGAGGGTAAATTATTATTTATTTAAGTTTCTATCCCTAAATTTGTATCTATGTAATATAATTCTACTTTTTGCTTTTTTGTATTTGTCATGTTAATAGCCTTCTTTTGGGTTCTGTCATTTGTAGAACAATTGGTGAACCATCATTTCATCTTTTAGGAAATAGCAGCGGGAGAGAGAACTCTTTCTCCTGCGTGATCCTGCCTTCCCCCAGCAGACTCTGTACTGCAGATGGCTGAGCTAACTTGGCCCGTTAGCATCTATACGGATTCACGAGACCATTTACTAACCTGCTTAGGATGTCGGGGGGGGGTGGGGGGGGTTGTTTGTTCACTCATTTAAAGATTTGTGAGCGTTCCTGAAGCACTTACATTTGCAGGAGATTTTCCTGAACAGTCATCTGGTGTGGCTTGTGCTCTCCTTAATTCATCCAGCAGTTACTCTTTCTCAAAATATCCCTGAGGAGGATATGACAGTTTCTTAACCATATTGTTTAGTGTCTCTTATGCTTGAGAATCAGTACATTGATTTCAGTCTCTACCCTTAATTTCTTTTGCTTTTGGTTAAGCTTATTGCCTTTGGTCTTATCCTTGGATGGTCCTTGTTTGCCATCATTTATGTAGAGGCTGTTTTTATTCTTAAGTGTATCGCAAGGCTTTAGTCTCTCACTGGGCCTTCCTTTTTGTAGGCAAAGGACACCTACCTTCTCCACCAGGCTGTTTCTGAAACCTAAACAGTTCACCAGCTTTGGACTGGCCATTGCCATCATCTTTTTAAGTTTGTCCTTATTATAGCCCTGAGAAGGAACCTAATGCTGCTCCCTTCTTTTTCTTTTTACTCCAATCTTGTCAAAACTTCATGACTAAAGAAAGGTGACCTTCCCAGCGCACAGTCCCTCAAAAGTGAAAATGTTTGTTAACTCACTGCCCTCTGCTGGAGACAGCACATGTCTGGTTTTCTCTTGCTCAGCTTGTGTGCCTTGTCTCAACTCATATGGCCTGATGGGAAGCTTGCTGGATTGGCAAGGTGGAAAAACCTCAGTTCTTATCCCAGTTCTGTGACCTGCAAGCTGGGTGACCTTGAACTAGTATTATATCTGAGTAGCTTCAGTTTTCTTCTCTGGAAAATAGGATAATAAACCCTACCCCAGTAAAGAAGGAAGTGTGGGTAAAGTACCTAGCTTGGCACCTGGCTCATATTAGACACCCAATTAATAATTATTTTAGATCATTTTTGAAATTATAAAGAACAGAGAGAATGAGCAGACTGAGCCAAAAGCTACAATCTGACTCTGTGGAGTATAAGAAAAATATCAGTCCTGCAGTATAGTTAAACCTATAGTCTTTTAAATCCTCTTTTTCCCTTCTCTTCTTTTTCATAAGGGGAGAGTGCACCGAAACCTTACGGAATCGGATCAGAGAATTAGAAGCAGAGGGCAAGAAGCTCACAATGGACATGAAGGTGAAAGAAGACCAGATCAGAGAACTAGAACTGAAAGTTCAGGTAAAGGAGGAAAAACAGACTTCATCACGCTTGAATTCCTCTTCCGTGTTAGGTTTGTGCTCTGTGCTTCCGTATAGAGATGGTGCCTTCTGATACAGACCAAACCCCATTGCATCTGAAAATCTCTGTATGACCAAAAGAAGCTCTCACCTGTCCAGCTCATTCAAGTCATATTTAGTTTATCTGGATTCTAAGACAAGCCAGAAATGTTAATGGTCCTTGACGTGTTTTATACCAGAACTTGACTTACGGGAGATTCATTTCACTTTTTCAGGTTATAGGCCAGATTAGTGTGCTTTGGAACGTATGCACCTCTTCTTAGCCCTAATTCTCTGTCCATCGCCAGGGAATGGACCATTTTGGATGGCTCTCAGCTTCACAGATGGCCACTCTAGGCAATGCATGGGGAGGAAAGCTGCCAGTGCTGTGGACATAGCCAGTTTTGGGGCTGTGTGTACCTTAGCCAAGTATTTGGTGGCGTTGGGTCTTCAAAGGGATGTTTAAGGCTAATGTTATAAGTTGTAAAGTTACAGTAATTTTGAGTCACATGGAGCCCATGAGAAATTAGTGGCAGGTCAGTGGGGTAGAATAGGTGACCCAGAGACAAAGCCTAAATTAGTGTTCAGTGAAGGTGGCATCAGAAATGGATGGAGGGCTTCCCTGGTGGCACAGTGGTTAAGAATCCGCCTGCCAACGCAGGGGACACGGGTTCGAGCCCTGGTCCAGGAAGATCCCACATGCTGCGGAGCAACTTAAGCCCATGTGCCACAACTACTGAAGCCTGCATGCCTAGAGCCCATGCTCTGCAACAAGAGAAGCCACCGCAGTGAGAAGCCCGCACACCACAATGAAGAGTAGCCGCCACTCACCACAACTAGAGAAAGCCCGCGCGCAGCAACAATGCAGCCATAAATAAATAAATTTATTAAAAACAAAAAAAGAAATGGATGGAACAGCAAGGGTTAGTCAGTGAAAGGCTGAGGAACAGCTAGACAACGGGAAAAAATAAAATGAGATGCTCATCTCACATCACACAAAAATAAATTCCAGAGGAATAGTTGAATCCAGGGAAAAAAACCATTTTGTTTTAAATCACAAAGTGAAAAAAAAAATGAAAAAATCAATTGGGGTGGGTACAGATATTGCAACAAATATTATAAAAAAAAGAATTAGGGGGCTTCCCTGGTGGCTCAGTGGTTGAGAGTCCGCCTGCCGATGCAGGGGACATGGGTTCGTATCCCGGTCCAGGAAGATCCCACATGCCGCGGAGCGGCTGGGCCCGTGAGCCATGGCCGCTGAGCCTGCATGTCCGGAGCCTGTGCTCGGCAACGGGAGAGGCCACAACAGTGAGAGGCCTGCATACCGCAAAAAAAAAAAAAAAAAAGAATTAATACCCTCAATATGTAAATAGCTCATAAAGATTGCTAAGAAAAGCTCAAATACACAGAAAGTAGGCAAATTATATGAACAGATAATTCACAGAAGAAATATAAATGACTGATAACAATGTAAGAATATATCCTCATCTGTCACCAAAGACAGATAGATTAAAATTGGATATCACTTATCTCTTGTGAAATCAGCAAAGAATTTTTAAATGCTAATATCAACCTGGGTGAGGATACAATGAAATAGGCCTCGTATGTTGCTGGTGGAAGTGTAACTTTCTGGAAAGGTCACGTATTTTTAAAAAATATTTTCCTCAGACTCCGGCCTTGAGGTAAATATTTAAAAGTCTCACCAATGATTGATATACAGAGATGTTCATCATAGTGGTATATAAATGCAAAAAAATTGGAAATAATCTTAACAATGGGAGATTTGTTTAATAAATTATGGTACATATACATGTAGGAATATTAAACAGCCAATAAAAATTGCATTTTCAAAGAACAGTTGAGATTATATGTTTTTAAAAAATTGTATGTATAGTTTGATTTCAATTATGCTGAAAGATACACGTATACTTAAAAAAGACTAAAAGAAAATAGATCAAATTTTTTGCAGCGTTGGGATTTTGGGTTATTTTTATTTTCTTCTTTGAACTTTTAAGTATTTTTTAATTGACTATAATAAGTTTTGATTTCTCTCTTAAAATGAAAAAAATATCAGCATATATATATATATATATATATATACACACACGCGCGCGCACGCACACACACACACATACATATAGGCTACATTATCTGATGTTTTAAGTGGGCCTATTTTTCAGTATACGCTGTCAAAATAATTAACATTTTTACAATTTTTAGTGTAGGTTGAGAGTAGAGTTTTCGCACGTTTGACTACAGCATTACAGCAACATTTGCAGCTGGCAGCAGGGAAACAGTTCTTTGTGGTTCTGAATTAGGATTGTAAGAAAGTGTTTTATATATTTTTTTAATTTATTTTTTTAATTTATTTATTTTTGGCTGTGTTGGGTCTTTGTTGTGGCTACTCTTCATTGTAGCGCACGGGCTTCTCCTTATGGTGGCTTCTCTTCTTGCGGAGCATGGGCTCTAGGTGCACGGGTTTCAGTAGTTGTGGCACACGGGCTCTAGAGCATAGCCTCAGTAGCTGTGGTGCACAGGCTTAGTTGCTCCGTGGCATGTGGGATCTTCCCAGGCCAGGACTCAAACCTGTGTCCCCTGCATTGCCAGGCGGATTCTTAACCACTGCGCTACCAGGGAAGCCCGAAAGTGTTTTATTTGGAGACAGAGTCCACAGTTATCTCAAAAAGCCCAATACAATTATCGTTTTGTATATGCACATCACTGTATAAATACATTTTGCACTCCCTCTAAGGGGCGAGGTCTAAACCCATGAAACACCAGGATTCTGTGTTCTAGGGGCCAGGTCAATAATAGTGGGATTTTATTTGTGATTTCAGGCTAATTTGTAGACATCGATGCCAAAACTATCTTGTAACATTGCTGCTTTGATGATATTGATAGGAGCTTCGGAAGTATAAGGAAAATGAGAAGGACACTGAGGTGTTAATGTCAGCCCTCTCAGCCATGCAAGATAAAACGCAGCACCTGGAGAACAGCCTGAGCGCAGAGACAAGAATCAAGCTGGACCTGTTCTCCGCACTGGGGGATGCAAAGCGACAGCTCGAGATTGCCCAAGGTAGGAGAACAGCCCAGGTCACGCAGCATGGCTGAGAATGCCTGGGGACACGGAGAGCAGAGCTCCCTTAGAGCTCGAACCAAAGGCATTTCCATTTCCTCTTCAAGTGGTTTGATAAGTACCCACCATGGACATCTAGGAATCATCACATTAATTCATTCTGCAGACATATTTTGAGATGAGAACATACCAAGTGCAGGGCACACAGGGAAGAGTGAGTTTCTCTGCTCAAGGAGCTCAGAGTGTTGTAGAAGAAATAGAGAACTGCAGAGTTACCAAAAGATGCTGATGTAACAGGATGTACAGGGCCTGTGGGAACATAGAGAGCCAGGGACTCAGCCAGTCTGGAGAGTTAGAGAGGGCTTTTTCTCAGGGGAGCTGATGTCTGAGCTGGGTCTTGAATGATGAGAAGGGGTTAGCCCAGTGAAGAAGCGGTGTAGTGGCAGTGAGGGGTAGAGAGGCATCTGAACAGAAGAAACAGCTCGAGCAAGGCCAGGGAAGCTAGGAGGGCCTGATGTGTTCAGAGCGGCAGCTGGCTCTGCTTTGCTGGAGCGAAGGCTGCAGATGAGGGAGTGGAGGGAGGAAAGTCTGGAGAGTAGGCTATTCCCTCGGCAGGTATTACTGAGACTTACGACATGCCAGGCACTGTGCAAACCCCTAAAGGGACAGACAGTAACAAGCAAATATATAATATCTGATGGGTGCAGTGAAGAAAATAAAGCAGTGGTGACGCAGGCTGTGTGTGTGTGTAGGGCTGCTGCTTTGACATGGAGGACATGGAAGAGCCTTTGAATAGGTAGCATTTGAACAGAGACTGAGAGGAAGAGAGTGAGTGAGCCATATAAGTCTCTAGGGGAAAGGCACATGTGTCGTGGCCACTGGGGCTGCAGCCTGAGTGATGGGGAGAGTTTTTAGGGTCAAAAGTAGCAGGAGCCACAATCTGCCCAACTTTGCAGCCTATGGAAAGAACTTTGGACTTTACTCCGCGTGACCTGGGAAACTTTGGAAAGCTTCTGAACAGAGGCCTGACATGACCTGATGAAAAGAAGTTTAGATTTTGTTCAAGAAATTGATAAGCCACCAATAGATTACTGAAGAAATATTTCAAACAGTTGACTTAATAGAAGGAAAAGAATATTTCAGCAGGTACTTACAGAGCGTTCACACTTGCTCTGCATAAAGCATTTTACTAGAAGGTGAAGGGGAGACAAAGACGAACAAGACATAGTCTAGCTGGGGATCCGCTAAGGTAGTTGTGCTCAAACTTTTTGGTCTTAGGGACCCCTTTACACTCTTAAAATTATTGAGTACCCCAAGGGAGGTGTTTTTCAAGTGAATTATGTCTACCAATATTGATGTATTAGAAATTAAAACCTAAAACATTTATTAATTCATTAAAAAAATAATGTAATAAACATATTACGTGTTAACATAACATTTTATGAAAATAACTATTTCTCAAAACAAAAAAAAGTTAGTGAGAAAAGCAGTATTGTTTTACATTTAGCAAATCTCTTTAATTTCTGGCTTAATAGAAGATATTTCAATTCTCGTCTCTGTTTCTACATTCAGTCTGTTGTTATTTCACTTGCCATGTTGCTCCTGGAAGACTCCACTTAGGCTCATGAGGGAATGCACGTGAAGAAGGCGGATAAATATCTTAGTATTAGCATGAGGACAACATGGACGCTGTGAGAAGTGCTGCACTAGGGAAAGCCACGCACGAGGCCTGCTGCCACTAGGTAGAGGCAGATGGCTTGAAAGGACAGAGGAGAGATCAGGGTGGCTTCATAAGGGAGGGACCATTGAGTGGACTTCGAAGGATGAATTCTGAGAGCAGAGAATGGCAGGGAAGAACATTGTTACCTGAGGGAATGGCATTTAAGCAAAGGAAGGACAGTGTTGAGAATGTCCACGTAAGCAGTCCAGTGGCCTCTAGCTGGGGGACATGGAAGAAGAGAGTAGATTAGTAGGACCGTGAATGAAGCTGTACTAGAGGATGTATCCCCTAGATTTTGAGGAGGAAGCAGGTGACATGTTCCAACAGGGTTGCTGGAACCATGGAAGAAGAACAAAACAGATGAAGGAATGAGAAGAGAGAATGAGTTTGGTTTGGGATGCTTTGATCTGGAGTTGCCTACCGGACACTCGGCCTAAAGATCTTCATCAGTCAGTGGGAATTTGGGGCCTAAACCCCAGAGAAAAGGCCAGAACCCCGGGGTTGGGGGTGGGATGTAGAAGTTGTGAGAAATCAGTGAAGCCATAGGAGTGGCTTGGGATGGCAGTGGCAGAGCAAGAAGAGAAGGGATTGAGAATCGGGCTTATGAATCTGTGGACTCAGGGAAAGGCATTTAAAAAGAAGGTTCCTGGAGGGCTTCCCTGGTGGCCGGTGGTTGGGAGTCCGCCTGCCGATGCGGGGGGCGCGGGTTCATACCCCGGTCCGGGAGGGTCCCGCATGCCGCGGAGCGGCTGGGCCCGTGGGCCGTGGCCATTGGGCCTGCGCGTCCGGAGCCTGTGCTCCGCAGCGGGAGGGGCTGCAACAGTGAGAGGCCCCCCGCGTATCGCAAAAAAAAAAAAAAAAAAAAAGAAGAAGGTTCCTGGGAATCCTGCTAAACTTCTGACCATACGGTGGTGTTTTGCCTGCCTGGCTCAGCTCCCTGAGAAGTGGCTACCCTCTCCCTGCCTCATCCCTTTTACTTGGATTTGCAGACTTGAAAGAGGTTGTCTGCTGGAGTGAAGCAGCACCTGGGTCTCAGAGTAGCCGAGGGGAGCTTGGCTTCCCAGCACAGATTATGCTTGCTTGTTGGCCCAGAAATTCTCGTAAAGCAAAGAGAACTGTCTTTTCCAAAACTCTGGGAATGTTTGTATGTTACTGATTAAAGAAATCAAACTTAGATCTTCATGGAAAAAAGATACAGTGGCTTATATATCAGATGCTGTGAGGTATTTTATTCGTCTGAGGCTTACTTCGTTCAAAGGGAAGGAGGCTATTTGATGCTTACTTGAAGCTGAGGGGACATGAAGGAAGCCAGAGCGGGGCGGCTCTTTGCTGCCATCTTTCCCACTACTCCCCTCCACTGTCATGCTCATGCTTGGAATATTCTAATAAGAACCCAACTTCATAATTTAAATCAAGCCCCTTGCTGGGTTTCTCCTTCCTACTTTCTATATCATTTGATTCATCTTGGTTCCAAAATGGCTTTCATCTACTATATCATTTTTTAAAATACGCCACCATGCTCTCTTACATTTTAAATATATTACCGTATTCTGTAGGACTCAAAGTGAGTGCAACTCAAATACAATCTCTTCCTTTTTTAAGCATGTAAATTTCTGAAGGGCTACTCCTAAGTGTTCTTCCCCTAGTAGACCAGGAAGCATCAAAGCATGATGGAAATTGCATGGGCTTTGGAACAAAGTGGTCCTGGGTTTAAATCCTGCTTAGTCATTAATAACTGAATGACTTTGGGCAAGACACATACCTTGCAGGGCCTCAGCTTTCCACTGGGCTGGGCACTAGGGATTTGGCAAGGACAAAAATGGGGAGACAGTCTCAGCCCTCATGGAGCTCATGGGCCAGTGGAGAGATGATGGACACAAATCATCACCCAAATGAACACTCACCGGAGACAGAAAAATGCAGTCGGCAGGAGTGCAGACTCCAGAGCCAAACTGCATCATCTCAAATCCCAGCTCTTGTCCCTCAACCTCTCTGTGCCCTGGTTTCCTCACCTATAAAATGGATGACGATGATGATAATTCCCATCTGATAGGGTTGTTGGGATAAATAAATGAGTTAGTCTACGTAAGCACTTGGAACAGTGCCTGGCACATACGTGTTAGCTATTGTAATTATTATCATTATTACAAAGAATAAAGTGACAGAAAGGAAAGTTTCAGGTGTGTTGAGAATCGAGGAGTCGGGGGCTGGGGGTAGGGTCTGATTTAGATGGAAGGAGCAGGGAAAGCTTTGTGAGGGAGTAGAAACAGAAACCTCACGAGTTAACACAGAGAGCATTGGAGAAGCACAGAAAGGGAAGCAGCCCTGCGGCAGGCAGGAGCTGGTTGGATTCCTTGGTCTCATACTCCGAGATAGTCCATCCTCCCATAAAAATGTTTCCGCGCAAGACGTAGAGCCCTAGTTCAAAAGAAGCACCCTCTTCGGCTGCCCTGGTGACTGCCGAGCTCAAAACGTGGCTCCTGGAGGTTGAGCCCTTTGCTTCGTCACACCTACCTAAACGCAGTTCCTCTTGACACCATGACCCGTAGGCCACATGTGGCCTGCCACCTTTTCTTGTACCACCCGTGGGCTAAGAATGGTTTTTGCAGTTTTCTACGGTTTAAAATAAAAAAAAAAACAAAAAACGACAAGGACAGTATGTGGCTCACAGTGTTTAAATATTTACTGTTTGGCACATTACAGGAAAAATGTATCTCCCCTTACAAACCATCAAAGCTGGAGTCGAATCCATTTGGGATCAGTGGGCCCAAGAGGGCACTCTGGTGGGTGAACGCTCCCTTCTCACTAATGGTGGATCTTTGATCTTCCAGGACAAATTCTTCAGAAAGACCAGGAAATCAAGGACCTAAAACAGAAGATAGCCGAAGTCATGGCCGTCATGCCCAGCATAACATACAGTGCTGCCACCAGCCCCTTGAGCCCCGTTTCCCCACACTACTCTTCCAAATTTGTGGAGACCAGCCCCTCTGGACTCGATCCCAATGCCTCTGTTTACCAGCCCCTGAAGAAATGAAGGCCAGCAGTGTGTTTTTTCCAGGCTTTGGTTATCAGAAAGCATCACAAAGGAGCGTCTCTGGCAGTCAAGATTAAAAAAAGTTTATATTGTATTTTGTGGGACTGTATATGTTGTCGTTTTTAAAAAGGGGGGGGGGAGATAACATCCAAGTCTGATTAGAACTGCCCACCAGTTTTTCTTGTAAGTTTTTAGAAGACCTCACAGAACTTTGCAGTTTATTTTTCTCGGCCATTACATTAAAACCATTCTTGGATTTCAAGTAGCCAATTTTGCCTTTTATGTATTCTTACAGTTTCCTCTTGAAGAAAAAAAAAAAGCAGAGTTTTTCCTTCTCAACCCTTTATTTTTGTTTTGTTTTGTTCTTAAATCAGCAAGCAAAACCTGCACATTGGATTCACAGGGGATGACCATGAAAACTTAGTTTTTAGTGTGAAAGGTTTAAATAACCTAACACAGCTTTGATGCTATAGCTGCATTAAAGAAAATGATTCCTAAAATTACAGAAAACAAAAATTGATTACCCCTCCAAGGACCAAACAAATTCAAGGAGTGTCATTTCAGCCGAGGGGAGAGACTCAGGTGAGGAGACCAGCTGTGAGAACGTAACAGGGGTTGTGTCTGAAATGTGTACCTTCCCATCGGTGTGTTTAGTCCTAGAAAATTGCTAGCAGCAGTCTTGTTCACAGTGCCTTGGGAAAAGACATTTCAAGAGGAAACTTGATTTTAAACAATTTCCCCCTTTACCATCATCTCCCTTCTCTCTGTGTCAAGCTCACTACGGATCCTGCTACAGAACTGGTGGGTAGCTGGGCTGTTCGGTACCACTTCAGCCACACCTTCTGTTTCCTTTCATTGAAAGCACCACAGTGTTCTGGACTTGTCTCGAGGCAAGCACCCTGGGAAGGGGAGCTGGGCGGTGTTTGTGTTCGAGAGACTGCAATGCCGGCTAATAAAAGCTGCAGTTCTAGGTTTTGTTTTGTTTTATTTTTTTAAATTTCTTTTAACTGTGCTTTCCACTTTTCGTCATCTTGTGTTTGACGATTTAAAAGAAACTTGACAATTCCTCAGCTCTTGTGCCAAGGAAGGTTTGTTGTTTTGTTTTGTTTAAAAAAGTTTAAAACTCAAAACTCTGCACAAAGATTTCAGTCTCAAGTGTATATTATACATTGGTAGAAAAGTGTTTGCACTGGCAACCTTTGGAAGTGTTTAAGAATCAGGGAGGGGGTGGAGGGAGGGGCTGGGAGAGGGAGGGGCAAAGCAAAACTGTATTTGGAACCTAGGAAAATTAAGAAACCAAATAGAATGGTTTGACTTCCTTGCCATGGATTCTGGAAGGACATAGTTCTAAAATTTCCTGTTAATTGGCATGTATGTCTCATTTAAAGCAAATTAAGTAGGACAAGCAAGTCAGCAAGATAGAAGTGTTAAAAAGAATCTTCCTTTTTAATCACTGATCTTATTTTGGGATTAAAACCTTCTAGCTTTAGCCAGGTATGCATGTTGCTGCCACTTTGCATTTTTGAATCATCTTGTGTAATTGTCACCATGGAAGTGTTACTCAGAATTGTCACAGATTTTTTTCATCTTTGTGCAAAAACATGGAAAATTGTCACTGACTTTGTGTTGAGGTTTCCCCCATTTTGCTGCCTTTTGGGACACTATTTTGGTTAAATACTTGGTCTTGGCTGCATTCCTTTTTTTTTTTTTTTCCTGTGGGGTTCAAAAGAATAAACATTTTCTTACAGATAAAACTAGTTTTCTGCCTTTTTAACTTTTCAGGAGGGCACAACAAGGTAGATTGTTCTGAATGGGCCTTAGATTTTTCACTCCTGTTCTGTCCTCATTTCCGAACCCTGACAGTGGCAGTGTCCCGGGCAACGGGTGCCGCGGGGCGCAGGTTACAGAATTTGGGATGAATCCATCCAGGCTCTCAAGTAGTTTTCGTTCTAGTCTTACTTCGGATGTATCCATTCTCATTCTCTCTCCCTCCCTCTTCCTCCCTGTCCCTCCTCTTCCCTCCTTCCTCCCTCCCTCTTTCCTTCTCTTTTTCTCCCTCCCTCCCTTTTCCTTTCTCTCTGTCATCTGAGTAGAACCAAGGCTGCCTTGTTTTCTGGTACAATCCTCCTTTCCTAAAAAAGCAGTAGTTGAGAGTCCGCCTGCCGATGCAGGGGACACGGGTTCGTGCCCCGGTCCAGGAAGATCCCACATGCCGCAGAGCGGCTGGGCCCAAGAGCCATGGCCGCCGAGCCTGGGCGTCTCCGCAACAGTGAGAGGCCTGCGTACCGCAAAAAAAAAAAAAAAAAAAAGTTTAGGGGTGGGGTTGGAAGGTAGTTGGTGAGAAATTTTTGAGAGCAAATTTCCATTTTCCAGAATCTTGTCAGGCCAGTTTGTGACCAATACCCTATTGGGTTTCCTATCTGCTGCAGATCCTGAACTGATCTCCAAGGTAACCGCTTCTGTAGTCCTCCCTTGTTTCTAGAGGCTTTGTCTGTTTTCTTCCTCTGAGAAGCCAGCTGCCCCTCTCAGCCTCTGTTTTCCTCTCTTGGCCATTGTTACAATTGATCTTGGCTCCAGTTTCGGAAAATTCTGCTCTTGGCACCTCAGCCCCGTCCCTATTGCAGGACAGCCTTCCTGAGTCGCAGCCATTTAGGCTCTTGCAGACATACCACACTTAATACCGCGAGCAGAGTTCCCCAGGGGAAACGCCTTGGCCCTCCCTGAAGGAATGTGTCTGCCCAAAGCGTTCTCATTGTCATGTTCTTTTCCACCAAGGAGATCTCCAGTTGTTGTCTTTGTTACTCTAGGCCCATCATGAAATGGTTACGTCTTAGTACAGTATCATTTATGACAGGCCATAAAGCAGTGTTTGCCATTCTGGATGGTTAAATAGTTACAGAAAGCGTGGGCTGAGTGTTTTGACTGGCCGAATAACCTCTGTTGACGTCTCCCAACTTGACATAAGGAAATAGCTGTTGTGTGACCATTCCCTCTGTGATAATCTTTCCAAGACATCCTATAAAATGAGAATGAGTAATTCCTCATGGCTCCCAGCCTAAAGAAAGGGAATAGTCCTTTCTCCTGCCATCCCAGGTCCCCAGGCTCACCTGGCTGCATCAGTCAGGCTATGGCAAGCCACCTGGAAGGGCTGAACGTCTCTAACAGCTGCTATCAGATTGCTTCCTGTGAAATTCACATCACGCCAGAGGGAGACAGACAGGTAAACTGGAAACCCACCCCAAAGCCAATTCAGTGAAGGCCAACTAGTAAACTGTTTTCAGGTGGACCACAGCAACTAGACCTGTTTAGGTTAAAGGCCCTTTGAGCCCCGTAAGTGCCTGGTTTTCTGTGACTCTCAGTGACGTTTGCCGCTGTGCTGGCTTCTTCACAAGCCTGCAGCATCTCCTCTCTTTATAAGGCCCTAGTCTGTTCTAGGCCAGGCAAAGCCCTCTAGACAGAGATGGGAGTTTGCTCCCAGCTTTGCCACCAGCACAACTTCCCTGGGGTAGGTGCTGTTTCCTCCCCTTTAAGAAGGAGTATTGTTCCTGGCTGCCCAGCCTGCCGGAAGGAGTTGCTGTGGAAATCAGGGAGAGGAGTGCTCTGTGAACTAGCTAGGGCCTCTGCTGAGGTTAGGAGCTGGAGCTCCAGCAGGGAGCGGCCGTGAGGCCTGTCTGGCTGGGAGTCTGCATTCCGGGCCAGCTCTGTCCCCACAGCCTGACTCCCAAGTGGGGTCCTCAGCAGTGTGGTGCGCACTGTGGGCCTGCAGCATCAGCACTGGGAGCTCTTCCCCAGGCCCCCATCTAAAGCTGCACTTTAACAATGTCTCCGGTTGATTCAGTTGCATATGACTTGTTTAGAAGCCCTGCCTGAGCTGACTTTTCTACCCTGAAGACTCTCAACACTGTCACTCTCCTAGTTCAGCTTTGAAAATTCAGAACAAGAGCTTAATTTTTGAGGGGCAAGCTGGAGATGAAGAACTCAACGTGTTACACATTTTGCTTATTTTGTTTATTATCTCTCCCCTCCCCGCCATTAGAATGCAAACTCTTCGAGGGCAGAGATTTTCATCTGTTTACCGCTTAACCCCAGAACCTAGAACAATGACTGCCACACAGTAGGTGCTCAGTGAATACTTACTGAATGAATAAAGTTAATTAATAGATTGGACATGTAACCTGAAATACAGTGTCTTAACTGAATCAGAGCATCTCGTTAATACTACCGTTAGAATGACAGTATAAACAGAACTGTTTCTAGGGGAGGAGAAAATTTGAAGTGGCGTATTTACCAAGACAGCTTCCATCTGCCTGTCTGGTTTCTGCTGAAACCTTGTTTTTCTTGTCAGATTTTTCTACAAACTCCTGCTTGACTTTGCCAGGTGCAGAGATTTTCTAAACAGCTGGATGCCCTGAAAACCATCACTCCTCTGTCAGGGAAGCCTCGCTGCAGGGAACCTGCTGGGGGCCTAGGCGTTTTCTATCCAGTTGGAGCCTCAGACCCAATTTCCCCGAGTGCCAGCACCGCTGCATCTTGAGTCAATGTGGGGCTTTTTCATTCTGACAGTAATCGAATTATAAAGCATTTCCTCCAGGAAGGAGGTATCTGGTTAAAGACTGATCCATCTGCCCAAGGGGAGCACACTTCTTTTCTCGGCCCCCTCCTTCCTGGGGCTTACTTTGCTCCTGCTTTATTCCTACCTCAGTGTTTGTTTTTCATTCCTCTGCCTCTACCTGAAGTTCAAGTCTTGCATCCCCTCAGGATGGGCTTGCTAGGGTTCTGGAATCACCCTGCCCTTATACCTCTGATCTCTGTCCTAAGAATCCAAGGCTTAGTTTCACACAATGTGGTGTGGCCTTTTAAGCCCCGTCCAAGAAGCCTGGATGGGTTTACTCTGGGCAGTGGTCCATTCTGCCCCTGTTCCCCAACTCTGCAGCCTCCAGATACCTCAGGGCTGACAGGGAGATGGGGCCGAGTGTGGGCAGGGACCTTGAGGAGGTGTTTGTCCAGCACCAGTGCCTTCACCATTTCCTTCCCTTTTGTCCTCAGAGCTTGTGCTGTTTTGACATATTATCTGGTACCAGGCCTGTACTTATCTAGAACAATGGTTCTCAAACTTTAGGGCTTATCGGAAGTGCCTAAATGGCTTGTTAAAACACAAATTGCTGGGTCCCACACTCAGAGTTTCTGATTCAAAAGAACTGAGGTAGGGCCTGAAAAGTTGTTTCTGACAAGTGTCCAGGTGAGGCTGGGTCCTGGGACCCCACTTTGAGAACCACTGACTTGATGGCCCTGTGAAGCCATCCCCTCCAGCTGCCACCAGAGGGCACATGCGATCTTAGCCAGAGGTCTTCTTTTCACCTCCAGCGCTGTCTCCACTGGACAGCAGAGGTTCTTCCCTAAAGATTTCTTTCTTTCTGATTGTAATTTTGTTATTATGTATTAGGAAGAAGAAATATTGATCTAAAAAATAAGGTGGGTTCTCAAAGTCTGTCTCTGACAAGCATCAAAGGTCTAAGGGACCAGCCTTTTAAAGGGGTTGAATGTCCAGGCTTTCAAGAATTGGAACTCTGTTTCTGCAGGAAAAGACTCCGGGGGGCCCCTCTCCCCCAGCGCATTGAAGTGGGAATGTTAGACCTGCGTGATCTCCTAGGAGTTTCGACTCGCCCAGGAAACAACAAGAGTCGGAAGTCGATGCAAAACGCAAGAGGTTTATTGAAGGCCGGTGCACCGGGGTTCCTTGGTCCTCACGCAGGAGGTCGAAGAAGGAACCCTTTTGGGCGCGAATATGTCAGTTTTATAGGTTCCCACTTCCCCGTATGTAAATTATAGATTTGGTTGTGTTCTCCTGCTGATTGGTCCCGGCTTAGGCTCGGAGCAGAGAGGGAACTTGTCCC
This sequence comes from Grampus griseus, assembly GCF_964374135.1. Taxonomy (NCBI): domain Eukaryota; kingdom Metazoa; phylum Chordata; class Mammalia; order Artiodactyla; family Delphinidae; genus Grampus; species Grampus griseus. The sequence goes on along the minus strand of NC_139017.1, from coordinate 163,593,932 downwards.
CAGCTGCCTGATTGGTCTTTGACAGACACCTTTTTTACATTTTGTTATCTCCCTCCTTCTCCCCAGCTGCCTGATTGGTCTTTGACAGACACCTTTTTTACATTTTGTTATCTCCCTCCTTCTCGGAAGGGGGCCGGACATCCTGGAAATTCACCCATTGTCTAAGAAGCCCCTATTGTCTGGAGAGTTCTTAATCATTAGCTGGAACAATGTCCCTCGAGTCCCACAGGAACATTCTTTCAGAACGTCCTGGAATCATTCCGTATTCAGAACCCAAGGGGCAGTTAAGATTATAGGTGACTTTCATTTTCTTCTCTACATTTCACTGTATATTCCAAATTTTCCACCAGAAACCTAATATTATGTTTATAATAAAAAATAATGGTTTTTAAAACACACTTTAAATGTAATTAAAAGCCAAAACAACAACTCAACATTTGAAAATTGGGGATTTCACATCCAGATTTTTGTTTGTTTTCTGCTGAAAAATCTACATATCTTGGCATCCCGGGGCTGGCATCCCTCTCCACGCACTGCAGAATCTGGAGGAGAAGTAGGCCTCAGGTCTCAACCCTGGTCGCTCGTTAGAACCACCTGGGGAGCTCTTAAAAATGCCCATTCCCCAGGGCCCACCCCCAAAGAGCCTGATTTAACCAGGCTGGGAGGAACCTGGGCTTTGTTTTGTTTTGTTTAAACTCTGCAGGGGTTTCTAATGTACAGTCAGGGTTGAGAAGTGGAACTAGAGGATAACGAGAGGAAGCCTCAGTCCTGGCCGGGGTCTGGAGCCTCAGACAGGTGTTATGGGCATTTGCAGGCCTGGGGCCGGGCCAGGACCGAAGGTGTTTTTAGCTGGCCAAACTGAGCTGTCCGGGAAGCTGGTCTGTCTGCCCACCTTCCCTGCAGAGACCCTGGTCGGCTCTCTTCTGCTGTCCGGCCCCTGGGCTTCCCTTGTGGCCCTTGTCCTGGACTCCCCTTGCCAACCACGTTTATCACAAGTGATTTTACCCGTTTAAATTGTTAGCCCTCCAGTTTCCAAAAAGAAATTCTGTTAGCATCACCTTAAATTTGTTGTTACTGTGTGTTCTCTTCTTATCTGAGGTTTTTATATTGCAAGCCATAGACATGGACAATAAATCCAAAAGGGAATTGAATGGAAAGGTACAGGGCAAGCCCGTACAGTGTTGTCTGGAAGCTGAGAAGCCAGCTGGGAAAGACAGGAGTCAGCCAGTGTGGGCTCTCGCAGGCAGGAAGTGCTCAGTGGGGCCCGGGCCCTGCTCCTGGGGTAAATGAGTCCGTGACCCAGCCTCTCTCGAGTAAGAGTCTGTGGTAGATGTGTATGATGGTTCCCAGCCGTCCACTCCAGCCCCACTGAGAGGATTATGCATCCACCCTCCTGGGTGCCAGCTGGTTTCTGGAATGTGAGTGGACAGCACCTGTGCCAGAGCTGCGCAGAAGCTTTAAGTGAGCCTGAGTGGCTCAGGCTAGCCTCTGGCCCTCTCTGCCAGGAGAACAGTATTTCCCAGAGAGGGGCCGTACCTGGCTGGGAGCTGAGCCGAGCCAAACCAACCCTCAGGCCCGTGAACACAAAGAGGAGTTATTGGCGTAAGCCGCTGAGAGTTGGGGGCTGTTTGTTACCACAGCAAAAGCTGACTGATGGAGAGCAATTGTGCAAGCTTGAGTCTTCTGCCCTCCCCTGGGCTGAACCTTGGGGTGGAGAGCAGGAGCCTGGGCCCCCTCAGCTTCACGGTGGGGGCCAGAGCATGTGTCCCCTGCCCCAAGCTACACACAAAAATAGAGAGGTTGTTACAAAAAAGAAGCCAAGGTGCTGCTGGGCTGGGGGACCAAGAAGCCCGCAGTCACCACACCTATAGTTCTAGTAGACGAAGCCCCAGGCAGTGGGTCCTAGCCTTCCCGCCACCAGGCCCCTTTCATTATCTTCCTCTCTCTTGAGCTCCACGTATAAGGATTTTACCAAAAAACAAAAGTAACTGTGTATTATTGATTACTACCAATGCTGTATTAGTCTAGGAGGTAACTGCTCATAGGACTTCTGATCCACCGCAGGGGCCAGTGGAGCTGAAAAGCAAGAGAATTCTACCTTTCAAGTCACCTGTGCAGCCTTTTTGAACTATCAAAACTAGCTTTGGGAGAGCATGTTACAACTTCCCAGGCCTCTATATAGCTGGGCCCCCGGGGGTGGGAACTGACAGCTTACTGTGCTCCCTGTTCACTCCATCCCGGCCACCACACTGGAAGCCAAAAATGTCCTGAGAACCGAAGGAATTAGCCCAGCAGGGGCAGTGCAGGCAGCGTGGCAGGCGGTTCAGCAGATACCAGGGCCTTTGTGGGGGAAGCCCTGTGCATAAGGCTGTCTGCCCACTGATGAGCCCTGACTCTGAATAAACCGAATTCCTTGTGAGAGCAGCAGGGGGTGATGTGACACCCACCTGCTAGGATGCTTTCGGTTGGACAGAGCTTGGACCAAGTCACCTGAACTCTCTGTGCCTCAGTTTCCTCATCTGTCAAATGGGGGTGATGAAAATGGTCCCCAGGTCACACTGTTGCTGTGAGAATTCAATGAATAGGTACCTGCCGGGCGCTGGGCTGGTTCGCACTTCACCTCACCCATCACGTCACTAGTCCTCCTGGCTGTTTTAGGAAGAACATAAGAGAAGTAGGCTGGGGAGTTTGTTGCAAGGATGATATGAGCGAAGGCATGGAAGTCTCTAAGCTTAAATGGGTGAGTCTCTAAGCTTAAATGGTCGCAAGCACACTCACGTGTGTGTGTGTGTGTGTGTGTGTGTGTGTCCACGCCTGAGCATTCACCCTCCCTGCCCCAAGGTGATCCCACCTCCCCAGGTTTCAGAGTTTAAACTTTTGTTTCTTTGCTGCTGACTCCAACATCATTCATAATCTTCAGTTTAGGTCTCTCTCCTCAGCTCCAGACTTGTATTTCCAGATGCCTCTTGACGACTCCTCTAACTCAATCTGTTTAAACCGAGTTCCTAATTTCCTCCCAAACCTGTCTTCCTCCATCCTTCCAGTTGCTCAGGCTACCCCTGGATCCTCCCCGACTGCTCTCTTTCTCTCACACTGCACATCTAATCTGTCAGCAAATCCGGTCAGCTCTCCCCCTGGAAAAACAAAATATTTCCAGAATTTGACCTGTTCTCACCTCCTCCACTGCTACCATCCTGGTCTGACCCACTATCCTCTCTCACCCAGACTTCTGCAGGAACCTCCTCACTGGCCTTCCTGCTTCAGCCCTTGCCCCCCTCCCCATGGTCCAGTTTCAACAAAGCAACCAGAGAGGTGCTGTTAGATCACAAATCAGATGATGTCAAAGACTCCCGGTGGTTCTATATACTCCTCGCAGCAAAGAAAGGAGTCCTTACACTGTCCCACCAGCCTGTACACCTACCTCTCTGATCTCCTCTCCTCCTAATCTCCCTCAAGCAGTGCCTCCTTGCTAATCCCACCAGGCACACTCCTGCCTCAGGACCTTTGCACTTGCTGCCCTCTCTCCCCCCATTTTTGGATAAACATTTTATTTTAGAACAGTTTTAGGTATACAGAAAAATTGATAAGATAGTACAGAAGTTCCTATACTCCCCACCCAGCTTCCCCTGTTATTAACATCGTACATTAACATGGTAACTTTGTTACAATTAATGAACCAATATTGATACATTATTATTAACTAAAATCCACACTTAATTCAGATTTCCTCAGTTTTTACGTAGTGTCCTTTTTCTTTTTTTTTAAATTTATTTATTTAATTTATTTTATTTTTGGCTGCGTTGGATCTTCGTTACTGCACGCAGGCTTTCTCTAGTTGTGGCGAGTGGGGACTACTCTTCGTTGCAGTGCGCGGGCTTCTCATTGCGGTGGCTTCTCTTGTTGCGGAGCACGGGCTCTAGGCATGCGGGCTCAGTAGTTATGACGTGCGGGCTCAGTAGTTGTGGCACACGGGCTTAGTTGCTCCGCAGCATGTGGGATCTTCCTGGACCAGGGCTCGAGCCCATGTCCCCTGCATTGGCAGGTGGATTCCTAACCACTGCGCCACCAGGGAAGCCCTAGTGTCCTTTTTCTGTTCCAGGACCCCATCTAGGACACCACATTACATTCAGTCATCATGTCTCTTTAGGCTTCTCTTGGCTGTGACAGCTCCATTCTTTCTTTTCCAAATGTCTGACTCATTTCCTTACCTTCTTCCTGTCTTTACTCAAGTGTCACCTTCTCAATGAGCCCTTCTCTGACCAGCTAACCAAATAGTCTCTATCCCTCTTCTCTGCTTTATTCTTCTCGGTATTTATTACTATCTATCACATTTAAATTTTTTACTTATTTTGTGGTCTGTCTGTTTTCCCTGACAGAAAAAGTCAGTTCCATGAAGACAGGGACTTTTGTCTGTTTTGCTCACCTCTGTATCCCTGGCACCCAGTATCATGCCTGGCACATAGCAGAAGCTCCATAAATGTTTGCCGGATGAAAGAATGAGCACTAGAATCTGTCAGCCTCCGGATCCCCTTTCAATCCATATTCTGCACTGCCTCCCAATAAACAAGAGGAAATCTCTCTGAGTGCTTCCCTCCTGGGGGCCTAGGTCCACCTACCCTCATTCACTTCCACAACAACCCCAGGGGGTTGGTAGAGTTACCCTTGTCCTCACGGGTGAGGAAACTGAGGCTCAGAGAGGCGGGGTCACACAGGCAGGGAGTGAAGCCTCTGGCCTCCTTCATTACCAGCCTCCCTCAGATGCATGTCTCCTGCAGCCTGGGAGTCCTCTGGCAGTTAGAGGGAGGGGCTTTTTCCTCCCATGATGGTTTATCACAGGATATTGAATATAGTTCCCTGTGCTATGCAGTAGGACCTTGTTATTTATCCATCCTATACATCATAGTTTGCCTCAGCTAATCCCCAAACCCCCAATCCATCCCTCCCCCGACCCCCTCCCCCTTGGCAACCACAAGTCTGTTCTCTGTCACTGTGACTCTGTTTCTGATTCATAGATAAGTTCATTTGTGTCATATTTTAGATTCCACATATAAGTGATATCATATGGTATTTGTCGTTCTCTTTCTGACTTACTTCACTTAGTATGATAATCTCTAGGTCCATCCTTGTTGCCGCAAATGACATTGTTTCATTCTTCTTTATGGCTGAGTAGTATGCCATTGTATATATGTACCACATCATCTTTATCCATTCATCTGTCAATGGACGTTTAGGTTGTTTCCGTGTCTTGGCTATTGTGAATAGTGCTGTTATGAACATAGGGGTGCATGTATCTTTTTATAGTTTTTTTCTAGATATATGCCCAGGAGTGGGATTGCTGGGTCATATGGCAACTCTATTTTTAGTGTTTTGAGAAACCTCCATACTGTTCTCCATAGGGGTTGCACCAATTTGCATTCCCACCAACAGTGTAGGAAGCTTGAGGGAAAGGCTTTGTGCGTGGTATTTGCAGAGAGAGAGAGAGAAAGAGAGAGAATGATTCAGCCTAGTCAGAACATCATGCACCGTCAAGGAGGGGTCTAGTGGGCAATTGCTTTCCTGGGCCCTGCCTGGGTCAGGCCCTCACCACAGCTCTGTGCAGACGAGCAGACTGAGGCCCTGTCCGAGTTCCCACAGCCCACCAGAGCAGGAGGGGGCAGGGAGGCTGGCCTCCTTGATTTGGAGGGGCCAGCTCCCTGAGTGAGGTGAGAATTTATGGTTCTCAGCTTCAGGCGACAGGAGCGAGTAGGTGGAGTCAGTCCACCAATGGCATCCTTCAGACCACTCTGATTGGTTCAGGGATGGAAACTCAACCACATGAGGGCCAATAAGATGCGAGGAGTCATTACCCACCTTCCACAAGAGCACTTCCTTTCTCTTCCACCCAAATTGCCACGTGGCGTGAGGATGTGGCATTCAAGGTGGCCTGTTGGCGGGTTGTCCACGAGGTGCTGGGTGAACAGCCTCACTCACAGCCTGACCAGGGTGAAGAGGGGAGACAAGGCAATGCTCGCCCACCGACCACAGGGCCTAGCACACACCAGGGATCCCGTAGATATGGGGCATCAAGCTGCAGTAAACTTTTCCTGAATAAATGATCGATGGATGAAGAATGATGCCTTCCCTCAGCTCCCTATCCCAAATGAGCTGCTGAACTGGACTTATCTCTCCTTCAGTTGTTCCCCCATCCCAAATATCTCTAGTCTCAGCTTCCTAATCTGTTTACTGAGTGTAATAATAGTATCTACCTCCTAGAATTATTGTGGGAACTAAATGAATTTAATATATGTCTGGCACATAGTAGGTACATAACAAATGTCAATTATTATTGTTATCATCATCATCATTTCCCTCTGGGAGCCTCAGTTTTCTCATCTGTGAAATGGGAATTCATCTGTTCGTTCAACAAACTGTTGTGGTTAAGATCTGGGGCAGCTATACAGATGAATACATCAGGGTCGTGTCTGGAGGAATTAACCTTCGGGTGTGGCAGGCAGTCAGAGTTAAAACCCAGTGGGAGGAAAGCCAGGGCATATGGAAAATCTACTGTATAGATGTGGGGTGACCTGGGGTGGTGAGACGCTAGCTCCAAAATTGGACTCGTAGAGGTGAGGGATGGAATTGATTCCATGTCCCCTGCTCTTGCCAGTATGTTGAGTTGGCATGAAAACGTTTGGGATGGGCTCCAGTTGTTGACCCGAGCCAGACAGAAAGGGGAAGTTAGACTACCAGAGAGCCCAAGGTTTAGGGCAGGTCTAGATAGGTACAATTAAGGGTCAGGGAAGAATGAACCAACTTGTATCTCAGGAATGTTTCTCCTAAAATATTATCTTAATTTTAAAAATTATGTGGAATGATGTATAAATTTAATTCTTTAGATTTTTGTCTTTTTTGAAAAAAATGAGTGAAATTTTTATTTTAATGGAGGTCAATATCTGATAGGAGCAGCCAAATTACACCGCCACCTGGTGGCAGCATACTAAAATCACAGGTTTGTTTTATTTTGTTTGAGATAAAACACTGCAAGCTCGATTTTTGGATATGACCAGAGATATCAACGCCATTCCCCCCATTCCTCTTCTCCCCACCCCTTTACTAAAACCCAACTTCTATAGTTGATGCTCCCCCATTTCCCAGCTTTTTGCCTGAGCCACACCTCCTCAGCAGACAAGCCAACCAGCTCCTCCTTCTCCCTGTCTCTTGGCCTTCACCAGGCCTGGAGAGCCTCAAGCCCATTTTCTCTCCAGCTCTACATTTGTGCTAACACATCCCCAAGCCCTTAGCCCAGCCTGAAAAGGGAATGTGAGAATCTGGAGAGAACCTAGTCCAAGCATAATGGTTGAGTGCAGATGGTACACTTGGACTGTTGTGGGCTCAAATCCCTGCTGACCACTTACTGGTTGTGGGTCTCTGGACCTCTCTAAGGCTTCTCTGAGCCTCAGATTCCCCATCTGAAAAATGGGATGGAGTCTGGATTCAACAAGAGACTTCTTGTTCTTTCTACTATATGTCTTTCTACTTCTCTTTCTACAAGAGCTGGAGTGGGTGGAGACCAAGCAATGATGGGGAGGAATGGGGCGGGAGAGGAGCACTTCCGCCTCTTGGGGCACCTATCCAGAAATGGCTAAGGCCTAGCTCTTAGCTCTTTCACAGTCTCCCTTCCAGGCTCTCCCCATCCTAGTCTACCCAGTCTTCTCAAACAGATTCTTCAGAGCCTGGCCCTAATACCTCACACCCTCTTATAGTCAATCCACTTAGCACTCAAGGGGCAATGAATGAGCAAAGGTCCATCAGCCCCTCCTTGGGGCCCAGAGAGGGCAACGCTTAACCCTCTAAAATGGCTCACAAAAGGTAGTATTGCAGGCGCTTAAGAAGGGGAGAAGTTTTGGAGCTGGGCTTCCCCAACCGTGGCCACTACCAGAGCCCTGGCCCGAAGCACAGGAAATCAGCCTTCTGGCTTGATGCTGAGGCTGCCTGGATCTTGTTGTGTGGCCTTGGATAAGGCTTAGCTCTGTTGAGCCTCATATTCCCCATCTGTGCAACAGAGCACCCCAATCTACTTCAGCCCCAGCAACATGGCTGCTGGGACTGCCGAAGAGGTGGGCAGGGTCGGGCCACCCTCTCCCTTCCCCTGCCTCCTTGGGGAACCCCAGGACCCTGCTCAGAGGAGGAAGCGCCACTTCCCCTGGGGAGGTAGGTCCCAGGGGACTCTGTGATCCTCTCCCACCCTCGCCGTGGGCAGCCAGCGCTAAGTGCTGTATTAATTGTTACCAACTCTCCCTTGGGAAGCAAATTCAAAATGAGGTCACCATGGTAACCCAGACGGTTGCAATGTGACCAAATTTTTAAAGTGCTCAACGTGTTCCAGGCACCTTACCTCTCAGTGGAAAAGAAAATACTGGGGCCTCAGTCCCACACTTCAGTGGCCTGGGGAGCCCTGGAGCTCTCCTGCACCCAGAAAGGGTGAGGAGGGGGCAGGGCAGAGCTGGGAAGGACATCCCGGTCCCGAACGAGGCCTGACGGGAGAGCCAGAGGCCCTGGGCTTAGTCTCAGCCCTGGCACCATCTTGTCTGCAGCTCCAGGCTGGCCTTGTCTTCTCTGGGCCTCCGGTAACGCTTCACCCAGCAGTATCTCTTCAAAAATCAAATAAATGAGCCAGTGGGCTGTTAACCTCACAGGTCGGGTGGAGGGTGGCGGAGAAGGCCAGGGAGTCTTTTGCTAATCAGGCCTCCAAGGCAGAGAGACCACCTGGATTCAAATGCTACCTCTGCTGCCACCAGCTGCATGACCTTGGGCCCGGGATCTCACCCCTCTGAGCTTTGGCTTCCTTACCTATAAGAGAGGGGCTAACAGTCGTCCCTTCCCTTTGGGGCGGTTGTAAAGTTTAAATAAGATAACCCATGGAAAGTGCTTAGCACAGCGCCTGCACACAGTAGGTGCTAACGTCATCCTTGCTGCTGTGCCCGATGTGCCAGGCCCTGAGTTCAGCAAGTTACACATGATCTAGCAGTGAATCCTCACCACGTTCCTCCCATGAGATGCTTGCTGTTATTAAGCCCATTTTACAGATGTGGAAACTAAGGTTAGCAAGGTGAGACAACTCACTGAGGTGCAGAAACACCCATGGAGTGGGGCTTGGATTCTGACCCAGGTCTGTTCTTGAGTCTGAACTCAAACCCCTAACCACTCCCTACACAGCCTGAGGATGAAATGAGACGTGTGTTGAGTTGGTGCTTATTAAGTAGCGTGTGGCATACAGTTGGTGCTCATTAAATAGTGGGCAGTCACAGGCACATCCAGGTTTCGTGTCATAGCCACTGTATTGCTCCAACCGCTGTCTTCTGGAGCTTGGGTACCGGATCTGGTGGGTTCAGAACTTCCACGGCTCAGGCAGTGATGGGGGAATGAGCAGGCCCCTCTTTAGGCCGCTGCATCACAATGGCCCTGCCTGTCCCTGGGGCCCTGGCTGCCCTCACACTGTGGGGACACAGACGGCCAGAAGCTGCCTCTGACCTCATCCCACCCTAGCTACTCTCTGGCCTTCACGGCCCCCACCTAACCCCTTCCTGCTGGGTCAGCCCCCAGCCCCACCCTCCCCTCCCGGCCACCCCCAGGCAAAGCTGGCTTTCCCGGGACAGAATGGGGTCAGGCCTGCTGAGTGGTAGATGAATTTAGTAACCAGCCATTCCTACCACCAGCCCATTTGCCCTCCACGGTCCAGGCCCACAGAGGGGCCAGGGTCAGCCTATCCGTCAGGGGAGAGAAGCCAGAGGGGTGGAAAACACCCTCGAGCCAGCTCAGGGCACTCCAGGAGCCCAGAGCAGCTCAAAGCTGAAAACTTGGGATACGGATACCCTGGTTTTAGCCCTTCTCTCCGATGCTGGTATGGCCTTGAGCAAATCATTGCTATTCTCTAAGCCTCAGCTTCTCCATCCACAAAATGGAGTGGATAATCCCCACTGCCTGCCTCCTGGGGTTGCTGTAGGGCCTGAGCCAGTAGCAGACGTGTTCTCCCTTTGTAACTCACCGTGCCCACATACGACGTGATTCTTGTTATTGATAATCTTGGCTGCTATCTGGGTTGGGTCCCCCCAGAAGCAGACCCTGAGACAAGGATGAGAGAGGTGCCCTTGGAACTTCTTGGGCAGTATTGCCCTGGTGGGGAAGTGGGGAAGTGAGGCAGGGAAGGAAGAATCCAATTCAGGGATTCTGCAGGCTACAGAGAACAGGCTACAGAGGATCGGCCCGTCTAGAGACTTCTGCGAGATAGGGTAGCACAGGCCTCAGATTCATCCTACTCAAGAGGTGAGAAGCTGGGCTATTATCCACCAGCTCTCATCACCTTCGGTTGAGGACTGCTCCCTAAGACACTTTGCTGCTTCCCAGCACTCCCAGATGCCCTGTGAGGGGGCCAAGCATGCCCTCTGGGCAGAGAAGGCCTTCAGATAGGTTGCAGGTACTTAGATGGGAGGCCATCATGTGTACAGGAATGGTGATGCTGAGGGGATGCAGACAGGGTCCCACATGCATAATCTCATTTATTGTTATCCTCACATCAGCCTTATGAGGGAGGTACTATTATTAGCCCCATTTTGCAGATGAGGAATGTGAGGCTCAGAGAGGTAACATTCACTTGCCCAAGGCCACACAGCTCAGAAGGGGTGAGGCGAGGATTAGAATTGGCTGCAGGGTCTTTGGTCTTTCCACTGCCTCCCAAGTTGGCAGGACTCACTCTCATGTGGGTTGCAGCCAGTAGCGTGCTGATAAATGTTTAGCCACGGGAGAAAAAAAGCCCTGGCTTATAGTGTTTACTGGTTGCCATGGTATAAATACTCCCACCATGGCCAATTTCAAGCTACCAAAGCTATGTCTGTCACTGAACACAGAGCTGGGAAAAGATGCTAACAATTGGCTCTCATGAGCTGGTATGAGCTGGCTCCAGCACACCACTTTTGGAACATTTTTGGTCTCACCTCCTACCAGTGTAGCTCTCAGTACTGAGCAGACTGAATTTCTCTCTAGGGTGAAAACACATCACACCTGTTCTAGCTCCCACCCCTTTGCCCTTACTATTCCTTCCCTCTGGGATGCCCTTTTCTTCTTCTCCGCGTTTCCAAATCTTATTTACCTTTTAAGAGCCTGCTCTGGTCCCACTTCCTCTAGGTTGTATTGGTCAGGATAAGTACCACTAGCTGCTATAACAAACAGTCCCATAATCTCAGTAATTTAACACAATCTAAATTGATTCCCCTTCGTCCTGTAGTCCAGGGGAGGTTCTTTTCACCCTGGAGCAGATTCCTTCCATTCTTTTTCCTTCCATTTTTTAATGCTACCATCATCAACACTTCACATCCAAATTCACCACAGAATGAGGAGAGATGAGAAAGGATCCCACAAGAGTTATATGACCAGCCCTGGAACTGACGCTCATCACTTCTACATATTTTGTTGATCAGAACTGCCCCTCCTGACTGCAAGGGGGTCAAGAAATATGGCTTAACTGGAAATGTGATTTTCTTACAAGGAGAAAATGAAACCACGAAAATGAAACAAAGCCAGCTTCCGCTTCTACATCCCCAACTTCCACAGTCCAACCAACTTCTTTCTCTTCTAGATTTTTCCAGAACATACTGTCCAGAAACTGTTTTCTTTGTTCTTTGACTCAGACTGCCAGGCATGGTTAATGGGTCGGTCTTCTCTGCCTCCATAGACTCACAGAGGCTGAGCTATGGAAACTCCCAGAAGCAGAGTTCCCAATTCTTGTTTCAGGTGTAAATCACCTGTGGATTCAGGGTTCCTGATAATGCAGGTCTGGGAAAGAGCCCAGCAATCAGTATTTTTAACCAGATTGTTAGGTAGTTCAGATGTGCAGCAAACACTGGAACCAGTGATCTAGTCCAAAGGTCCCATTTCATGGATGTGGACACTGAGGCCCAGAGAGGGGGAGGAGTTTGCCCTAAGCCATGGAGTAAGTTAAAGCTGGATCTGAAACTCAAACCCAGGGCTCCTGACTTTTAACCCTGGGCTCTGTTTATACGCCATGGTGTGTTTCCACAAGGAGACCTGACCGTAAACTCTAACACAGGCGCTGGTCGATGCTGAGTCGGTCATGAGTTATCAAGATGACTTTTGAGTTGAATGTGAGCTCTAGAGGTAAGCAGACCTGGGTTCCAATTCTACCTCTTCCACCTGCTTGTTTTGGGATCTTGGACAAGTCTCTCTACCCCTCTGAGCCTTGGTTTCCTCAGCTGGAAAAGGGGGATGATAAAAGCACCTATTCCATAGTTTAGGAGGAGAAAATGTATGAAAAGTGCTCAGCACAGCATCTGGTAAATTCTCAGTAAATTCTTACTGTTGGCTCTGGTTCTCTGCCGAGGTGAGCTGTTGTTCTCAAGGAGCGTGAGGAGCATCTGGAAACAACCTCTAGGATGAGGCTAATCCAGAAGAGAGCCTCTCCTCCTCTGGGTAAAGTTTCAGTCACTGCGCAGATCTTTCATGAAAATCAGCTCTCAAAATGTACATGCAGAGCCCTTGGAAACTCAAGCAGCACAGCTTGGTCTTGGTTTTTAAACAATTGGGCGCATAGCTAATTGCTTCAAAAATATACCCAAGCTGCATGTGTGCCTGTGCAAGCCTGGGCCTTGCTTCCGAGCACAGAGGCTGTATGGGTCCCAGCCCACAGGAGGGCCATGTCAGTCAGGGCAGGGCAGGCTCTGCTGCAGTAACAAATACCCCCACAGCTTAGAACTACAAAGCGTGCTTTCAGGCACTCTGTGTGTTCATCATGGCTCAGCTGAGACTCTGCTCCTGTAGGCGCTCAGGCACGGGGGCTGAAGGAGCAGCCACCAGCCCAACCGCGGCTCTTCCCTGGGGCCAAGAGAAAGAGGGCTCTTCGGGACTTTCCTCAGGCAATAAAGTGTTCCGCCCTGGAACGGAGTCACATTACTGCTTGAGTCCAGACGCAGGCACCACCTCACTGAGGCAAGTCCCTGAGCCTATCCCCTTCCCAGTCTGCATAAAGGGGATGAGAACAGTACCCACCTCATTGGTGTGAGGGGCTACCTGACATGACCCTGTGGAATTCTTAGAACAGGATGGTGAAAGAACTTGATAAATGATGGGTTTTAATAGCCAAATAGTGGAAACAACCCACATGTTCAACAACAGATGAATGGATAAACAAACGTGGTCTATCCACACAATGGAAGGCTATTCAGCCATAAACAGGAGTGAAGTACTGATGCATGTTACAACACGGACGAACCTTAAAAACACTTAGGCTAAGTGAAAAAGACAGTCGTAAAAGCCTTCTAGTATGCGATTCTATTTATGTGAAGTATCCAGGACAGGCAAATTCATAGAGACAGAAAGTAGACTAGTGGCTGCCAGGGGCTGGGGGGAGGAAGGAATTAGGAGCTAATGGATACAAGGTTTCATTTTGGGCTGAAGGAAGTGCTCTGGAATCAGATAGTGGGGATGGCTGTACGACATTGTCACTGTACTACAACCCACTTGAAAATGGTGACGTTTACGTCATGTGAATTATATCTCAAGAATATAAAAAATTAAAATAAATAACTAATGATAATAATTAATAAGGGAAGGATAAGAAATACTTCCCTTCCCCTACAGAGTTGTTTGTGCCCCCCCCCCCCCGCCCCCAGACTGTGAGCCTGGTCTTTAAGCTGTCATTTCTGTGGACTGGCCTGTCTCCACTGGCCCAAGAGCCCTTCAAAGCCGTGGTGGAGCCTGGCTATTTTTGCTCTTCTTTTTGGTCCCTGATCCCGGCAGGCAGGGTCAGGTGTGTAAACTGTGCACTCTCGCTCACAAAGCTGTGCCCACGCCCTGTGTGTGTGTGCGCTTCTGTGTGTGTGTGCGCACTGCTGTGTGTGTGTGTGTGTGTGTGTGTGTGTGCGCGTGCGCGCGGGCACGCAGCTCGGTCCTGGAGCCTGCAGGGAGCTGGTCGTACACTGGCACCCATGGCAGGCGCTGCCTCCCCTCTCTGGTCTCCCCGGGCGCTTCTCCTGCTGCCCCCAGAATCCTGGGGGATGCCTGCCTGGGAGGGAAGAGCCATCAGCGGTCCAGCCCCTTCCATTCAGTCGTAGGGAAGCCGGGCCCAGGGAGGGAGGGCTCGTTCAGTGTCACACCGTGAGGTAGCAGCAGAGCTGGACGAGGCCCCCAGGTGCCCCACAGCCCGCCAGTGCCCCTCCTGCGGTGGTGGCGTGTCAGAGGGTAGGCAGCGGGGCTGGGCGAGTGCTGAGAGATTCCTGGGCCTTCTCAGAGCTCCTCCCACCAGACAGGTGACCAGCGGTGCATGAGGATATGGAGGGGACAGAGGGCTGCTGGGGTCAGGCAAGGCTGAAGTCAGGCGGGGAAGGTCCCAGCCGCTCCGTACTTCCTGTTTTTATCATTGCTCTAGTCGTGGGACACAGTTGTCACCACAAAACCACAGCAGGAAACCCTCTGGCTTCCCTTCGCACGTGCCTCTCCCTCCCAACAGTCTCTCTCTGGGATTATGTCCCTCTCTGTCCCCCTCCAGGCCCACAGAAGTGGGCCCCCCATGGCAGGGATTAGGCTGGACCCTGAGATGAACCAGCCCCTGGGAGCCATCGCTGCAGTCACGCCCACAGGCTCACTGAGGTTGGACCCATCCCCTCTTCCAAGGGCTCTATATTCATGCATTTATTGAGCACCTTTTGTGTGCCAGCTTCTCTACCACATGCTGAGGTTATCAACACCAGCCTGTCCAAGACTCACTTGAGACAGGCTTAGCCAGGCTGAGGCTGGGGGTACAGCTCGGGGCCCAGCCCATACCCAGAGCCCCAGCTCCACCCCGCCCAACTATGAGAGGTCACTCTTGCTGTCTTAAGTTCAGGACTCCAGGGGACAGTCTTTCACAAGGAGGGGACACATTCATGAGATGGGCTAAGTGGGCGCACAGGATACGGACTCACCGAGGGAGAAAGTGATTCCATTTCTGATGAGAAAGGAGAGTCTCGGATGAGTGCTCTCCGTGTTTAACACCTTTCTGACCTCCGCTGACCTCCCTTCGAACACAAAGCCTGGCCCTCAAATCCAGAACCCTGGGGCACCAGGGTCCGGCTAGAATTTAAGAACACTGGTGATTAACGTCACACGCATGCCATTACTTAGCTCCTGTTTATGGCAATCATGCAGTTTTCCATTTACGTAGTTTCCTTTGAAAATAAACTATTTAAGTGAAAATGAGTTGATTTTTCAAAAAGCACCAAATAGCTATCAGTACAGGCAAAAATGAAAGTGGTTTTGAATGTTTGCCTGGTTTGAGAAACACAGTCCAAGGTTTCGGGATCTGGGAGGTGGGACGATTTAATCCCGGTATCCTCCTGCTGGAAGGACCCTGGACTGAACGTGTCATAACTGACTCCCGGTGGCCTGAGTCCTTGTCTTCAGAGCCTCTGGCTCCCTGACTCCAGAGCAGCTCTGGGGAGGGTGCTGGTGGCCCTGAAGGCGAGCTCCTGGGTGGAGGCCACCCTCCCTCAGGTGCTGCATCCTCCCTCCTCGGGTGTGAGCTCAGCCAGCCTGGCCCCGGGCTGCTGTGTCACCTATGGCTCAGGACCGGGAACCACCATCCTCCTCTCTTCCCACCCCTCCCCCATAGCTCTTCCTACAACGCCCTCAGATGACAAACGAGGGGTCTGACTACCTGGCCCTCCCTCTCCCTCCCTACCTTTTCAGGTGAATTTGAGATTCCCAGCACAGAGCCTCTCCCGGCACCTGGTTCTCTGGACCGTGCCCCTCCTGCCCTGTGCCTCTTCTTCCAGGTTCACCCCCTCCATGGCTCCTGGGTGTAGCTCTCTGCTGCTGAGGGAAGCTGCCCTCAGATGGTTTTCTGGCACCTTCCTTTAAAACACCACCACCTAGATCTGTGGGCACCCTGTAGGGCAGAGTCGGGACTAAGGTGAGGCTGGCGAGGTGCCTAGGGCACAAAATTTATGGCGGCGTGCGTTCCCAGCGGTCACCCCGAAAGTGAGTGCTTCATTAACCTACGTGCCCCAGATACCTCACATGCCCTATGCTAGTCCCAGCAGTGCCACAGAACATGAAGGAAAGAACCCTGCTGGTTAGAAGGCTTTCCTGGGGGCCACTGGGGTTCTGAGTCCTTCTCACAGCAGTTGCCCCCTTGGGATCATACGATGTCTCAGGGAGGCTGGTTGGCAAGGCGGCTGCCTAAACACAGTTGTGCGTGGTATGCACTTCAAAAGGGTGTGGAGTCAAGAGGTAAGTGTGGCTGAAATCCAGCCTGTCCCCACTCTGTGTGTCACCCTCTGTGTCGCGGGGCCTGCGTCAGCCTGCTGGAGGCGGCAACTTTCTGCATTTTGTCCACTGGTGAGGGCGCCTTTCAGTACTTCCTACGAGGATATCAAATGCGCTCGCAGTGGCGGGATTAGAGAAGGGGATTAAAGAGGGGCGGGTACTTGCCCTAGGACACAAAGCAGCAGGGCTGGGACTCAAGTTTCTTGATTCTTTACTCAATCTTCTTCCCTTTGCTTTTTATCACTCTAGTAAAATGCGTTAGAGAGCTATTTCCCACAGGCAGAGGTAAACCTAGAATATGGGGTCCCTGTTATGCCCTATCTCGTCTGCCCCTCCCCCACCAGCGGTAATTCCCTCCTTGATGTCTTTTCAGCCGCTTGGATTCGCCTCTAATCCCGGCTCTGTGTGCCCCACGGGCCTGTGAATTCCTGGAGCGCAGAGAACGGATCTCTCTCATAGCCCAGTCTCAGCAGGCACAGTGCGGCGAGCATGGTAACCCACGTATCCTGGGACCCCAGGAGGCCCCGTCTTGGCTCCAGGAGGGCAGAGCACTTCAGAAGACACAGACCATTAACCAAAAGTCATTTAAAAATAACTCCAACTGTGACTTGCGTCTAATACTCTTCAAAGCTGCTTCCCTCCATGTCCCTGTCCCTTTCCTCTCACTTTCCCCTTCAGGCTCTCTCCACTCATTTTCTTGGTCCTGTGACACAAAACCTTGAAACCAATTTGTCCCAAACCCAGACTCTCTTCATAGAGAGAAGGCAGGTGTAAATCAGCTGGTCGTCTTCCCAAACCATCCTCTTCTTCCTCCATGGCAGGTGGCCATGCTGCTGGACAACATTTCCCAGCCTCCCTTGCAGCAGTGGCCATTAGAACGTGAATGGCAGTGATGGAGGCCACGTTCAGGCCTTGGCCTTCAGTCAGTGGGTGCCCTCTCTTTCCTCCCTGCTGGCTGAGACCAGACGTGGTGACAGTAAAGCCTGTCAAGATGCAAGAGCCATGCCGTGGAAGGAACCTGGGTCTCTGCATGCTCGTGTGCCTCCCAGGCCTGGAACGTTCGCCGAAGAGGTTTTGTGAGAGAGAAATACACTTCTGTGCTCTTTAAGCTGCTTTGTTTGGGGGTTTCTTTGCCTCAGGAAACAGGAGTTGAGCCTTATCCCTCAACAACAGAGAAGGAGGGGGGAGAAATGGCTGAATATCAAACCCAGAATTCTCTTTAGGAGAAGGGGGAGCAGAGTCTGGACCACTCCCACACGACGCGCTGTGTCCCATCCCGTGGGTGAGGAACGGCTGAGGGGCCAGGGGGCGGTGGCAGCTGCAGGCTGTTTGTTGTGTAACTAAAGAGGGAGGGGAGAGAGTGGGGTCAAGCGGCACCGGGTTGCAGGACAGACGGCGACTCAGATGTGAAAGAAGTAACCTTCATTGTATCAGCATCGTTCTTCCAAAGGACCCAGGCCTCTGCTGCCCTTCCCTGGGAGGAGGGCAAAAGCAGCCCCCCTCATTTCACAAGGGTCTCCCCAGAAGAGAGTGGCAGGCTTGCCCAAGGTCACCTTGGCCATTAGAGGCAGAAGGGGCCAAGGAAACCCCAAGAGAGGATTTGGAGCCAAAAAGGATTTGAACCTGGCAGCAGATGGGGAAACCAGCAAGGGAACCTTCCTGAGGTGGAAAGACCAACTGGAGAAGCTGCCGCCAAAGACAATGGATGGAAATGACCTAAGGAATTCCAGGAAGGAGAGAAACCTGTGGCCCAGGCATCTGGGGAGCTCTTACTGCGGCCTTCAGGGCGGCTGCCATTCACACCAGCAAGGCTGGGACTGGCAGGAGGCAGAAAGGCTGAAGCACTGAGGTCTGAAAAGGAAATGCCGGAACCGCAAGGCTCCGATGTCAGTCGTCTGAGCCAAAATGGGCCAGGGGAGGGCCTGGAACCCAGATGGCCAGGCAGTGGAAAGACTGATGGTTCCCAGCCTTCCCAAATCACATCCATTCATTCAACATTCCCCAAACGTTTACTGAGCACCTGCAATGTACTCGGCACCTCTGTACCCAGGGGATACAGCTGCGAACCAGACAGACAGAAGCTCCATCTTCCAGGAGTCCACATTCTAGCGGGAAGAGTAGACCATAAGAGACAACCGTAAGAAGTAAGCCAACCATGTAGCACCGAGATGCAGCGAGAGCTATTTAAAACAACAAGACCAGGAGTGATGGAGGCAAGGCCGGCTATGTAATTTGCAGCGCAAAATGCAAACGTAGGCTGTTGTTCAAAAAGAAGAGAAAAGGTATGGTATACAGGAAACTTCCTTTGTCAGTGTCTCTCTCTCATCGCTGTGTTTCTATTTGCTATTTAATGTCTCTCTGAGTAAAGAAAAATTAAAAATTTAAATTATTAACATGAGTTTTACTATCCATCTTTATATTGTGCAATGCCAGTTTTAAATGCAAATGTCAGAGCATTTCACTCGTGGAATCATGGAAATCACACAATTGGTATTTCATGGCTCATTCCCAAGGGTGCCCCAAGCCCGCCAGAAGAGGCCAACAGGAAGACTGGAAGGAGGAAGTAACCAATGACCCAGCCACAGACTGAGGGAGCGCTGGCAGCCACAGGAACACCCTCAGGGTGAAGATTCTCACAGGCACTGAGGGGCCCTGCCCCACCAACGAGGACACACCCTCTCTCTGGAGCCTGACAGCTGCCCGGTTCCCCCTCCCAAATCCTCCCTCTCGCCAGATGCTGGACTGAGGCAGACACCCCAGATGGGGGTGGGGGGTGGGGAAGTCAACCCAGGCATCTCCTTCCCACGGGTCCAAGGCTCCAACCCTTGGCAGATGGGAGATGTCCTGGGGTCTTTAAATTTCCATCCCAGGATGTGCTTAGTACCTGGATTGGGGTCTTGCCCCCACTGAGATGTGGCCTCTGGCCAGTCACCCACAAGGTGTGCAGTGGTGCTGCCAGCCCAGGTTGGGGATGGCTGATGCCATGCCCTGTCCCAAGACTCTGTGGGGCACAGGGTCCTGCCAGGCACCAAAGACAGCTGCAGGGAGCAGAGGGGGCCTGAGGTACTAACACACGGGGGAGCAGGCAGTGAGAGCTGGGACACATGTGAGCAGAGGCCAAGGCTCTGGTGCTCCCTTGTCCCATCAGACTTCTCTTACCAAACACAAATTCAAAGATAAAATTATTAAGAATTTCAAAACAGCAATGGAGGAGCAAAAAATGCCAAGTGTGGAGCCCTTCTGAGCACAGGGCCTGGTGTGCTCCCAGAAGCCAGCCCTGGAGGGAGGAAAGGTTATCATTTTAAATGAATGTTCAGAGGAAGTTCTATTCAGAAGGTGATATTTGAGCGAAGACTTGAAGAATGAAAGGGAATGTTTCAGAGGGAAGATTTCAGAGGGAAGAATGTTTATAGCAGAGGGAACAGCAAGTGCAAAGGTCCGGGGTTGGGTACATGCCTGGGATGAACAAGGGACACCAAGCAGGCCCATGAGACTGGAGTTGCAGGGAGGAGGGGCCGGTTGTGCAAGGCCCTGGGGGACAGTTTAAGGACTTGGGCTTTTAGTCTGAGAGAAGGGGGGAGCCAAGGAAGGGTTTTCAGTAGAGGAGTGACACGATCAGACTTAGGTCTTCCAAGGATTCCTGCTGGGTTGAGAGTAGACTATGGGAGTCAGGAGGGCAAGCAGAGGGCTACTGTCATAATCCAGGAGATGGATGACGGTGACTCGGACCAGCCTGGAGGGTGAGTAGGCAGATTCTGGATATTTAATAGGAACAATCTAACGAATATTTATTGGGCCTCCAGTCTGCTGCCTGTGGTCCAAGCAGGAAAGACAAGGTTCCTGCTATTATGGAGATGAGATTCTGGTGACGTACAGGCAGATGATAAGCAAAGAAAGGAAGAACGAGAAAAATACTGGACATGTTAGTGCTCTACATAGAAGTAAGATCAGGTGACTGGAATACTTCCTCAGATGGGTGGCCAAGGAGGGCTTCCCTGACATTACATTTAGACCAAAATCTGAGAGACAAAAAGGAGCCACTGTGAGATCAGGGAAAATTATTCCAAGCAGAGGGCACAGCATGTGCAAAGGCCCTGTGTATTAGTCAGCTCAGGCTGCCATAACAAAATACTGTAGACTGGGTGGCTTCAACAACAGAAGTTTATTTTTCTCACAGTTTGGGAGGCTGGGAAGTGCAAGATCAAGGTGCCCACCAATTCAGTTCCTGGTGAGAGCTCTCTATTCCTGGCTCATAGACCTTTTTTGCTACGCCCTCCATAGCCTTTCCCAAGTGTGTACACACAAAGAGAGAGAGAAATTCCTCTTTCCCATTTTACAAGGCTACCAAGCCTATCAGATTAGGACCCCACACTTATGACCTCATTTAACCTTCATTTCCTCCTGAAAGTCCTATCTCCAAATAAGATCACATTGGGGGTTAGGGCTTCAACATGTGAGTTTGAGGGGGACACAGTTCAGTCTATAGCACCCTGAGCTGGGAAACAAGCTCAGTCAGTCCAAGGCAAGACAAAGAGAAGGCCAGGGGCAGGGGGAGAGTGCTTCAGGCTGAGGTGGGAGAGGCAGGCAGCAGGCAGCTCACGCAGCCTTTGCAAGCCAGGCATTGGGGTTCTCCTCTAAGTGCTGACCATTTCTGAGCACCTCCTATGTGTCAAGCATGGTGCTAACAGCCCTGTGGGCATGATCTCATTTAATCGTCACAGTGAACCCAGGAGGTAGATATTATCTCTGCCCATTTTACAGGTAAGGAGACTGAAGCTGGAGCAGCAGTGTTCGGAGAATGGAGACGCCTTCCACTTACCTGGCAGTGCTCAGGCCCCCAGGAGGTGAGGACAGAAGGGCCCTTAGCTGAGCCAGGAAGATGGGTCCTCCAGACACGGTGGCCTCAGTAACAGACACTGGATTCGATACAACCGAGGCCTATGGAGCCCTTGGTCCTGATGAGGGTCACCATGAGGCCTCAGTGTAAATCAGGCACAGTCCCAGCACGTGAGGACAGGGCTGTTCAAGCTCAGGGCTGTTCAAGCTCAGGCTCTCAAGTCCTCTAAATCCAAATTTCCTGGGCCTCACCTGTGGATACAGAAACTCTGAAAGTGTTGCCTAGGAATTTGCATTTTTAACAAGCACCCCAGGGGAACCACAGCTGTAGGGGGTGGGGGCAAGGCCTGTGGGCAAGCAGCCCGTAAAGGGGCCCCCAGGGAGACACGCATCCACCGGGTCCGCTGGTCTGGGAAGTATAGCTCAATGGCTTGGGCTGGGCACTGAAAGGGGAGGGCTCCCCCAGGGTGGAGCTGGGGGAGGGGAGGGGAGGGCATTGTAAGAGGAGGGAGCTGCCTGGGCACAGGCTGGCATGACTAAAGGAGAGAAGGGAAGGAGGTGAGAGGAGCTTGTACACAAGCTTTCTTGGATCCCACGGTGACCAAGGGACACTGGGACCGGGCTTGGTTTCATTAGCCTGCAACAGCTGAGGGGACAGGACTATAGTAAATTGGCCCCTGTTGGCTTCAGAGATAGCCCCCCCACCTCACTTAGGCCCCCAAGAGCCACTGATGGATGGGTCAGCTGGGCCCACTACCCCAGCTTCTCTTCTTCCTTCTGAGGGAGGTCGCAGGCTTTTATCCCAGAGAACAAAGGGTCTGGAGGCTTGCAGGAGGGGGATGAGTAAGGACCTCTGTGTGGGGCATGACTGACCTTATAGCCCTTCCCTGGGTGGCCCTTGATGTGCTGGCCTGGCGCGGGGCGGCCGGCAGGGGAGGCCACCTCTGATGGCTGCTCTTCTGCTCAGAGCAGTCATACCGGGAGGGGCGCTGGAGCTGGGTGGCTCACAAGAGCAGACTGTTAAATATTCAGGTAATTGGCAAGCTGGTTGTTAAACTTTTGGTAACTTAAGGTTGGCCATGGTGGACGTATTTACACCATGGACATTGGCAGAGCTGATTGATCAAGCACTCCACCGACAAGGGAGCCACAGCCATGGGCACCTCAGGGCAGGGAGCCTGTCCCACACATAGCCTCTGGGCAAGCCCTGCACTGGGCCCAGGAAACACCAGGTACATCAGATGCTCTCAAGTATCCCTGCTCTCAGGGAGCAAGCAGTCTAGTAGGGAGACAGAAAAGACAACCTGGCGATTTCTAGACCAAAGGGATAACACTAACAACAGTCTCTCCCATGTGTCATGAGGCTGGGAACTTTTCACACATCACCTCTACTCCTCACCGTACACCCCACTGTACAGATGCGAAATATGAAGCCCAGTAGTATGAAATCATCTGCCCAGGATCACACAGCTGGCAAGGTCAGGTCTAAAATCCTCATTGTTCTGACCCTTGAGCCTGTCAGTAGCCTTAACCGCTGCAACGTCCTGCCTCCACGTTTCACGTTGCACTTGGAGCACAGAGCAAGGAGCACCTAACCCTGCCTAGGGCAGGTGCAGGGGTGGCATGGGAAAAGGTTTCCCAGGAGTGGACATTTGGTCTGGGTCTTGAAGGATGAATAGGAGTTTGCCAGTTTTAGGGCAAAGTGGAGAAAGGCATGCCAGGTGGAAGGAAAAGGCATAGAGTTGTAAGCAGGCATAGGAAGTTTGAAGGATGAGAGAACAGGGTGCTTTGATGAGAGTGTGTGATGGGGAAGGAAGGTTGGGATTTTAGTGAGAAGGGCCTTGAAAGCCAGGCAAAGAGATTGGGTCTTTATCCTGCAGGCTTTGGGAGCCACAGGAGTTGAAAATTCCTAGAACTATGGAAATATTATGGCGGGGTTTCTATGATGTCTGTTTTTACAAGATCCCCTGAAGCAGTGCTTATCAAACCATCTGTGGAGAAGGACTGTTCTTTAAAATGTTCTAATCTGTCACAGAACAATACTTTTGTTAAATACAAGGAAAATGAATTACTAGAAAAATAAAATTTAAAAACTACAAGCCTATTTTTCTCATTATGAGATTCAAGACAAAATGACTCTATCAAATTGCTCTACAAGTTCTCAACCCTTGATTTCTGCACCCACTTTGATAGAGATGAGCTTGTCCAGGGATCTTTGTTACAGGCACAGGTTGAGGACAACACAGGTTCTCCTAGTAAGAGTTAAGTACTCTCAAACAAATCCCATTCTGGAGACGAGGAATCTGTTGCTCAGAAAAGGTGAGTGGGTGGCCCAAGATCACACAGCTGGTGAGGGACGGGCCTGGGATTCAAACCTGGGGCTTTCTGCCTTGCTGCACTCGACCCATGTGGCAGGTGCAGCCCAGTCCCTCGGCAGAGCCTTGTCCCAGTCCCTTAGCCTTATCCCTCCCCTTAACACGAGGTCAAGAGCCCTGCAGATCGGGAAATGGAGTCAAGGTAAGAAGGGAACTTCCTTGCCCAGGGTCCACTGCAAGAGGGTGGCAGAGGCGGCCAGCCTCCAGGTCTCCTGACACCAGCCTGTGCTCAGTTTCGCCACTCTGCCTACCTTCATGTCTGTGCAATGACCTCCAGGCCAGACAGTGCCAAGGAGGGCAGGGGTAGGAGAGGCAGGAAGAGGCAGGGAATGCATCAGTTGCTGGCAATTACACGGTGCTTTGTTATTCTTAATTAGCTCAGCAGCTCTATAGCCAGAGACATCCCTATGGATGTCCAGGCTGAGAAGGAGACAGCTGCTGGTCCCGCCCAGGAGGGCAGTCTGGGCCAGTAGGGGCCCCTCAGGAGCACCTCCCCCAGCCCCTTTAGGTGCTGCTGCTTCTCCAACTGCAGAGGGTCACCCACTTGCTGGGTGCACTCTAAGAACCAGAGGACAGAACTTAAGTCAAGCCCTTGGATGTGTATGGAGCACCCCCCCTGTGCCAGGCACTGGTGAGCTGCTCTCAAGTACCCGGGGGTGAATGACGGTTTCCAGCCCCCGTGCTTGAGGCATGCTCAGCTGCTGGGGAAGGCAAACAGTTTCACCAAAAACCATAAAAAATGAATGATAACCAGTGTTACCATTTGCTGAGCACTTGTCACACGCCAGGCATGGGGCTAAGCATTTCCCATATATTATCTCACTGCAGCCTTGCAAAGCCCTCTAAAGCGCGTAATATCCTCATCGTACAGATGAGGAAACCGAGGCCCAGTTAGCTAACGTTGCGTGAATATAGATGAGCCTTTGATTTTAGAACCCAGGTATATAGAACTCCAAGATCAAACAGTTGTCTAGGAGTGTGTGTGTGTGTGTGTGTGTGTGTGTGTGTGTGTGCGCGCGCGCGCGCGCGCACGCGGCTACTGGGGAGGAAAGACAGGTGTGTGGGTAGCTGTGACTGTAGGTGTTGGGGGAGGAGGCCAACCAGATGTTCAGGGCAAAGGTGAGGAGGTGACCTGGCTGGACGTTTCTGCACGAGGAAGGAGCATGGAAAAGGTCTGAGGAGGGAAGGGTTCCGAGGCGATTGGTTGGGGCTGCTGGGACGGTGGGACACAGCAGGCAGGAGAGGAGGCCCTGTGGGCTGGGTGAAAGGTCAGAGCCAAGTCTAATCAGAGATCCCAGGGCAGTAACCCAGGTTCCCTCAGACTCCCTGGGAAAGGGCTGTCTCCCACCTGGGTTTGAGGGGAGTGGGGGTGGGGGGAGCAATGAGGAGAGGTTGAACTACCCACAGCTCAGACTGGGCCAGGCTGGTTCCAATCCCAAGAGAGCTCCCATCCCTGGGAGCCAGTCAGGAATTATGGTAATAATAACCACTTCATCTTCACTGTTCACCCAGTGAGGAAAGTGATTTTAGTTTTATTAAAATATGTGACATAAATAGCACTTATTATATGCCAAGCATAATTCTAAAGATGTCCCAAATGTTAACTCTTTTAATCCTTACAGCCACCCATTTTTACAGATAAGGAAACTGAGGACTGTGGGATTTAAATGACTTGCCTAAGGTTATAAAGTAGGAAAATGGGGGAGATGGGATCCCAGACTCTAGTGTTCATGGGTTTCACCACTGTGCTTTGCTGGTTGGCGAGGGGAGGCGGGCGGTGGAACACACACTCTGCTGTAAAAACTCCCATTTTACAGATGGAAAAACTGAGACCTAGTCAGGTGAAGAGACTAGCTCAGGAAGAAAGATTATTTGTGGAAATCAGGGCTCCTGATCCCAGTCTAAGGCTTTGGTCTTGGTCCCACTGCAAGCCCAAGTGATAGCTGGAGAGAAGCTGAGAGCCCTCCCAGCTCCCTGGCACCCACTGTCTCACTGGGGTCCCATGAGGGCCCAGTGGGGGAGAAAACAGTAAGATTACAATTCTGATATCATTTTCCTAAAGACAAAAGCCAGTTATCCCATAGGTAGCTTTTCCCTCCCTTTTATTTATTTTTTCCTTTCTGATTATTAAAGAACATATGATCACTGTAAAAATTTTTACAAAGTTAGATCAGATAAACAAAAAAGAAAACAAAAAAGAAAAGCCACCTTAAAACTCTTTCTTGAATACTGGTGTACTTTCAAGATTTCTTTGCTCCCTCTCTGTTTTCATAAGCATCCAAGCTAGGAGGCAAGAGACTTGGCTTCTGGTCCAGGCTTGCTTTGTGACCTTGGGCAAGTCTCTGCCCTTTTCTGGGCCTCAGGCTCCTCACTTGTGAAATGAGGGTTTGGACATGGTGACCTCAGAGGAGGCCCCTCGCAGCTCTGACCTTCTGTTTCTGCTTCTGTTTCTGGGACTGGCAGACGGGGCACAAGCAGGCTGCCCCTCTGCGGGGGATGCATGGCTGATAGCTCCCAGCAGGTCACCTCCGGCAGGATGAGATGGCCCTGGAAACAGCCTTCACTGCAGCACAGAGTGCCCAGGCTTGCCTGCTTACCAGGCCCATATGGTACCCCCTGCCAGCCGGACACCACCAGCTGCCCTTCACCAGCCAGCCCTGGGTGATTACTTTTCCTTCAGGCTCCAGAATGTTCTCTCTGCCCCAGGGCCTAGCTGGCTCAGGGCTGGGGGACTCAGCCCTGGGGACCTACCTACACATCACCACAGCCCTTTACAGGAGAAGTTAGCCTGATGTGGTGAAAAGCTCGAGAGAGGATGGAAGGGAGGGAAGAAGGGAGGAAGGAAAGAAACACTGACTGTATTCCAACTCCATTTGGACCCCTTGCTAGGCATTTGGGATTCAGAGATAAATCAGAAGAACTTATTGCTCTTGAAGGACACAAAGTCTGGTGGAAGCAAATAGAGTAGAAATGGGCAGCTGCAATACTGCTGAAAGCTCAGGCCTGTGGCATCCCACAAGGAGAAGTCTGATGGATGGTAGTCGGGAAAGCTTCCTGGAGGAGGCAAGTTTATAGGTGAGTTCTTCTTAAGGAGAAGACTCAGACTTTCCAACTCATGTTATTTATTACAGACAGCCCTGTGGAATAGGTATTGTTGCCCCTTATACAGATGAGGCTCAGAAAGGTGAATTCACAACCACCAAAAGGAGGAAAGCTGAGTTCAGACTCCTGGCATTCTACTCTAGCCTAAGGCACTGGGTTTGAGTTCGATCCTGGCCTCTGACTTGCAGAGACCTGCAGTGAGTGCTTCTCTCCCAGGCCTTGGGCTCTTATCTGTAAAGTGGGTCTACTGCTGGCCGCAGTGTTGCTGAAGCAAAGGACAGAACGGCCGAAAAGCACTTAGCTTATAGAGGAATGCCAGCCTCCCTGTCCCGCTGGTGACAGCACAGTCCTGTTTTTCCCCCAACATGGGAACAGGACTCCTGCCTTCTGAGCCAGAAGCAATCCCAGAGACGGAAGGTCAGCTTACTGATGCAACATGCCCACCCCCCAGAAGCCAGGCTGTGGCCTGGATATATGTGCTCTCCTTTTGACTCCCTTTGGTAAAGCCTGACAAGAAGGTACAGGATTCTAGAGAGAATTCTAAATCCTGGACTCAGAACATCTGTGCTTGAGGAATTCTAGAATCCAGACTCCTCTTGAAGTGCCTCCTATCAAGCAGGGCAGGCTCTGGGTCAAGGTCTGGTAGATTGGAAGGATCACTAGAGACAGGATCTCATCTCACTTTACAGATAAAGATTAAGACCCAGAGAGGGGAAGGATTTGCCTGAGGTCAGTCACACTGAAAGTCAGTGCTAGAACTAAGACTCCTTTCCCCACACCTCAGAGCATAACACCAAGGCCACACCACCTCTGAGGCTACTTGGGGAGTAGGGTGGGCAGGGGGCAGCCCAGAGTGCCCAGGTGGTGCCAGGGAGCAGGCTGAGTCTGTTGGGCGAGTAAAGTGCCCAACGGGTCTTGCTAAGGCAAACTTTATACTCCGGCCCTGGTCCCAGCAAAATTCTACCACCGTCAGCTCTTTCCAAGCCTCCCACTGCGATGGGCATCACCTTCCTCTTGTACAAGCCCATTCTCTCCCGTCCTCAGTCTCCCCATCTGTAAAATGGTCTCCAAGTAACTTTCAGCTGTCTAGAAATCCTAGGCCAGCGCCTCCCGCGGCGGGAGAAGCGGTTCTCCGACCCTCAGCCTCCTACCTGGAGGAAAAGAGAGGGCGTCGAGGGCTTCCGGCTCGCTGCCTCAGGGGCGCCCTTTGTCTGGACAGCCTTGGGCAACTGGGGCAGAGACCGGGCGAGGCGGGGCCGGGGGCGGAGCCTGGCCAGCCCTCGCCCCGCCCCGGCGGACGTCGGCGCGGAGCTCGCGCGGGGGAGGGGAGGAGCGCGGAGCCCGTGAGCCACCCGGCCCCGGCGGAAAGTTTTCCCTGACGGAGTTTTGGCTGCGGCGGCGGCGGCGGCGGCGGCCCGAGCGGCTATGGACGCACTCAAGTCCGCCGGGCGGGCGCTGATCAGGAGCCCCAGCCTCGCCAAGCAGAGCTGGGGGGGCGGCGGCCGGCACCGGAGTGAGTGCGTGCGCGACCACCGGGGCCGGGCGGGGGTCGGGGCGCACGGACGCCCCTCCTCAGAGTCCCGGGACGGTGGGGGGGGGAGAGGCAGGGCCTGAGTCGCGCCCTGCGGTCCGGAGCGACCTTACCCGGCCCTGCGGGATTTGGGGTCGCCGAGGGTCAAGCTGCGTTCCTACTCCCGTCCCCATTCTGTGCGGCTGGGGAGGAAGGGCAGAAGCTGGGGGAAGAAACCGGAGCTCGGGGTCCCCAGGTGCGGGCTGCAGTCGGAGGGAGGTTGCAGGTCAGAGGAAGAGACTTGCGCGACCCCAGCACGTCCCCTCTTTGGACAGCCAGGGGAGGCAGGAGCTCAGCGTCGGTACCCGGGGGAGGGAGCAGGGGGCAGGGGCTTGGGAAGATACCCCCATCCCGCACCCCAGCACTCTGGCCCCGAGGTCAGCGGCCGGCGGGAGCCCCCTTGCCCCCTTCCCCCACCACGCGGTTACCTTTTGACTCCCGGGCGCCCAGAAGCCGACTCAGTGTGAGCCCGGGTTTGCAGGTACCTACTTGAAGTTGGGGGCGAGGCTCAACCTGGGGTCTCGGGAGGTACCTACCACACACCGGCCCATCTAGACCTCGTTGTCCCCTCCTCTGGCTGGGTCCAGGTGCCACGGCCGGCCTCCTGGCTATTTTTGAAACCTGTTTGTTTCTCGCACCTCCCCGCTTGAACTTCCGATGTCCCTGGGCGCCCGGGCGAATGGCAGACTCTGCCGCCACCTCTCCCAGGGGCGTCTGGGAGCCTGAGAGGAACCTCATCCGGCTCCCCCTCCTCTCCCTGTCTCCAGTTACTCTCAGGGAACCCGTCACCTGGCACCCTCCCCTGAGGCCTGAGAAACCCAGACCTTTTCACAAGGAGAAACGGAGGGGCTTGTCTGGGGTCACTCAAGCCTTCCTGGTAGATATGGAGCCGAAGGCAGGACTCCTGCACACTGCCCCCCATGCCCCAACCGCCTGGGACCCTGGCCTCTCCAGGCACCAGGAAGCCGCTGTCAGTACAGTCACACCCCACCCCCTTCCCTCTTGGCCTTCCAGGGCTCCGCCAGGGGAGCCCTAGTTCGCTAGGCCCAGGAGAGGCCCAGGAGTGCCAGCGTGTCTGGGCCTAGGGAGCCTGCCCTGCCCCGCCTCTTGCCCGGCTGTGTGGTTCCAGCTGTGCCTGCCTCCTAAACCAAGACAAGACTGGCATTGGGAACGTGGGCTGGTGTCTACTGGTGGGGGTGGGGTCAGAGACCATTAGGACTGGACTAGCCAGGGATGCACCCATCTCCCACATTTATTGACTCCCAAAATAGCTCCTTTAAATATTTGTGGGATTTGATCAGGACTGAGAATGACGGCCTGTTCCAGTGGGGGAACCCTGCAGTTTTCTCTAGGGATAAGGGAGGGGGGTGGGGCTCTGGGCAAGGGAAGGAAACTCAGGAGCCCCCCCTTCCCTTGGCGTCCTTCACTCGATATGGGGAAGGGTGAGAGTTAGCCACCTTGGATGGTGGAAAAGAGTTTCTCCTGCCTGCTCTGATGTTGGACAAGTCACTTTTCCTTTCTGAACCTCAGTTTCCTCATCCGCAAAATGGACATAACAGTTCTAACCCGGTAGGGATGTTGAGAAGGTTGTTGACAGTAACACTTCCTTCTGGCACCTAACTGGTGGTTTCCTTCTCCCCCATTCCCCTTCCCGCTGCCTGTCATGTGGACCTTCAACATGATACTTAGTGTGGTGGAAAGAGTTTTGGGGGCTCAGAGCCTGTCTACGTCTGTGGAGGAAAGAAGAGGAAAGAAGAGCCTTCCTATTAGGCAGACCCCAGTAAGCCCAGAGTGCCATCCTGGAGCCTTCTAGACCCAGAATAAGCGAGGTCGAATCCCCACCTGTCCCTGGTTATTAAGTCAGTTTTCTGATCTGTAAACTGTTAATAACAGGAGTACCCACCACAGATTTTTTTTGGGTTAACTGAAATCATGTTTTGCCTGGCATAGAGAAAGAGGTCAGTAAATGGTAACTACTGCTTTTGTCCCTCTACCTTTTACATAGTGTTTTTGCCTCCATTAGTGCATTTGCTCCTCAGAGGTGACAGAGCAGGGATTCCTATCAGATTCATTTGTCAGATAAAGGAGCCTGAGGCTCAGGGAAGTGGAGTCACTGGCCCCGACATGGCCACAAGTAGAGAGGGAAGCCATGCGGTGTGTCTGGGGTGGAAGTGCTGGGGCAGCCTGGCCTGTGGTGGTGTCCCAGCCAGGCCTTGGACCCAACCCTCAAGAAGGTCTGAGCACTGTGCTTGAGTTTTGGGGTCAGGCTGAAGCCACTGGAGTTAACGTTAGGTTTTTTTTTTTAATGTTTAATTTTTATTTATTTATATTTTCTTATTAGTCACCCATTTTATACACATCAGTGTGTACAAGATTAGATTTGATACCCGCTGTTGGCTGTGACTTGCTCCTCACCCCTCAAGGCCCTCAGCTGGGATCAGCGTGATCATTGTTTTATTTGCAGAGAAACTGGAGCCCAGAGAAGGACTTGCCTGAGGTCCCAGAGCAAAGCCAGCGGCAGACAGCTTTCTTTGCCCTGAACCTCATGGCTCCCTGTCTCCCAGTTAGTGCTGACTTTGAAGGAGGGCTCTCTCCTTCTCCCACACGTGGCTTTTCCCCCCACCTCTTTGGAAACCATAAATATTCTGTCTCAGTCCCTGCCCTGGGTTTTCCTTTCGTCCAGCTGCCTGGAAGGGTGGTTCACCCTGGCCCCTCCATACGCTTATTTCCAAGAGGACTCCCTCTGACCCTCGGGCTCCTCTACGGGTTGTCAGAGAACTCCATGAGAATGGGTAAAAACAAAGCTGGTTTCAACAAAGCTGGTTCATGGTGGTAGGTGGGGGACGGAAGATCTATTCATCCTTATTTATAATGTTTATAATGAAAAATATAAATAAAGCCCAAACCATAATACGTATTGAGCACTGACTGTGTGTCGGGCACTGTTAGAGGTGTCGGCGAGTCTGCGGAATGCATCCATCTCTCTTCAGATAGCGCCAGCCCTCTGGGGGAGGAGGTAGACAGCATGACCAGGGTGCAGATAAGTGGGGTGCTTGTGGGTAGTGGTGACGCCAAGAGGAGAAAGATAAAGCAGGTGAGGAAATGATGGGTGGTGTCTTTGTTTGGGTTCTTCTAGAAGCAGATGCTGAGATAGGGATCTGAGTAAAGTCACTTATTTGGGAAGAGATCCCAGGAAGTGTTCGCAGGAGAAGCAAGAAGGGAAAGGAGTCCAAAGAGTGGACAACACGAAGCCAGTTTCCATTGTGGGCGGCTGGGATGCCACCTGTGGGGAGCTCTGGAGCAGTTACTCCATTTGAGGGGCAGTTCCTGTCAGTGGTGGGAGGGGGCTGCTGGGAACAGGAGCTCTTACTGCCCCAGCCCCCATGGGCATCTGAGTCTCCGGCAGCCAGAGAGTGGCGTGTCAGGTGGCGTGTGTGGAAATGGTACCCGCCGAGGAGATAAAGGTGGGGCACTGAGAGTGTCAGTGCAGGGGGTCAGGGAAGGCCTCTCGGAGAAGGTGTGGAACACACATAAGAATACAGTACAAGGAGGGAGGAATCTGGGAACAGCATTCCAGCCAGAGGGAACAGCAAGTGCAAGGGACATTTAACTGGAGGCTGGGACGCTGCTTCTCACAGGTCTGGCGGCAGAGGGAGGGGTGTGTGGCTTGAAGGAGTCAGGTCACCCACTGCCCACTGAAAGTGAGCCAGACGCTCCTTTCAGGCAGCCTCCAGGACAGGATACCCGTTCTTGGATGACCCCGAGCCTGGCCCTGCTCATGGGAAGGGGCTTGGTGGGCTGCAGGAGAGGGCAGAGAGCACAGCTATGGATTCAAGGCCCAGCACTGTGGATTGAGTCATGGCCAGACACCTCTGAGCGTCTTCATCTGTGAAATGGGAGTCCTACTATATCCTTGACTCTTCTCATAAAGTACTGCAAATGGCTATGTACACATTAAGGCTCTTTGCACTTGACCCTTGGTAATGACACAACACTCACACTTGGTATCTACCAGGTACCGTTCTAAGCCTACCTCGTGTATACTAATTTCATCCTCACAGCAACCCCATAGGGTGGGTACAGTTGTTGTCCCCATTTTTAAATGACGAAACCAAGGACCAGGGAGGTAGAGTGACTATGAACCCCACAGCCCGTCTCCAGACCTCATCATTTTAACCTTGACAGCATATTTTTTTCTTACAGTAAAGTAGGTACTTAGGAATGGTAGCTGCTGCTATTATCTTTTTTTTTTTTTTTTTTTTGGCCGTGCCCCACAGCTTGCAGGATCTTATTTCCCGACCAGGGATTGAACCCGGGCCCCCGCAGTGAAAGCGCCGAGTCCTAAACACTGGACCGCAGGGAATTACCTTTTTGAAATTATTATTTTCTTTTGATAGTCTTAACAACTTCTCCAATTTGCCTCGCACTTTTCACATGCTGAGCCTTTTTCTGATGATGCTCCTGCAGGCCTGAGCCCATTTGTCAGATAAGGAGACTGTGGCCTAGAGAAGCAACCACACTCCAGGTCACAGCAGAGCTTGGGTCCTCTTTTGAGGTGTCACTCTGTGGCTTCTGAGGCCATATCCCCACCAGGCCGGAGGAGGCTGGAGGCCAGGACCCCTGCTGGAGGTTCCCCCCTGGCCCATGGGTTTGGCTGCAGCTCCGATGTTCCAGGCACCAGCCAGGCTGGGTCTCCCAGGGCAGCAGAAGGGGCACAAGGGCACAAGAGCTCTGACGCCTGGGCAGGGGCCCGCTTAATAAGAAAAGAGTATATGTTTGCAGCTACAAGTTAGACTGGGCATATGGTCCATCCATCCCCAGCTAATTCTGACAGCAGGTCATCTGTAAAATCGTAAAGTTAAAATAGTGCAGTCATTACCCACGACCGGGCCAAAAATAACGAGGACCGGAACAGCGTTGTGGACTCAGGCCTGTATTTGCCTGGGGGCCTCCGGGAGCTCTTCCTGAAACCCTGGGCTCCTCCTGGGAAGGAGCACATGGCCTCCAGCCTATCCGAGGTGGCTGGATGGTGACCGGGCCGGTGTGGCAGTGAACCCTACCTCTGTCTTTATTGAGTGCTCTTTGGTTCTGGTTTCTTCAGGGAGGGAGTGGGGTGTGAGAGAACTTATACCTCACTGAAGAGATGAATCATGCCCAGAAGTATGGGCGCGGAGGCAGGGTTCCCTGGAGGGGCAGGAGGATCTCTGCTGGGCCTGGGAGGGGCAGGGAGAAGTAGAATGAGACAGCAGCAACATTGAGCGGGGATGCCCCTTCTCCATACTAGCTCCTGGGGGAGGCAGACATGCGTGGCAGTCCTTCAAGAGGAAAACACACAGCAGGCAGCAGCTTGGTGGTTGTGATATGGCTGTGGGAGGAAGAGAAGGAGATCCATACTCAGGAGGGGCAGAGAAACCCCTGACAGCAGGGACAGGCCCCAGGAGGCAAAACCATGGGTGGGGCCCTGTGCTAAGCACATTACATTTTATTGGCTCATTATCTCATCAAAGGGTCACCACAGCCCTGTGAGCTGGAGACATTTGCTTCTCCCACTTTATAGAAGAGAGAGCTGAGGCTCAGGGAAATTAACTTGCTCAGGCTCACTCAGTGGATTCGAGGATTCAGGCCCTTGCTCTTAACCACTAGGCTATACTGCCTCAAAGAAGGCCTTCCTGGAGGAGGCTGGGTGCGAGGGGTTTCAATCAAGCAAAGGGAAGGGCATTTCTGGTAGAGGGAGCTCCTTGAGCAAAGGCACAGAAGTGGGAAAGTAAATGTAACGTCATGGGAAGAAGCTGTGTCTAATTGGATCGTCTGCTGTGTGCGTGCCTGCATGTGTGTGCGTGTGCTTGCGTGCAGGGATATTGGGGGGAGACGAGGCTGGGCAACCTATAATTTCGCAACAGTCCTTGTGGGAGTTGCCTGTAGTGCTTTGGGAGCTGGGGTCCCTCTGATTGCTGTGTGACCTTGCACAAGTCCCATCCTTCTCTGGGCCTCAGTTTTATCGTCTGTCAAGTGAGGAGGTTGGGCAGAGGGTCTCTGAGGCTGATGAGTGGCAACCAGTCTACCAGGGCTCTGTTCCAGGAGGCCATAGAAGAGGGGAAGGGTCAGGCCAGGGAAGGAGGATTGCAGAAAAATGCCGAGTATTTCAGAGGTCAGGGGGGACTGGGGAATGTTTTGACAGCAAAGAGGTCGTCTGTGACCTTGGCAAGCTTTGGCCCTTTTGGAATGGAGGGAGCGGAAGTGGATTTGGAGAGGGGCCAGGAAAGGGCTGAGCTGGCGGAAATGGGAGAGAGAAGACATGAAAATGGGGAGAGGAAGGATGTTTGCTGTGGGGCAGGGATGGGTAATGAGATGAACAAGGCCACCCCTGATGGATTGGTATTGCCAGCCAGGAGCCTTTTATTGAGAAACAGTCCAAAGCCTTTAAATCAGAGGGAATAGGGCTGCAGTTGATTAGCAATGTCTGCCAAGGACACAGGCGACAGGCATGGCAGCACATAGTCTGCCGCCCTTGCTTAGATGCATATTGAGTTGAAAGTGATGGTCCAGGCATCTCCATACAGAGAGGAAGCCTCAGGAATTAAGAATTATGGGGGGAAATACCTCTGGCTCTAGGAACTTCTCCATGACCTTTTGCTAAACTGAGGGTAGTTTGCCTCATGGCAAGATAGCGTTCGCCTGATGGTTAGGAACTTGGGCTTTAAGTGTCAAATAGACAAATAATTTGGCAAATTACTTGTCCTTTGAGCCTCAGTTTCCTCCTCTGTGAAATGGGAATGAAAGAATGCCAGCTTGCGAGGTAGCCGTGAGTGTTAGAGGTAGTGGTGAGAGCTGCTGCTTTGTTGTTACTGTAGCTCTGTTTTGCCCTGACGGTGGCAATATTCTTGGTTTCTTTGAGAGCAAGGCCCATGTCTGAGTTGCTCCAGGGTTCCCATCACCAAACCCAGGACTGGGACACCTCGGGGACTTTCTGATTCTCTTTGGAGGATCAAATGAAATAGACTCATGGTTGATGGGACAGAGGATGGGGTCACTTTGGGGTCTTCTCAGTGGGGGTTGGCTTCATGTGGGGTGGAGGCCTAAGGGCAGAGGCTGGAGGGCAGTGGTCCAGGGTCCAGAGCTGAGGATGGGGTTGGGGCGTTGCAGGCCTGAAAGCCTTGGGGTTGTCTGGGTTCCTTCACTCAGGAATGCCAGCTGCATGCCAGGCTCTGGATGACAGGTTAACAAATTCCTCCTCACCTGGGTCTCAGTTTGGGAGACGAGGTACTCCTGTGAATTCTTGTATGACCCCTCCCACAGTGAAGACCACACTTCCCCTCCTGTCCCTCTGCCTGCTCAGGGCCTTCTCTCATGTGGGTGGGGTGAAATGGAGGCCTCTTTTCAACTCTCCCTCCTGGTCTGTTTCACCACCCAGTGAGCCAGGCTCATCCCCTCATTTCCCAACCTTCCTGACCTCAGTCGTGATCAGAGCTTTCAGAGGACCCTTCCCATGTGTCCTGCTGTGTGCCGTTGCTGTAGCCCAGGCATTATTAGTCTCAAAGAGGAGAGGGGCCTTCCCCAAGACCATGCAGGTGGGGGGAAGCAGAGCTGGGATTCGAACCCAGGTCTTCCGGATTCAGTGGCCTTCCTATGATGGTTTTTGAGCAGTCACCTCCCCATTTCCCCACTAAGCCTTACCCCACGCCCACCCTCCTTGGGCTGCTGTCTCTTTCCTGGTCTCCCTCCTCCCTACCTTTTGGTCTCTGTGGCTGTGCAGATGGAGGAAAGCAGGCCAGGCTGGGGCCATGGGAACCACCCAGTTTTGAATTCTGACTCCAACCCTTTCCTCATTGTATGTGGCCTTTGTCTGACGACTTCACCTCTCTGAGCCTCAGTTTCCTAATCCGTAAAGTGGGAATAACACCCATCTCACCGGATTGCGTTGAAGATTCAATAAGAAAATGGCATGGTTTGCCCTCAGCAAGTGTTAACATTGAAGTTAAGAGTCTGGGCTTCGGATCTGAAAATAAGAGTTTGATTCTTGGCTGTTGCACTTGCTGGCTCTGTGGATTTGGTCATGTGATTTCGCCTCCCTGGGCCTCAGTGTCTTTGTCTGTAAATGGGTATGATAAAAGTGTCTGCCTCATAGGTCCTCATGAGGGTCAATGAGAAGATTTTATGTAACACTTCCTACCATGGTGCCTGGTACGTACTAGAAAATGTTATTCCTTTATTAAAGATAAAAGTAATGATAGATGGGGGGACCCCAATGTCCCTGCTGGGTCTTCCTAGGAGACGGGGGCTGCAGACGCTGCCGCTGTGGTGGGCCCTGCCCAGCGGGGTCTGAGCGCCTGTCCTCCTGTGCCCAGAGCTGCCCGAGAACTGGACAGACACTCGGGAGACGCTGCTCGAGGGCATGCTCTTCAGCCTCAAGTACCTGGGCATGACGCTGGTGGAGCAGCCCAAGGGTGAGGAGCTGTCGGCCGCCGCCGTCAAGAGGATCGTGGCCACGGTGAGCCCAGTCAGGGTGGGGCGTGGGAGCACGAGGAAGGGGTAGCTCCTTCTGGGGCTTGGGGGGTCAGCACCCATCCCCTGCATATCACCCTGACTGAACGTGTTACAGCTGCCCTGCCCCTGCGTCCCCCTGCGTCCAGCTTAGAGAGTCGAGAGGGCAGCCGTTGGGCTGGCAGGGTCCGGCCAGTGTCCTCCTCTCCAGCTGCTGTGGCCGTGGCCTCTCTAAGCCTCCCCTCCCTCAGCTCAGGCCACCGGCCGAGGGTTGGTAGCTTCGTGCCAGGGAGGGATAGTGGGAGGGCTGCTGGCACCCAGCCACTTGCCCTGTGGCCTGAGGGACTGGATTTCCTCCCCAGCTCTGAGTGAGCACGTGCCCTATGAGTTCGCCTCTCTTGGTGGTCTCGGCCCCCTCTGCTCAGGCCCTGGCAGGTACAGTGGGTGGAACGTGGAGTCCCCATCCTGCTGGGCTGTGATAGCGCGTTCAGCCCTCAAAGTCTGAGGTCCCTCCTAGCTGTGTGTCCTTGGGCAACTCCCTTAACCCCTCTGAGTCTGGTTTCTCCTGAGGCAAGTCCCTGCCGCCTGTGAGGATGACTCGAGGTCCCGTGCTTGGCAGACAGCAGGTACTCAGTGAGTGACATTTGTCCCTATTTTTATTAGAAGAAGGTGTTGGCTGAATTGTCTTCCCCATCATGTCTGCCGGTCACCTAAGGTGAGGCCTCCCGTGGGCCTCGCGTCTGGGGCTTAGAGCAGCTGGGTGTAGCCCACGAGGGTGGGTCCCAAGTGGGTAGGTAGGCTCCTCTGACCCACGTCTGCCCCAAGGCCAAGGCCAGTGGGAAGAAGCTGCAGAAGGTGACTCTCAAGGTGTCGCCACGGGGGATCATCCTGACCGACAACATCACCAACCAGCTCATTGAGAACGTGTCCATTTACAGGTACGCTCAGCATTGCCCACATTCAGTCTGCTGCTCGGGGCAGCGGATGGAGTGCTTTGTCTGAATCCAGACCCTACCACTTCCTATCTGGGTGACCTGGGGGCCTTAGTTCCCTCATCTGTGTGTGGGGTTGGAAGCAGGTCCCGCCCGGTGTGCGGTTATGAAGCCCTGGATGCCCCGCGCCTGGCTCACAGTGAGCCATTATCACTAGTTGCAGCCGGCCTGGGACACCCCTGCCCCCCACCCCACCCCCAAGTGTGCTGCTGAGTCAGGCTTGGAGCAGAGAGCTGCACAGTCACGGCCTTTTTCGCTGGGAATGCAGCAGCTCAGCTCTGGACATCTGGCCAGGTGTCCAGGGAGGTCTCAGGCAGAGTCTGAGGCCAGAGTGTAGATGATATCTGTAGAGGGTGGGCACTGTTCACAGGGCAACAGACCCGGCCCTTGGAGCCTCAGGCTGTCCCCGCCTCTCTCTTAGCTGGTCAGTTGTAAAATTTCAGAGCTGGAAGAGACAGGCAGCTCAGGTCCATTTTCCAGGTGGGGAAGCTGAGACCCAGAGAGGCCATTGCCCAAGGCCACGTGGTGAGATAGTGGCCGAGCTACGCCCAGGACACCGAGGCCAGAGTTCTGTCAGGCCTCTCGTCCCTGCACTCTCTTGCCTTGTCTCCGAGCAGGTGGCTCAGCTGGCTGGAGCAAAGCCAGTACTGGGGTTGGGGGGTGGTGGTGGGAGGGTGGATGTGTGTTGAGGGCATGGTTTTAGAGTTTCTAGCTGGTGTCCAAGTACCTGCTCTGCTGAGGTCTGTGCCGGGTGAGCAATCAGACCCAGCCCCTGCCTTCAAGGAGCTTCCAGTCTAGGAGGGGATGGAGCAGAGGACATGGGAGATAGAGTATAAGTGTTTCCCAAGAGGGCAGAGAAGGAGAGGCCTGCCTGGGGAAACTTGGGAGGACCTCTCACGGGAGGAGGCGCCTTGCTGGGGCTTGAAAAATAGGATCTAGTTGAGTGATACCGAAGACCCAGGGCATTGAGGACAGGAGGCTGGATCCCCTGGGTTGGAGAAGAGGCAGTTGGGAACCTGGCACCCCCTCCTTCTGCCCACCTGGGGGTTTTAAGTGGTGATGATCCCTTTGTCAATGCCTGTGATTGAAACTGGGGCCGCATGAGGTGAGGGCGTCTGCTGAGCTTCTGTCCCGCCCCTGGGCTGCCAGCTCCTCTTCTGATTGGGATTCCCAGGATGACTGGAGACAGCGGGGAGGGATCAGACAAGGGGGGAGAAGGTGTTTCAAGAGAAGGGAGCTGCTGTGTCTCCCTCCTACGCCTCCGCCCTACTCCCAGCTCCTTTTCCCCTGGCCACAGCTCCAAGAGAAGCTGTCATTAGTCTCAGTCACCCTGGGAGAGATGGGCCTGTAACTCATCTGACCTGTGCGCAGGGGTGTGATCAAAGGGAGGGCAGGTGGGGGACACTCAGGTGAAGGGCATTGTGGGCAGGGTAGTGTCCTGCCCCCCTTTCCAGCTGGTTAGCACAAACTCTTAAGAGGCAGCATGGCAGTGGTTATGGCCTCCGGAAACTAGCCTGGTGGTCTGAGACTCTTAGCCTTAGTATTCTCACCTGAAAAGTGGGGATAGTACTAGAACGCATCTCAGAGGGCAGTGAGGTGATATCTAGAACATTGCCTGGTGTACAGTAAGGGCTCACCTACTACTATTTAGGGATGTGGCTCAGTAGAGGGGGGATGTGCCCTTCCTCCAGTCTTTTTTTTTTTATTTAATTTATTTATTTTTGGCTGTGTTGGGTCTTCATTGCTGCATGTGGGCTTTCTCTAGTTGCAGTGAGCGGAAGCTACTCTTCATTGTGGTGCGCGGGCTTCCCATTGCAGTGGCTTCTCTTGTTGCAGAGCACGGGCTCTAGGCACACGGGCTCAGTAGTTGTGGCTCGTGGGCTGTAGAGCGCGGGCTCAGTTGTTGTGGCGCACGGGCTTAGTTGCTCCGCGGCATGTGGGATCTTCCCGGACCAGGGCTTGAACCTGTGTCCCCTGCATTGGCAGACGGATTCTTAACCACTGTGCCACCAGGGAAGCCCTTCCTCCAGTCTTTACCACCACTCCTTCTTGCCTAGCCTGGGTTTCCCCACTCTCCCGCACCCCATGGATGGCCCAGGATGCTAGGCCCAGAGTCCCACCCTGGTGGAGTGGGATGGCAGGCTTTCTGGAACTCAGGGGAGATGCTCTAAGGGGCTTTCGGGATGCAGTCAGGCCCCTGTGCCGGAGTCTGGTGACACTTGCCACTTGCCTTTCAGAATCTCCTACTGCACAGCAGACAAGATGCATGACAAAGTGTTTGCGTACATCGCACAGAGCCAGCACAACGAGAATCTTGAGTGCCACGCTTTCCTCTGCACCAAGCGGAAGATGGTCAGTGGGGAGAGGCTGGGCTTGAGCAGGCTCTAGCCTCGCCTTGGCAGCCCTGCCTTGGGGGCCCTGACTGGGGGGAAGGCAGGACCCAAAGGTGACATCAGTTAAAGAAAGTCTGAAGTCCCTGGGAACCTCAAGTGGGTGCTGAGAGCTGAGGGCACCGTGTAGGGCTACAGTCAGGTGGGCCACCTGTCAGGATGGGCTGCCCTCGGCTGGCCTGTGGGCAGCGACAAGCCCTCGTTCCCAGTGAGTGCCCTGAGCCGCTTCCTCTCTACAATGTGATTTGATGGATTTGAGGTCTGGGGCGGGGGGGGTCTCCTGTCACTATAAGGTGCAGGGCCTTATAGGGATTAGTCTCTAGAGACTGGTGATCAGAGGTGCCCAGTGTGAAAGGCAAAGGCGAGAGCCCTCAGAGGACCCGGCTCGCTGTGGCCGGAGAAGGGAGGGAAATGGCCATATTTTGGTACCTACTCTGTGCCTGTTTCAGTGGTAATCTTTAAGGTACCGTCTCATTTACTCCTCGGAACAACTCTGCAAGGTGGGCGCTGTAACTGCATTCATTGTTTTTATTTTTAATTTTTTGTTAATTTTTTTTAATTTTTATTTTTTTGCGGTACGCGGGCCTCTCACTGTTGTGGCCTCTCCCGTTGCGGAGCACAGGCTCCGGATGCGCAGGCTCAGCGGCCATGGCTCACGGGCCCAGCCACTCCGCGGCATGTGGGATCTTCCCAGACTGGGGCACGAACCCGTGTCCCCTGCATCGGCAGGCGGACTCTCAACCACTGCGCCACCAGGGAAGCCCTTATTTTTATTTTTAATGAGGAAACAGCCTCACAGAGGTCAGCTCTCTTGCTGAAGATGATGTAGCTAGCTGTCATCTAGCAGAGGGTGCCGTTAGCTAGCAGAGGGTCTAAACCCACGTTTCTTCTCTCTTTGCATGGCTGTGAGGAGCCAGGAGTCCCTCACCCCATTTCCAGGACGCCCTGACACATCTAGCTGGGACGAGCTGGACCTCAGTGGTCTCTGGGCTTTTGTCTTGAACTTCGTGGCAAGCAGCTGGAGGGAGTCAGCCTTTGGCATTGAAGTTTTTGTTTCTGAGGCCCCCGAGATCTGAGCATCCGCCCTGTAAGGAGGTTCCCGACATTTATTGATTTAGTATTGTCCTCTGTTAACCTCTGTGTGCGAAGCCCAGAGCCCCAGTTCCTGTGCCCTGTGGTCCTTGTAGCCAAGGAGACAGGATCCATTCCCCTCCCCATGTCATCAAGGACATATCCAGGACATCACAGTCTTAAAGTGACCCCCACCCCGCCCAGGCTTTCTGCTACCCCTCAGGGCCCTCTTCTCCAACTTCAGAGCCAGTGGAGCATCTTCCAGTCTCCCTCTCTGCTCTGTCATCACATTGCTATTTCTGACTCTCACCCTCCTGCCTCCCTCTCATAAGGTCCTTTGTGATTGGGCCCGCTGGGTAATCCAGGATAATCCCCCATCTCAAAGTCTTTAACTTAATCACATCTGCAAAGTTCCTTTTGACATGTATAGTAACATTCACAGGTTCTAGGGATCAGAATGTGGACATCTTACCAGGGGGTGGGGTGGGGTGGGGTGGAGGGAGTACGATTCAGCCTACCACAGGTCTTGTGGGAGGAGCACTGTAGGAGGAGACAGACCAGGGGCCTGATCCTCTGTGACTGTGGATAAGACCCTGACCTTCTTTGGGCTGCATGCCATCAACAGAATGAGGAGGTCACCTCAATGACCTCCAGGATTGTTCTGAAAGGTCTCAGTTTCTTTTGTGCACCTTGTTTCTTCCCTGCAGACTCGATGTCGCCAGCCACTCACCCGGGGCCTCATGATGCCCTAGGTCCCTGAGCTGCGGTGGCTTCTCCCGTGACAGCCTTGTTCCCACAGAACAAGCTCATTATGTCCCCATTGTTTGTCTCTTCCTCCCCACTGACCAGAGCAGGCACTGGGCAGGGGCAGCTGGCCCTCAGCCATTGCTGCAGTGCAGGGGCTCCCAACATGTAGAGGCTTCCTCTGGGATGGGGAGGTGGGGGGTAAAAGCAAGTGGATGCTGGCCCAGCGGCTAAGGGAGCCTGGCCTTGGGCCAGAGGACTTTAGACAGGCTTGAACAAAACCCGTCTACCCCAGGCCAAGAGGTCAGGTACTGGGGAAAACAGCCAGCCTGCTTGGTGCTGACAGCAGAGCCATCGGGCAGAGGGACGGGCTCCTGCTGGACACCCAGGGCCCAGACTCTTCGCTTTTGGCCCATGTGCATCAGGAGCGGCTGGATATTGGTTTGTCCATCTCCAGCCTTTCCCACCTGGCCTCCCCATTTCAGGGAGCCCTGGGGAGGTCCCTTGGAGAGACAGCCCAGCCCAAGGCGGTGTCAGTAGACCACCTGATGTGTGTGGTGTCCTTGTGGCTCCCAAGGCCTCAGCTGAGCCCAAGCTGCCAGTGTGTTATGGCCTTGTCGTCTGGCCACGTTGGAGACCTTGAGACTCTCAGGGCGGAGCGGACGTCTCTGAGGAGGAGGCAGGAGGTGAAATGGGCGCCTCAGTCCACATCCCGCCTGCTGGCAGGTCCCTCCACGTGCTTGCTGCTGCCTGTCCCAGGCTGAGCTCCGTGTCGGGCACTGGGGACCCAGGGTGGCCGTGAAGATGCGAACCAGGCAACGGGAGAGAAGAGCCGGGATTCAGTAACGGGCATACAGGGAGCTTGGTTCTCAGGCGGAGGTTATTAAGTCACTCTGGAGGTGGCACATGAAGAGTTCTCAGAGGAGACATTTTGAGGTGGGCTTTGAAGGATGAGTAGTAAGTAGGAGTTTGCCAGGCCAAGCAAAATGGGGCAGGGTGGTGGGGGGGGGTGCACTCCAGCACAGGAATCAGCACGTGCAAAGACACAGAGGTGCAAAGTGAAGTGGTATGATTGGGGGTTGGGGGTTCAGACGTCACCAGAGCCTGGGTGGATGGCTAGGTAGAGTCAGCCTCAGGGGAGCCTTGAATTTGCACGCTGACGTAGCCCTCAGTCGTTCTGGCCAAGGGCCCAGAGCCTCCACATCCCCACCCTTCCTTGCTGGGCTGCCTGAATGAGCAAGAAGCCTAGGACCCACCCAGATCGAGGGGCAGATGGGTCCCTTTCTGGGTCACCCACCAGTTCAGCTCAGCTCAGGCAGCCCAACCGCCTGGCCTCTCTTTCCCTGTGGCTTCTATTGGGCATGGCCAGGATAAGGTTCTGTACAAAGAAGTGTTTCCATCTGCCCACCTGGGAGCCCTCAGCCAGCACTTCAGCCTCTGGGCTCTGAAGTGAAGGTGCCGTTGCTGGCATCGGTGGGGAGCCCAGGGTTGCAGTACAGGTGGGCTCCCTGATTCCACCTGGGGTCGGGCGCGGCAGGGCTATTCTCCCTCCCAGGCCACTGGCATTCCTCAGGTCATCCTTTTGTGCAGTGATTTATGCTTCTGGGCAGCAGGGCTGTACAGGGCACCTGGCCCGACTTGGTTTGAGAACCTGGTTGGGGTCCTGGATTCCGGGGTCCTGGCCCAGCTCTGCAGCCCTAAGCTAGACCTGGTCCCCGTGAGAAGCTAATAGCCTGGTTACCCAGAACAAGACAGGGACGTCAAAAACTGGGCAAGGCAGTACCTGGTCAGGGTAATAAGACAGACCCAGAGGCCAGAGGCACTCAGGAGGGGCAGGCTCCTGGCCTGCGGAGTCAAGGAGGGCTTTTCAGTGGGCAGGCCTGAGCAATCCTTCCATCGCTAGTGCCTAGATTCCTGCAGTCGCCCAGGAAAACGGGGCCCACCCCCTCCCAGTCTCTGCCCAGCCACCTGCATGCATCTGCATCTTGAGTTATATTGGGTTTAACTTGCAGCTCAGGACTTCGGGGTGAAAGGGCGGGGATGTATGCAAATGAACAAGCAGATTTATGCAAAAACAGTGTCAGGCTTGTGCCCTCAGATTTCCTGGAGGCAAAAATAATGGCGTTCCCATCTCCCTGCCACACTGGGTGACCAGCCCTTGCTTGGGTGTATAGTGATCTGACTCTGGCTGGTAATTAGCCCATATATTTATTTCATGGGCAATTCTCAATGGTAACTGGGTCTATTAAACTTGATCCAGACGTGACAGCTTAAATTGTAAACAGCTGTGAAGAGTTTCATACTTAATTACCATATTTAAGTTTTGCCATAAAGCGCCCGTACTTCCATCAAAAATGTAAATGACAGAGACATTCAAATGAGATTTTATACTTCGTGAAATTTAATTGGCATGGATCAGTCAGCTTGTTTAGGGATTTTAAATTTTAAAAAAGTTTTAAAGGCAGTAGCCACAGATTCATTTCTCAATTAAATTGAGTTGTCTGGCGGAGGCGAAGGGAGTGGGGCCGAGGCGGGTTAGGCCTGAACCTGTCGTACACTTGAAAGAGTCTGGCGGCTTTCTTCCCCAGGCCGAGCTTGCAGAGGACGCTACATGTCGCTTCCGGCTACAGTTGCGAGCTCTGGGACTTCCACTCCCAGAAGCTGAACTGATTAACTCTGAACTGGAATCAGAGAGGAAAGGGCTGGGTTGAAGGTGGGCTAAGGGTAGGTCCTGGCTGGAGTGTAAGGCCTCAGGAGACCTGCCCCTGGGCAAATGCAATTCAGCCACCATCCTAGACACCCCTGGAGGGCTCTGG
The DNA here is from genome assembly GCF_964374135.1 of Grampus griseus. Lineage (NCBI taxonomy): Eukaryota > Metazoa > Chordata > Mammalia > Artiodactyla > Delphinidae > Grampus > Grampus griseus. The sequence goes on along the minus strand of NC_139017.1, from coordinate 163,549,262 downwards.
GAAACAGGGGTGTTCAGAGTCGATGCTTGCCTTCAGGGAGCACCCAGGTGGGGTGACACAGGCATGTGAGCTGGTGACACTTTCATATGCGTGACACCAGAGAGAGGTAGGCAGGGCTGTGGAAGCCCAGTGCCTGTGACGCGACATGATGTGACGTGAGAGAGGTGGTGACATTTGAGTTGGGTTTGAAGGAGTAGATGGGAGTCCCCCAGGGATTGAGGGACAAGGTGTGGCCCTTCTTTACAGGTGGGTTATGGCACTGGATGGTTTTAGTCTTCTGCCCTGGGCCCTCATTGACATATTGCGCCTGCCAGGAAATGTAGAAGCCTCCTCCTGCCTCTCTGGCATTCAGTTATAAGCCCCTCTGACCCAGCGTAGTAGTAACCAGAGTCTAACCTTTGCCTCTCCAGCTGTGGCTCATTCAGGCAGTGGCGGGGCCCTTTCCAACTCTGGCTTTTCTGTTCTCTCATTTTAAGGACTAAGTTACTGTGTGCAGTCCTCAGGTAATTAGAGAGGACTTCTCGGAGGAAATAAGCCTCACAGTTACTTGCATTTAGGGGAACTCAAAGGCGAAGGAAAAAAGTAGAGGTGAATAGCCATTGCCAAGGTGGGGACTGGAGTACCCGTGGGAATCTTGGCTGGGCTCCACGTAGTGAAGAGGGGGCCCAGCTGCCTGGGGAAGGTGTGACCTCATTACCTCAGCTTTGGTGGTGTGGGAGGGGCCAGGACTCTGCCTCCACCAATCAGGCATTCCAGAGCCTGGGACAGCCAGGGTGGGCCTGGCCTGGAGTCCCTGGGCCTCCAGTTGAGACTTGCGTTTACCTGCCTAACACTGTACCCCTCCCCCGACCCCACTTCCTGTTTTTCAGGCCCAGGCTGTCACCCTCACAGTAGCCCAGGCCTTCAAAGTTGCTTTTGAGTTTTGGCAGGTATCCAAGGAAGGTGAGTCTTGTTTGCGGACATGGTGGGTGGGGTGTGCAGGGGCGTTGAAGGCGACCAGCAGAGCAGTTGGGGCGGGGAGGATGGTAAAGGCTCTGGAGTCAGGCCTGGACTGGTCGTCCGCTTCATCGCCTGTCTGGTTTGTGGCTTTGCACAGGCCCCTTCACCTCCGAGTCTCAGTTTCCCCATCTGAAGAATTGGGAGCAGTTGTCTCCCTCCCCCAGGGTCCTTGTGAGGATTAAGTGAAATATGCAGAGTTCCTTTTCTCCATTCTGGAGACCTAACACCTGCCCCCTGAGATTGGCCACAGCCTACCCCTTGCCCAGTGATGGCTAGGGATGGAGTGCTGGGGTCGGGGGCTCCAACGCGCTGTGCCTTGGTCCCACAGAGAAGGAGAAGAGGGAGAAAACCAGCCAAGACGGAGGGGACATCCTGGCGGGGGGCCGCCGAGACAGCACCCCTTCGCTGAAGAGCCGTGAGTCTTGGGCGGGGGAGGGGCTGCATGGCATGGGACCCTTCATCCAGAGGGCCCCCCTCCCTCCTGGGCTGGGGTAAACTCCTGGGTTTTTATCTTTGTTTTGGTGTTAAATAAATAATGCTTGTTTATTATAGAGAAATTAGCAAATGCAGGTAAAGGGGGAAAATTACTTGTTTTGGTGCATGTTCCTCCAGATATGTCCCTGTACAGGTATATAAACCTGTGTATACATCTCTCCCTATACACTTTACATCTTGTTGTGTGATCTCTTAAAAAACTTAATACCTGTTGTGAATATGGGTTTCAGCCTAAACCATGAGTGGGAGAGAGCTTCCCACCCTGTGGGCAGCCGTCCAGCTGCTTCGGGAGGTGCAAGGTGGGGCTCTGGGTGGTCTGGGTGGAAAGGGCTGGAAAGGCCATGCCCAAGGAGGGAGTCGGGACCAGGGTAGCCCAGGAGGCTCCAGGATGGGGCTGGGAGACAGGAACCTCCTCTCCTCCTGACGCACCTGACCCCTCATAGTGGTCGCCACTGGGAACCTGCTGGACCTGGAAGAGACAGCCAAGGCCCCACTGTCCATGGTCAGTGCTAACACCGCTAACATGGACGAGGCACCGCGACCTCAAGCCTTAAACAGCAGCAGCGTTGTCTGGGTGAGTGGTCATGTGGCCTGGGGACCCCCCCAGGATCCAGTGAGCCTTGGCCTGATCCCTGGATGAGGCCTAAGGCAGCTCCAAGGTGCAGACCCTGGAGCCCGTGACTTGCAGGCCTCCAGGAGGGCCTGACCCAGCCCAGCAGCCAGACCCAGGGTAGGGGATGAACAATGTCCCCTTTGAACCTAGGGCTGCGTCCCCAGCAGCCTTGGCTCCCGGCACAGCTGTCTCCTCACAATGCCTGGCCTCTTGGCCTGAGCATCCATGGCTCTGCCCACTGCAGGACCAGCCAAAGGCCCCCTTGTTCTCGGCATGGGCACTTCGCTCCTGAAGCCTCTCCCCGTCGGCCGCCTGAACGCGGAGCCTGAGACTCAGGCAGGCAGCCTGGCCCTTGACTCACTCTGTGACCCGGGGCAAGCACTCTGACCTCTCTTTGTCTCAGCTTTTTCACTTCTTTAGTGATGATGATGACCTCTGCCTGCAGAATCTCCCAGAGGAACATAATTTTTTAATTTAAAAAATTAGAAATTTTTTTCATTTGGAAATAATTTCAGACTGATAAAAAATTACAGAAATGGTACAAAGAATTCCTGTTCCTCTTCATACAGATTCCTCAGTTGTTAACATCTTACATAACCACGTTACAAAGATCAAAATTGTTAACATTTATGCAACACTTATATAATCTACAGACCTGATTCACATTTCTCCACTTGTCCCTCCAATGTCCTTTTTCTAGTCCAGGATCTATTGCAGAATGACATGTTACTTTACTTGTCATGTCTCTTTTTTTTTTTACGTTTTTGCAAAATCTTTTTTTTTAATCTGTATTAGAGTATAATTGCTTTACACTGTTGTTTTAGTTTCTGCTGTACAACTAAGTGAATCAGCCACATGTATACATATGTCCCCATATCCGTTCCTTCTTGCATCTCCCTCCCACCCTCCCTATCCCACCGCTCTAGGTTGTCACAAAGCATCGAACTGATCTCCCTGTGCTATGCACGTCTCTTTAATTTTAAAAATCTGGAACATTGATGGACTTGAAAACCTATCAAATCCCATTGCCTGTTGGGGGCCACCCAGTGTCCCCCAAGCAGGCACTGCGAGCCTGTTCTCTGCAGTCTGGGAACCAGCCTTGCCACCTGCCCGTCCTCCCGGAGGCTGTGGAGGGAGCCTTGCCCATTGTTTTCCCACCTAGGCTGTGGCATTCCTGCCATCAGCTATCCCTTGTGAGCTTGGAATTTGGGCTCAGCTTCTGAAAGTGGATGAAAGCTAGAAAACCTTCTTCCCATCCTCCCTCTTGGAATTTGAAAGCTGTAGAGGTCGTCCGGTCCAACCCCCTCATTTTGTGGAAGGAAAAGCTGAGTCTCAAAGAGGAGCAGTGACTTGCCTAAGGTGTTGCTGAGTCGTGGCAGAGCTGGGAATTGAACCCCCAGGTCTTTAGGCACCTAGGTGCCCTTTCTCCTGTCCCACATCCCAGGTTTGGGTCCCTGTGCTGAGATGCTGGTGGCAGTAGCTAGGTGGGAGGCCTGCCTGTGCCTGTTCCTCTAGGCGCCCACCAGACTCCTACGCTTGTGTGCCACGTCCCTATAGCTTACCCAGGGCTGGGACAAGCCCCGGCTGCGAGCACGGGCTCCCCCTCTGAGGGTTCTTATCTCCTGCTTTGTTTTCCCCAAGGAGCTGGATGATGGCCTGGATGAAGCATTTTCAAGGTAACGTTAGGTGGGCTCCTGGTGCTGGGGGAGGAGGCCTGGCCCTTGGGGGTTGGTCTCCAGGGCCCTTTGCCATGTCTGAGAATGTGAACTCTGACCTTCCCCAGAGCAAAAATCTCAACTCAGATACCTCCAGGGGTGGGGAGCTCACTATCTGGCTAGGTCTGCCAGAAAGTTCTTGCTGTTGAATCAAAAGCTATTCCTGGTGACCGCTCTACCACAGGTTGAGCTGAACTGAACACACTACAGCTCAGGTTGGCTTCCTCTTCCTACACCTGGTGTAGCCTTCAAAAATGGGCTTTTCTGCAGGCTTTGTTCCTTCCAGAGGTTTTGCATTTATGGAAAGGGGCAGGGAGAAGGCAGTGGGTTTTTTTTTTGTTTTTTTTTGTTTTTTTTTTGCAGTACGCGGGCCTCTCACTGTTGTGGCCTCTCCCGTTGCGGAGCACAGGCTCCGGACACGCAGGCTCAGCGGCCATGGCTCACGGGCCCAGCCGCTCCGCGGCATGTGGGATCTTCCCGGACCGGGGCACGGACCCGTGTCCCCTGCATCGGCAGGCAGGCTCTCAACCACTGCGCCACCAGGGAAGCTCAAAGGCAGTGTTTAATTAAGCCCATGGAGCATTACGTAGAGGAGGGATGTGAGTCCCATTAGGAGATATTTGGTCTAACCAGAGGCTGGTGGCATTTCCCCTTTTTCCAGGGGCCATCTCTGTCCATGGCTGCCTTCAGCTTGGGGACACGCCACCAAGAAGGCTGGCTGAGGAGAGGCCTGGGCAGCTCAGGCTTCCGAGCACTGGGCCCTGGTCAGCCAGGCCTTCCTTTCTCCCTTGGGACCCTCAGCAGCCCCCCTACAGCCCTCCCCCGCTTCCCCATCCCCTTCCTGCCAGAACCAGTGGAAACCTCTCGGTGCAGCCCAGGTCGGGGGAGCGGCGTGTGTGGCCCCTTCATGATTCTTTTTATCATCTTCCCAGCTTCTCTGGCTGACTACAACCCCCTTGTTTGAAGGAAATCTTTCATTCACTTTTTCCAGATTACTAAATTGTCTTGTGCCCTTAATGAACAACTTGGAAAATCAGCAAAGCGTTAAACAGGAAATAACACCATCCCATAATCCCACAGCCCTGACTTTGGGGCTTAATTCACGCTAATCCTATACATATACATTTTTTTGCATTGATCAGCTCATCATATTTGCATTTGGGGATCCTGATTTTCACTTACTGCTGGTGTATCAGGAGCATTTCTCCAGGCTGTTAAAAACTCCTTGTAAACACCTCATTCACTGACTGCCTCATGTTCTTTTAAGGACATGGGCCGTAATTTATTTAACTCTCCCTATTCTTGGTACGTTCAGTTGTGCCCCTTTTTGAATTTACTTTGTGAACAGCACTGTGTTGAACATAGTTAAAGCCAGTGGTCTTCCATGGTTGCCCCAGGCTCGCTCTCACGCATGCCCCTCTCTGCGCTGGCAGCGCTGCCCTTTCTCCTCTTTCCTGGCATTTCCTGATGGAGCTGTGGACGGTGTGGGTGCCCCAGCCTCTCCGTGGTGGGAACGCCACTGCCTGCCCCACAGTTTTCTGAGCCCCTTGACCCTCAAGGGTAGGCTCTCTGGTTAGAGGCGCCACCTCTACTGACATCCGGGTCTTGCTTCTTTGGCCATGTGTCCTGCCGTTTTCCCACCCACGTCCTCTCACTTCTGACCCTGGTGCTGGCCAGGCTGGACCAGCTCCTCGGGGCCCCGCCAGCCCCTTGCCTGGGCCTCCGGCTCACACAGCTCTGCCTTCCAGGCTTGCCCAATCTCGGACGAACCCTCAGGTCCTGGACACTGGACTGACAGCACAGGACATTCATTACGCCCAGTGCCTCTCGCCTGTCGACTGGGACAAGCCTGACAGCGGTGGCGCCGAGCCGGATGACCTCTTCAACTTCTGAGGCCTGGGGCTGGCGGGACACGTGACAAACCAAAGCCACCCACGTCGGGGGCGGGGGCCAGCTCCAGGACCCCCAGCCAGTGTCCTTCAGTCGGCAGCGCTGTCAGTCTGCAGATGAGAGCTGCAACCAGTCAAGCAGAGGGAAGGAGAGATTCTTTTTTAACCCAGTTCTTTCTCTGAGAACTGAAAGATGCCTTGAATATTTATTCAGTGACTCCTGGTTCAACTCAGAAGCTGGTTGTGCATCAGGCGCGAGCGCAGTGTTATAGCCAGCTTTCTGCCCTCTCTTGAGCGAGCTCTGCTCCACTGTGGGTGTCAGGATGGTGGCCAAAGCATTTCTTGTCCCTTCTCTTCAAGGGCCCAGATTTCCCTGGAGGTGCCCTTGCTCCTTACTGAAAGTAGTCGGATCGTTCATTTCTGTCATCCTTTGAGCACAGGAGGGCGACACAGCCGCGGGAGGAGACTGTGACATCCAGCCCGCCTTCCGTGGGGGGCCCAGCGGGCCGGGGCTTGGGCTCCTGGCCCTGGGGGCTCTCAGAGACAGAGGGGCAGCCCCTGACCAAAGACAACACGTGGCAGGCACTTTAAAGCACACACAGCAGGTGTGGCCCCCAGCTCCTCGACGGTGCTGCGTTGCGTAGAGCTTTCTTTCTGCCCTTCTTCCGAGAGACGAGGCCCAAAGTCCCCGGCGGTGCTTGGAACCGGTGTAACTGGCTGCCCTGGACTCCCAGAGTCTGCCTGCGGCGGTGGGGTCATCTGTGTGACCACCTCCTGCAGAGCTCCCATCCCGCCCTTCCCCCTCCACGTGGATGAAGTTTTCCCGCGCCGCTCTTTGGTCTGAGCCCCACCTCCCCGTACTTCCTGAGATAGTGCGTGAAACCTGACACCTAGATTTGTTTGCGAATGTTTGGTTGCCAGTTTCTAGATGAGGAAACTGAGACCACGCGCGTGGAAGGGGTAGAGTCAGGAGTAGAACCCAGATCTGGTGCCAAAGCTGCCTTCTCACCCACACCTCTCACAACTCGCACCTCCTTTTTTCTAGCTTTGTTGTCCTCCCAGGAACCAAAAAGCCCCAGCTATTTTCTGACCAAAATGTGTTTCATAACAAACCATCTGGTGCCTTTACTCACGTAACTGGCATGAGCCTGTGTGCCCTGCTAGCTGTCTCGCTGTTGATTTCTGTGGAAATGGAAGTGTTTGAAGTCTGCTAATTCAGAGGGTGAAACAGAACCAAACTTCATAAGCATCACGCTGTTCCTTCCTGATGCTCCGACCCCAGGTCGGGGACGTACCAGCAGCAACCTGCCTTCAGAGTCTCCCCTCCTCTCCTTTCACCCCCATGGGGCTCCCAGCAAAGCCGCCAGCACCTTCTTCATCCTCGGGTGCCTCCCAGGCCTGGCTTTACCAAGCTTAAGTCTCTGGTGATAGTCGGAGCAGGTTTCACCAGCCCAGGAAACACACCGTTTCTTAGAATCTACGTATCTAACTAAGCATCTGAATCAAAACACAGAGACAGGAGTGCCTGGGTGAGAGGTGGGGTGGGATTGCCTTTATCAAAATGTAAAGATAACTTCCGTTCCCTGGCCCAGCTCCTGCACCCCCGCTGCCCACCCCAGATCTCCTTGGTATCAGCCCCTGTATTTGTCGTGAGGCAGCAGGGCTTGGACCTGACACAGGCCACCCTTGGCACGAGGGTCCAGGAGACCTGAGAAAGGCTGTGCTGTGTTTGTGTGAGTCTCCATGGGGCCTTCATCTGGTCTCTGGCCAACAGTGGTCAGTGTGCTCCCCTTGTGTCTACAAATAAGTTTTGTTGTGCTTTACTTTGTGTTGCTGTAAAGGAAGTTCTAATGAGGAAAAAAATAAGTAATAAATGTTCTCTTTTTGAAATACAAAGAGCACTTGCGTGGAGTGTCGTGGCCGCGTAGGAGCGTGGCCTTGGGCAGCCCCTGCCCTGGGTGGTTGGAGCAGTGGTGGCCACAGACCCAGACATGGGGGATAACGGTCTGTGAGGGCCCCCTTTCCACCAGGCAGATGGGTTGTGCCATGAGGTCATCTCTGGATAGCTTAGTGAGCTCAGCACTGGAGAGGCCTCTGAAAACCTAGGTCAAGGCCTCCTAACCAGGGTCTGTGACCCCTTGAAATGTACATTATACGTGTGGCCACACATACATTTTTCTTGGGGATGGTGTCTCTCATTTCCATCACATTCTCAAATGAGTCCATGATGTTTATTCATTTGACAGACTTTGTGCTAAACACAAACCAGGCCTGGGATTCAGTGCTGGGGACAGCAGTCCAGACACCCTCCCTGTCCATGTGGACTCAGAACGTGTGGCTTGGGTGTGATTGGGTACTAGGGTGGGGGATGAAGGAAAGTGTGTTTTCGTGACTTGGGAGACCCAAGGTCTAGCTCTGGCTCTGCCACCTGGGGCTGTGACACTGGATCAGTCACTTCTTTCCTTGAGCCTCAGTTTCCCCATCTGGGAAAAGGGTACAACAGTCACCACCCTTTCTGCCTCCCTGGGTTTTGTGAGATTCGGGTGACAATTATATTGTTGGTGATGTACTTAGATGGCTCAAAGCTTATCTCAGAGCAAAAGGCAATTGGGACCAAATACATTTAAGGAAGTCAAAGTCAAATTGATAATAATGGGGGCTACTGTTAACTGAGCTCTTCGTCTGTGCCCAGGGCCGTGCCAGGCTCTCAACTCTAGCTCATCGTGGCGCTCCTGTCGAGCCCCGTGGTGCTAGCTCCCTTTCCTGCTGCAGGCACCGAGGCTGCAGGCGCTGCTGCCAGGGCTTGACAGACCACAGCCCAGACTCCGATCTCTGTGGCCCTTGACCCTGCCACGTCCTGATCCCCCGGGGGGCCACGTCTGCAGTCATGCTGCCTGTGGCCTCCTGTAGAGCCGCGCAGAAAGGCCGCTCTCTTCAAGCTCCAGTGGGGGTCTTCTCGGACATTTACCTCTTTGTCCCTTTCAAATAGTGATCGTAAAAATATCCGGAACCCAGGGGCGGAGACCTCTGATATCAGCCATCGTCCGGCAGACTGGCTGTGAATTCTGAGTGGATGGTAGATGACTAAGAAATTCTCTCCTTTCTTCTTCTCCCATAATCTGAGAAGACACTCAACAAGTCCGTCTTTCGGTTTAAATTTGGCCAACGCCTTTAGTCTCCGGATGTCTCAAATTATGAATCCTGAGCACTCGCCATCTGCTCTTTCATGCATAACGGATGAAGCTGCAGAGAACAAAGTCGCCTTTCGGATTTGATGTGACCTTCAGCTTCGCTGGGTGGATGTTGGGCTCTCCTCTCCCAGGGGGAGAGCCCATCCCAATTAAATCTCTCCAAGGACTTTCTGACAAGCCCGGAGAGTGAATCTGGGCGCATTCTGGGCCCTCGGTGCTTGTCTGGGGTCTGTTCTTCACCTGGCCTTCTTCCCTCTACCACTCCCCATGCACGGAGTACAGAGGTGGCCTCTTTGTTATCAGGGAGTGAGCTTTTCCCCAGGGCGTACATGCCAGGCCCTGTTAGTCCTTTACACCTAACATCAGAGATACTAGTCTAACAACCATGCCAGGAGGTGGGTGGTCCTAGTACCATTTTCAAGATGAGGGTCAAGGAGGATAAGTGAATTGACCAAAATCTCACAGCCAGTAAGGAATGGACCTTGGGTTTGAACCCCAGTCTGCCTGACGCCAGAGCTTGTATATTTCCACGGCACTACCTACCCTGTAGAGTGAAGGGCAAAGCCAAGCCGAGCTGCCCATGTCCTGTTCTGGGGAGCCTCTACCATGGCACAGATGGGAGCGGCAGGGCCCAGGCCAGGCTAGGTACTTGGGGCAGGGGCCGTCTTCACAGACTGGTGGAAATAGATCTTTCCCACTGCTAGGGGGTGCCCTTGGGGCTGCTCCTCTGGACATGACCAGTTGAGGACTCGGCGGGGCATGTCTCATCACATCAGGGCCCTGTCTTGCCCCCAGCCAGCACTGCCCAGCCTGTGTTTGTGTGGGGTGGACAGAGGCCCAGAGTGAGCTTTGGTGTCCCTCGAGGGGGAAGGTGTCCTCTGGGAGTAGACTCAGTGTGTCGGGGTGGTGAATGCCAGCCTCAGAGGGCCCGGGAAGGAGGGGAACACATCTCTGGAACACTGGCAGCATCTGAACCCGTTAACTAGTTTAAGCTGCTGCACAGTGACTGTGCTAGGAGGTGTTATTAGCCCATTTTAGAGACGATGACACTGAGGCCCACAGTGTTTATGTGACCTGCCAGCCTCGCACAGCTGGGAAGAGGCAGGCCTGGGATGCAGAGCCCCTGTGTTCTCCACTGTCGCAAGGTGACCCTGCCCCTCTGCAGATTACTCGGAACGTTTGGGCAACACAATGTCCTCGCTTACTTAGGAGCTTCTGAGCCCAACACATGGGTGCTGGGTCAAACTGGTGCCTTTGCTTCCAGCCAGGACAGATGTGGGCTGTGTCCTAAGTCCTTGTGCCAAGCGACAATTCTGACCACAACTCCTGAGCCCCAGCACGGGGTAGGGCTGCTGGGACCTGTCTTGACCTCTTCACAGGCCAGGGTTTGCGGGTCCTGGTGCTCTGGAAAGCTCCTGGGCGTGGGCTAGGTTTGTACCACACCACGGGGACATTAGAAGTCAGAGCTGGAAGCCAGGGAGAATTCCTGGAAGAGGGGTGTTCCAGCTGGGCCTTGAAGGAGGGGAGAAAGGTTGGGAGCTCTGAGACGCCAGGGCTGGGTCTGATTCACCTGAACCTCAGTGCCCAGCATAGCACCTGGCACAGAGTGGCCGTCAGTGACTCGAGTCAGCTCATCAAAAGGGGGACAACCAGCCCAGCTTCCTGTAAGAACCTGCTGAGAGCAGGGGCAGCCTCGGATTGGCAGGCAAGGCTGGAGTCTCTGCAGCCCAAAGATCCACTTTGCAGTTACCGGTTCTGAAGGCAAAGCCACTCGATGGTCAACGTCCCCATGCACACTTGCCTTTGGCTCTCTGGGCCTCCGTCACGCAGCCAGCAGCCAAGCACTCCCAGCCCAGCCTGGTTTAGTGAAACATGTGGTCCACTCTCTGCCCTGACCGAAGATCTTGATTTTCAAAATGTCTTCAAAGCAGGAGTCTAGAATTTTCAGAGCTAGAAGAGCCATAATGGTCCTCCAGCCCACCTTCTTTGCTTATAGTCGGGGACTGGGGCCCACAGAGGGACGGGCCGTGTGGGCAGTTGAGAAGCAGAGCTGAGATGGGAGTGTTATTCTTTTCCAGGGACCCCATGCCCTGTCCCCCATCCACCCCATAGAGAGAGAGGTCCCTTCCCCACGTGTGCTGGGAGGGCTGATGTGCTTGAGGTCTGCAGGGCTTGTGGGAAAGTGGAAATGATTAGATAAGAAGAGGCTGGAGAAAGGGCATTGGTGAATTCTCAAGCATGTAATAAGCATCAGCTCATCACCCGTCTCTTCACGGCGCCTCCTCCAGGGCCCCAAGGTCTCATCTGCTGCTCGAGCTGCTGGCACAGACGCCTGGAAGAGAGAGCAGAGAGCTGTGATTATGAGCACGGCCCCTAGAGCCAGACTGGGTTTGAATCTCAGGTTTGCCACTTATTAGGCATGTAAGTGACTGAAGAGCGGTTGACTCAATAGTCTGGGTCTCAGTTTACTCCTGTATAAAATAGGATGATAACAGCACCATCCACACGGGACTTTTTGAGGAGCTAATGAATGAGTTGGTACTTGTGAGGTGCTGAGAACTCCGCCCACTGTGGCTGTCAATTGCCGTGAGGGCTGCTGGGGGAGGGGGACATGCAGGACCAGTCTCACCGCAGGGCTGTGGCCCCACCCAAGATGGCAAAGGCGGGCACTTCCCTGGCAGTCCAGTGGTTAAGACTCCGCGCTTCCACTGCAGGGGGCACGGGTTCGATCCCTGGTCGGGGAACTAAGATCCCTCATGCTGCGCGACACGGCCCGAAAAATAAAAAAGATGGCAAAGGGGGAGGAGCCATGTCCTACCAGCTTCCATCCTGATGCCACCCAAGTGCACGCTCTGGCCCTTCTCTACCATCAAAGTGTGCCCCAGGAAAAACTCCAGAAACTTCGATATCCAGTCAGGATTCAGGCAAGAATACCTTCCACTCCAGCTGTTTCAAGTAGGAAATAAATCTCTTAATATATTCGGCTCACGAAACCGCTGGGAGGGCTGGGGGTGTGAAGGAGGCCCCGCAAGGGTTCAGGGAATCAGGAAAGGCTGGAGCCGAGGGAGCTGCAGCCAGTGGCCCGGCGGCTCTCTCCTCCTAAGGTTGGTTCTGTGAGATCCGATCTCACTGGCAGAAGCCGATGTGAAGCCTGCTGGCCAAGGGAGGTGCGAAAAGTGGTTCCCAGGCGTCTAGCCTCCGAGAGGGCACGTAGAAAGGGAGGGAGAAGGCGCTGAGACCACCGGGGAGCCCCGTCCTCCCCTGACACTCCTGTGGGAGGTGGGGGACAGGGAAACCGGGGTGCTGGGCCAGAGGAAACCTCACCACCGTGTGGACTGTCAGATGCTGTGTGGAGAGCAGACACATGTTATCTTCGATCCTCACGACAGCCGTGTGAGAGACAAGCCTGAGAGGTGAAGTGACAGGACCAGGGCTGGACCCCAGGTCTGTATGCACATCAGCTTGGACCCTGCCTCTGGGTGCTCCCGGAGCCAGGCTGGCGGTCAGGAGTGATTCGTTCAGCACCCATTGACGGAGCACCAACCATGCACACCAGGCTGGGTGCCGGGTGCTAGGAGCATGGCAACAAACAAAACAACGAAGATCCCATCCCACGGAGTTGCATTCCACTGGGGGAGGGGGATACTGACCCTCCCCGCTCCCCAAAAATGTACTAGGAAGAAAAAAAAAAGCCAGGGCTGGGGATAGAGGGGGAGTGCTGCTTTATACAGGGGTGGGAGGTCAGGGAGGTTTGAGCAAAGGACCTAACGAAAGTGGGAGGAAAGAGCACTTGAGACAGAAGACACAGCAAGTGTACCCCCTCCGCGGCCCCGCCCCAGGCAGGGGGGAGAGTGAGATGTGAGAGAACAGAAGGGGCGAGGAGGTCAGTGTGGCCGGAAGGAGAGAGCTGGGAGATGAGGTCAGAGAGCAGGTGGGCACCGGGGACCTGGGGCAGGGGCGGGGCTTCTGACTTGCTTGAGACGGAGTGGGAGGTCTGTGCAGAGAAAGACAAGATCACAGAGGCTGCAGAGACCCCCGGGGGCTGAGGCAGTCGTCCAGGGTCAGGCCCAAGAGAAAGCGGGCTCAGGGCTAGAAAAGGGGCGGGTGGGAGCTTGACAACGGGACGCACTTTCTCCTCTGTTTCCGACGGAGGCCCGGGTTTGAGGCGTCACCGAGTCTGTGAGTCTGGGTCCCAGGCTTGTGCATCCTTGTGTGATGTGGAGGGCTGCTCACTCCAGGTCCCTGCCGGCGTCAGGCTGTGGTGCGAGTGTCCCTGGGCACGTGTGTCATTCCTCTGGGAGTGTGGAGTGAGCATGTGTCAGCTCTGTGGTCTGTGTTGTGCTGCAGGCGTGCGTATCTGAACGTGAGCATGTGGACGTCTGGTCTGGTGGGGAGCAGGCCTGTGTATTTCTTTGTGCATGTGTGGGTGCCTGCTTGTCTGTAGGGGGCAGCAATGGGGAATGTCTTTAATTTTGGCCCCTTCACTACTATCTAGTTCCTCTGCTTCCTTGACGTTCTGCAGAGCTCAGCTCTAATTTTTACAGCAAATCAGAACAGATGCCCCTGGGACCCAGGGGGGTTGGCATATGCTTCTTGGGGACTTGGGTTGAAGGTCTGTCCCGTGGGGTTATCTGACAGCTGAAGTAGGGAGGATGCCCAGCCCCTGGTTCCCGCATTGGCAGTGTTTTAAACCCAGAGGCCCCCTCCCTCCCCAGGGACTGAGTTGGACCAGGGCTTTCACCACCCAGTTAGGAAGACTGTCTGAAGTTTGGGCCCTGCCAGCCCTCAGTAAGAGTCAGATTCCTAAGCCTGGAGGCCTTCAGGAGAAGCCAGGACTTCAGCACTGTGGAAAGAGCACAGAATTAGGAGTCAGAGGGACCTGGGTTCAAATCCCACTTCTGTCACTTACTAGACATAGTAACTAGTTCATAACCGTGGTCAAATGATGGCTTGGTTTCGTCTCTGTAGAGTGTGGACCTACCTCATGATGTCATTCTGAGGATTAAATGAGAAGTTACTATGTGCCAGGCCCTGTGCTAAGGGCTTTGCATGAATCACCTCATTAAATCCTCACCATGACCCTCTCGAGTGGATGGTGTTCCCATTTTACTGAAGAAGAAACTGAGGCCCAGAGAGGTGAAGTTACTGGCCCAGTGTCACTCAGGGGGAATGGGAGAGCCTGGCTTTAAAAAGGCAGTGTGACTTCAAAAGTAGCAGCGTGACAGTGAATATAAAGCCGAGTGCCTGACTTTTGGTAGGAGTTTGGTCAGTGGTGGTTGTTATTACTGATGCCACACGGCTGTCAAATTCTTGACCCCCAAAGGATAGCTCTGGACTCTCCTTTCTCCTTTTAAATTTTAAAGAGGGCAGTGGAAAAGCACCAGACTTGGGAGAGTGAAGTTCAGACCCTGACTCTGACTCATTCACTGTGTGACCTTGTACTAGTCACCTCCCCTCCCTGAGCTCCATTTTTCCTCATCTGTACAGCGAGGACACTCATTTCTGGCCTGCCTGTAAGGATCAGGTGTGTGCAAAAGAGCTTGCAGCCTAAGTTGACTGTGTCCTCCCCAAAAGATTTGTCCAAACCCCCAGTACGTCAGAATGTGACCTTATTTGGAAACAGGGTCTTTACAGAGGTGATCAATTAAAACAAGGTTATCAGGGTGGTGTCCTTATAAAATGGGGAAATTTGGACACAGGGCCAGCCAGGCGCAGAGTGAAGGCTGTGTGAAGAGACACAGGGAGGAGGCCATGTGAAGGCCAGGGTTATGCTGCCACAAGCCGAGGAACATCTGGGGCAATCAGAAGCTGGAAGAGGCGAAGCAGGATCTTCCCCTACAGGTGAAGGGGGGGACACGGCCCTGCTGACGCTTTGATTTTGGTCTTCTGGCCTCCAGAACTGTGAGACAATACATTCCTGTTGTTCTAAGCCACCCACTTTGCAGTATAGGTTTCCACACGATCCCAAAGTTCCTATGAAACCTTTTGTAAGCTGAAATGGTATAAAGCGAAGAAGCGGTTACTTAGCACACATCTTGCTAACGATGCAGAACATAAATCCAGTTAAAGCACAGATGCTCTCAGACACAGTTCAAAGCTAAAGTGGCTTGAGATGCTTTGATGCTGAGACGCTGAGGGTAGTTTCCTGGAAAGGAGCTTGGCGGTGCCACTCTCACCCCTTGGGGTGCACGCTGCGTCTATGACGGCTGCTGCAAAACAAACGCTGAACGCCATTCTCGCTTTTTCGTAAATGCTAAAATCCTCTATTTATTTTATTCATCTTTTTTGGCTGCGTCAGGACTTAGTTGCGGCACTCAGGGTCTTCGTTGAGACATGCGGCATCTTCCTCGTGGCGCAGGCTCTTTGCTGTGGCTCAGGGGCTTCTCTCTTGTTGTGGTGCTCGGGCTTCTCTCTAGTTGTGGCGTGCGGGTATTCTCTCTCTAGTTGTGGCACGGGGGCTCCAGGGCGCGTGGGCTCTGTAGTTTGCAGCACGCAGGCTCTCTGGTTGAGGCGCACGAGCTCAGTAGTTGTAGTGCACGGGCTTAGTTACCCTGTCGCACGTGGGGTCTTAGTTCCCCGACCAGGGATCGAACCCGTGTCCCCTGCATTGGAAGGCGGATTCTTTACCACTGGACCACCAGGGAAGTCCCCGAAAATCCTCTTTGGATGTCTTCCAGTTGGGGAAAACAGGAACTAACATAGGTCTTTCATAAACGTGAAGTGGCATAAAGCATACTTCTGAAAAGCGGGGGACGCATGTTCCTTGTTACAGCAGCCCCAGGAAACTACAACAGGCCTGTGACATAAGATCCATAATGCCCACCATTTTTTTCTGGGGATACAAGCGTGCACCCCATTGACGCTGTGAAGAGAGCGAGGTTCAGAGAGGTGAGGTCATCAGCCCATCACACAACAGGTGAACACAGTGCCAGGACCGAACCAGGGTCCTCCTGACCCCAAAGTCAGTGCTACTCTGCCGAGCAACAGAGCCTGAGGCTGGAGGCCAGGTGACCGGGGGAGCCTGGGGCAGCCCAGGAGCGGGGGCCCGGCCCTTCAGCTTTGCTCTGCAGCCTTTCCCCATCCTCCTCTGAGCTCTGGGGCAGTCGCCCTGCCCCGCCTGCCTCCAGGGCTATTGGGTCTCACGGCCTGGGTCACTAGGACACACAGAGTATCCCCGGCCAACTGGCACTTGCAGGGGGAGGTGGCAGCTGGTGGCTCCCTGGTGTCAGAGCCAGAGAGCCAGGTTCAAGTCCTGACTCCACCGCTGCCTGATTGGCTTGAGTTTGTCACCACCCCCCTCTCTGAGCCTCAGTTTCTCTGTCTGTGAAATGGGACCATGAACCATCTCTGCCTTCCCTGAAGGGTGGTCTAAAGGTACATTGAGGTCAGGTGTGGGTAGAAGCTCAGAGACTGCTGTGACGGGGCTGTTGCCTAGGCAGGGCCTGTGAGTGGAGGGTATAAAGTCCTGCCTGGGGTCCCCAGGGCACTGTGTCCCCAGTGCTGGCTGGTGGGTCTGGTCTAAGGCAGAGTGGGAAGGAAGATGGGCCAGGTTTGGGAAGATTCTAAAAGTTCTGCCTCCCCCGTTCAGCTCCCCTGACCTGGGTCCTCTCTCAGCCCCCTAGGGTTGCTGTGGCGAAGGGGAGATGGACTAGGATGATTCATGGTTATAACTTATCAAGCACTTAGTCTGTGCCTAATTTTTGTTTTAAGGTAACTTTACAACAGCTCTCTGCAGAGTAGGTGATGTTGGTCCCATTTTACAGGTGAGGAAACTGAGGCTCAGAGAGACAACGTGACTTGCCTCAGGTAACACAGCCAAGAAGGGGCAGGGCCAGGATTTGAGGCCAGGCCTCACTCAACACACCCTGTCAGCCCGACATTCGGTGGAAACTGGGGTGGGGCCCAGAGAGGGGATGGACCTTGACTAAGGCCACATGGAAGGGCAGGGGTCGGACCTCAGGTCCAGGCCTTTCTTCCTCTTCAGAGAGCAGGGCTGAAGGGAGAGGCGGACACCCACGTGTTTAGCAAACCCCAGTTACAAGCCTGGAGCCTTTGCCTGCCTCTCCTGGTGTGGAGGAGGCCATGTGTTGCCAGGTGGAGGCGTCAGGCTGGCCTGAGGCACAGACCGGAAGAGGGCCAGTGTGGCCAGGCCAGTGTTTGGGCTCTAAGAACAGACTGACTTCTGCCCAAAACATGGCTGAAGGGTGCCTCAGTCAGGGGTGGCTCAGGCCCGTGGCAATGTCCTGTGAGCATGGCATTCAGTCCCAGCCCTGCTGAGTCACCCCCAGGCAGAAAAGGCCCAACGCTGTGTCAGTTCCACTGCCCAGGAAAGATCGCGAGAGGATGTCTTGAACGCGGCAGCTTTATTGCAGTAAGTTTGTCGATTCAGCTCATTACATTTAATTAGGATTATTTAATTAGAATCTTAATAAAAGAGTAAAACAGGAAGGAGGCTGAGAAGCAGAGGTAAGCAAATCTGTGCTGAGCGTATGCAGTAGACCCAGCTGGGCGGTGGAGTGGCGCAGGGGCTGCCAGGACATTTGCCTGGAAGGTTGGGGATAGGGGTGCGCATGTTCCGGGACCACCAGGGCCCAGGGATCTGGCAGTGGGGAGAAGGGAGCTGAGGGCCTGGGGCCGGGCTCTCACCCACCCATTCCGTGTGCCGGCTCCTGGCCTGAGGACACTGGGCCTGTGGAGATGAGTAGGACCCGTTTCTTGCCCTCAAGGGAAATAGACAAGAAGCCAGACAGTTACAGTGCCCAGTACCCCTGGGGGGCAGAGTTCACTGCAGCAGCCATAGACGGGTGTCTCACCTGGGCTGGGGGTGGAAATCTTTCTGGAACATTGATGTCTGCCTGCGGTGACACCTGAACATTGAGTTGCAGTTACGACAAGGAAGAGGAGAGCTTCGACCAGGCTTCGGGGAGGCTCCTGTGGGAGGCAGGGAAGAGTGGAGGTTCAGAGTAAGGACCTGGATCCGGGTGGCTGGTTCCCCATCCCAGCGCCACATCTGTGGGCTCTAGCAAGTTACCCCACCCCTCGGAGCCTCATTTTCCTCACCTGTGAATGAGATCCACAGCGGAGCCCGTCTCCTAGGGCTCTTGTGTAGTTAGATGAGCTGATTCACGGACAGCATTGGACCAGCGGCTGGTACATGGTCAGTGCTATGTGCACTAGCTCTTAGGATTCTTCTTCTTCTCCTCCAGGGTGAGATGTTCGGGGTGGTCAGTTACACATGTCTGGGTGGGGGTCTAGCTCTGATGGTCATCAGTGAAGCCACGGGTGTGGGTGGGCACCTCAAGAGAGAATGGTGGGCACTGCTGCCACCCATCACCTCCACTTCCTCTTTCCTCATTCCCTGAAGGACCCAGTTTGTTCAGAGACCTGCCCCCAGCAGAGCCCCTGCTCTTCCCGGCAGCTGATCCCACGCCCCAGCTCCAGAGGGGGTCTGGGGAGACTCAGGCAAGCATGGTCCTGGCATTCCCCTGCTTCTGGATCTCCGTGAGGCTGGAGAGCCGGCCTGGTTCCAGAGTCAGGGGAGGTTCTCCCTCTCCCCACCTCCCTCCCCCTGCCTCTCCCATCTCCCCCCTCCCCCTCCCCTTTCCCTCCCTGTCTCCTCACACTCTCCCTCTTCCTCTCCCTCCTGGGAACCTACACAAGCAGGTGGTTCCATTGCCACCCCTTAGGGAATGAGAGCTGGGATAAAGCCAGTGATGTGCTGGTGTTTTTTCCTCTCCAACTGAAAAAAAAAAAAAAAAAAAAAGCCCTGATTTGTAGCGCCTGCTGATTTCCGTGGTGTAAATATCTCCTCCACAGCCAATTTCAAACTGCCAACATGATGCCACTGAACACAGAGTTAGGACAACACACAATCACCTCTTGCAAGCCAGCATGAACCAGCTCCAGTGCGGCTAGATGTAGTCAACCCGGAGGAGGGCAGAGCTGAGAGAGAAGAGCATGGGCACCTCTGACAGCACTGGGAGCTGCTGGGAGCTGTGCATTCCAGGAGTCTGCCTTCCCTGGACCTCCACTGTCGCAGAGTTTTCTGTTGCTTGCAGCCAAATGCATCCCATGTGCTGTGGGGATGCAGAGTAAGAAGAGAAGCGGACCCAGGGTCAGCCTCAAGGAACCACCAGCATGAATGCAGCGGGCAGAGGAAGAAGAGGCTGTGAACTCAGCTGCCACTGTAGTTTGACAATGCAAAGGATCACGCTTTGCATTTGGTTTTCCACAAACTTAATCCTACTGCAGTAAAAGATAAGAGAACTTTTAGTCCAGTTATAGAAAGTTCCTAGGCTCCAGTTTATGCCTTGAGTCAAGAATTTAGGTATTGAAGTTTGTTATTCTTTTTCTTTTAATTGTGTCATAGAATTATGAAATTTCTTTTCTAGTGTCATAGATGCAGCCACCCCATCTTTGCAATCTTGCCATTTTTGTGTTCAATGGCCGTGACCACTGAGGCCCTCACAGCTTTGCCTTCAATGGCACTCTTTTCCAGATGGCCACAGGCCATAATTTAATTAATTAATTTAACTTAATTAGCTGTTTCACCACTACATACCACAGGCTGCTAGATTCTCATCCTGGATACTAACTGGATTTTGGCCACCTTCAGCCCCAACTAGAATAGATGATTATTTCCTTCCTTTCCCTGAGGGTGTCTTGTCTGAAACCCACCCAGTCAGACCAATTTCCAAACCAGTCAAGTTTCTTGGTTGAAAACAATGGAAACTGACGGTCATTAATTTAAGCAGAACAGGAATTTACTGGAAGGACGCCAAGGAGCTCACAGAATCGACTGAGAGCGGGGCTCAGGGAAAGGGCGGATGTGAAGGAGGCTGGCAGCTCAGGACACAGGCAAGGGGCCCGTGTGGGCAGCGTGTGGGTCTGGTGCTGCTGCCAGGGCCGCCTTCGCTGGGCATCACGGCCTGGGCACGGCCTCTGGTCCCCAGGAATGACCCCCGCCCCGACTGTCCTCTGTAGCACCGTAGTGGTCCCTGAATTCAGGGTGGGCTCCTGATTGACGGGTGGAGTCTGGTCACGTGCCTGGTCCTACTGACCCGGGGGCATGTCAGCCTCTGCAATGGGAGGGCAGAACCGCCTTCCTCTAAGATTCACCCCACAGGGGAGTCCCCCAAACAAGAAAGGGGTTTGAATGCTGAGCAGGAGAAAAAACAAAATCATAGAAACGCCGAATATTCGCCTTGGCTAGGCACCGTGCTAACGTTTTGCCTGAATTATCTCTTAATCTTCACAATTATTTTCGGAGCGGCATTACTTCTATCAACCTCACTTTACAGTTAGGGAAACAAGCTCTGAGCTTCTTTATCAGTAATAACCCCAGACTTTTGGGGTACTGTGAAGACCAGCCTGGACGCCTCAGAGCCAGGCTTCTGGAGGGGTTGCCCTAAATGGGGCGTCACAGAGGTGGAAGGAACGTGTCCAGTCTGAGCACTGCCTAATTCTAGATGCTACTGCTGTTGGCCTGCCTGGAACAGGTCCTGGACCAAGGGGGCACCATCCTGGGGACGGTGGCAGACACAGCTGAGCCACCAAGAGCAAACGGTGTGTCAGGAACGTGTGCTTTCTGGTGGGCCTCAGCACACGGGCCGTCTGTCACGAAGCTGGCTGCAGCCAACAGCCTGAGGTGGTGCCCACTGCTATGTAAGCAGAGTTGCTGGGTTCTGAGAAACAGAGGTGTGAGCCCCCTCGCCCCACAACTAGGAAGAGGAGAAGGCATCTGAAAGGGAGAGAGAAGCCAGCCAAAACCCAAGCACGGACCCAGGAGCCTCCTGCTGGTGGCCCAGGTCTCCCCCATCAGACCAGGAGTTTCTGAACCTGAGTCGGGGCAGGGAGTCTCCCCGCTTAGACGAGGCTCCTGCGAGTGGAGTGTTATCTCTTCCAACATATCAGGAGGTCCTGTGTGCAGGGCTATGTCCCCCATCTCCGACTGGGGCTTCTAAGGGAGGAGTGTCTCTTCCTTCAGACTAGGGGCACCTGAAGGCAGGGCTGAGGGTTCTAAGAAGTCCGTGTCAGCGAGAGCCGTGCAGTTTGGAGGAGCAAGACCAGCAGAGCTGGATGGAACCTGGTCACACTGAAGGGGAATTGAGACCCAGAGAGGGGCAGGGGCCTGCAGAGTTCATCCCCCAGGGGGTAGCTGTCCAAGACAATATCCTAGGACTCTTGCCTCCCAGCCAGGAGGAATTGGGATGACAGGGGAAGTGTGGCCTTAGGAATGCAGCTCCCAGAGCCAGGCAGGAGGGGGCAACTCTGTGGGGACCAAGGCTTGGCCCTGGGCTGCCGACCCCACCCCTTGGAAACGCCTCTGGTTGTTCTGTCCTGGATGTTTGCATCCTTGGCCAGGTTCCTGGGCAATTGCCTCATCCCACGGTGGCCAACAGATGTGCACAGCTGGAGGAGGGGCTCTGGGTGGAATCCAGTCCTGCCCGGTGCCAGCCTGGGCCAGGGAGCTGGGACTCTGGGTCCTGGTCCCCGCCTCCACCTCTACCTGGTTGTGTGGCCCTGGGTAAGGCCGTGGCCTCCCGGGGCCTCAGTTTCTTCTCTGTCTCATGAGGAAGACTCTTCTTTCATCAGATGTTGACTGAGGAGCCGGGCACATCCAGCGGTCCCTGCCTTCAAGTATTTTATGCGCCTTGGAGAGCTGACGTCGAGCATCTGTAGCAGTTTGTGGAGCTCTCGGCCTACAGGGGGCTTCACAGGAAGCGGTTTCATTTTTCTCCGATCTCTGGCCCCAGCTGTGCGGTGGCAGATCCCAGGGTGCTGTGGTCACTTTGTTATTACAAGGCCATCTGTTTGAAATCCCAGTCTCAGAGGCAATTCAAAGCTTTTCCTTCCTTTGTCCCCAGCCACCAGGCTTATGGGACTTGGAGAGTAGTGGGTATGTGTGTGTGTGTGTGCGTGCACGCACGCGCGCGCGTGTGTGTGTTACCCCGCACGGGGGGCTGGCAGCAGGGGTGCTGGTTCTTTCCTGGTGTCCTGAGTCTAGTATCTTAGAGTATTTGGGGTTCCATGGTCTTCTCCTGGGATACTTCCCCCCTCCATCTTTTTAAAATGAAATTTTTTATTTTTAAGAAATTGTGGTAAAATATACAGAACATAAAATCTACCGTCTTATCCATTTTTAAGTGTACAGCTCAGTGGCGTTAAGTACATTCACACTGTCGTGCAACCACCACTACTGTCCATCTCCAGAACTTCTTTATCATCCCAGGGTAAATCCCCCTCATTTTAAAATGATAGCTGTATTGAGACATGATTCACATAACATACAATTCACCCATTTAAAGTGTACACGTTAGTGGTTTTGAGTCCAGTCGCAGGGTTGTACAACTAGTATTACAATCAAGTTGAAAACATTCCATCAGCCAAAAGGACATTCCCTTCCGTGAAACACCTCAACCCCATCCTCCGCGACCAGCCCCGCCCCTTAGCCAACCACTGATCTATGTTCTGTCTCTGGATTTGCCTGTTCTGGACGGTCCCTATAAATGGAATCACACACCACGTGGCCTTCTGTGTCTGGCTTTTTTCACTTAGCATAATGGCTTCAATGTCCGGCTATGTGGTAGCAGGTGTCAGGGCTTCATTCCTCCCTCTCCATTCTTAAGGTGTAGCCTCTCTGGTGTAGGGGCTGAGAGAATCAGGGCTCAGCAGGCAACAGCTCTGTGTTACCACTCACGGCCGGGCTGCTCTCTGTGGATTGATGCTGCTGGCGGCCCAGCCAGTGCCCTCAGCGTGGCAGGTGTCTGAGTGCTGGCTCACCGCCTTGCACGTGTGTGCGTTCCTCGTGGGTCCTGAGGGGTCAGTCCCTCCCCTCTCTGATTGTCAGTTTCCTCATTTGTCAAATACCTTTCTGAATTTATTTTACTCCCATTTTACAGATGGCCAAGAGAGGGGAGGCGAGGCAGTGGCGCCCAGGCCCCCAACACCCAGCCCAGGGCTCTTTCCTCTACCCCTGGCCATTGTCCTCTCAGGAGTCTGGGCCGGGCCAGTCCCAGGGGACTCACAGTGGGCAGTGGATGCGAGGCCCAGCTTTCTGAAGATGAGCAGCACTGGGGTTCTCACGATAGTCGTGCTGGGGGTACCGCAGCCTGAGCCACCTCCCCTCTCTGCACCCATCTCTGGGCCTGCCTGGAAGCTGACTCTGATTGTCCTGGGGCCCCATTGATGTGTGCAGACGTTCCCCACAGACGCCAGGCTCCAGCAGTGGCACAGTGTTCCCAAGGGGCTCATACCCAGATCCCTGCATCCCATACACCACGTGGCGGGATCTGGGGCCCAGCATGGCAGTGGTGGTGCAGTTTGGGCTGTGTCTGGGCTCGCTGGGCCTCTCGTGCCCACTCCTGGGCAGGGCTCTTCCTCCAGGCCTCAGGGCCTGGGAAGACAGAGACCTAATGGTCCTTAATCCAATCTCAGATGCAGATTCACATCCTTGAGCCCCAGCCCAAGGCTTAACCTTGACTCAGGTTCCAGGCTAAGATCCCAAACTGTCCCTAGACTGAGACTTGCCCCCAGCTCCATTCCAAGCCCTGATCACAGTCCCAGACTGAGCCCTGCCCCTGGTTCCAGGCTGAGCCCTTACCAAAGATTAAGCTCTAAACCGAGCCCCCAATCAACTTGACTCTGGTCGGAAATTCAATCAGGAGCCAGCTCTAATTTCAGTCCTGACCTCAGTCCGTGGCTGAACTGTGACCATGGCCACAGACTGATCTCTACTTTCCAAACAACAAACTAACCCTTGACCTGAAATGTAACCCAAGTGGGAGCCCAGGAGCCCATCACAGGGCAGAATTTGTGCTGGACCTAGAAGGAAAGTTAGTGCTTCACTGGGCAGAGTTGTGGGGACTATGTTCACGGAGGCTCAGAGGGGGAGAGTGGAGAAGGAAGTGGCATCTCAAAGAGGAGAAGCGAGTGGCCGGGGGAGTACTGCTGTCCAAATGGGGAGAGGGTGGAAGGACTCCGGACTCAGAATCCATAGCTGTGGTTCTAAGATAGGCTCCCTCATCTATTGCAACCTTATTTGGGAGGAAGCGCTGGCCTCTCTGTTGTTGCTTCTTCATCTTAAAATGGATCCACCTGGGCTTCCCCAGTGGCGCAGTGGTTAAGAACCCGCCTGCCAATGCACGGGACAGGAGTTCGAGCCCTGGTCCGGGAAGATCCCACATGCCATGGAGCAACTAATCCCATGAGCCACAACTACTGAGCCTGCGCGCCACAACTACTGAAGCCCACGTGCCTAGAGCCCGTGCTCCGCAACAAGAGAAGCCACCACAATGAGAAGCCCACACACCACAAAGAAGAGTAGCCCCTGCTCACCACAACTAGAGAAAGCCCGCACGCAGCAACCGACCCAATGCAACCAAAAATGAATAATAAATTAATTAATTAATTATTTTTTAAATCATAAAAAAAAAGGATCCACCTGCTTTCCTCTTGGGTCATGTAGCTCCCTGAGAGTGCAGTCAAGATATCTTGCCCTTAGTTCTTCTTACATACGGACCCTTTGCCTGGACCACTCCTCTTTCCTTGCCCACTCCTGCATCCCCAAAGCGAAATGCCCCTTCCTCTAGGCAGCCTTCCTGAAGTGCTTTGTGGTAGACATAACATGAGCCCTGATCAGCCTTCAGTGAAAGATTTGGTGCCCTGGGTCTGGCGCGCTGTCTGCAGGCAGCCTTCACATTTCAGCGGTCACCCGCTTCAGGGCTGCCCACATCCAGTGACTGATGAGGGACTGATGGCAGGAGGAGAATCAAAGACCTCCTTGCAGCCATCTCTGACCAACCCCAGACAACGCCCTTCCTGCCCCTCCCTTCCTGCCCCTCCCTTCCTCAGGTGTTGATCTCAGAACACTCCCCGCTAAGCACCTACATGCTGACCTCCATCTCAGATTCTGCCTCCAGAGAACCCAGCCTGTGACACCCGCAGGCCAAGTCCTAAATTACACCCATGGCACTTGGTCACCTCCTTTAGAACACTTATGAGAATGTAGGGTCCTTCCTTTTTCCTGTCTCCTTGTACTGGAATTGTCACGCAGAGGGCATGGACACAGCAGTAGCAGCACACGGTGCATATGGAGATCGCAGGGGGAAAGCTCAGAGGCAGAGACGTAGTAGGGTCTGCAGTGTCCTGAGCTCTCATCATCCCCCTCCTGGGTTCTCAGCACGGCAGGCACGTCCTCCACAGGGCCAGTGCTGCTGCAGAGGGGCCTGCCCCAGCCAGCCAGCTGGACATGCAACCGTCACCAAGAGAAAGGACCCACTCCGGACTGTTGGCCAAAGAGGTAAGAGGGAATGCGTAATTTCTCTAAGTAACAAGAAATACAACAAGGGATGTCTGGGTGTTAGTGACACTAGGGAGTATGCTTGCCAAGGCCCAGGGCTGCACCCCAAGGACGCGGAAGAGTCTTGAAGAGTGTCAGCAGGCAGGAACACGGATACGCACCAAAGCTGGGGTTGGCTGTTGCCTGCAGACGAGGCTGGTGCAGCCCAGCCAGCTCTCTGCTAAGCTACCAGAAGTGGGAAGAAAATGAGCCTCCAAGGCTCTTCAGACTTGTCTCTCATCAAAAATGTATGCTTGGTGAGGGTAGGAGCTGAGTCTGTCTTGTTCCCTGCTCAATAAATTGGATGTGTGTTATGGATGAATAAATAAATAGATCAAGAGATCAGGGATGGAAAAGCAATTTACACTTCTGAAGCATTATGCAAGACAGGGGATAACTGGGGAGAAAGGCTTCTTCTAGAAGTTATTGCTTAGGAGAGGCCAAAAAAATAAAGTCTATTAATAGATTCAATTAATAAACGTCAGCCAAGGTAAAGGTTAACAGGAAGCACCTCCGCAAATGTTGGCGGTCTCTCAGGCAGGGCTCGGGGTTGGCTGGCATGCAGGCAAAGAAGGCATCCTCCCTCCTGTTTGCTCAGAGCACGGTCTCAGCCCTGGGGGAGCCTCATCCCTACATCCTGAGTGGGGGCCACAGCCCAGATGCTTCCTGGAAGCTCACCCCACTCCAGCCACGCTGGCCCCTTCTGTGTTCCGTAAACACACCAAGCCTGTTTGTACCTCGGGGTCTTCCCCCTTGCTGTTCCTATTGTCCCTCTTCCCCTCACTTCCTTCAGGTTTCTGTGCAAACATCACCTCCTCAGAGAGGCATTTTCTGACCCCAATCTAAAATAGCAGCCTCTGTCCCCATCACTGCCCATCTTTAAAAGAAAATTCGGGCTTCCCTGGTGGCGCAGTGGTTGAGAGTCCGCCTGCCGATGCAGGGGACACGGGTTCGTGCCCCGGTCCGGGAAGATCCCACATGCCGCGGAGCGGCTGGGCCCGTGAGCCATGGCCGCTGAGCCTGCGCGTCCGGAGCCTGTGCTCCGCAACGGGAGAGGCCACAGCAGTGAGAGGCCCGCGTACCGCCAAAATAAAATAAAAATAAAGTCCTGAAGGCAAGAGAGAGCCTGGGAAGTTGATAGAATGTAAAAAAGTTTTGTGTGTCTGGATCAGAGTGGGGAGGGGGAAGAGGCACAGAAGAGACTGGATGGTGGGCAGGGGTCCGCTCACAAAGCATCTAGAGCAGACGATAAGGCAGGAAGTAACGTGACCAGATCATATTTCTGCTTACCAGTGTTTTCTAAACATTCATAATCTTCGGGAACTTTGCCATATCTGGCATCTCTTAACCCAGTGATAAATACTATTCACTTAATACTTCACATGTAACCGACTCATTTTACTTAAATACGTTCATTTAAAAGGGAAACCTGGGCTTCCCTGGTGGCGCAGTGGTTGAGAGTCCGCCTGCCGATGCAGGGGACACGGGTTCGTGCCCCGGTCTGGGAAGATCCCACGTGCCGCGGAGCAGCTGGGCCCGTGAGCCATGGCCGCTGAGCCTGCGCGTCCAGAGCCTGTGCTCCGCAACGGGAGAGGCCGCAACAGTGAGAGGCCCGCGTACCGCAAAAAAAAAAAAAAAAGGAAACCCTTTGTAAACTATCCTAACTTCTGTCATATACACAAACTAACAGTAAAACTAAACCTAATGAAAGCGAAATAATGTTCCATGTCACCACCTGCTAAGGTTCTGATTCCGAAGTCTACCTTCTCCTGTTAAAAAAAAGAGATTAACATGTCGGCAAGGTGCCAAAGATGAGATAGCACTAAACGGGCCTTTCTCCTTGACTAGATCATCAGAAAGATTCAAAGAGGATTCAAAGGAAATATTAATATCTTTCTTACTGTGTGAGGCAGTGTTACTTCAGCTGTATCTGGATTTCTTCTAAGATTATTTCATAATGACATAAAATAATCTTAAACATGACCAGCGGTACGATTTCCACAGCGACTCGCTATAAACCTTTCAGATGTCTTTGAGTGAACAGAAGTAGGGTATGGAAGACAAAATGGGGTAGATGGCCAAGAAAACTGAAAAAACCAATCAGTCAAATTGTATCCCCTCACTCCATTACATTGTAAAACCTTCCATCTCACCACCTGGACATCCACCAGCCTGCCCATACGCCCACCCACCTTTTTGCTTATCTGCTTGCCCACCCACAAATCCATTTACTTACCCATTGTTCACCTGCTTCCCCATATACCTGAGTATCTTCTCACCTGCCAAATACATGCACCCATTCCCTCCATACAACTGCTCTCCTAAACATTGCCCATCCACTCCCCTGTCTACCTATCTACCTATTATCCATCCATCCATCCATCCATCCATCCTTCCATCCATCCCATACATTACATTCCACACTTAGCGTCTTGACCCCTAATTCTCCTGTTCCTCCTAAAATAGAAACTGTGGCTATGACCCCTTTAGCTGAGTTCTGATTTGGGTGTTCATTGCCTCTTACAAGCTTCAGTCCTCCCTGAGCTTCCCTTTGGGTTGTCCCCAAATGGAATCTCTGAAAATCACCTTATTCTTGCTGCCCTTGACCTCTTCCCTTCATACACTTCTCCTCACCAGGGGTCTTATTTTCCTATAACCGTACCAGGGCAGAGTCCTAGATTGTCAAAGATGAAAGGGAAGGTAGAGACCGCTGAGCCCAAAGCTTTCAGTTTCTAGATGGGAAAGCAGAGTGGGCAGGTCACAGGATGAGCCAGTCACAGTATTAGGAACCTCTTTATTTCTCAAGATAAATCCTCCGGTGCCTATAAACTACTCCTGCATTTCTAAAATGTCAGGGCTCAAAGCAACCTTAGACATCATCTCTGAGTGGTTTTCCAGATGGGCCTCACAGGGTGGGTGTTTTGAGTGGTCTAGTCTCCAATTCCCTACAGCCCTACTTAACTAGAGGATGGGAGTATGTGGGATATTTTTTGAACAAAGGGTTTTGCTGCTAAGAGGAAAAAAATGTTTAAACTCTTTGTTCTCAACCAGTGCCCTCATTTTATGGACAAGGAAGTAGGTTCAGAGAGAAGGTTCCTGCTCAAGGTCACACATCAGGTAAGTTGCAGAGCAAGTGTGCTAACCCAGGTTTCTTGGCCTTGTCTTTTTCCTTTGCTGAGCATCTGCTGGCTTTAGAGGGACCTGAGTTATGGCAGCCAGGGAAGAAGGAATGCTATTCTTCTAGCCCAGGAATTCCTAGGGAGGGCCAATGATCCCAATCACTACTTACGGACTGAGGACATATATTTTAAAAATTAACTGTGGTCCTCTGGATTCCTTGGCTCCCTTCACTGGGAACTGGATGCCAAGAGGAGGCAAGCAGGGGCACCAGTTTTATTCCCAACCTCTCTTTTATGATGACCCCCTCTCCTCAGCAGCATCTCTTTGCTCTACAAAATTCTGCCTGTTAAGCTTATGGGCACAGAGCACACTTTGTCCACTGTGACTGTGGACTTTGCCACTGAAACTGATAATCCCTCTTGGGAGAGACACGAGATGTTCTCCTCCCCTGACGCACAGTGTGCGCTGCTCTCCGCTCCCTAGTGGATGGCGGCAGTGTCAGGGCTCTGTGGACACCTCTGGCTCGGTGGTATTTGAAATGCCACCTACCGACGTTCTCTAGGAGGGGGGCCAAGCTCCACAGCGCCGACCTTGTCCTGAGACCCTCCACCTGCGCCTCCTGTCACTCTCAGAGTTTCCTGGGCTCGTCAACATTTGCTGAAGTGTCATCCTTGCTTATTTGCAGGTCAGCTTTAAGCCCTGCCCCTGGCCTTTTAACACAGGTAAACTCTCTTTGCATAACATAATCATCTGTTAAGAGCAGGCTCTGGAATCAGGCCACCTGAGTGCAAATTCCAGCTGCATTGCTTACGGGTTATGTGCTCTTCGGCAAGTTACTTAATCTCTCTGGGCCTCAGTTTCCTCATCCGTAAAAATGGAGAGATAAAATAATAGGAAGATACTTGGGCTGGGCTCTGAGGAAGAGGGGGGAGAAGGGGAGAGGGAAAAGAATTGTGGGCAGAAGGGAACAGCATGTACAAAGGCCCTGTGGAAAGAGGAAACAGAGCACTTTACCTGGGACTGAAAGAAGACCCAGGACCATGGAGACGCCCTAGCTTGGCTTACTCAGCATCTTTCGTAGTGTGCCTTCCTGTACTAGACAGACCTAGAAGCTAGACTTCTGAAGCCAAGCATACAGATGCGATTTAGGTTCTGTTAACCATGGACGTTAACACAGGAAGGCTGAGCTCATACTTTTCTGATTTTCAGTCAAGCGGAGTTCTGGGTTGTTTTTTTTCTGCGGCTGCTGTTGCAGAGGGTTCAGGGTCTAGCCCCTTGTTCGTGATTGCAGAAGAAGAGCTGGGGGCACCCCTCCTGCTGGCAGGGATCAGGGCAGAGTATAGTCCTGCAGCCAGCAGTGGTGGTGGCAGCAACCAGATTCCCAGCTTCCCAGTCATGACAGAGGCTGCAGTGTTACTCTGGGGATCTCAGCCTAGGACCAACCTCTCCAGCCCTCCCAGCAGTGTGTGAGCACTGTTTCCCTGTATTACATTCCTTTCTGCTTAAATGGACTGCGGTGGTTTCTGTGATCTGCAGCTGAGCTGGACTGTGGTGGACAAAAGAAGGCCACACATTCTTCCCATCAAGGAATGGAGCTCGTTTCCCCTCCCCTCGGCCTGGGCTGGCTTGTGACTTCTTCACCAAAAGAAAGTGGTGGAGGTGATACTCTATCAATTCCAGGCCAAGCCTTGAAGTTAAGAGGGGGAGGTTTTTGCTTTTTAACCTGTGGAAAGTTCACTCTTGAGAGACGCTCTCCGAATCCAGCTGGCACGCAGTGAGAATCCCAAGCCACATGGAGAGGCCCCGTGTGGCCTCTATCTGACAGTTCTAGTTGAACTCTCAGGCAACAGCCAGCATCACCCACCAGACACGTGAGTGATCACCTTGGAAGCCCAGCCCAGTCATGCCTGCAGATGGTTCCAGACCCAGAAGAACCACACAGCTGAGCCTAGTCAAACCCAAAATCACGAGAGAACTAAGATTTGGGGTGATTTGGGGGGCGGCAATAGACAACCCAAATACTGACGTGTACAGGCAGATGGAGAAAGAGGAAGTGGGATGAAGCTGGAGAAGATTATGTGGAGCCTGGTAAGCCACGGTTAGGAGTTTTGTTACTATTCTAAAAGAAGTGGGAAACTGCGGAAAGATTTTAGGTAGAAAGGTGACCCTATGGCATTTCCCTTTCAAAGGCATCACCTTGCCTGCTGTGTGGGGAACAGACTGGAGGGGGAGCCAGAGAGGTGAGCCAGCCTGGAGATAAATGCAGGTGTTGAGGCAAGAGCTGAAGGTGGTTTGGACGGGAGAGTGGGGTGGGGCTGGGGGTTAATGGTTGAAAGGGAGCAAAGTGGATGATCAGTGATATTTAGGAGATAAAATTATAATGACTTGGGGAGTGCTGGTAATCTATGTGGGCTTTACCTAACTAGTTCCTTCTATTCTCTGTGCCCCATACCTCTACAGAGTCGACAGTGGAGAGAGCAAGGACTCAGGTTTCAGACACGTTAATCCCAGTTTACTACTTAGCTGCTGTGTTACCTTCGGCAAGTGACCTAACTTCTCTGGACTGCAGTTTTCCTCAAACGGGGCCATATGAAGCATGATCACAGTAGGTCCACTTGTTTACTGAACAGTGCCTGGCACATGGCAGGCACACAATAAATTTTTGCTGGATGAATTTAGTGGGTTGGAATTAATGAGCTACAAAGAAGAAATGACCTTATTTTTCTCCTCCTCCTGAAAACTTCTGTCAAGGAGGGCTTTCCCTTCCTGCATGTCTCCGAGCCAAAGCTGAAAAGAAAGCTCCTGGAGCAGGACCTGGAGGAGGCCACTGTCTGGCTGGATGGAGAAAGGGGAGGCACAGAGAGAGCAGGGGCCGGGAAGTTGACAGGAACAGGCTAAAGGGTATGTGTTTGGGGCCACGTCCTGTCCTCTCGGGCCTCAGGGCCCTCATCTTAGCCTGGGTGGTTGAAGCAAATGTTCTGCCCACCAGCCATTCCTGCTCCAGGCCCCTTGCTCATTCTTTCTAACTCTGCATGGCAGCCTGGCCTTTCTGCTGCCCCTTGCAGAGTCCGCCTCCGGGGAGAGACCGCTTCTGCTGGGTTTCTGTGTCCGCCACCCTCCCCAACACGGACACCTGGGGCCTGGCCCCAAGCGGGCTGTGCCTGCCCATGCGAGGGACGGCCTCTCTCCCCCCGCAGTCCTCAGGCCCTCAGGAGCAGTAACTGGGTGCAGGGGAAGACAAGGCAGAGAAGGGGCCCACTCTCCTGTTTTGAGCCCCTCCCGCCCTTGGCCCCTGTAGGTAATCACTGAGCCTTTTGGGGGTTCTGTAGTATAAGTTGGGTTACCTCTAGCTTTCTCTGTTGGCAGTTTAGGGTTCAGGGTTCTTGGTTGCCCTAAGTTACAACCCACTGATCTGCTTTTCGGCCTTCCAAATTTTGTTAATGTTATCTCCTCTTCTGGGCTAATTATCCTTGTGGTTTTATGCCTTAAAAAAAAAAAATCCCTTTTGCCTTCATGTTAGTGGAGGGTCAGGAGGGAGTGGACTTATGTGTGTGTGCTCGATCTGTCTTATTTAGCCAGAATTCATAGTCAGTCTAATTTAATCTTCACAACAATACCAAGGGGCCGTATTATTATTCTCATTCTCAGAGGCTCGGAGAAGAAGTCCACAGAACTAATAAGTGGTGGAACCTGGTGCCACCCACAGCCCTTGGTCTCCAACACTCTTCACCTCACACAGCTCTCCTGGCAGTGCTCAGAGAAGGCTGTGTCCTCCTCACTTCCACAGAAGTTGGCATCGTATGTGGTCAAAGCTCAGTTTGCCGGAAGGACGCCGTGGGGTGATCATACCTTCCTCCATCTGAACGTGTCCTCTGACCATGCCTTCTGTAGGAGCCGAGGCGTTGTAAGAGTGGTAAATGCAATTAAGAATGGGAATGACCTTAATGTCCAACAGCAGTGGATTGGGTAAACAAATTTTGGTCTCCCCGTTTAAAATATCCTATCTGGCTGTCAGAATGATAAGGCAGAAGAATATTTAGCTTCATGGAAAAATGCTCCTGACGTATCGGGACATTGAAGAAGTACACTTTCTTTCTTTCTTTCTTTTTATTTTTTTGCGGTACGCAGGCCTCTCACTGCTGTGGCCTCTCCCATTGTGGAGCACAGGCTCCGGACGCGCATGCTCAGCGGCCATGGCTCACGGGCCCAGCCGCTCCGCGGCATGTGGGATCTTCCCGGACCAGGCCACGAACCCGTGTCCCCTGCATTGGCAGGTGGACTCTCAACCACTGCGCCACCAGGGAAGCCCAAAGAAGTACATTTTCTAAGCAGTGGGTGCTGTATAGCTACAATAACACATACATAATAACAAATTAATAAAAGAGGAACTAACATTTACCTGAAACCCTTGATCCTTGAGTACAGGTCCCAAGCCAACATCCAAAGTTAAAAGGGATCCTGTCTACCCCAGGGTATGAAATCAAATTCACCCTCTCCCACCCTTACGCCCTACTCTGCCCCCAGCACCCCATAATTCCTCATGACCTTGAAGTCTACAGTTCATATCCTGTGGAGGGAAAGTGCATCGGCTGCTCCCCTACCCTCGCCTCCACCTGGGGTTTTGTGAATCTACTCCTGGAATACTGTGGGTATTGAGAACATGCTAAATAATCATAGTTTTTTTCTTTACTTTTACCTGGGCCACTGGAAAGCTCCCGCCCTCTTTTTCTTGGAGGAAGAGTAGGGCTGAGTGATTAGCTAAAGGGTGGGAAATGACAGCCATTTGTTATCCTGGAAGAAGAAGTCCCCCCACTGCAGGCGAAATGAGGAAAAATAGAACTAAAATCTAGCCACAAGCTATGTTACAAGACACTGGATTTCCTTTTCTAAAGATCCTCTGAGATGGGATAAAGATTTATGTATTCAGCCACCTTAGAATAGTGTGTGTCAGCGTGAGGGTCATTAGCCATTATCGCTGTGCTGTCCGGTCCAGTAGCTACTAGCCACACGGGGCTTACGGCACGCTTGAAACGTGGCTAGTCTGGATTGAGATGTGCTATAAATGTAAAATACACACTGGATCAGGAAGACCTGGCATGTAAAAAAAAAAAATGTAGCCGATCTCATTCCTGATTTTTAAAATAATAATCGAAATGATAATATTTCGGATATATTGGATTAAATAAAATATATTATTAAATTTAATTTAACCTTAAACATTTCCTTAAGTTAAAAACTTTTTTAAAGCCCTGTGGTCTCAGTGCCTCAACACAGCACCTATTAATTTCTCATGTAAGCTCCGTGCCAGCGCAGCCAAAGCAGATGTGCAGAAGGTCCTGCTCGTCATAGTCACGCAGGGACTCTGGCTGAGGGAGCAGCTGCCATCTAGATCACTGTCAGTCACCTTGCCAGAGGGAAAGCCAGAGCTCTGGAGGATATGGCCCTGGCAATTAAATGTTCTGGCCTAGAAGTGACACCCGTTGTTTCTGCTCACAGCTCATTGGCTGGAACCAGTCACATGGCTCTACTTAACCACAAGGGGGCAGGGCGATCCTACCCTGTGCCCCAAAGGCAGAGATCCAGAAATACTTGGTGGACATGACTAGCTTGGTTTCTATCGGCTTTTTTTTATTTCTTTAGAATATATAGAATTGAATAATAGTAAAAAGTAGAGTGGAATAAAATAGGAAATATCAGAGGGCATCACAAAATTTTAAAGTTATGATTGAGGCTCAATAAATATTTGTGAGATGGTGAAAATTCTTTCTGAAAAGGGATCATAGCCACAACGAACATGTCTTTCTTGCTTTATCACTAACAAAGTGTTTGCCCACTGGTTATCTCATGTGGGGTATTATGGGCCCCCTTTATGGATGACGAAACTGGCTCAGAGAAGTGAGTGATCTGCCCGGGTCACGCCGTCAAATGGCAGAGCTGGGACTTGGGACTAGTAAGATACTAATGCAACTCCCTCATCAAACCCCAAACTTTTTTCTCTTTCATTTATCAACCCCGATAACTTGCTATTCTTTACTTCTTTTAATAATACTAACATTTAACATATACTGAGTTTAATACTATTATCATTGCTATTTTATAGCCGAGGAAACTGAGGCTCAAACAGATGAGATGACCACCCAAGGTTACACAGCCCCTGGTAAGCTCGGCAGGACTTGGGTTCATAGGCAGGTCTATGAGAGTCAAGGCTGTAGTTGTAATGCTCTTTTGCCACTCTGGCTTTTTGAGCTGGTTCTGGAAATCACTTGAATGGCATAATGGATAAGTTTTGAGGGAACTTCCCATGATTGTTTGGTTCACGTGGTTCCTGCAACTCCTGCCTATTACCTTGGGCCCTTCTTACATTCCTAATCCCAGAGGGGCAGATAGTTTGAGATCCTGCATAGAATCTGGAGCCTCAATAACCCACGGACATTAAGAAACACACACACACGCGCACACTAAACAAAAGATAAAGACTCCCTGATATTAGTAAGTGGAACCGGATGACTAAGTTATGCCAGGGTTACATTTTAAAGATCCTGTTTCATTTCTAGCTTTATGGGGCTTGATGTAAGCTTTTGGAAATGTACTTTTATGAGATTCAAAGATAGTTATTCTACATGTCTTTTAAAAGTGCCCATACCATAAATAATAATAACTAATATTTAGTTCCTGCTATATGCCAGGCACTGTGCTAAGACATTAACGTGGATTATTTCATTTAACCCTCAATGACATCAGTGAGGTAAATGTAACCCAGGACTGTGGAAGTGAGAAGAAACCTTATGATACGTGTGGAAGTGGCCTTAGCTGGGATTCTCAAGTACTGATGAGATCCAGCCTCTGCTCTGCCTCTAACTGCAAATTACTTACGGGCACTTTGATCCTTAGATTTCACATCTGCAACATTCTACCTTTGAGCTGGATGATCTAGAAACTCCTGGAGAGGAGGGGCTTATCTGAGCAGTGCTTAGCACAAGAGGACTGCATAAACAGCACTATTATGACAATCCAGATAGAGACCATATTTTCTGAAATGAAAATCGGTGTGTACAGTCTGGCAAATGAAAGCCCTCATAGAGACCATGAACAGAGTATTTGAAATTGGAACTTCCCTGGAAACCCTGAGTTACAAAGTTTCAGTCTGGTTGCTAGCTTGTTTGCCACTGGGAAATGAAGCAGCACTAATTCTTATCTTATAACATTGGTTCACACTTATCCACTGCTCATGGTGCACCAGACTCTGTGCTAAGACATTTACAACGGTTGGCTCCTGTAGTCCTCACAACCACCCTATGTGATCATCTCCATTTCACAGATGAGGAAGCTGGGGCTTCAAGAGATGAGCCATTTTCCCAGGGTCTCGCTACTGGTAGGAGATGGAGTCCAGACTGGCGCTCTGACTCCAGGGTCCTCATTCTTACCACCCTGCTTTCCCTTCTCCAGCGTACTGAGGACTTAGCTTGGGGAGGTAGATCAAGAACAAGTCCAACCCAGGCCCTGCTCACATGGAAGATGAGCAGAACATATGCTTTGGGCTCTTTGCAGCCAGTTATCTCATGTATTCCTCCCGTCATCTTTCTGAGGTATGCATTACTATTGACCCCATTTGACAGATGGAGAACTTGAGGCTCAGAGAGTTCAGACAAGTTGCCCAAGATGAACTAGCCAATGTGTGGCAAAGCCGAGATTCAAACCCAGGCCTCTCTGACTTCAAAGCCTTGGCTTTAAGCCAGGGTTTCTCACCCTTGGCACAGCTGACATTTGGGGCTGGACAGTTGGGAAGGGGGGACTGTCCTGTTCACTGGAAAATGTCTGATAGCATCCTTGACTTCTATCCACTAGATGCCAGTAGAACACTCCTCCCCCAATTGTGACAACCACAATTATCTCCAGACGTTGTCAAATGTTCCCTGGGTGCAAAATTGCTCCCCGCTGAGAACTCTTGCTTCCGGCTGGCTGACTGGGCCACCTCAGGACTGGGGACTCAGGCACAGTGTTGAAAAGAAACTTTCATGATCTTCTTTTAAGAGACTGAGAGCAGGTGTTCTGGCTCTGTGCCCCTGAAATTAGCCACCCCCTGCACAACAAGGTACCGACCGGGACCTGCAGCCTGCTGGAGAGAGTCAGGGACACCTGCGGGAACTTCTGTCTCTAGACCAGCCTGGTGTGCTCTCACCCAGCAGGCCCCGTCATCTGTGCCTCTCTTGCCCGGGCTGAATTTGTCTGGAGGCCTTTAAGGAAGCTGCCCGATGATCGTCTCTTGGCTCAGTTTAGCTTTATCTCTAGTTTTTGATCTTAAATGGAACTAATGACCATTTGAGATTCAGATTCCGCACCAACTGCCCAGAACCTTCTCAATGAGCAGACTGGAAGCCCCGTACAGCCTAATTCACGGCTCGCACCTCAACAAATGCCCCTGGCAAGTTAGACACCTGGAATCCTTGCAGACATCTCCCTCTCTATCAACGTGGAATCTCAAGCCATCACCAAGTCCTCTCAGTTTGGGATTCTAAGCATGATTTGGACCCTGGGGTCTTGTGCATCTCCGATCTCCCCAATCCAAGCCACCATAGGCTACTGCAACATCCTCTGAAAGGCACCCACATCATTCACTCCTGCCTCCCGGTCTGTTTTCACACTGTAGCTATAGTAGCCTTTTAAAAATGTTAATCTGAATCCACCCACCCACCTACCCCTTCACGCACATCCCTACTCCTGTCCTAAGTCATTCAGTGATGCGTCCTGTCTTTCCCCTTCACTCTCTCTACTCCAGACATACTGGCTTGTCTGTTCTCAAAAGTATCATATTCTCTCCACTGCAGGGTTTTTGCATATGCTGTCCCCTCAGCCTGGGTGTTCTCACAATCCCTCTTTGCTTAGGTAACTACACTCATCCTTAGAGGATGTCTTCCCTGACCACTTCTCACTCAACCCGAGTCTAGGTCCATCTCCATCGTTACATGTTCTTAGAGCAGCCTCTCTCTCTTTCCTCACTTTTATCTCAGCTTGCAGGGTTATTTGGGGGTTGTTTATTTGTTTAGATTCCTCTTCCCCATAAGACTGTAAGCTCCACAATGGGAACAACGTGTCTATTTTTGCTCGTCATTGCATCACCAAAGCACAGTATATTGCCTGGAATATAGCAGGTGCTCTTTACATACTTATTGAATGGCTGAATGAGCTCATATCTCACTTTTATCTCAGCTTGCAGGGTTATTTGGGGGTTGTTTATTTGTTTAGATTCCTCTTCCCCATAAGACTGTAAGCTCCACAATGGGAACAACGTGTCTATTTTTGCTCGTCATTGCATCACCAAAGCACAGTATATTGCCTGGAATATAGCAGGTGCTCTTTACATACTTATTGAATGGCTGAATGAGCTCATATAATCCTCCCAACAAGCCTGTGAAAATTCTGCCTGAGTCCAGTGCTCTTTCCCTGCTCTGACTTCCTATAGCACCTGCTCTCTTGGCATTATATGATGGGGAGCAATAGACGCTGAAAGACATGAAGGGCTCTGGAGCCTGACCAACTGGATTCAAATCCCCCCTCTGCCACTTCCCAGCTGTGTGACATTGGGTAAGAGCCTTAACATCTCTGTGCTTTAGTTTCCTCTTCTATAAAATGCCAGTAATAATAGTACCTGTCTCATGGGATGGTTGTAAGGATTAAATAAGTGAGCTTCTACGAATTCTGTTATAAGGGTTTGGCACATAGTGTGTGCCCCATTAATCTTAGTTACTATTTGTATTATTAACAGAAAGAGCATTGATTCTGGGATTAGATGAGTCTGGTTTTCTCTCATATTTGCAAATTATTCCCTGGGTGGACAAGTCACGTCACACCCCTGAGCCTGAGTTTCCCCATCTGTTAAGTTGGGATCTCAAAGCCTACTTCTGAGAAGGCCATTGTGAGAGTAGATAGGATGAGAACAAAGCGCTCAGCACAGTGCCCAGTGCATGGTAGTTCCCTTCCTGATGGGTTGAATTGGTCCCCGTTGCCTCTTAGACAAGAAGCTCCCTGAAGTTAGGCTTCACATCTGCCTTATTCAGGGCTGTTTTCCCCAGCCCCTCTGTACCTGGCACATAGTAGGTGTTCAACAAGTAGTTCTTTACTGAGTGAATGAATCAATACTGACAGGGACCATGCTTTGCTCATCTTTGACCAACCCGAGACTAGTGCAATACCTAGTATCTAATTTCAATAAATGTTTGTTGACAGAATAGATTTTTAAAATGCTATTCATTTCTGTTCCCAGTCCCACTTAAGTGTCTGAACTGAACTGAGAAAGATACTTGTTAACTTATCCTGAATCTCTCTAGCCTTAGTATTTTTATTTGTAAAATGAGGCTATTAATAATATCTACCTCGTAAGAGTGCTCTGAAAAGTAAATGAAGCAATATGTGTTCAGCACATTGAAAATGTTGGTTCATTATTATTCCCTTCCCTGAGCCTTGGTTTCCTCATCTGTGAAATGGGCATCCACTCCCACATTTATTCATTCATTACTCAACAAACACAGCACCCATATGTGAGGTATTGTAGTTAAGACCTAGGGCAGTTAGAGAAGTGAACGAGCCATGGTCCCTGCCGTGAGGATCTAAGTTTGCTGTG
Organism: Grampus griseus; assembly: GCF_964374135.1. Taxonomy (NCBI): domain Eukaryota; kingdom Metazoa; phylum Chordata; class Mammalia; order Artiodactyla; family Delphinidae; genus Grampus; species Grampus griseus. Next base: position 163,510,283 of record NC_139017.1, on the reverse strand, counting down.
GGACAGTGTATGAATAATAAAAATCCGGTGAGAGAAGAGCCGTAATGTGTATGAAGTCTATGGGGGTTAGGCGTATGGGGGTGGGATGGGAGCTCCAGAGTTTCAGTGAGCTTGCTAGGGAGATTATAAAAGGTTATGGTATCACCAGCTTGGTGTAATCACCAACATGACATCAGTTTGAAACAGAGTTGTCCCCTCTGGGCTCTGGTTTTTGTAGGCTGAATCTGTGGAATCCTGATGCGGCCTCACTTTCTACCCTGGCTCACCAGCAATCCAGAGACTGGTCTAGGTGTCACAATCACAGTGAGGATCCAGTTCAAACAGATACAGCCTTCTGAGACTCTGCCTTGCCTTCCTCCCCTTCTCCTGGGTCCTCCCTTCTCAGGGGACTGAACAGTGATTCCCCTACACTCTCCATGTGGAATGATGTGCGGTGCCTCCAATGCCTGCTGGGTTCCTGCCTAGTTCTCCAAAGACAAGCCTCCCCCTTCCCAAGGTGGGTTCCGGAAGGGAGATTCTTGGGCGTTGGAGATTGGAAGAAGCCAGACCAGGTCTCTGGGCTCCTGCACCCAAGTGGACCACATGCTTGTCGCTGATGTTCACAGCTGGTTTCAGGGAACTGAGTGCCGCCAATCAAACTCAGGAGAGACTGAAACATCTAAATTAGAATTTTACATTTAAGCCAGGTGTGCTTGTGGGGTTGGGAGGGACGAGTCATCTCCAGTGACCAAAATATTTGCACCTGTTACCCAGAGCTATCTTTTATTCTCAATTGAAAGAAATTTACATGCCAAGGGTATTTAAACATCAGGGGAGGGTCTGCTGTCAGTGGCCTGGCCAGAGGCAGAAGGATGTCTGAGTCCCAACGGCCAAGGGTAACAGGCCTCAGGGAATAAGCAAGATTTACGAGAGCCCGTCTGGGCCGCTTCTTCTGTCGGAAAGGCCTCCCTGCAGTATTTTCTGTCTCATCAACGCTGCATTTCATTTTAAATTGCAGCTGAAAGCAGATATTTTCCCTCTTGCCTATTACACCTCTTAATTTGTCTCTCCCTCTGCTGTTATTTGTCTCTATAAAGTGTTTTGCGTGAAAGACCCACACAGCACAATGTTTCTTTGCCTTGGGTTTAATAGGAGGGGAAGGCACAGAGAGACTTGAGTCTAAGGAGGAAAGTGTGAGGGCCTTGAGGTCGAGACACATCTGTGTCTGGGAATATACGCCTGGCAGTGTGTACGTGTGTTTGGACCTATCTGTTGTGTGAGTGTCTGTGGGATGTGTGTACATGTCAATATTTGTACTAATATGTATTACATGTGCTTTGGTATAATCACATACCTAAATTAAGTGTATGTTTGTGTGCAGGTACACACCCACATGCAGTCTCTGAGTGCATCTGGAGCTACGCATAGAAGCACACATGTGCACATAAACACGCAGGCATCTGGGTACGCATGTCACATGCTGTGTGTGGTCTTCTACGCACACGACCAAGGTTCCTTCTCCTTCCTTGCACTCAAACCACTGTGCTTAGCATCCCTCCCTGCCCCACCCAGGGGCCCAGGCCTGGTTTGGGGCCCGTAGGCAAAGGAAGGCAGAGCTGTGGTCTGCGGGGGGTGCAGTGGAAACACTGCCTTAGCCAGGCCCAGCCCGTCCTCACAGCGTGCCACAGCAGCACCACCGCGGCTCCCGCGGAAGCTCTCGGGGCCCCTGGGCAGGCCCCCGCCCCCTGCCAATCCTGGACTGGCACTGAGGGGTGAGGGAGGTTACCGAAAGACCGCCAGAGCCCTCCAGACAAGCTGGATCTCTTGTCCCCTCTAGGGGACCAACAACCGGAGCGGCGAGGGTTGGGGGTACAGGGGACGTCTCGGTCGCTCCCAGTCCAGCGAATGCTGGGCACTAACCAATGGACGACTGCGGCCCAACGGGGATCCCTCCGAGGCAGCCAATGACCTCGCTCCTCTCTCCACCCCCGCCAACCCCGCGCAGCTGGACCATTGGTGCTGGCGGGATGGGGGGGAGTGTGCGCGGCGCTGGCCCTTCGAGGGAGGGGGCGTGGCTTGGAGTCCCAGCTCCTCTCCCCACCCGGGCTTTGGCCCCCGCACTCCCTACCCCAGCCGCGAGGCCATTGGCCGGGCTACAGCGCCGCGGCGGAGGTGGACCACGGGGCGCGCAGTGGGCGTGGCCCGAGGGCGTGGCCCGGCGGGAGGCGGGGCCGCGGGTGCTGTCTCAGTGAAAACCCGAGCTGCCGCGGCAGCGGCGGGGGCGTTCGGGTGGTGTGCGCGCCTGTGGGGCGCAGGCTCGGCAGCGGCGGCGGCGCGGCGGCTCAGTCTACGGCGGCAGCGGCCCGTCTGGAGCGGCCGCGGTGAGGACGCCAGCTGCGGCTGGGGAGGCGCAGCCGGGACTGCGCGCTCCGCGGAGCCGGCGGGGACCGGGAACAGGTGATCCCAGCAGGAACCCGGAGCCCTACCGAGTTGGCTGGGCGGGAGCCCGCACTCCCGGGCGCAGCTGCAGCCGCCCCGCCGCGGCTGGTCGCGAAAGGCGCCGGGCTCCAGACAGGGGGCCCGGCATCCCTCCGCTCCCGGGGGCCCGGGAAGACCCTGCTCCGCAAGCTCAGAAGTGCCTGCCCTCTCTCCCCGGAGCCCGCTCTGCGGCGGAGCAAAGTTGTAGACGTGTCCCTATAGCCAAGCCCCGGCACTGTCGCGACCCGGCCGGGCCGGCGCGCTCTCGGAGCGCAGCTGACACGCCGGCCCCGCCGCCACCTCTCCCCCGGAGCCGACCCCCTCTGGAAACTGCTTCTGAGGCCAAAACTTTGGGCCGAGGGGCTGAGGGCGGCTCGGAGCGGGGACGAGGCCTGCGTGCGCCCCTCCGCGCCGACAGCCTGGGCGCCGCGGACGGCATGTGACGGCCCCGGCGGCCGCCGCAGCGCGGGAAAGCGCGGGCCCCGCGGGCTCCGGCCGCTGCGAGGAGGGGCCGCGCGGCGGCCGGAGGGAAGGCTGCGGCGCGCGGTCGACCCCTGCGGGCCCGGGTCCCGAGCCGTACCGCCTCGCTCGCCCGGGCCCCGCCGAGGCTGCTGCTCCCCCGTCCCGGCGCGGGAGGACTCGCTCCAAACTCCCTGAACTTCAGGAGCAGCCCCCGCAGGGCGAAACTCTCAGGGGCCCCCACCCCGGGCGGCGCCCCTCGACGACCTCCCCTCGCCGAGCCCCCTGCTGACAAGTGCCTGGACTCCCAGGGCCTCAGGGGCCCGGCCGGATCTGACTGTCCCCAGCCCCGTGTCCGGCAACGATGCTCATGAGGAAAGTGCCCGGCTTCGTCCCGGCCTCCCCGTGGGGGCTGCGGCTGCCGCAGAAGTTCCTCTTCCTTCTCTTCCTCTCCGGCCTCGTCACCCTGTGCTTCGGGGCCCTGTTCCTGCTGCCCAACTCCTCTCGCCTCAAGCGCCTCTTCCTGGCCCCCCGGACCCAGCAGCCCGGCCTGGAGGCAGTGGCGCAAGTCGCCGGCCACCCCCTGACCCGCGAGCAGGAGTCGCCTCCGAACCCGGCCCCCGCGGCTCCAGCCCCGGGTGAGGACGACCCCAGGAGCCAAGCCAGTCCCCGCCGCAGGAAAGGGTGGCTGCGGCGCACCCGCCCCACCGGGCCGCGGGAGGAGGCCACGGCGGCCCGGGGCAGCAGCGCCACGGCCCTCAGACCGCAGGAGGGGAGCATCTCCTCTAGCTTTGACTTCAACGTCTTCCGAAGCCGCCTCCGCCACCCGGTCCTGGGCACTAGGGCCGACGAGAGTAAGGAGCCCCAGAGCCTAGTTCAAAGCCAGCGGGAGAAAATCAAGGAGGTAAGGACTCTTCTCCCCGCACAAAAGAAAAGACCCTCTTGTGCTTCCATCCATTTCCCCTGGGCCCAGTCACTCCCGGGCTCCCTGGTCTACTCTAGGTCCTCCAGGCACACTCTATACCCTCCTCCCTCCTCCCAAACTTCCCACCTTCACTCCTGCCTGCACAGTTTTCCACTACCGGGTTCAGTTAATCATCCGCACCCCCGATGGTAGCTGAACCACTGGACCAACTTTCCCCCACCCCCAGACTCTGGTCTTTCCAGTCCAGTCCTCAGCCCAGGTGGGGCCTGCTCCCTCCCTTTGTGGAGATGTTAATAAGATTTTTGTGGAGTTGCTAGTTAGGCTTATTAATGGACACCCTTTCTGTTTGAAGGGGCCAAGAGCCATGTTGTTTCTCACTGTGTGTCTTTAAATTGTGACATCTCCCAACCCCCTTTAGGATCTACACCTGGAAAGCCAGGATTTGGGAGGTATTTGGTGACCTGCAAGTATTTTGCAGTCTAGCCAGCAACCTACAAGCCAGAGGATGTTGTGCATTCTTGATAACTGTTTCTATTGAGCTTTGGAACAACTGTACGTAATTGCGTGTGATGCAAGGAGCAATGATCCCTAAGGCGGTGGTAATGTTACAGAAGCTCTGAGGTTATTGGCTTAATGTAGCAGGTCTTGGACTTGTTCCCTGTAGGGATTGTACCAGAGAGGGGTTAGAAGGGTCACTTTGAGTCTGAATCTTAGTCTTAATTTAAGAAACCAAAAGCAAACGCAGCCTCACCGTGGCTTGAAGACAGTTGCCAAGCCACCACTGATAACTAAATGTTCTGCTCAGTCCCTGTTAGAGCTGCCTACTGTTGGAGCCGCCTGCGCAAGGTTTTTGCCCAGCACTGCAGAGGGGGCTGCAGTGACACCCCCGGGCCACGAGGGGGCTGTGGGCAAGCAGTGGGCCAGGGTCTCCTCCCTAGAAAGGAGAGGATGTTCCCCCCATCCCCGTGGACCCAGAATGAAAGGACTGCTTCTGCCTGGACTTCTTGGTTTGCTGCAGAGCAGTCAGCAAGTCTGCCGTGATTTCCAGGGAGAGCAGGCAGCAAGAGTCAGGACCTGCCCTGTCCAGACCTGCTCAGAGCCAGTGGAGAGCTTAGCTGTCCTCCTCTCCTTGTCCAGTATATCCTGTCTCCCAACGCCCACCTCTCCCTACTTATCTCTGCTGTTGTTACTCAGCCTTCTATGCTAAGGAGACTCTATCTTAACTAGCAATCACTGGACATTTTGTGATGTCAGTAGAGGAGACCACAAAGACGAGTCCTTGTTTCCCGTGTGCAAGCACACACTCTCAGTTTCCAAATCCTTGTTGAAATCCCAAAGGTTAATTGAAGCCTGGAACTTGCAGTAGCTAAGAAAGGGGCATCATTTCTCCCCCACTGTTTAAGGAGCTGTGTTGTTGAATACGCACCTGAACCACCCCAGCTCCCTTTCCTAAAGCTGCCTCTGAAAACATTAACCCTTTCAGACCTCCCTGGAGAGCAGTAACCCGCAGTGAAATTACGTTTAAACTATATGCATGCAGTTTTTCACGGGGTGTAGAGCTGCCATCAGATCTTTAAAAGGATGCCCCAAAGGATGAAGAGTTACCTACTGCCCTCTTCAAAAGGTGCTTTCTGCATTTGCATCTAGATATGGGACCCATTTCTGAGAGCCTGCGGTTGGGAGCCATGTGGGAAGGAGGGTGGGCTGTCTAGCGGGGGACCAGGTTCTGCCCCTCAATACAAAGAGAACCTCCCTTGTGGGCAGAGGCTGGGGGTGGTGGGAGGTGTGGGGACTCTTCTTTGCAGGTGAATGTAAAGTAACACAATGGGTGGAGGTCTGTGTTGGTTGCCAGATGTCTGGATCTTTCTATCTGGCATCGCTGTACACCCCTGGTAGTAGCTGGAAGCCTGCTTGTCTATACCTGCAGTTGTTCAATGAGCCCCCTCTTACTATCTTGAAGACGTTAAGCTCCTCAGAATGGAGGGGACGGGACTATATACACTATTATATTTTGAAGCCCATTTTCTCTTCAGGCTTCTTGAGTTTGGACCTCCCCCGGTCCCCAAACAACCTGAAAAAATGTGGGGCAGAGTGTTTGTTTTAGCTGTTAACACAGAGTTAACTTCCCTGGTGTCCCACCTGATGAGGAATGCAGTTGACAATTGCTGGAGGATGTCTTTATTTCCTTCTCATTTAAATTTCTATCTGTGCCATGCCCATGGGTAGATCATTTTAGAAAGGTGCCTGTTTTCATAAAAGGGACTGTTGCTTTCCTCTCTGGCTTGTTTTTTTTCCAGACGTGGATTGATTAGACCCCAGGAGCAGAGGGACAGCTAGCATCAGATAAAAAGGGCTCTGTTCTTATAAGATGAGGTTTTTAAAGCGAAAGTAAACTTCAAGAGAGATTCAGAGAGGGTGATAAATGAGAGTGAATAAAGGCTGGACACTTGGGCTCTAGATCAATGAAGCATACTTATGAACATTCTAGTTTGAGAGATGGACATGGGCTCAAGGTCTCTGCTGATAAGATGGGCTGAAGCTGCATGTTCTGGGTGTAGACACATCAGGAAACAATCTGTCACTAGAACCAACGTTTTCTTCTCAGTTCGCAATTTTGGAACCTTGGAGGAGGCAGTGTGGTGGAAAGGGTAACCCGGAGGACATTGATTCGAGTCTCAGCTCAACTGTCTGACTTTGGACAAGCCACCTCCTCTCCTTCCCGGACCTTATTTTTCCTTCTGTAAAATGGAATGAGAGAGGGGGGAAGAGGCTGGTCACAAATTCTTGCTTCCAGACCTGGCCCCTAAGTAGACTGCCAGTCTGGCCAGGGACTCCATAGCAGCTGGGCTTTTCCCAGCTGTTTTCGGCATGTCTTAGTTCCATGAAGTAAGGGAAAATGTTGTGTTGTTGTTGATGATGGTGATGGTGTTCACTGTTGTATCCCTAGCACCTAGTCAAGAGTAGATATTCACACAGTTGATTAAGTTAAGTATTCCTCTCACCCATATTGAACTTTAGAGATGGGATTGAACAGTGACAGGTCCTCATCTTGGGATCATGGAGAGTAAAGGGACTGGTGAGAATGAAAAACGGCTTGCTAGCAGCCTTTCCTTTCAGATCTGATGATTATATAGGAAATTATTGTGATAATTATTTTAGGGGACCTTGGTCATAGGTGGGTTTCTCTTCAAGTTCAATAGACTTTTCTCACACATGACAAGAGTTGGGAGTGAATAGCTTGTCAGGGTTACATCCCAGTGAAAGGTTTCACACTACGTTGTGTCCTACTAATGATGGTAGGTTGCTGATCTGGAAGTTGTCCCTTCAGTGAAGGGAGCTTTTGTTAAAGGGAATTGGGCAGAGTAGGGCTGTGAGAACATAGCACTGGAGTGGGGCTGCCCCTAGCCCATAGGAAGAATGTGGATTGAATTTTACCCCCATCCCCGTCCCCTCTGCCCAGTGCCCTTATGCACTGCTGTATGTGGCAGTCGCCCTGAGTGTCCAGCCTGGGTTCAAGTCCTAGCCATGCCATCAACCCTGGTCTCAGGGGGAAATTCCTGTTTATCACTGGGCCTCAGTTTTCGTGGTAAAATGAAGAGACTGGCATTTAGGGGAGCCTTTTCTCTCCCTCGCTCCCACCTGTTTACTGTTCTGTTTATGGATCTGCCCAAGCACCTAGAATAGGATATGACGCTTAGTTGGAGCCCAGATACTTAGTTGGAGCCCGGAGTGGCTACAGGAAAGACCTATAAACTAACAGTTAAGGTTACTGGTGGCAGGAGCTGGGTCTTCTTCCTGAGGGTACATGGAATTCTAAGAGTCGTAGAGTAGGGGCCACAGCAAGGTTTGGGGGCTTGGCTCTGTGACCCAAGAAGCCTTTTAGAAGTTGCAGTAATTTTCCAAGTGCAAGTCTAACTTAAAGGGACTGGAGAGGTGGCAGCCGTGAGTAGAATCTTTCATGCCTGGATAGCAGGCATCTGGAGGATGCCCGAATCACCCTGGAGTCTCTGAGACTTGGCAGGGAGTGCCCCAGCTCTTGCCTTCCATGTCTGCTGTGTTAAGCCTCCAGGATATTGCTCGTTGTGATGTGTGACTATGTCTGAATAAGTCATCTTGGCAAATGGTCTTTGCTCCCCATTAACGGGCTGGTTCGTTAGTCATGTGTGGTTTCTCTGTATATCTGATTTATCGCTGCTAGTCCCAGGGACAGGTAGAAAAATTAAAAGGCTTTGTGTTCTTTGTAGCATGTGAATCTGAGGCTGTGAGATGTTCAGGATAATTAATATTAGGAGCACCTCAGATTTAAATAGCTTTCCTTCGAAGAGCTCTGTTTCAGTTGAAAATCCACTGAAGATTTTTCCCCCTTGTCCTTCAGTTTCTCTCTTGTCCTGCTCTATGATACATTTAATATAGACGGGAAGATTGCCTTATAGTAACCAGACAGGTCCCTTGGGAGACCCTTACATCATAAGCCCAGCTATACACTTCATTCTTCTTCCTTAGAACTGAGCACTGCAAGTAGACCAAAGCTTAGACCTTGTCCCCACCAGGTGTATGACTTAACACCCACAGGTTGGGTGGATCTCTGCTTTCATTGTGAGCTGCACCACAATTTTAGGGACTTGGTGCAGGCATTCCAAGAGCAATTGCTTCTCAGGCCTCACATCCTTAACTCTGTCTTTAGTGTTAGCTTCAGAAACAAATAGTACAATGACTTTTAAAAGTCAGCTGCTTATTTCACACTGTAGTTAGCAGGGCGGGTAAGAACATAGATTACCCTGCAGTTTTCAGAGTGACTGATTTACATCTGAGCCCAAGAAATGCCTTTTCTCTAGCTTTTCCCGAAGACTGATCCATTACTCCACCAAAAAATAAATATTGTGATATATATCAGGCATACTTTGCTCAAAGGACTTACGTCTTTTCTCTTACTGAAGAAAATAAATCAGGCTCGCAGATTGGAAAGCCCCACGCAGGGAAGCTGTTCGGTAATCTAGGTGGGCAACGAGCCTGTGGGTACTGTCTCTGGCGTGGGGAAGGTGCCTGAGTCTGCATCCTAAGTCAAGTCTGCACTAAGGGAGGTGATGGAGACTTCAGGAAATTCTCTCGCTGCCTTGCTTTCTTTAGCCAGGTCAGGAAAGACTTAACAAGGGTATTATGGACAGGATTCAGGAGAGCATAATGGGCATTTATTACGTTAACTTTAAAAGAGGGGCCATACTTGGAGCAGGGATGAATGTCATGAACCGAGGATTATTATTATTCCAGTTCTGTGCATCTGCAGTCCAAAAAGACCACCCTCGTTCAAATAAGCTCTGGTTCTTGATTTCCCACTAACCTGGGGCCAAGGCCTTATGCACAAGTATTTGCATAATTTGGGGAAAACAACAGACTTTTTAAGCTCTGTATTCTCATGGCAGATGATGGTAAGAAAAAAACTGGAGATTCCTTAAGGACTTCTGAGGACTCAAGGACCTCAGTCCCACTCCCCTTCCCTCTTTCACCCCCACTAGGCTCTGGGGGCTAGTTAATAGCCAAGGCAGTATGGTTTTGTTTCTCTTAAATGCAGGGTGTGGCTGAGATCGCTGTCAGACCTGTTTTTTGGTGTCTCCATCCCCAAAGAGAACTGAAGCCACGGAGACCATAGCTGCAGTCTGTGGCCTCAGTGTGGTGGTCCAGTTGTAGGTATTTCTTCCCTTGAGAAGGCTGTTTTCTAAGATTTGGGTTGAGGGCTCTCCAAACTCAATAGGCAGGTGGTCAGAACAGCTCTTACTCACAAGGGGGTCTGAGTATGTCTCTTAACTCTGAATTTTCATTAATTAAAGGCTAAGACTAGGGAGGTTGTCCGTCTGTTTTAGTGCAGTACCAGAGTGGTAACTTTTACAGAAGGAACTTGGGCGTATCGATTAGTGTCCTAAATAGATATGCTCTCACCTGGCATGCTCTGGGAGTCAGCTGCTCTACAGGCGAAACTTTTAGGCAAATACCTTTCACTAAATAACAACCATTTTCAGTGGCTGAATAATAGTATATTCTTCTCCCCTCGTTCCACCTCTGCCATGACTTGGGGTCACCATAAAATCCACTGTGCAATACAGCATGTCCCATAGGGCCTGATGAGTCATTTAGGTAAGACTGCCGGCCTCTCAATGACTGTGTTTTGTGTTCTCATCTTATTTTTTTTACAACAACCCTGTGATGCAGGTGCTACCTATTTATTTCAGTATAACTTACATATAGGGAAACGCACAGATCTTAAATACAAAGTTTGCTCAATTGCAGAAAACCGTATAAACCACACCCCTACGAAGATATAGAACATTCCCATCATCTGAGAAAGTTCCCTCTGCTCCTTCCCAAGCAGTCTCCCATCATCCACCCCCGATCACTGTTTTGATTTGTTGCCAGAGATTAGTTTCACCTGTTCTAGAACTTCAACTAAATGGAGTAGTACAATATATGCTATTCTGCTCAAAGCTTCTTTCACTGAGGCTAATGTTTTTGAAATTCATTCATGTTGTGTGTATCAGTGTTTCATTCCTTTTCATTTTTGAGATGTATTCTGTTGTATGAATATCCCACAATTTGTTTATCCATTCACCTGTGGTTGGACTTTTTGGTTGTTTCCAGTGTTTGGCTATCAAGCTGTTATGAACATTTTATGCACAATTCTTTATGTAGGTATATTTTCATTTCTTTTGTGTCAATATCTAGGAGTATAATTGCTGGCTCATAGAGTAAATGTATGTTTAACTTTATAAGAAACTGGAAACACTTTTCCCAAGTAGTTAGACCCACCAGCAAAGTGTTGAGAGTTCTGCATTTCCATCAACACTTGGTATTGTCCACATTTTTAGGTTTAGCCATGATATTTGATGTGTAGTGATATTTAATTGTGGTGTTTTAAAAAATATATTTATCTATTTATTCATTCATTCATTTATTTTGGCTGGGCTGGGTCTTAGTTGTGGCATGCCGGATCTTCATTGTGGCGTGCAGGATCTTTAGTTGTGGCATGAGGACTTCTTAGTTGCGGCATGCAGACTCTTAGTTGCGACATGCATGCAGGATCTAGTTCCCTGACCAGGGATCGAACCCAGAACCCCTGCATTGGGAACGTAGAGTCTTACCCACTGGACCACCATGGAAGTCCCTTAATTGTGTGTGTGTGGTTTTTAAAAATTAATTAATTAATTTTTAGTTTTGTCTGTGCTGGGTCTTCGTTGCTGCATGCAGGCTTTCTCTAGTTGTGGCAAGCAGGGGCTACTCTTCGTTGTGGTGCATGGGCTTCTCTTGTTGTGGAGCATGGGCTCTAGGTTCATGGGCTTCAGTAGTTGTGGCACACAGGCTCAGTAGTTGTGGTGCACAGGCTCAGTAGTTGTGGTGCACAGGCTTAGTTGCTCTGCGGCATGTGGGATCTTCCTGGACCAGGGCTTGAACCCGTGTCCCCTGCATTGGCAGGCAGCTTTCTTAACCACTGTGCCACCAGGGAAGTCCCCTTAGTTGTGGTTTTAATTTTTGTTTCCCTTTTAACTATTGATATTGAACATCTTTTCATATGTTTATCTGCCATTTCTTTATCTTTCTTTTAAGTCTCTGTTCAGATCTTTTGCCCCCCTTTTTTAAATTAAAAAAAATTGAGTGTTTATTATCTTATTGAATTTTAGAAATCCTTTGCTCATTTTGGATATGTCCTTTGTCAGATGTATATACTCATACTCTATGGTTTGTCTTTTCATTTTCTTAATAGTGTCAGTCAAAGAGCAGAAGTTTTAATTTTGATGAAGTCCAGTGTATCAATGTTTTCTTTTATGGTTAGTGCTTTTGTGTGTACTTTAAATAAAGAATTCTTTGTCTACCCCAAGGTCATGAAGATAGTATCCTTTTAATTCCAGAAGCTTTATCATTTTAGTTTTTACATTTAGGTCTCTCATCTGCTTCAAATTAATTTCTGTATATGGTGTGAGGTAGGGGTTGAGGTTCTTTATTTTCATTTAAATATCCAGTTGTTTAGCACCATTTGTTGAAAAAGCTTTCTTTTCCCCATTGAATTGCTTTGATGCCATGTTAGCTTAATTTACTATATGTATGTAGCTGTATTTCTGGACACTTCTATTGATTTGTCTTTATGCCAATTCATACTATTTTTTTTAGTGTAATTATTAGTATGAGTGTGTTTGAGCTAACCGTGTTTTTTTTAGAGTTCTCGTTCATTTTTTTGTATCATTAATTTATTTTTTTAATTAAAAATATTTTATTGGAGTATAGTTGATTTACAATGTTGTGTTACTGTCAGGTGTACAGCAAAGTGAATCAGTTATACATATACATATTTCCACTCTTCTTTTAGATTCTATTCCCATATTGGTCATTACAGAGTATTGAGTAGAGTTCCCTGTGCTATACAGTAGGTTCTTATTAGTTATCTATTTTGTGTATAGTAGTGTGTATATGTTAATCCCAATCTCCCAATTTATCTGCCCCCCCACACCTTATCCCCTGATACGCATAAGTTTGTTTTCTAGATCTGTGACTCTACTCCTGTTTTGTAAATAAGTTCATTTGTACCCTTTTTTTAGATTCCACATATAAGTGATATCATATGATATTTGTCTTTCTGTGTCTGACTTCACTTAGTATGACAATCTCTAGGTCCATCCATGTTGCTGCAAATGGCATTATTTTGTTCTTTTTTATGGCTGAGTAATTAGCCAACCATCTTGCTATTTGTTTCCTGGGGTTTTTTGGTTTTTTTAAAGTTTTTTATTGAAGTATAGTTGATTTACAATGTTGTGTTAGTTTCAGGTGTACAGCAAAGTGATTCAGATATATATATATATATATATATATATATATATATATATATATATAACCTTTTTCAGATTCTTTTCCATTATAGGTTATTATAGGATATTGAATATAGTTCCCTGTGCTATACAGTAGGTCCTTGTTTCAATTCATACTGACTTGATGCTGGGGCTTTATAGTAAGTCTTAAAAACAGGTCGCATGATTTCTCCAACTTTGAACTTCTTTTTCAAAATGGCTTTAGTTATTATAAGTCCTTTGCATTTCTGCCTACATTTGAGAATAAGCATGTCAGTTTCTATGACAAATCCTGCTGGGATTCTGATTGGATTTGCCTTGAACCTATAAATTGAATTCCTCTGAACATTTCTTTTAGTGTAGGTCTACTGGTGACAAATGCTTGCAGCTTTTGTTTTCTGAAAGTGTCTCTATTTTGCCCTCCTTTTAAAAGGGTATTTTTGCTTGATATAGAATTTTAAGTTGACTTTTCCTCACTTTCTTTACATGAAAGACCCATTGTCTTGTAACTTGCGTTGTTTCTGATAAGAGATTAGAGTATATTCCCCTGCACGTAATGTCTTTCCCTTCCCATTGGATGCTATTAAGATTCTCTCTTTATTTTTAAGTTATTTGACTATGCTGTGCCTAAATGTGGATGTGATTGTTTATCCTTCTTGGGGCTTGTTGAGATTCTTGTGTCTATAGGTTGATATTTTTCTTCAAGTTTGGAAAAATTTTGGCCCATATTTTTTCAATATTTTTCCTACCCTAATCTGTCTTTCTTCTAGAACTCAACTTACATATAAGTTAATTTGCTTGATATTTTCCTAGAAGTCACTAAGTCTGTGCTCATTTTCTTTTCAGTCTTTATCTCTGTGCTTTGGTGTGGATAATTTATATTAACCCATCTTCAATTTCACTGAACTTTTCTTCTGTAATATCTAATCTGTTGTTAAGCCCACCCAGTGAATTTTTAATTTTCAGGTATTTTTTTACTTCTAGAATTTCCATTTGGGCCTTTTTCATTGTTTTGGGCTCTCCAATGTTTCACATCTGTTCACGCATTGTTTCCAGATTTTCTTTTAAGTCCTAAGGCGTATTTGTAATAGCTTTTCAAAAAGTCTTTTTTTGCCAACATCTTTGTCATCATTGGGTCTGTCCCTGTTGACTGTTTTCTCTCGTGGTTATGGGTCACATTTTCCTACAACTTCATGTAACACTAGTCATTTGTAAAAATGTTATGCCAAACATTGTGAATGCTACTTTTTTGAGATTCTAGATTCATCTGCTTTTAAGCAGTTTTTCTCCCCTCTTTCTGTTAGGCTGTCAGCTGTCACTTCTTTTGGCTGTCAGGATACCCGCCTCTGGCTGCTTTGTTCGCTACTCTTCCTATTTTGCTATTTTCTAACCTGCAGATGGCTAGGAAACCATTCAGTCTAGCTTGTTAGCATTATATATAAAGTACAAATAAGTAGACCTTGAGTAAGTCTCTGAAGACTCCTGAATCAAGTGCACAAACTTTACTGTGCATATTTTGGTATAGATTAGATATTTAAAGATTCCTATTTATTTTTGGTAATTGGTATTGGATGCATGAAATATAATTTTTTGTTGAAATTATATCCTGAATAGATACAGTAATTCTCAAAGGGTATCTTAATTTCTGGTTGATGTCATCTTAAACTATTTGTGCATTTTTTGCTCATCTGCTTTTAGGTGTTAGAAGAAATATTTGCTGATATCTGTGATGTTCCAGCAGTCTCCATTAGTGCAGCTTTCAGGATTTTTTAATCTGTCAAATATTTTCTCTGGTCTCCCTACCTTAAGTGTAATGATTACTTTTTAAAACTTTGTTTGTAAATCCCCACATTAAAAAAAAAACTATTTGTATAGTCCAAATTGCTGATTACTGGTCAGACGGAAGCTAAATATATATGGCTGAAGGATTTCCAAGGACTCTTCTGTGGGATCTGATCGCCTATCTTCCCTCACTCAGGAAAGTTCAGTACGAAGTAAATGTAGTGTTTCATTGCAAAGGCCGTCTTTAATTTCACTTGTGTCACTTGGGGTGGGTGGGAGTGTTGAATTAAAGTTACAAATCTCTTATTTAAGATCCCTCTCCCCCATTTTCATTCCTGGAATGAGCTTTTAAGAGGTTAAACCTAAACTTTGCCAAGTAAATGCTGATCTCCTGGGAAGACATTTTGGCACCTTTTTTGTTTTTCTGTACTTGTGTTCTTGACGTAAATCAGCAAATCTTCCTCCTTTCCAACTCTCCCAGAAGCCATTCTCCATGTCTGTCACATACCTTACAGAGCTCTGGAGTAGCCTTGGTTTTTAATTATTAGGATCAGTGGGAAAAGAAGACTTGAGTTTCTTGCTTTCAGAACTGGACCTTTTAGAGAACAACCGATAAATATAATCAATTTTGCTCCTTTAGAGTATAAGGAAACCCTTTATAGAGAAAGTTTCATGTTTTGACAGAAAAATAGCTCAGTTTAGAGACTTCTCTAGCAGTTTCAGATACAGGCCTTTTGGGGTGTATGACTACGTAAAGGGCAGAGACTTCACACTGATGTAGTCTCGGAGGTGGTCTTGTGTAATAGCCACCCTATGATCATGGTAGGAGCTCTGTGTCTGATTATTGATCCTTGAGTAACTAAGAATGGTGGCAGAGTGGTGTCCATCCAGATGGGACTGAGGGAGACAAACAACATTAGACATTTTCTGTGATTAGGCACTGGATTCGATTAAGGCATAATTAGATTCTCTGTGCTCTGAGTAAAGGGCTCTTAAACTTGGCCCAGTGGGAGCAGAATTCTGGTTTGTCAGCCCTGGAATTGAAGTTTTCTTGCATGTTAGAAAAGAGGTTTCTGACTCTCTGGCCCCTGTACCATCCGTTGCCTTTTAAATTCTCCCAGGGAGAATTTCCAGGGGGCCTGCTTGGAGGGCAGTGGGGCCTGGACTGGGCTAATACCTATCCCCTCGTGGACAGATCAAATCAGAGATTCCTTGTGTGTATTCTTAGTAGAGCTCTAGCATCCCGTTAAGAGTTTAGCTGATCCCCACAACAGCCTTGTGGCGTACACGGCGTGGACCATAATCCCATTTTATAGCTCAGATAATGCACACCCTGCAAAGGCAGTGACCAACTCCAGGCCCCGCCAATTTAAATTGTGATGCACTGACCCAGACCTCCTCTCCTGACTCTTTGGTTGACGTTCTTTCTGTTATGTTATCTGAGGGCTCAAGGGTGATAATTTAGAAGAAGAGTTTTAACTTTGGGATGAAATAACGTAGAAATTGTCATAGTCTTGGTAGACATTCAAAAGAACTGGTCTCATGAATCTTTAGAACAGGGATTCTAACCTTGAGTGCAGTCTGGAATCACCTGGGGGAACTTAGTAAATAATGATGCCTGAGTTCCTATCCCAGAGGTTCTGATTTAATTGGTCAGGAGTACAGCCTGAGCGTTGGGATTTTTAAACACTTCCCAGATGATTCTAATGTACAGCTGTGCTTTAGAACTCGCCTGTTGCAGTTTTGTCTTCACCGAAGCTGTATCTCCTTTCTGGCTATATTTCCCTTTTACCCACTTTTGGAAGAGGTTGGAAATTTCCTATATTTATTAAGACCTAGACCAGGATCAGGTAAGAAAAAAAAAATGAGCTAGAGAAAAGACTCAATTAAAACAGTTTTCCAGTGTTAAGAACATATAACGTTAACATCAAGAGAAGTCATACGTTTATTAAAATTTTAAGAAAGAATCTTGGAAACACTATCTATTGAGCCTCAGTTATACACTGAAAGCTATGTGAGCTAAAGGAAAAGTAGAGATGAGTCTCTGGCTTTAAGGAATTTTATAGCTTGATAGTGTCATGCGTCAGAATCACTTCCCACTACATACGGATGCATGGAGGAAGGGAAGCATTGGTTAGCTGCATAAATATTTGCCTGTCCCACCTAGATTTTTTTGGGGGAAGCAGGCAGAACATAAACATCTGGAATGAAAATATTTGCTTGTCCAGAAGTTGATTTCCCAAAAGGCCATCAACCTCCCTCCTATGGCTGCCTCTGCCCCTTTCCAGTTAACAGAGTAGCCTTTCACATTGCTGCTTGGGCCCTAAAATCAAGTAACAGATGCTCAGGCAACAGATATTGAAAAAGTGAAAGAACTGAACTCAGTCGCAGGTGTTCAGACTCAGGCAGCAATGCTGCAATTTCATAGCATCACTGTCTTGCCAGGTGCTGGATGTTACTGAACCTGAGCATTGCTGTTCTGGGTGGATCAGATCAAATCTGCCCAGGCCACCTCCGCGTGGAAGCTGCAGGAGGTGAGACTGTGCCATAGATGAGTGTGAGTATCCTTCCCAAGGCTTAGTGACGGTCCCCCCCCCCCCACCGAGAGCTCTGTTTCCATGCAAGAAACCTTTGAATTCTCAACCTGTGTCAAGTTGCAATCTTTCGTCAGTCTGCCCCAACTATTTCTAGCAAATTGTTTGGCTGACATGGCATATAGAACAAGTCCTATTCATGCCAAACTCATTTCATTCCAGCTTCAAGCAATAGACATTTAGTGTAGGAGCATTAATGGAGAGGCAAACTTCAGAGAAGAAATTTCCTTCTGTTGCTAAATCTTACGTTAAACCATGCTTACTCAGAGGCCTCTGGCTGCAGGAAACAGTGACAAGGGTGGAACTTGGCAGATGGCTGTAGCTGTGGCTTCCTGGAGGCCTGTGCGGGGAGACGATTGTTTGTATATTGGTTTTCATTTATGTATTGGTCTTATTTTCATCTTCCTGAGGTGCCCAGATGCCATGGTGATAGATTGGTTGGAAACGACTCATTTATCAGGGTTCCGTGGGGGACGTAGTTTTCTTTCTCGTGTGCAGTAGAGTCTAAAACGTTTAATTAGATGCTGAGGCATTTCTGCATGGGTCCCTCTCTTCCGGCCCTCCCAGGTGGATGCCATTCCTTAGTTTGGAGAGGGTCTGGGGCTTTCCTGGGCCCAACTTCCTCTCCCTTCATTTTCTCTTGATACAATCCTCAGTCCTTCCTCCTTATAGCTGCTGTTTTTTTCCCCCATCATTTTTGTTCTAGAAACCACCTTCATGTGACTGCTGGAGTTGCAGAGCAGATTCGTGTTGGAAATCTAGTTGTCAAACAGGTCCAAACCAGACCTTACGAAATAATGTAGTTGAGCTGATACACAGCGAGAGGAATATTAACTACTTGCTGCTTGTGTGTTTTATTCCAGCTCAACTTTTCCAGAGAGCTCACCTTGTTCTCACCGCCTGCCAGGTAATGCCCTAGATGCTGAGGATGCAAAGATTAGGCTTCTGTCTCCTGAGTACCACATCTAGGCAGGGTGCGACAGGTGTGTGTGTGTGTACATAATTGTAGCACCATGGAGGTGCCCAAATCAAGGGGTGAACAGAGGGCTGGGAGTCACATCAACTTGAGGTGAGCTTGGGGGAAAGGTTGGTGTTTCAGGCAAATGTGGAGAATACCAGGCGTACTGGGCTCCTCGGAGAGCAAGAGGCTCCATGTGCTGCATCTGGGGGGGTGTTCCAGGTGTGGATGTGGAAGGCGAAGTTTGGAATGGCCAAGGTTTCTACCTGGCGTCAACGGGGACCTCAGGAAGTGGGGACAGTGAGAAATCCTGGGAGGGGGAGATGAGTTGAATTCCAGACACAAGAAAAATGATATGCCTTTGAAATCCAGGTGGTTGGAAATACTGGTTTGGGACTGTTTGCGGTGATGGCACAGGAGATGCGGATTTAGAATGGAGTGCTGGGGGCTGAAGACTTGAGCGCAAAGCCATTCGAGGAAAGCCTGGACAGAGAGGCGCAGGGGTCAGAGCCTTCAGGAGCATAAGTGTTTTAGAGAAGGAACGGAGATTTGGGGAGCAGATAGAGGCAGGTGGCCGAGGGACCAAGAGAGCTTCCTTTTTCCTTTCACCAATGGTTCTGCCACGCCTGGCTGCCCGCTGAGCCCTGTACGCAGCTCCTGGGCTGGTGTGGGCTTGCAGCCCGGTGCCCTCTCCTGAGCGGCCTGCCTTTAGTTTCCTCTCTTCTTCATCACCTCCTGGCTTCAGAGCACTGCCTTCACTGGTCACAGACCCCTCGGCTTTCCTTCCTTGCTGGCATCGAAGATTAGAGAGTCTGTCTCTCCCCTTTGTCTTCTGATTGTATATCAGGGCCTCTGCTAAAAAGAGCCGGTGTTCTGAGCTGTCTGCTCTTTGATTTCCAATTGAGAGCCCAAGAGCCAACCTGAGGACGGTGTGTGACTCTTTCCCGGCCTGATGCTGAGTGAGCTCAGCCTTGTAGCAGAACATGGGGAGCCCTTCCTTCATCTCCTTTCTAGAAACAGGGTGTGTGCATCCTCCGGCCTGACCACACACTAAAGATTCACAGGCCAGCTCCTTCCTCAGCGAAGGAGGCGGCCACGTGTTGGGGGAGGAGGCACGGTTTAATCTTCACTGCTGTGGAGGAAAGGAAGACACTGTGGAGTGGTGACAATGCATTTTGTCTTTTCCCTGTGACCGTAAGCGGTGACCAGATCCCACCACGTTCTTCTCAGCTTGTGGCCAGCATCTCTGCTCCAATGGGAGTGTTCTCTTGAAACGAAGCCCCTGACCACTAAAGGGAGGGTCATTTGGCAAAGTCCCTGCTGAAACTGCCATCTAAGGCATGTCTAAGTGGCATTCTCACCCAGGCCACCCTTCCAGACTTTCTCCTGAGAGCTGAGCCCCACCAGTGCTGCATGAGGTACCCTGTGTCCTGGCCTCAGCCTGGGATTGAAAATAGGCTGGACCGTACATCTAGAAGAAATCCTGAAAGCTCTGGTTCAAAGCAGTCCCTGTCTGGTTGCAACCTGGCAGTCCTGGCTTTTTCCGCCTTGGCCAAATCATTCTGACTTTTCCTATGGTGGTTTGAGCATCTTACAGTCTGAATATTTAGGTCTGCTCATCCTCCTGGGATAACAGGTGCGACGCGGCCAGTGCTGGTTAATGCAGGTTTATAGTTATCGTCGCAGGGCTGAAAGGTGTGTGATGTCTTTCTCCCTCATGGTCACCTGGGTTGGGTTGTTCAGCCTCCTCAGAGAGGCTCTGAAAGCTGAAATGAGTTCCTGTTCCTTCGTCTGTGCCTGTCCTCATACAGTGTTTATGTTGGTTGTAGCAGCCCCACCAGCTAAGGTGAAAGTGTCCAACTCCCTGACTCTGTGCACATTTGCAGTGCTGCCCCCTGGGGGGCCCAAGCCAGCACCCCCTCTCCAGTCCTGGAGCTCCGGAGACCCCAAAGCCTTAGCAAGGCTGCAGAGGCTGCTCGGGGCACCAAGGAACTGCATGCACTGCTCTGTGAGGTGGTGACTGTTTTTTTTAATTACAGGTAGAATACGCATAACATTTATCTTTTTTTTTAAATTTTGAGCCTTCTTTTAATTAATTAATTTATTTTTTAAAATTTTTGGCTGTGTTGGGGTCTTCGTTTCTGCGCGAGGGCTTTCTCTAGTTGTGGCAAGCAGGGACCACCCTTCATCGCGGTGCGCGGGCCTCTCACCGCCGCGGCCTCTCTTGTTGCGGAGCACAGGCTCCACACGCTCAGGCTCAGTAGTTGTGGCTCACGGGCCCAGTTGCTCCGCGGCATGTGGGATCCTCCCAGACCAGGGCTCGAACCCGCGTCCCCTGCATTAGCAGGTACACTCTCAACCACTGCGCCACCAGGGAAGCCCACATGTATCATTTTAACCGTTTTAAAGCGTACAATTCCGAAGCATTACGTGCATTCGCAGTGTTGTGTGATCATCACCACTGTCTCATTCTGGAACTTTTTCATCCCCCCAAGTGGAAACCCTATACCCACAGAGCAGCCACGTCCCATCTCCCACCCCCACCTCAGCCCCTGGCAACCACCAAGCTGCTTTCTGTTTCTATGCATTTTTCTATTCTGGGTCTTTTACATAAATGGAATCATACAATATGTGGCCTTTATGATGTTTTCAAGGCTCTGCCATGTTGCAGCATGTGTCAATCTTATTTCTTTTTCTGTCTGAATAATAGTCCATTGAATGGATATACCGCATATTGTTTATCCATTCACCTGTTGACGGCCTTTTGGGTTACTTCTACCTTTTGGCTATTACGAATAATGCTGCTATGAACATTCATGTACTATCTTTGGGTGAACATATGTCTTCAGTCCTTTTAAGAGTGGAATACTGGGTATATGATAATTCTATGTTTAACTTATTGAGGAATCGCCAGTTTTCCACAGCGGAAAACTGTGGAAATGTTTATGTTCTCATCAGCAGTATGAGGGGAGGTGGTGACTTCTGGAGCCAAGTATGCCAGCCCCTCTGGCATAAACCAAAGTAGTTATCTGGGGTGAGCCTCAGTGTAGGGGAGCTGGGACCAGGGGCGTCAGAAGTGAGCAGGGAGGGGCCGCAGGGCCTGGGAACTTGGACAGAGTTCACAGGTGCAGCTGGGCAGGCCAGGGCCTGGCCCTTAGTGGTGGTTGAGCCTCTCCGGTGTGGTGGACGCGTGTGATGGGAAGGGTACAGGGCAGTGCCGTGGGCAGTGGAAGGGCCACGTGGTGGGCTCAGGAGGGCTGATCCAGGTGGTGTCTGTGAGTGGAAAGTGTTAGACCCTGAGCCTGGGATGGTGGCAGAGTGTGTCCTCACCCCAGGGAGGACAGGTTACAAGTAGAACAAGGAGGCAGGTCCAAGCCCAGCTCATAGGTTAGGCTGATGGTGGGGAGGTGAGGGTGGCAGGAAAGGAGTGCTGTGACGGGGGAAAGGGGCACTTCACTGGGCTCCAGTATGGAGGTGCTGTCTCTTACCCTGAAGCAATGCTGCTCTCCTAAGGCAGAGGCATCTGGGGTTGAGTTCTGAATCAAGCATGTGAAGTGAATCACATGCGGTCAAAACTATTCTTGAAAACTTCTCATTGCCAGGACCCAGGCCCTTGGAAACTCAAAAGGCAAAATTTAGCTTCTCTTGTTTGCTTTCCAGTGGTGGCTTCTCTTTCCTTGAAACACGGAGGCCAAGGTCTAGTTTGAGTGGGAAGGAGTAATGGAGAGAATAAGGAGGTTGGGGGAGGGGTGGCAGGTAGGTAGAATTGAATATTTGAGCCCTTCTGACTGCTGTACTGACTGGCTTAGGACCCTAGGGTAGGTGTGCGGCCAGGGAGGATCAGAAAGGCCAACATCAGAGCCTCTGGGGCTGGGGAGGTGTTGCAGGGCTGTACTCTCACCCTTGCTGTACCAGCTCCTGGAGAGACTTGGAGTCAGGCCACCGTAAATCCACAGCAGCCCCAATGGGCACAAACAGAGTTGGGGTGGCCCCTTCTACATAGCCATGCTCTGGCAGCCCAGGCTGCATCTGGCAGAGGTCCCCTTAGGGGTGCATGGGCCAAGCCAGTGCCGCCTTATAAACAGTGCTATAGTTTATCAGCATTGCAGTTTAGTAGGGATGCTTCCACATCCGCTGCCTCCTTGAAGCATTTGGTAATCAGGAAGCATATTCCCCATGTACAAATGGAGGTTTAGAAAAAGAATGGTTTTCGAATTTCCATGATTAGGAAGAGACAGAACTAGGACACCCACCTGGGACTTCTGGCTCTAGATTTCAGCATTCTTTTTAGTTTGTTCTTCTTAGGGAAGCTGTCTGATACTGGTGCTAATCTTTTCCTGTACTCTCTTTGGTAGAACAGATGATAGTCTAGGGGTCATGAGGTGCTGGGGAGGGATCAGGGTGGTGTCTGGTGCTCATGCAGGTAGCTCTCCCTCTCTTCAGGCTCTCGTCAAGAGTGAGATGGATCTGTTTTCCCTGCCTCTGCCGAGGCCATCCTGGCCCCCCAGCTCTGTGCCCCATCTGTGTAGGCCCCTTTCTGGGCAGCAGCCTCTCAAAGAGACAGCCCTCATCTAAAGCTGAGGTTTTGGGGTCAAGCCTCGATTCTGACGAGGCAGTTAGCATCTCTGGCTGCAGCCTCAGCTTTCAGCAAATGGTAAACTCTACTTGAGGGCAACATTCAATTATGAAAATCTATTTCTCTTGCCACATTCAGAAAGTCTGCTAATGTGCCTTTGTGCACTCACAAACTTAGTGACACATCACTAAATGTGTATGTGGTTGCCATGGAAATGTCTCTCTTCTAACATGGCACTCCAAGAGCAAAGAGAAGGGAAGTTTTCTTTGTAAAGAGAAAAGCAGAGCAGAACTTGGCTAATTGTCATCATACGAATCCCCAAACTGTCATTCTTCCCTGACTACCAGTCTCCTGCTTGCTGTCAACGACATAATGGTGGAAACCCAATCAGCCCGCTGCGTTTCTTTGGGAGTTTCACGAGCACTGTTCTTAACCTTTACGCCAAGTGTGCGCCAGGAAGGACCCCAGGACTCTTGATTTGAGTTTTCACCTAGCTTGGAAATGGTACCTTCCCGCGCCGCCTAGCACCCACCACGCGCACGCACTTGCATCTCAGGAGGGCTCTTGGCACCAGTTTCTTTGCAGAACGTGCAGGCTGAGCAGGTCTTCTGAAGGTGCTTTGTGTTTTCCACCAGAGACTCTGAGCTTCAGTTTTTGTCGTTGTGACCAATGCACCATACAATGACATACAGAGCACGCTAATACTAAGGCGCCTTTTGAATGTCAGAAATCCCAGGTATTCTCCTAGCAGCGGTGTGAATCCACAGACTGTGGGGAGAAATGGAGCAGGAGACCTAAGAGAGACCTAAGTCTGGCTGATGCCTTCCTGTCTCTCTGGCTCACCCTGACCCTGTTCTCACCTCTGTCCTGTAGACTTTATCTTGACCGAGCCTCTCTGCGGCCAAAGAAGTCCTCGTATTTCTGGACTTTACCAGCAGCTTCTGAGGGGATCCTTGGTCCGTATTGGCTGAGCCTTTGACTGCACCTGCTGTCCCAGTCTTGGGGCTGGGTAGCTGTTCTTAATGGTGTTGAAGTTCAAGCTGTTGGCCTTTTTGCTGCTATGGTTTGCCAGTGGTGAGCTCTGAGATGGGAACCTCTGCCTCTTGCCCTGAATACCTGCCTAGGAACCTAGCTGTTCTTTCCATTCTCAGCTGCTCCGTATTTCTCTGCGGGACCCCTTGTCCTGTGAGGCTCTGCTGTCATTTCCCAAGCAGGAGATGCTTTCAGGGAGGCCATCTGCCCATACATGTGTTTCTGTTCCTGGCATCAAGTACACATGCGGCTTCTGGGCTGGAGGGACCAAGAGTGCTGGACTCCCTGCCTCCAAGGGGACCTCAGGGTTCCTGGGGTTCTGAGAGGCTGCCTGATGCTCTTCTACAGCTGCCCTGCCTCTGATGGAAGGATCTGGCTCCTGCCCAACGTCACAGGGTGAACCAAGAGGTTGAGCATATTTCAGCCTTGTTGCTTTTCATGTTGAAAATGCCAGGGTGCTCCATCTTGCCCATAACTGTACTGGATCCTAAGAAGACCTTTAGCCACTGGCCATGCTGAGTTGCCAAAGTGATGGGACAGAACCAGCTTCTGACTCAAAAAGCAGAGGGTATAAATGCTGGCAGCCCCCGTGTACACAGATCTGCAATCCCCAATGCAGTCAGGGTCCTGTGCGTCTCCAATTACCCTGGGCATGAGGCAGGTCTTCCCTGCCACAAAACAGATTGTCCTTTTTGCTTTTATAACTCAGGTCCTCAGCGTTGTTTCTTACCCAACATTTATTTCTCCTACCCTCAAGGGATGGATGAGGAGGTATCTGGTTCATTGCTGAGCTGTGACCTTGGTAAACACGTGTAAGTTTGACCAAGAGCTGAAGGGTCTAATGAGAAACTCTGTAGGAGTTTGGAGCCTTTTGTTGACACATCAGTGCCTGGTGCTTACCATGCCACGGCCTCTAAGAGACTGGCCAACCTCTGCGGCAACCACGGCTCCAGGCTGCTTCCGTGTAGTTGCTTCTGAGCTCGTTTGGGGGCCTGTATTGGGAGTTCCTGAGAGAGGCCGGGTCAGCCATTGTCCCCTTGACTCTGTGGCCTCTCTGTGGCTTAACTGAGTCTCCCCTCCAGCAAGGGACAGGGGCTTCTAACCATAGGACACTCTCTTTGAGACGACACAGAACTTATCTCTGACATGTCACATCCTGAGTTCTCTTCCTGCCATTTTAGACTCATATCTCTACCGCATTTGGGTGTATAAATGGCTGTTCGGAGAGCCGGCTGCCCTTTTTTGCCATTGGCTTGTGCAAGTAAATATCAATTTAGTCCTTACAGAATAAAAATAAAGGAGGCTTGGTTGTCTCCCTAATCCACAAACCCTGTAATTCTCACCTGGAAAACCTGGCTCTCCTGTTTCAAATCAGTTTTAGGACAAAGGCTCAAGGAAGGCTTTATTGCTCTTACAGGAGCTTATTTTTTCATTTGTCCATTTAGTAAATAAGCACCCCTCCAAGGACAGCTGGAGGGGATTGGCTTGGCAGAAAGGGCGTCTATGACCGCAGTAAGAGTCAGGGAGGGAAGCTTGGCTCTGGAGAGATTTCCACCTGCTGGACACTTGGAATGGGGTCCACCGACTAACAAGCAAACATTCTAGAAATCAGTGGATGCCGAGACTCAGGGGCAGCCACCGCTGAGTTCTGGAGTGCCGACTGGAAGCCCTCTCCCAGCCTTTCTTCTGTCCCAGAGGGGACGTGCAGACCCACCCTTGCCGAGACTCCTGTTGTAACCAGGCCCAGCTGGGCAGAAAGACAAACTGCCCAGCTTGAGAGGCGAGTGTGGGCTCTTGGTTGCTCTGGCCCGGGGCCCTGAGCTCATTTGGCTCCTCAGCTGTACTTTAAGCCTCTGTCCCAGCTCACAGTCTTGTTCTGGGGCTGGGAGGGTTGCTCCTGGCTGCTTGCTGCCCTGCAAGTAGTTGGAGTGGGACAGATTCCTGTCCCCACTCTGCCCTTGTCATCTGTGAGCAGCTTCCCAGCAGGTAGGAAGAGTACCCCACGCCCAGCCCTGTGGCCAGGACCCTTCAGCATCGGGCAGTGTCCGTCTTTTCTGTGTCTGCGGGGCCGTGACCCAAGTTGAGAGAAACACCATTTCTTCAAGGAAGATGCTCTCTGCAGGGAGAGGCTAATGTGTGTTCCTCTGACTCTTGTCACTGAACAGGTCACACAGAATTAACCTGCTCATCCTTTAACCACAGGCAGGTCCTTCTGGCCTGTTAGAGGGCATTCTAATTGCTCCCCTGGCCGGGGCCTGAGGTCAGCGGTCAGAAAGAAGGAAGGATGTTTCCCATGGGGAAAATCTGTACTTTGCGGGGAATAGGAGGCTTATCCCAGGTGTCCTCCCACTCCTGGGTTGTGGGATTTAGAAAAGCGATTAAGTCTTGTTCCATCTGAGGCATGTCAGCACCAGGACCCCCGTCAGGGCCACCCTGCTACCTGCCGGCGGTGGCAGAGGCTGGCCTGGGCAGGGATTGCTGAGAGCTCTGGGGACCCAGAGGGCCTGTCCCACTTCCCAGCAATGACCACCCAAAGCCAAGTGCTTTATTCTTCCGATGAGCCCCTCATAGCAGCTCCTGACCCCTAAGAGTCTGCCCGGCTGACCCTGAGGCCTCCAGTCCCTTCCCGAGGACACGGGAGATGCTCTGCTCCCGGCTCAGCACTGAGGAGCCTGTGCCCCTTGTGGGGGCTGGAAGGCCTGTGGTTCCCATCGAGGCCCCCCGACTTCTGCCTCACGACCGCTGCCGCCTTCCGGGTCGCTGTTGGGAAACAAAGGGCTTCTCTGAGTGGCCCTGGGACTCTTGAGAGTCCTCCTTGCTGCCAAAGAAGTTTGCTCAGTGCAGCGGAGTCGCGTTCTCCTGGAAAGTGAGACTCTGCTAATGTGTTCTCAAGTTCTGTTCCAGCTGGCATCCGCCATTCCCGCTCCGTGGGCTGGAAGGCCCCCAGCACCCCGCTCAGGCATGGGGCTGAGCCACTGGCAGCACTTGGCACGAGGCTGTTTAGCAAAGACCGAAGCCTGCTGCCGGCCTCAAGTCAGGCCATCTTTTCCTCTGGCTCAGTGGGTCTTGCGAGCTGGGACCAGAGCCTCACCAGGCACTATCATGAAGGTGCTTTGTCCCAAAGAGAGCTTGGGTGTCCTCCTACCAACATGCAAGATGAACAGGGGGCCTTAAACAAGGTACTTAACCGCTGCCCCAGTTTCCTCTTCTGGGCAATGGAACCATCCTCAGGGTTGGAGTCTGCATCAAGTGCTTGGCCAAGTTCCTGGCACAAAATAGGTGTTTAATCAATATTAGCTTCTACTGTAATGTCTCTGCTGAGACCCCTGAAAATTCCCCATCACTGCTGGTCATAAGCCCCAGCTCTGCAAGGGGCTTATAGGAAACCATCTTTTTGTGCTGTGATGTGGCTACTCTGCATGGCCCGTTCAGATGCCTTCTTATTAGATGTCCTGTCACCCTGCCCTGGATGAGGTCCTCTGGCTTCTCAGGTGAGGAGCTCCACAGACTCCCTGATTTTCCTGAACCCTCTTGGATCCAGTAGGTGTCACTGTCCTGAGCTGAGGGGCCATGTCAGAGAGGCTATTGGTCCTTCAGCTGCTTTCCCCAGAACTGGGCTGTTGTGGCTGCCCTCAGCTTCCCTCTAGTCTGGCTCCTGGGGGAAATTTGCTGAGTGGCCCAGCTCTTTTCTAGGGGACAGGGGGTGAGGCATGTTTGGGAGGACAGTACTGGGGGACTGCTCTGTCTCTGAAACTTGCTATCTATCTATTCCAGTGCTTTTCAACTGGGGTAACATTTGGCAATGTCTGGAGACATTTTTAGGTGTCACAACTGGGGATGCTGTTAGCATCCAGTGGGTAGAGGCCAGGGATGCTGATAAACATTGACATTGTACAAGACAGCCTCCCACGAAAAAGAATTATCCAGTCCAAAATGTCAGTAGTGCCAAGGTGGAAAAACTCTGATCTATTTCCGGCTGGACAGAGAGAGGACTTCGACAACTCTGAGGACTGTAGAGCAGCAGCATCCAGATAGATGAGCCTGAGTCCTTCATCCCTTCCTATCCCCCAGTCCAAGAACCTAGAATCACTTTTCTCTTACTGATGTGCTGTGCAACTGTGGACAAATTGAGCCCTCTGAGCCTTAGTTTTTATTCCTGAACGCAGGGATACTGGGGGTTGCCTTTCCAGATGAAGATCTGTCAAAGACTTCAAATCTGGAGTAGAGATTGTTGTCTTAGGGGACCCCAGGCTGCTGTACTGATTCATGAGGCACCTGACTCCTTCCAGAGGGCAAGGCTTTGTAAAAGGAAAGCTGTTCTGACTTATATTTTGAAGGGACTGCTGAGCCGGATCCAGGCTCTGAGTTAAGGAAGCACCATCCCAAGGGTGGGTGGGTGCTCACCCCCGAGCTCTCCCAGGTCCCAGGACTGTGCTGTTGCCAAAGCAGTTTTTCTCTCCTCCAAATAATTGTCCTTTTTTTTATGCTTAGCGAGCTTCTGCTTTAATCTGTGTGTGGCCGCATTGGGAAGCCTGACTTGACGGCAGATGCCGTGGGATGTAATCTTCTCACGTTTAGGCTGTAAATTCTCCGTGGTTCCAGAGTGCTGTGGAGTTCACCCGAACATGTGCTGTCCTCTGATAATTGAAGTGGCTTAAAACAAAGCAAGGCCTATTGGTTTGAAATAAACCATCTTGTGAGCTAGGCTATTTTAAAGTGAAAAGAAAACTTAGAGCATATCTCTGATTGAGGGCTCCAACCTGTCTCATCCCCAAAGGTCATGGATTAAGGAATTGATTTACTCTGTGATCTTGAGCAAGCCTTTTGACTTCTCCAGGTCCGAGTTTCATCTCTGAAAGGTGGGGCCCAAACTAGGTCTCTGAGTCTCCTTCCTGCCGCAGCCTCTCTTTCAGGATTTCGTGGCACTTAGGGCGGGAACGTGTGGTTGATTACTCCTCCTCCAGGGCTAAAATTGCCCCTTCTGAAAGGTGACACCAAGCTGTAGAAATGACCCTCTCTCCTCGCTTCATAGTTACGATTCTCAGACACTCTCAAAATACCAGATGACAGGGCTTCCCTGGGGGCGCAGTGGTTGAGAGTCCGCCTGCCGATGCAGGGGACACGGGTTTGTGCCCCGGTCTGGGAAGATCCCATATGCCGCGGAGCGGCTGGGCCCGTGAGCCATGGCCGCTGAGCCTGCGCGTCCGGGGCCTGTGCTCCGCAACGGGAGAGGCCACAACAGTGAGAGGCCCGCGTACCGCAAAAAAAAAAAAAAAAAAACAGATGACAGGTTTAGTTACACAGAACTGGCCGACACTCGTAGTTTAAATCTCTCTTCTTGGCTCCAAGGGAGTGAGCAGAGTTTGGTGAATAACGAGTGGAAAACTCTTCTCTGGTCTGTCCCCGGCCCTTGGGCAGGAGATGATGGATGTGTGGGGCAGAGGGAGGCTGGTTAGAAGGCAGCAGGCAATGTTCCGCCCAACATTGCTCTTCAACTCCTGGTTTCTCGCCTCGGCTCTGTTGTCAGCCTCAGATCAGGGGTACTGACTTCCATGTCTATTGGTTGAAATCTCTTCCTTTTTAAAACCCTCTGGAAAATGCCAATTGTCCTTCAGGGACTTGTGCCAGGAGTTACTAGGACAACATAAAGAAATTCACTCTTACCAAAACCTCAATTCTCCTGTTGCAGTTTGACCTAAAGAAAAACATCTTATCCTTGAACCTCTTCCTCTTCCTCTTCCTCTTCTGGGGGTGGGAGGTGGGGTGGGGTGGAGTGTCTCCAGTAGGCTACAAAGCTGATGTGGGTCGTAGGTTGGAATGATCGTGTCCTTTTATTTTATTTGTTTATTTATTTATTTATTTATTTTTTGCGGTACGCGGGCCTCTCACTGTTTTGGCCTCTCCCGTCGCGGAGCACAGGCTCCGGACACATAGGCTCAGTGGCCATGGCTCACGGGCCCAGCCGCTTTGTGGCATGTGGGATCCTCCCAGGCCAGGGCACGAACCCATGTCCCCTGCATTCGCAGGCGGACTCTCAACCACTGCGCCACCAGGGAAGCCCCCTTATTTGTTTATTTTTTAAAGATTTTATTTTTGGCTGCGTCAGGTCTTTGTTCCTGTGTGCAGGCATTCTCTAGTTGCGGCGAGCGGGGGCTACTCTTCATTGCGGTGCGCAGGCTTCTCATCCAGGTGGCTTCTCTTGTTGTGGAGCACGGGCTCTAAGTGCGTGGGCTTCAGTAGTTGTGGTACGTGGGCTCAGTAGTTGTGGCTCGCAGGCTCAGTAACTGTGGCTTGCGGGCTCTAGAACGCAGGCTCAGTAGTTGTGGCGCACAGGCTTAGTTGCTTCGCGGCATGTGGGATCTTCCCGGACCAGGGCTCGAACCCGTGTTCCCTGCATTGGCGGGCGGATTCTCATCCACTGTGCCACCAGGGAAGTGCCAATCATGTCCTTTTAAAAGACATCATTTCATGCTACAGCTACAGGTACATCTGGCACCTCCTCCAGGACAAGCTATTTGCAGGTTTTAGTAGTGCTTTGCCAAAGTGTTAGCTGAAACACTTTCCTCAGTTCTATAGGTCAACTTCATATTTGGAATAAATAAGCCTGTGTGTTAAATTCCTTCTTGGTCTCTACCTCATGCAGGTAATTCCATGTGTGTTTCTCTGCTGTATGTCAGGCTGTGCTTATGTTTGCTTAATTGCAGTGGTTCATTTGAAAGGTGCTGTTAGAAGTGGAAAATGAAAGAAGACACTTGTTTGGTCATGACCACACTGGCATCTTGCTGTTTAGGTTCATTGATCAGGGAGAAGTCAAAGAGGAGAGAGACAGGGATGGATAGACCAACCTGGGTCATAACCAGGTAAAGGAAAGGTCTCGTGTGTGGGATCCAGTCAGTAAATGGGTCCCAGGGCCTTCAACTCTCAAAACACGAGCCTGTCATGGCCACGCTCACCATTACCCAGTGGACAGTTCTGTGTCCTGGAACCCTGTCCTAGGAGCGAAGGAACTTTCAGATGGAGAAAGCCGCTCTCAACATGTGCCTTTTTCCAGAGGCTGGGGAGAAGGAGGGGCAAGGGTTATGAGGCAGGGGTGGAGGTGAGTGGGGTGCTTGAAATGGAGGAACAAAGCCGTGAAGCAGGGCTCTGAGACTTGAAGTGGTGGCACCTTTCTTTTTCAGTGGGAGATGCTTACCTGCTAGTGAAGCATCCTTATACACAGCAATTATGGTCTTCATTATTCTTTAGCAAGAAGTAATTTCCTGGTCATCTGTCACTTTAAGACTAAGGGTCTTCCACTCCCTCTGCTGAGCATATATAGTAGCTTGTTGTACATCAGTTCTATTTATGTCCCATTTGGGAGCTCTGGGGGCTGCCCTTTGACAAACACACAAAAAGAGATTGATATAGCAAGAGCCATAGAAAATTGAGAAGGCAGGACTGGGGAGCTCGGTAACCTTGTGTTAAGCCCTGTTACCCATGGGGGCCTTGGCCTCAGTAAGTAATCAGCGGCTACCACTGTCTTCCTTTCATATGTCATCCTTACTATAGAATAAAAACACTCATGTAACTTGCGCTGCGAGTCACCCGTCCTGTAGTGTGGTTGGGGGACTTGAACTCTAGGCTGCGGCCTGCCTCTGGATGGAAGGGCCTGGCCCACCACCTGGACACCTGCCCACTTTGAGGGCTCACCCACTTAAGAAGCATTTACAGCCAGGCCCCTGTTGTGCTCCTCCCCGTTCCCCATGCCCACTTCCCTGCCCCCCAGGCCTTGAATGGTCTAAACAAGACCACATCTCCTGTTCTACAAGAACACCTGGTCTCACTCTGGATGGCCTAGCAGATGTCAGTCATTCAAAGCCAAAACTCAGTAACCACTACCAGGGAGTAGGCCTTTCCCATAGGTTATTAATCTTCACCATGGTTCTAGCCAACAGAGATGACTCTCCTTGAGTTTCAGTTGAGGCAGCTGAGGCTCAGAGATGTTAAGCAACCTGCGCAGAGTCACACAGCTAGAAAGTGGCAGAGCCAGCGTGGGAGCCTTGGTTATCCCATTCTGCCCTTGATCATAAGATGCACTGTAGACTCTAAGAGCTGGCGTGAGTGCGGAGGGGCCTGGAGGCTTCCTGGGAATGAAGGGCAGCGGCCCAGAGGTTGGAATGAGCCTGGTAAGGAGACAGCCTGCTCTTCCCCCAATCTGCCTCCTGATGTTCTTTACCTTCTCTGAGGTCCCTCGCATTTGCGTAGCCCATTACCTCTTACATAGCCTTTCTTCTTTCTCTCTTGTGGTCTTTAAAATAGTCCTCAAAAGTGACCTTTTCTTTCCAGATGAGGAAACTGAGGCTCATGGAGAGGGCCTTGTCCAAGACGGTGTAGCGAACCATAGCGTTAGCAGGACTTTGGGGTCCTGAGTCGTGTTTTCTCCGTTTTCTGTTCCCCACCCCACCCCTACCCCAGTCCCCCAGCTCCACCCCCACCATTGCTGGTGTTTTCCTGTGTCTCCTAAATCTCAGCTTGACTGTTGTTTGAGAGGGACCCTGGGCTGGGTCCTGGCATAACCAAGACTCACTCAGCCCATTCCCTCCCCCCTCCCACCCACAGGCCCTCTGAGGCCCTCCCCGAAGCACCTCTCATTTCCCTGGGTCTCCCCGATCCATCAAACTGAATCTGCACACACCGTGAAGATGCCAAGAGAGGTGGGCCTCTTCCTGGTGTTACCTGCACGGTCAGTCCTGGCAGCGGCGGCAGCAGCAGCAATGATGGCCCTGCCTGCCTCTCCCTCGTTCCTGAGCCCGTGGCTCAGGCGAGAAGCATTAGGGAGGGCGAGAGCCATCACGGGTCTGAGGGCGCTCATTCATTCCCAGCACCTGACAGAGGACTTAGGTGTAGGGTCACTGCTTGCCTGGATGTTCTGGTGTCACACAACTGCACCCAGCTGGGTCTCGGGAGTGACTTGATGAGCCTCTGAATCTGCAGGGTTTGGGGGTTTGTCTTGTTGCTGAGATGGCACCTGGGCAGCCTGCAAAGTCAGGGCCACTTTGTTCTAGATCATTGTCTCCTGGGCCGTTTTCCCACTCCCCATGCCCCATGGGGTCAACCCGGCTTGTGGTTCTGCCTGTGTAGTTCCCCTGGCTCTGTCCTCCCACCTCCGCCTCAGACCTCTTACCTGGCTGACTTGGTGAAGCTTCTGGTATGGCCCTCAGGCCACAGTTTTCTACAATATGTGCTTCATGACCTAGAAAGCACAGTGCTGGCTATGTCCTTCTCAAGCCCTCCAAGAGGCAGTGCCAGTCCCTCCGGGGAATAGCCTGGCCTACCCTTCCTCCAGTGAACTGAGCAGCTTTTAGAAACCCTAAATCCCAAAATGTAGTTCATAAGAAATCCTTTTCTTTAATCACAAAAGTTACATGTTGTACAAACACTGATATAGCAGCTTTCTAGCTTTTCTGATTGCACGGTCCTGGGTGAGTCCATTGACGCTGCATCTCCTGTGATCCCAAAGCAGGGCTGGGCCTGCCTGTGGAATGCGCCCACTGATGTGCTAGAGCTGAGTCGTGAGAGCCATTGTTAAATTTTCAGAAATTTGGTGAGCTGATTGTTAAAAACAGCCATATTTTTAAATTATATAAATTTACAATTAAATAAATTATACTAGAAGCAATGGTAGAAAATACTCAAATCTCATTACTTCCTAAGTAATTTACTACACTTTATTATTTATCTATGCTCCTTTTTTGGGGGGTGGGGGGGTGCGGGGCATGCTGTGTGGCTTGTGGGATCTTAGTTGCCTGAACAGGGATCGAACCTGGGCCCTCAGCAGTAAAAGCACAGAGTCCTAACCACAGAACCACCAGGGAATTCCATACCTGTACTCTTGAGGTTACATATGTCTACTGTATCTGTACTTAATGGTGTGCTACTGTGTGTCTCTACCCAACATCGTTTTGGTATGGGAATATTTACACCACAAGCAATTGGCCAACACTATAAATCAAGATTTTATTTATTGTTTTGATAATTATCTAGACTTAGGAAAGTGGTGGAGAAGATCTTAATTAATAGTGCAGCGTAAACTTTAAAATGTATCATTGTAAATAAAAAGTGCAAAAAATTGAGAATAACATTTTTCTGGTTTTCAAAAACTACCATCCAATTCAGCAAAGATTCCACTCACATCACTGACAAACAAATGAAATCTGGTGTGTTTTCGTTATTTCATTTTTGTCTTACTATTTAAGGTCAACAAAAATATTGACCAGTGCTTGTGTGGGAACCACACATCTGTCAGCACATCACAGGATTTGCTGCAGGTCCCACGTATTTGACCACTACCATGCCTTTGACTGGCGTGCCCAAGTCCCCTTTCATTCACTGACATTTATTTAACAAATACATATTGAGTGTATACTATGTGCCAGGCACCAGAGACACAGGAACGGACAAAACAGACAATAACAGAATAAACATGTCGACTGCATTTTCAGACCCTTCCCTCCTTAAAGGCACAAGTGCTCCCTCTCTGCATCTTGATCTCCCCCACCCAGGGTGAGCTCTGCCTCCATCCTGGTCCCGTCTTTCAGCTTTTCGCTGCTGGGGATGAGCCTCAGCTTGAGGAGGACAGAGTCTGAGCAGAGTCATGCGTGAAGGGCTTGGAACTTGAATGAAGGCCCAGGATTGAATGTTGAAGCAGCTTTTGGGACAAAGCCAGTAAGAGAAATCAGTTTCTTTAGAGTTTGTGAAAATGGGATGCATCCTTCCCACCTAAAGAATGGTTAGCTGTTCTCTGTACTGCGGGGCGGAAGATCTAAAATGAGACCTTTGCACTTGAAAGGGCTTCAAAATATTTAATATAAGAAATATCACAGGATAGCCTGCTGATTCACTCATCTGTTTGTTCAGCAAATACAAGTGCCTACCCAGCCGGGTGCTTGCAAGCTCTATGTACTGCCAAGCCTGATGATCTGCGGTCTCTCCTTGAGGGATTTTCAAACTTGTGGGGCAGTTGATAATCCAGGTTGCTGGCCAGTGAGCACAGCGGTCAGCATGCCCCCAGCCCCCCCAGAAGCCTTCCTCCTCTCTGTGGAATCAGGCCCCCACGGGCATCCAGTCTCCTCTTTCTCTGTTCTCCCCCTACTTAGCATCGATCTCAGTTTGCAGTAATTATATACCTGAGTGTGTGTTTGATGGATGTCTGTCTCTCTTACAAGAATGTCAGCTCCAGGAGGGCAGGCAGGGATCCATATCTGTCCTGCTCACAGGGCCCGGCATCAGTAGGCAATCAGGATAAACTTGTTAAATGAGTGAATGAAGGACAGAGCAAGTTTGGAGGAGGGAGACTGATGCAGGTGAGAAGCCCAGAGGGCATCTGGAGGGAGAGGCTTTTGAGCTGGAAGAATGAAGCCTTCATTCTTCCACTTACGGCAGGTGAGGCAAACTCTTGCATTTGTCAAGGTCCCGCCCGAACCTTACCTCCATTGCACAGCTTTTTCTTACCCCTTCTCTCTGGAGAGGTATCTATGACAGAACACAGCACTTTGCATTATAGCTTTTATGTGATTCTTAACCTTTCTTAGGTCACAGAATCTATGCTAATCTGATAAAAACTATAAACCTTCCTCCCCAGAATAATGCTTATGGCATGCAAATGCACACGCACAAACACGCAGTTTTAAGTTCAGTTTCCAGGGGTTCACAGGCTCCCATTCCCTCCATAAACCCCACATTAAGAACCCTGCTTTAAAAAATGTGATTCCCCACGGCAGGCACATCCTGCCCCTCTGTAGCCCCCATATCTAGCACAGTTCTTGGCATATAGACCTTAATGTGGAATATTGGGTGGATACATAGAAGCATTGAATGGGTAGGTGGGCATTTTAAAAAGTGTCCTGATTTGCCACGACCTGTGTAGAGGCAAGCTAAAAATTCCATTGACATCATCAGGGGAGAGGGTCAGCTTGAGCAGAGAATGGCAGCATTCCTTATACCACCGATCTGTCCTGGCCCTAGGAGTGTGGTTCTGCCCATACCTGGGAAGCCCACCAACTCCATAAGACCATTTTCCAAATAGAAACTTAGAACATGGTGTCTGACACGTTGTCTGATAATGGCGTAGAATATTTGAAATTGGGCGCGTCTCAGAAAATTAGGGGTTGTGTGATTTCAGGGGAACATAACTTAGTCCTGAGGCTGATTGGGTTGCTCTTAGAGTTTCTGTAAACCCCAGAAGGGGATGATCGGGGTCTAGGCTGCGCTCCCCATGGTGACCAGGTTAGTCCTCCCATCTTAGGTAGTGAGACTCAGCACGGCAGCCCGTTTGTCCTCCACGTTCTTCTCTATGGTCAGCTGTGTCACTAATTCCTAGTGTGGTACCGCTAAATGCTGCCCATCTTCTGCTCATTACCACCCCTTCCCCCCGCAAAAGGGTGGTGTATATGAATCCCTACCTTTTAAACTGTTCAACTCTAGAATCTTAAAAAAAATTTTTCTTTTTGCTTCTATTTAAATCCCTATTTTTCACATTGGGGCGTTTGACAGTGTTGATTTTTAGACACCAGAATAGTTCAAAACCATGGGGGGAAAAAACCCTACAGTACTAGCTTTTGCTTGGAAAACAGTTGTCAAGGAAATAGATTTTGCAAAACATTTCCTCCCAGGAGAGCTCTCTCTTTCCATGTATCCCCACACTGAACATTATTCTCCTGTGCGATGTGGTAGGCAAAAGTACCATTGGCAGGTAATTTGTCTAGCCAACACCTAATTATGAATTAAAGCCCTTGCTGGCATGTTCTCAGGTTGGCAGCCGATGGTGGACCAAGTTCCAGTTCAGTTTATAGTGCATCTGAAACGTTCTTGGACTTACAGGAAGATATTTTGGCCCTGGCTATAGACCGGGGAATAGAATTCTGTAAACTCTATTAGCAGACAGTGGAAGTGCCTGATATAGATGGAGCTGAAATTGCAGAACGTTGTTCGATTAAAAGAAAAGGTGAAGGCTCATGGGGCAGAGGCTGTGACTCAAGGCATTCACATAAGGAGATACTTATCTCATGATTAGAGTGCTGGCTGCCCAGACACCAGCCAGTGGTACTTGGAAAATCTGTCACTGTTAGACATGCCAACACATGTATGAACTGCTCAGTTGTGAGCAGACCTCATAAGCGAGGCTGGTGGATTTAATTATCACTTGTGAGAACTTAGTCAAGAAAGTGCTGGCCCGGTTAGAGTTGTGGCCAGCGACACTGGCAGGTGGTTAATTACAGATTTCTCCAGTCCATGGAAGTGCAGGTCCATGTGTAGACAGGAGGAGAGTTGGTGACAAAGAAGCAAAGAAATGATCGTGTCTCCATTATTCTCATTTGTGTTGGGATCTGTTGTACTTGCAGTAATCTTTAATTATAAAAATTAATACTATGGGATGGTTATCAATGTTATCATTTTTTGTTATGTTGCCTGGTAATGTCCGTTTGTGCCCAAGACATGCATGTTTCTATAGTTACAGTGTAAAGAAGTGAAACCTTCCTTGCTCTTAGCCATTTTGTCATCACAATATTCTAAAAGGCTATTTTGAGAGATGGTCGAGCCCAGTCTGTGGGGTGAAAAATGGAGCCTTTGTGACAAGAGCCTGAGTCTTTGAAAAGACTTCATTTTAACCAGAGTAGTTCACAATGTAGCGTTCCCCAGTAGCAAGACAGAAAAACGCTCCTAAACAGCTAACTGCATTCTCCTCTCCTCTTTCAGGTAACAATCTGTCCCATTACAGGGCACTCTCTAGTGCAGGACCCATTTCGCACGTCCCTATGGACTGCATGAGAAGCCAGAAGTTGTGAATCTTTAGGTTTTTGACAATTTCCATCCTAAGGAGTGATCACTAATGGAGAAAATGGTGCATTAAGTATTGCAGGTAGAGTCTGTTTGCACCTCCCTTAGTCAGGTTATCTCCATCACCCTGCTGCTTTTGAAAATGCCCCAGGGCTTCCCCGGTAGCACAGTGGTTAAGAATCTGCCTGCCAATGCAGGGGACATGGGTTCAAGCCCTGGGCTGGGAAGATCCCACATGCCACGGAGCAACTAAGCCCATGAGCCACAACTACTGAGCCTGCGCTCTAGAGCCTACAAGGCACAACTACTGAGGCCGTGCGCTCCTAGAGCCCGTGCTCCACAACAAGAGAAGCCACCGCAATGAGAAGCCTGCGCACCGCAACAAAGAGTAGCCCCCGCTCATGGCAACTAAAGAAAGCCAACGCAGCCATAAATAAATAAATAAATAATTTATTTTTTAAAAAAAAGAAAATGCCCCATTAGTGGAAGAAATGGTGGCAGAATTATCATCAGAAGTACTCAAAATCATTCTATTTAAAGGTCACACTGGTAGAATTTTCAGATAACACTTGGCATTGCTTTTTTTTAAGTGGGAAAGTGGCTGCTCTGGGCATGGGGAGAGGACATCTTTTGGGTTTCAGATCTCTGGTTAAGGCTGTAACCCCACCAAAGTGGTGATCACTTAAAGATAATTACCTTCCACATTGTTCATGCTAAACTCTTGAGATGGACTGATTGGCATATTTAAATCTCATCTCCCAGGCATTTGCTAATTATCATAGCCTAGTTGGAGAAGAACCTAATCAAATAGCTGTTTAGAGATGCTTTGCATTTTAAAATTGTTCTGGGTTTATCCTAGAGAGGAAATGTGCCTCTGATTTTCCACTGGTTCTTTCCCTGACCGGAAGAGGGTTTAAACTTTTAATGGCTTAAACAGCCACAGCTAATCACTCAGGAAACTTCGTGCATTTACATTTTCTCTTTTGCGTCATTTCCATCCTTGACCCCCTTTCATCACCTTGAACGAAGCTTTCTCACTTGGTGGCTTCTCATCCATGAGGGGGGCCATTGAATTCCAGCTAATGAGGCTCATCTCTTTTATTCATTTTAAGTGGTACCAACCAGGCCTGGAGTCAGATCTGAGAGTGAATGGTTATCACATGTTTCTCAGGTCCATAAATGGAATACCAAGTCCATGGTGAAAGTAAGAAGAATTTCTTGCTCAGAAAAAGAAAGACAAAAAGAGTAGCTTCTTGGGTCAGCAGGTTGAGTAGAAGCCACCCTCCTTAGAAAAGGCACCCAAGACTGGGTGCTATTTTCTTAACAGCAGCTGGAGAAGACCCTCACCCTGCCCCCACCCCTGCCAGCTGAACTGAGATCCTTTTTGTTTTGTTTTGTTTTTTCAGTATGCGGGCCTCTCACTGCTGTGGCCTCCCCCGTTGCGGAGCACAGGCTCCGGACGCACAGACTCAGCAGCCATGGCTCACGGGCACAGCCGCTCCGCGGCATGTGGGACCTTCCCGGACCGGGGCGCGAACCCGTGTCCCCTGCATCGCCAGGTGGACTCTCAACCACTGCGCCACCAGGGAAGCCCTGAACTGAGATCCTTTTATGCAATGTTCTTTTCCAGCCACTGTGCTCAAAATTGGGAAAACACGACGGTTTTCTCCTTTATACAGCATATGCGGCTGTCGGTGACAGAAATCTCACCAAGGCCTTTCTTTTGTAGGCAGTGTCTAAAACGGCCTGTCTTTGAGACTTATGTCTTTCAAGACCCTGTGAGCCACTGTCACCCGTAGTTGTACCTCAAAAGCAAATAAAGGGAAGAGGAATTTTGTGAAGGTTTTCTCAAGTCACTGTCACTGGCCGTCAGTCCGTTTGTCTGCCTTCTGTGAAAGGGTCTGTTTTGCGGGCTTGGCAGGAGCTGCCACCTCCCAGCAGCAGGTTTACAGGCCCCAGCAGGAAGCCAGATCTGGAGGCAGCTGAGAAAGAGAAAAGTCTGCTCTTTCTTATCAGAAGCCAGAGCAGCGGAGCTGGGGCAGGTGCATTCAGTTACTTGGGAGTGGGGAGTGGGGATTCGAGGAAGGTTCTGAGAGGTAGGAGCACCTCAGAATCAAGCCAGCCGAAGCCCTGTGTGAGCTTTGACTTTGATCATTCAAACAATTCAAAACGCTGTGAAACTTGAGGATCTGAGTTTTCTCTCTTTCCTTGTCTGTCCCATTAGCTCATCAAGATTAGAGTCTTTTGGTTTTCATAGTTAATTATTCTTTGGTATTCTATTTCAGGGTTTTGAAATCAAATTGCTTGATGTTTTACCCTCTCCCGTGTGATTAGGTTATCTTTTATAATAAGACTGCAATAATCCTTTCAAGAACACAGCACTTTAGCTCAGCACTCTCAAGGAAGATGTCCTAAAGGTCCCATGAAGTTTAGTCTTGTAGGAGTCAGAAAACACCACCGGTTCCCGTTATTATGAATCCGGAAGTGCCACTGCACATCATCCATCATCACAGACCTAGAAAAATGAAAAGAAAACCTATGTTGAGCTGTCTGATTAATGCAAACTGAAGGAGTGCTTATGGGGTGGCAGCTCTTTGGCTTCATAGGATGAATGAGCTCCAGGACCTGAGTCTTTTGTATGGTGTTTGTAAGGCTGAGCAGGTCTGTTTACTGCTTTGAAATTCTTTCTCCTGGTGTGAACGGGTAACCTTATCAGTGGGTTGTACAAGGCTTTCTAGCCAAGAAAAAGAAAATATGTACTTTGGAATCTCCGCTGATGGGGCCCCAGGGGGAATAAAGAGAAAAGTCAAATGCATGTCTCAG
Source organism: Grampus griseus (assembly GCF_964374135.1). Classification (NCBI taxonomy): domain Eukaryota; kingdom Metazoa; phylum Chordata; class Mammalia; order Artiodactyla; family Delphinidae; genus Grampus; species Grampus griseus. The sequence continues at coordinate 163,470,037 of NC_139017.1, read as the reverse complement.
GCTACACGTGGGAAACAGGAGGAGTTTTTTTTTTTTCAGATACTCATTAAGATCTCAGCTCAGTTATCAACTTGGAGGCCTTCCTTGGCCAACTCCACCCACTCAGTCATCCTCTCCCCCTCTTGCTTGATTTTTCTTCAAAGTGCTTATCACTCTTCAAAATTACCCTGCTTATTTCTTATTGTCCATCTCCCCACACTATACGAGCCGTGAAGGCAGGAACCTTGCCTGTCTTGTTTACTGCTGCATGTACCAGAACATGGGGTACCTAGTAGATGCTCAACACACTTTTTTAAAATGGATGTCAGGTGAGGGGAAGTTGAGAAAAGAACAGGAAGAGGCAAAGGTTGGAATCAGACCTAGGTTTGAATCCAAATCCTTCACTTATTGGCTGTGTGCCCTTGGAATAATTATTGAACCTCTCTGAGTCTCAGTTTTCTTATCTATAAAATGCTTCCCAGAGGAGCAATGGAGGATTAAATGAGATAAAGTAACGGTAACATCTGGCACAGGGGCTGGTACATGGAGGTGCTCAATAAATACTAGTTCATTCTCCAAGCCTTAACGGAAACAATTGTACAGGGCGAGAAACAGGGCCCTTCACTGCCCACACGTGTCCAGAGGTTTTCAGGCCTCCTTCTTGGGTCCAGGAATGGTATCTCTGAGGAAAGTAGCACTAATCCTTTCTCGGCTCCAAGGAGAATATAGACAGTTTCACGTGGTTCTACACGCATGCGTTAAAGATGGGGTCCCAAGGATTCTGTACCCAGAGCTGGCTCTTCAAGAGATGGCAACACTGCCTAGAAGACAAGACTCCTGCCCTCCTGAAGCCTTTTGTTCTCATCCTCAGCTGAGGGCCTCCATGAGAACCCCAAAGGCCTTGAGACAGGTCACCTAGGCCCCTTGCTGTCACAGATGCCACTAACAGCCTTTAGAAAGTGTTTATCAAGGCTGATCTTCCAGATTTCCAATGGTGTTACCTCTCTAGGCAACCTGGCAACAGAGATTACTTCTCTCCATGGCCCAGTTAATGTCTCCCTGCCACTCACTGTGGTATTTTCCTTGTTTTCACGTAAACATGTTTTTTTTTTTTTTTCCTTTCTTTTAAAAAAATTCTTAACATTCAGGCGAAAAAGAACTGGTTCTGCCTCTTTTGCATTTCCAGAGACCCCAGCCTCTGCTGGGGCAGCTTTAAAGCAGGTCATGCCTCCCTTCTAACGTACTGAGCCTTCGGGAACTGGAAATTCGGACGGTTCTTGTTTTCAAAAAGAAGCAGGCCTCAGGTTGGGCCGCGTGGCAGCTGGCGGCAGCCAGTCCTCATTTTGATTCTGTGTGCCACGTGCCGTCCAGAGGTGCTGGGTTGATGTTTTGTTCATTCATTCAGTGGACAGTGGAGCAGCCTAGTGAGATGGAAGGGACACAGCCTTTTGAATCAGTCAGACCCCAGCTTCAAACACTGGCTCTGCCACTTGCCAGCTGCCTGGCCCCAAATGTTGGGAAAAGGAGACACTAATCTTACCTCGGAGGGTTGTAGAGTGGGAAACAGTGTGCTGTCATGGTTAAGCATTCAGGCCCCCAAGTTGTCCTCTTGCATCCATTGCCTGGCTCTGCCACTATTTGTTCTGCATCCTTGGAAAAGTTACTTAACCCTCCAGGACTCAACTGCTTCATTCTGTAAAATAGGGGTAACAACGGTAACCCATCCTAACAGGGTTGTGGTGCAGGATGAAATGCTTCTGAAAGGCTTAGCCCAGTGCTCAGCACATGCTAGGTGTGCAGTACATGTCCACTACTGGATAATAGATAGATAATAATGTAGCCATCGTTATTACTAATGTGCTATGTTGACTTCCTCTGTTGGGCCAGCCTCATGCTAGGGGTTGGGGATGCATCGGGTCACAGAGCTCAAGGGCAGGGGAAGAGACATGAAAGAAATTATTATCCTGCAGAAGTCTTAGGTACTGTCATTGATGGATGGCAAGGGGCTGTGGCAGTGAATTCCAGAATGGTGGTACCTCTGCTCCAGAATATCAGAATTCCTTATGTAGAAAAAGGGCTATGGTGGCATGAAAGTGCATTGGAAATTTGGTGGGTTTTGTTCATTCAGTTTTTCACTGGGAAGTGCTAAGGCCCTTAAGTAGTGTATTAGTTTGCTATTGCTGTAGTCACAAATCACACAAACTTAGTGACTTAAAACAACACAAATTTATTCTTTTACAGTTCTGGAGATCAGAAGTCTAAAACAAGTCTTCCTGGGCTAAAATCAAGATGTTAGCTAGGCTGCCTTCCTTTCTGGAGGCTCTAGGGGAATATCCATTCCCTTGCCTTCTCCAGCTTCTGGAGTCCCCCTGGAATCCTTAGTTTACGGCCCCTTCCTCCATCTTCAAAGCCAGCAATGGCCAGTGGAGTCTTTTTCACATCTCACCACTTCGACTCTCCTGCCTCTTCCCTCTCACTTCTAAGGACCCTTGTGATTACATTGGGCCCACCTGGATAATCCAGGCTACTCTCCCCACCTCAAGATCAGCTGATTAGTCATCTTAATTCCATCTGAAACCGTAATTCCATTTTACCATACATACTCACAAGTTCCAGGGATTAGGACATGGGCACCTTTGGGGACCGTTATTCTGCCGACCCTAGGTGGGAAGGTGCCGTGTGAGTTTGAGGTATTGTCCAGAGGCCCCTGTGGCTGAAGCGTGGAGAGTGGGAAGGGGCCTGGGGAGAGGTCAGAGGCAGGCCTTTCAGGCACGGTGCCTTGGGGAGTTCTTGGACGCTCTTACACAGAGGAATGACATTTGATGGCTTGCATTTTTAAAGGGCTTAGTCTGTTGGTTGTATAGAGAAAGGATGTGGCGGGGGGGAGTGCCTGAGAGGAAGCGGGGAGCCCATACGGAGGTCCAGGGACAGTGGTGGACTGGGAGGAGGATGGGAAAGGGGTGAATCAGAGATGTTGTGGACAGGATTGCTGGAGAGTGAACGTGAGGTGTGGAGTAGAAGGAGACTCCAGAGGGCTCTGAGGTTTCAGGTGGATGGTGCTGATGTTTCTGGACATGGGGAGATGATGTGGATCCCAGGGCCACAGACCACAAGTGCTAATACTTACGACAGAGTTTTCTGTGTGCCGGGAGCTGTGCCAAATGCCTTGCATGGTAATTACAAACAGCCCTCCGTATCCACGCGTTCTGCGTCCATGGATTCAGCCAACCGAAATTCAGTCTGAGGTTGGTGACTCCACAGATGCAGAGCCCAAGGATAAGGAGGACCAACGGTACCAAGCCATTTTACAGAAGGGACTTGAGCATCCATGGATTCTGATATCTGTGGGGGGCCCTGGATACCAAGGGATGACTGCAATCCTTGCAGCCCCCTTGGAGGCAGGCATGGTAATTGCTCCATTCTATGAGAAGCATAGAGTATTCTGACAAGAGCGTAGACTGCCTGGGTTCGAATCCTGGCTCTGCCACTTGCTTGCTGTGACACTTGGGCATGTGCCTCAGTTTCCTCATATGAGAATGGGAGCAATGATAGACTAATCTTATCAAATTAGTGTGACGATTAAAGCGTTAACATATATGGAAAACACTGATGACTCATGGAAAACACTGGTTAAGCATAATATAACAGTATCCTTATCTTTAAACAAATGAGATAATCGAGGCACAGAGAGGTTAAGTATCTTGTCTAAGGACACACAGCTGCGGAAAGCTGGGATCCAAAGCCAGGCTCTTAACTACCATGCCTTACCTCCTCCTTGAGAGGACCTCTCAGAGCCGTGGTGAAAACTGCATGTGCTAATACATATAAAAGCCCTCTTCGTGGTGTTGGGCACATGCTGTATATTCCATCAGTGTGTGTATGTGGAAGTGCAGTTGTTGTTTTTTCTGTAAAATGGGGGTGATGGTGGCGCCCTCCCAACCTCACTCACAGGACCATAAGGCTCAAATCAGGAAGGCAAAGCACTTTGGAAATAGTAGAGCTACCTACACATAGGCCATTTTTATACTCAATTTCTTCAAAATGGCCTTGTTGAACCATTTCCCCTTGGAATTTCACTCACAGATGTGCTGAGGTCTTTCATACTGTCATTCATCTTTGTCCACAACTCCCCATCTCCCTGCCTCCACCCCAATGCCCAGGCTTTGACAGAAGAGAGTGGGGAGGACCCTTCACTTTGCAGTCAGGGAACCAATCTCAATGCAGTGGCAGAGCTCGATTTGCTTGTGACCTTCTCCATCAGCTCCCCTTGTTCATCTGCAGACTCTGTACCAAGATCATAAAGGTGTCCCATGGGAATGTGTCTCACCCGTTCTTGCTATCCCTGTGGCCTCACAGTTGGAGCTGTTCCCTTACTGGGCCTTCTAAAACCCTTGTTGAGGCAACTCCACCAGGCAGTAGGTGTTTCTGTCCCAGGCATCCCCCTTTCCCCTTGGTTCTCACAACACTAGCAGCCCCGGGGAGCTCCCCCTCTGTCGTCACCATCCTTACATATTTATTCAACATACTTTTATGGAGGACCTCTATGTGCTGGGCAATCTGTTAGGTGCTGGGGAGCAATAGTGAGCAAATGGAGCCTGTGTTCTGGGTGTGGGAGGAATAGATACTAATTAACCAATCACGCAATGAATGTAAAATTCTGACTTTAATAATCCTCTATAACAGGAAGATTCAACACAGTCCAGGAGGTCAGGCTTCTCTAGGACATGGAAACTAAGCTGAGATCTGAAAGATGAGTGGAATTTACCAGGAAAAAAGTAGAGCGAGGAGTGGTCCAAGGAGAGGGACTATCGTGTGCAAAGGGCCCGTGGCAGGAGGAGGCATTGCTCTTTGAGGAACTGAGAAAGCAAGCTAGTACAGCTGGGCAGAGGTGGGGAGGAGAAGCTGACGCTGGAGGCATGAATGGGGGGACTCTACAAGGCTTGATGGGCCTTACTGAGTTTGATCTTTATATCTGATGGAACTGTTTAAGTGTGTGTTGGGGGTGGGGTAAAGATATGAATAAATTTGTCCTTCGAATAATCACCATGGCTGCAGTGTGGAGAACCATGTAGGAGGCCAGAGAGGACTCCTCTAGGCCAGTTAGGAGGCTGCTGCGGGAGTCCCATGAAGAGATGGGAGTGGTATGGATTAGAGTGGTGGTGCAGAGAGAAATGGATGAAGAGGTACTTAGTAGATAAATTAATAGTGTAGCAGCCATCCTATGGCTGCTTTTTACTGAGCACATATTATGTTCCAGCTGCTGTGCTAAGCACTCGGCAAGTGTTATCTTATTTACTCTCAGGGTTATTATAAGGATTAAATATTCCTGTCCTTTTACAGATGAGGAAACTGAGACTCAGAGAGGTTAAGTCACTTACTCAAGGCTGCACAGCCAGTAGACAGCAGAGTCCTAGAGCAGCTTCTCAAACTTTAATGTGCATTTGGATAACTTGAGGATCTTGTTAAAATGCTGGCTTTGATTCAGCAGGTCTGGGGTGGGGCCCAGGATGCTGCGTTCCTAACATGCTCCCTGGGTATGCCCAGCTGTTGGTCCCTGGACCGCACTGAATAGCAAGGGTCTGTCTGCCTCTAGGTCCCACACTCTCAGCCATGGCGCCTTAGAACAGCTACAGATGGGATGAGATTTCTGAGACTGCTCAAATCTGAATCCCATCCTGGGCAGGATGTGGGCGTGCTCTCTGGACCTCAGATAGGTCAGAAGTCATATCACATTTTCACTTCCTACATTTGTCCTTCAGTAGCTCAAGCAAACCCAGAAGTGAGAGGGTTAGAGGCAGCACCTCACTGTCTACTCCCCACCCACCCCTCCACCCCTCAGCACAACCAAACCCCATCCTGCATCCGCTTCTGAGATATAGGCCAGGGGTTATGTGCATTCGCAGATGTCTCATCAGCAGTTGTCAATCAGATCATTTTGTGGGGCACCCATAGAAGGGGGTGGACTGAGAAATCTAATGTGGATGGTTTTAGGTACCAAGCTGTCAGCTGTTTCCCTGGGCTGTGCTGAAAGTGAAGGAGTAAAAAATCACCCTAACATTCTAATCTCTTCATCTGTGTGGTCATTAGATCCTGGAATCATTAGAGACCAAGCCCTTTCCCACTCAGCCCCTGCAGATGGGCCAGGTGTCACTGCTGGGAGACACCAATAAGGCTGCAAGTCGCTGTGTGAGCACTTGTCTTTAATGACTGGGAAAATCCATTTCCCTTCCTGGCAGCTTTGAGATATTGCAACCGTGCTTCTGGGTCATTGCCAGACCTGACCCTTTCTGTGTGCGTGTTTTATTTTTATTTTTTATTTTTTTTTGGTTTATTTATTTATTTATTTTTGGCTGCGTTGGGTCTTCATTGCGGCACACAGGCTTTCTCTAGTTGCGGCGGCGAGCGGGGGATACTCTTCGTTGCGGCAGGCGGGCTTTTCATTGTGGTGGCTTTTCTTGTTGCGGAGCATGGTCTCTAGGCACGCGGGCTTCAGTAGTTGTGGCACGTGGGCTCAGTAGTTGTGGCTCGCGGGCTCTAGAGCGTAGGCTCAGTTGTTGTGGCGCATGGGCTTAGGTGCTCCGAGGCATGTGGGAATCTTCCCAGACCGGGGCTCAAACCTGTGTCCCCTGCATTGGCAGGCGGATTCTTAGCCACTGCGCCACCAGGGAAGTCTGCGTGTTTTATTTTTAAAAGGGGAGGATGTCTCACTGTTTCAGTGATTGCTCCTTTCTCCCTAGCTGCCGCCAAAGAACTTTCCAATGCAAACTTTCTATTCAGTTTCCCACTCTCAAGGCGGTCCGCCAGTATTCTATTTCTTCCTCTTCTCAAACGCATCATTTCTTGGCCCCATCATTCTGGGGCCCCTCAGACTGGGGTGGGTGTCTTTGTCTGGGCAATGCAGTGGATTCTAGTCACCTTTCTGCAGGAGAGGATTCTAGAGCTCTGAGACAGGTAGAAAGAACATCTTAAACAAAATAATGTCTGCCTCAAATTAGTAAATATTTTTCATTTTAAGAGTTCATGTCATTGCAATTTGTTCAGGTGGACAAGAACAGCTTTTGTTTGAGAAAGAACTGAAGAGGTGTCTTAGGATTCTGCTCTGATTGCTCTGCCTCTCACTGACGCTTTGTTTCCTGCCTCTGCAGAGCTCCGTGAAGGGAAGGCTTTGTGATCTATTGTTAGGTATTCTTTGAATCTATAAAGCATACACTGCTGGAAGGGAGGGGCTTCCAGACCATCCAGAGCTCCTGTCTCTAGCATGGACACGCATTCATGCACACACACACGTGCACACACACAAAAATGATGACTGCCTGGTGTGTATTTCTAGAACCCAGTGGGGGCAGAGGTGTTTAGTTCTTGTGTCTCTTGATTCTTACAGCCACGTTCTTGATTTCTCTTTCTGTAGCTCAGGCTGCCCCTACCCCCATCAGCTGCTTCACTTCTCTTGCTGGTTGGCCCCCTCTCTGACTCCTGGCTGGAAAGGCCTTTTCCTCTATCAAAACCCACTCCCTCCCAACCACCCCAAGGCCAACCACCTACACGATCCCTTTAGGCTTTAGGAGTAGCACTATAACATTTCTTCCTTATGTTTTTCATTTTAACCATCTTTCATTTTCACCTTACAAACATTTCTAGATATTCATTATAGAAAATCCAGAAAGTATAGGTCAATCATAAGAAAACATAACCACTAAACCTCTCACTGTCTGACATAACCACTGTCAGCACTTTTGTGCATTTCCTTCCAGTATTTTTTTTTTCCTTTAAAACACTCGTACATAGTCCAGTGATCTTCATACCATGTAACTTGGTATCCTGCTTTTCCAACTAGTATTATATAATGAACATCTTTGTGTGTCTCTCCCTATATAGTGATATTTAGTTTATATCACTAAACATTTGGAAACACAATTTTTGATACCCGTTTCATACTTTACATCTCATACTTTAGCTCTTGCATGATTATTTTTAATTGGGAACAATACCTATCCTGTCAAGCCCACTGAACTGCTTGATCAAATGAGAGAAAGTGTGCAGAGAGCTGCACAAATATGCGCAATGATCATTCATGATGTTAGTTTTATCTTCCCAAGTGAACTACTTTGTATGTTGTCACGGAATTGTTATATACTTTCCTATTCAACTTTTGCACAGCAGTGGGCAAAACTAGCTGTCTGGGTTTAATCTTTAAAAGGGAACATACTTATTAATAACTTTTAATTTTTTTCCTAGCAATTTCTTAGAGGCTCTGGCCTAAGGAACTTACCTGAAATATAGAAAAGGGAGTGTGCACAAAGATGTCCATTATGGCATTATTTACAATAACCCCAAAATAGAAATCACTGACATGTACAATTATATGGGAGGAAGGTTAAGTAAATGATGCTGAACCTACTTGCGAAGTTATTATATAGCTGTCTAAAATGATGTTTACAAAGCCTTTGTAATAAAATGGAAGATGTTTATGTCATCATCACTGGAAGAAGCAAAGATAAATGAAAAAGAGTGGAAAGAAAGACACCAAAGTGGCAACAGTGGTTATAATATTTAAATGATAGATGATTATTTTCTTTCTCTCTGTTTTTCTGCAATGAGCTTGTATACCTTGGATGCATTAAAAGATAGGTGGGTAGGTAGGTAGGTAGATGGATGGATAGATAGATAGACAGATCAACCTTATTTTTTAAACTATTGGAAAGGATGTAAGCAGAAGAGGCAAGTACGGGGCACAGAACTGAGTTCAAGTGAAAGTAGTGACCCACAGGTGGGAGAAAAGGGCATGGGGGGCTGAGCCCAGACTGGGCTGGAACTTCTGGAAAATGCTTAGAACCACAAAAGGTGCCTTTTAGTTTATTTTTGGAGCAGGAAGAACAGAGTAAGGATGGGCACCTCATTTGAACATGGTAATATAATTATAAAAGGAGAAACCAAAATTGCTAGTTCCTCATTTGCTCCATCCTCTGACCAGCGTGGGCGGGACAGGCTTGGTGAGGGGAATGTGAAAGCCCAATAGGGCTTTTGAGGAACCGAGGGGTAAGCGGAGCCACAAGGAGACTGGCAACAAGCACATTCTATCATAATTTATACAAGTGGGGGAAAACAGAATTCTGTCATGTATAAATCTGGGTGGAAATGACATCAACATCCTGCAACGTTCCCTAATTTTTTTTTTTTTTCTTTTTTTTTTTTGCGGTACACAGGCCTCTCACTGCTGTGGCCTCTCCCGTTGCGGAGCACAGTTCAGGGCTTCCCTGCTGGCGCAGTGGTTGAGAGTCCGCCTGCCGATGCAGGGGACACGGGTTCGTTCCGCGGTCCGGGAAGATCCCACATGCCGCGGAGCGGCTAGGCCCGTGAGCCATGGCCGCTGAGCCTGCGCGTCCGGAGCCTGTGCTCCGCAACGGGAGAGGCCACAACAGTGAGAGGCCCGAGTACCGCAAAAAAAAAAAAAAAAAAAAATTCAGACTTTTAGAAAAGTGGCAAAAGATACTACAAAGATTCACATTTACCCTTCACCCAGATTCCTCAAATGTTAGTGTTTTACCCTGTTTGCTTTGTGTACACTCTTCTCTCTCTCTTTCTACACACACACACACATACACACACACACACACACGAGGTTTCTGAACTGTTGGGGAGTAAGTTGCAAGCATAATGCCTCTTACCCCTAAATACTTCATTGTGTATTTCCCAAAGGTTGGTTCTACTTTTCTATATAACCATAGTAAAACCAGAAAATTAACGTTGACACAATACTATCTGATCCCTATACCCCATTCACATTTTGTCAATTATCTTGATGATTGTCCTTTATAGTAATAATAATAATAGTAGTTGTTATTATTTCTGCTCCAGGATCGCATCCAAGGTCACGTATTACATTTAGTTCACGTCTCTTTAGTCTCCTTCAGGCTGGAACAGTTCCTCAGTCTTTCCTCTTCTTTCACGACCTTGATGTTTTTGAAAAGTAAAGGCCATTTACGTTGTAGGTTGTCTGTCTCTCAGTTTGGGTTTGTCTGATCTTTCCTCATGATTCGGTTCAGGTTTGCATTCTTGGCAGGATTACCACTGAAATGACGTGTGTTCTTCTTAGTGTGTCATATCAAATGGCATGTGATATCTATTTGTCCCCATTAATAGTTTTTAAAAATATAAATTAATAACAGCTTTACTGAGTTATAATTCACACATGATAAAATTCACCATTTTAAAGTGTAAAATCCAGTGGACTTTAGTATATTCCCAGAGTTGTACAGTCATCATCACAATCAATTTAGAACATTTTCATCGTCCCAAAAGGCCCCATACCCATTAGCCATCATTCTCCATGTCTTTTTCCCTCACCCCTGGTGACTACTAATCTACTTTCTGTCTATAGGTGTGCCTATCCTGGACATTTCATATACATGGAATCATATGCCGTATGGCCTTTTGTGTCTGGCTTCTTTCACTAAGCACAGTGTTTTCAAGGTTCATCCACGTTGGAGCATGTATCAGCACTGCATTCCTTTCTATGGCCAAATAATACTCCATTGTATCTATTTACACGTTTTGTTGGTTCATTCATCAGTCAATGGACATTTGGGTTGCTTCCACTTTGGGGCTATTACAAATAGTGCTGCTATGCACATTGTGTACAACTTTCTGTATGGACATATGTTTTTAATTTTCTAGGGTGTATGTCAGGGTACCCAATACCACCGCTAGGTTCAGTGATTCACCAGGAGGGCACATAGTCCTATTCCTGGCTGATTTACTACAGTGAAAGGACACAAAGCAAAATCATCAAAGGGGAAATGTGCATACAGAGAAGCCCTGGGGAAACCAGACCCGGCACGCAGGAGTCCTCTCTGGGTGGAGTCACCCAGAACACCCTCCATTCCTTCAGCACTGAGTTGTGATGACACGTGTGAGACGCCATCCACCAGGAAGTTCATTAGAGACTCAGTGCCCAAGGTTTTTACTGGGGGCTGGTCATGTAAGTACCCTCGGCCTAACATGTACCGAAATTCCAGACCCCCGGAAGGAAGGCAGGTGTTCAGCATACACCACATTGTTTGTACAGTCTCAGTGCAGTAAACCACCCTTACCCATCAGAGAATGGTGAGAACACTCACTAAATCCAAGTTCCCAGGCACCGGCCAAGGGCCAAATCTGCAAGCAGAGCCTTTCTAGGGATAGAAGTCTCAGGCCTACTGTGTTAACTCTGTTCTGCACGAGTCTACACCCAGGAGTGGAATTGCTGGGTCACATCGTAACTCCATATTTAACTTTTTATGCCACAGTGTTTTCCAAAGCAACTGCGCCATTTTCATTTCCACCCGCAATTGATGAGGGTTTCCACTTCTCCACAGCCTGGCCCACACTTGTTATTGTCCATCTTGTTGATTATAGCCATCTGGTGTGACTGATAGGTTTTTAAGTTAGTGATTTGCAGGCATTTAGAACCAAAAATGAGGATCCGTAGGAGCCAAAATGTGTTCTCTAAGAACAAATCATACCAGCCTAACCCCTGATTTTTCTTTAAAGAAAAAAAAAGCATCTGTTTTCTCTGTACTCGCTGTACGGGGGGCAGAGTGCTTCTGTATTTCAGTCCTGTCCTTCATAGTATCTTCGTATACAAAAATGGAGACACAGGGCTTGGACTGATTACCTGGAAGATTCCTCACTTGTTGACAGATGACACTCAAAGAGCAGTGCTGGAGCCAGGTGAGGGGCCCCTGCTGCTGTTTCCCCAACTCTGTCCTCAGCCCAGCCATTTAATGTTTCTCTCTAAAACTTGGGGGAGACACAGATGGCGGTCCCATGAAAGCAGGCAGAATACCCAAAACACACAGACACACACACAGTGAATGATAAGATCTGGTTCCAGAAAGATCCTGACAGCACGGAATGAGTATGGAGAGTCCAGTGAGATGCAGTTGTTAGGGACAAATGGCAAGTCCACACCCACAGGGTCTGGTCCAGATGTAACCAGGGAGAGTTTGCACTTCGGTTTCTGCTTATTACCAAAAGCCAACAGTAACAAATGGGTGACGAAGTCTGGGCACCCTGGAAAAACGTTGTGATGTGTATCTGCAGTTTCAGGGGATTTAGAGCTCTGCCATCAGGTGATCTGTCGAAGGAGCCGGGCTGTTCAGCCGGCCAACAGGCAGCCTAAGGTGACTTGAGAGTTGGCTCCCCCTGGATGAAGATCTGTGGTGGGAGCATATGAGCTGTCTTCCCCATGGCCCGTAGGGAAAAGCAGATTTAGATTGATTAAGAAAGAACTTTGTGAAACTCTGCAATTGAATGAGCTGCCTGCTAAGGAGGTAAGCACCCTTTCACTGGGGGTGTTCAAAGAGAGATTACTTAGTCTTTTTAAGGAACTTGCATGGGGCAGGAGGTGGCCTGAGTTCTTTGAAGCCTTAGAACTGCCTAAACATGAAGCCAGGGACTGTCCGTCTCTAAAGGCAAGTCCAGGGGCTGCCCAAGGCACATATCACCAGTTCCAGAGTGAGATTAGCCTTTCTGTAGGTCACCCTCTTCTTGTGCCCCTCACAATCCTACTTGTCCATCAGGACACTTGGGTGCCCGTGAAGCTCCCCTTGAGACACGCGCTTGCCTTCTTCTGAGCACCTCTGTTACTCAGAAGCCCCCCCACCCCATCCCCCCGACCCATTACCTATTTTACCTGTGATGTGTGTGGTCCACACGTCAAGTCTCCCAGCCATGTGTTAAGCTCCAGAGCCAATTTTCTTGTTTGTTCTTACTTTCATTGAGCAAATACTTAATGAGCACCTATTATGTGTCAGCCCCCTGGTGAGTTGCCAGGCACGCAGCAGTGACTAGGGGATCGGGGCACTGACCAAATAGTCGCGAGTATAAGAGTTTAACTGCAGGCTGCTGTGGGACCTGACATCAGGAATGTGGGGAGGTCGTGGGGGCCTGGCTGGGGAGGAGGACTCCCTGCAAAAGTACCCTTTCAGCTGAGAGTTGAAGGAAGATAAGCAGTTGGCAGGAAAGTGGAGGGAGGGGTCCGGGGGAGCAGTCCCACCGTGGCTGCAGCCCAAACTGCGGCCGAGCACAGGCTAGGACACCTGGTAGGTTGGGGCGCATTAGGAAGAGAAGTAAGGACCACCTGGCTGGGGGCTTTCTCCGTCATCCCCGCTTATCCAGCGCCTGGGCTTGCGAGCCGAGGTGGGAGACACAAGGATTAGCGTTCGAGGGTCTGTGTGTCCTTGTGCACGTGTGTGTGTGTGAGAGCAGCTCTAATTGCCTTCTGAATCCTGTCCCAAGCGACACAGGGATTATTTGTGCCTTCCTTCCTCTCCGTTGATGTGGATGACTGTGAGAACGGGCCACGTTCCAACATCCCCACGTCCCTGCAGTGACAGCTCCTTTGAGAACATGTAGATACCCATGGTTCTCTTAATTACTCCTGCACACCCACTTCTCTCTCTCAAGCAGGTGGGGTTTGGGGGTAGGGTGCAGTCCTCCCCCTCCAGACCTCTGCTCCTGCTTTCCTGCTGCCATTTCTGTTTTAACAGCCTCCTGCTGCTCCCCTACCCATCCCCCACCCCTCCCTCCCCTCACACTGACTTAATCGAGGCCCGCCCCCCCAGAATAAGAGAGACTGAGGGAGGAGGCCAGTCTCCCTTAAGCGCTCATACCCAGCAGTTAGTTTCCCTTATTGCCAATTCAAGATAAGTAGAAAATAACCAAGGAATGGAACCAGGGCTCAAAACCTGTGTCAAGTGCTTGGCACGCAGTACCGTGACATTTGCATGTGTGTCTCCTGGGAAGCCACACATCAGGCCAAGCATGGGGGTGGGGTCTGCTGGCCTGGGAGTTGAAAGAGCTGTATTCCAGCCCTGCTGGCTGTGCCACCCTGACCACCTTCCATCTCTGAGCCTCAGTTTCATCATCTATGAAGTGGAGAGATGGTACTAGATTATTCTGCCATTTCACGGAGAGCCCAGGACACAGACCTGTCAGGTCTGCCCTCCTGGTCTGTGTGTTTTGACCCCAGGGGTGAGCATGGCAATGGTTACTGTCCAGGTGTGCCTGGAAGAGATGGCTGCTAGACCTTGGCACCAGGAGTGGCAGAGCATGGAGAACGCAGGTGGCGATGTCCAGAAAGACAGTGCTGAGGCAGGAAGGTGGGCTGGGAGATGGAAGGAGAAAAGCAGAAGGGTGCCAGACAGTGTCTGGAAGTGAGCTGGGAAATAGAAATAAACACATATAGTAGACTGCTGGTTCTCAGATGTGGCCCATGGACCACGTGGGGATGTGTTAGAAAGACAGGATGTCAGGCCCCACCCCAGACCTGCTGGATCAGAAACTCAAGGATGGGGCCCAACAGCCTGTTTTAACAAGCTCTCTAGGTGATTCTGATGCACGCCAAAGTCTGAGAACTAATAAGGTGGATGAAAGAGGGGTGGATGGATGAGGCTTGGAGAACCAGATGGGTATTTTAAAGGCTGAGCAGGAAAGAGGACTCGTGTTTGTTGATCACTTGCTGTGTGAAGTCAAAAACTGGGCATTTCCAGCTACTTGCTTTCATTTAAACCTTTCAGGATTGTGGCAAAGCAGCCCTTGTTATTCCCATCTCAAAGATGAGGCAGCTGAGGCTTGGAGACATTCAGTTGCTTGCCAAAGTCAAAGAGCTAGTGGCAGGGGTAGGATTAGAACCTGGGCCTCCCCGCCCCGAAGCCTGAGTTCTCTCCACGACACCAGGCTGCCTCCCACCTGCCTGTCCTTCAGCTGTGCCTCCGCTGCCTGGGCTGGCTCCCTTCTCAGCCCCATGGTCACCGCAGAGGCCTGCTCTGCTGTCCTTTTTCTGCAGCCTGCCATCAGAGGCAAAAGGGAGACCCTGGGGGGGGGGGGGCGGGAGAGCAGGGCTGGGGACAGATTGTTGCCTTGCGTTCCTCCAGCCTCCAGTGCTAAGTGCAGTTAGGAGACAAAGGTGCTTCTATGCTTGTGATGCTGCTGAGGGGCTAACATGGTTGCCTTAATGTGCTAAGAACTCATGCATGCACTGGGTGACAGAGCTGACGGATACTCATTGCCAAGCCTGTGCAGGGTGCTTTGGGGGAACCGAGGCAAAGAAAATGTAGTTTCTGGCTTCAAAGAGTTTGTGGTCCAGAACCAGTAAAACAAAAACTAACAGTGACCGGCTGGGGTGCTAGGAGGCCTGGGAGAGCCAGCCTGGGTCAAGCCAAGTGCAGGAGGAGTTCAAAGAGACTCAAGCAGTGACTTTAGGGGACAGACCTAAGGCTTCGGAGCCAGAGGGCATGGGTTCAATTCCCAGCATGCTCACTCACTCCCTGGGTAATCCTGGGCGAGTAACCTCATGTCTCGACCTGTCTCCTTATCTACAAAATGGAGTTAACAACCCCTAGCTCAAGGGACGGTTCTATTAGATTCTAACAGGCATCCCTCGTTGAGTTTTGTTTCCTTCCATTCAGAGGGTCACTTTAGGTCCGGGAAGGCTTCATGGAAGAGGTGGCTTTTCACTTTGGCACTGATGGATGGCTAGAATGTACTTAGTGCCTTTTGTGCCTTCTCTGAGGAATCTATGGGTAGATGCAGGACACGTGGGGTTGTCGGAGAACAGCCTTCCAGGCATAACTATGAATAGAACAGTGGTGAGAGGAAGTCGTCTTTCTCAATGTGGAAGATTGTTTTTATAATGTGGTTTCAAATCCTGTTGCAAAGGGCAAGGCCAGGTGGCCAGCCCGCGCTATTGGGAATCTCCACGCTCAGGGTCTGTTTCTGCTCTTTCTTACAGATGATGCAGTTCGCCTGGCAGAGCTACAAGCGCTATGCGATGGGGAAAAACGAGCTCCGGCCCCTCACAAGAGACGGCTACGAGGGGAACATGTTCGGTGAGCTGACGTCGGAAGACCCCCTGCCCCTGGGGGCCGAGCAGAATTTCATTTTTGACTTTTTCTCTCCTGAGCTATGTCCCTGTTTCTCCAGAGCTGGGGGCTCCCAAGTCTGACTTCCTCCAGGGTTGTCTAGGCTTGTGAGCCTTCTAGGTTTGGGGGGAACCCACATGCTTCTCCCTCACCTCACACACTTCTTTATATGCACCTGTTGTTAATTTTCAGAGCAGACAAACTTGGAAATGTGAGTGGGGGCAGTGAGTGACGGACACTAGTTGCCATGGAGAAGGTGGGCAGATCTGAAGGACACAGAGGATTGGGTTTAAATCCGCTCCTCCAAGTGGCTGTAAAATGATCTTGGGTGTTTTCCTAGAGAAACCAAACATGTATCTGATAAGCTGGGCACACGCGTTGCCTTTAGGGTCTTGGGTGTGTGTCTCTCGCCGGATGGCTTGGTGGACAGTCACAGTTAGGGAGCAGCACGGGTGCTGCTGTGTGTTGGGAGCTTGAGTCTGACCTGTAGCCACACTTGCCAACATCTCGGTCCTTTGCAGCCGTGAGATCCTCCTCAGCCAGAGCCTCGAAAGCCCTTCTCACCTGGAGAGACTGCAAAGTGCCTCACTGTGGGCACAGCTTTAGATATCAAATGTAATTCCCGGACAAATCACCAGCGCCCCTCTCTGCAGGCCCTTCACATGAAAAGATGCTGGAGGCACCTGGCTTCCTTCTTCCCTGTGAGACAGGAGCTATCTGGGGAGCTGGAAACAGAAATTCATCACCTGTATTCCCCACCCCTTAGAGACACAGGCTCCTGACATCAAGAACCAAAGAGCTAAGTCAGATGAAAATCCCCAGAAAATTTTCAAAAGCAGGTTTACAAGGCCCCCCATGCGTAGGGCAGAGTATTTGTGTTACGGGAAAAGGGACACAGGACCTACCTTCCTCCATGTCACCAGGCAGCATCCCAACGCTTCTGGCTGTTCAGGCAGTTCACTCCCCTTGGGTAGGGGGGTGTGATTTGGGGTAGCTGCTGCTGCTGCTTTTCCCCCCTGCTTATCATAGGCATGTAGGGGAAAAGAGAAAGTATCAGAAAGTGTAAAGCAGGCCAAAAATAACTCGTTCTACCATGTAGATGCAGCCTCTGTGCACATCTCGTCTTATTTCCTTCCAGTCTTTTCTTCAGTACACTTCCCCCACCCATATACAGTATTATGTTCTTCCTTTTCTTTTTTTTTTTAACTGAATGTTACATCATATGTGTTTCCCTAACTCGTGTAAATTTTTTCATAAAGAATATTTTTAATGGCTGCAGTTATTGCATGGATGTGCCATAATTCGTTTAACCATCCCACTAATGTTGGACAAAGGTCCTTTCCAATTTTTCACTATTAAAAATAACACGGCAGGGCTTCCCTGGTGGCGCAGTGGTTGAGAGTCCGCCTGCCGATGCAGGGGACACGGGTTCGTGCCCCGGTCCGGGAGGATCCCACGTGCCGCGGAGCGGCTGGGCCTGTGAGCCATGGCCGCTGAGCCTGCGCATCCGGAGCCTGTGCTCTGCAACGGGAGAGGCCACAGCAGTGAGAGGCCCGAGTACCGCAAAAAAAAACAAAAAAAACAAAAAAAACACGGCAGTTATCATCTTTGTGCATAAAACGTTGTCTTAGGATAGGTTCTGAGAGAGGACTCCTGAGTCGTGGGGAGGAAGACAGGTGTTTCCTTAACCTCAGATATGAAATGTGTGGATTCTAGTTTCAGAGGCTCGCTGCCTGACCCGTCCAGATCATAGACTTCCCCAACACCCACATCAGCCCTGGGGAAAGACGGCTGGTGTGGCTCTCATCAAAGTTGTTGGAGCTTTGGCTACTACTATAAATGAGGGACATAATCCTCCCTCTCTACACAGTGTGCAAATATTCAGGGAATTGGTGGAGGTTGGGGGGAGGCTGTTGATCTCTGAAACTGCGGAGCATGGGCCTAGCTATTGCTGTGACCATCCACGGGGATAGAGGGAGCACTGCTGGGAGGAACTGGGCTAAACCAAGTCCCATTTTCTGAAATTCCTCAGGGCCTGTGATTTAAATCTCAACCCTTTGGCCCCTTTCCCATCACTGAGCCTCAGGAAGAGTGGGCAGCTTGGAATTATGCAGAGAAACCTGGACCTTGAACCAGAAGACCTGGGAGCGAGTCCTCACTCTGCCCTGAACTATCTGTGTGGCCAAGTCACTTGACCTCTCTGGGCCCCTGTTCGTTCATCTTGCACACTCAGGTTGCTATGAGAGCGTGCAGGAACGTGCAAAGGGCCAAGTATATATGAGTGATATAGGATTTCCACAGTAGTAAGTGTGGTCGGCAGTTGCCCAGGTGAGCCCATGGAGGGTTCTGGGGTCCCCTGTCTCCCAAGAGCGGCCTTGGCTAAGGCCCTGGGTACCCGATCATCCTGTGCCTGCAGCAGTCCTGGCAGTGAAACAGGGCCTTCCTTCTGTAGCCAGCCACTGAGCTGCAGTGGGAGGCTGGCTCCTGGGTAGGGCCCCAGGCACTGGGCAGGGAGAAGCTAGTCTTGATTTTCTTACACTTTCATTCAGCAGCTGCTTGTGTAGTGCCATGCCCGGTGCTGACTGCTGGGGATGCAGGGATAAATGACACAGTGAAAACTCCACCAGCTCTGCAGAGACGTACACTGGCAACCCTTCCTCGGAGCCTCTCTGGGGTCTGTCTAGGTGCTCTCAGAATGAGGCGCACGTAGAAGGGATCATGATCAATGATGTGACCAGTCCTTCACTGGCTTGTGGCTCTAGGTCCCTGGAGCCCAACAAGTTCAAAATGACTTCACTCCTTCCTGGTTGAGTGACCTTGAGTGTTCTCTGAGCCTGAGTTTTCTGTAAAGTAGAACTAATGAAAACATCATACCCCCAGCCCAAGGCCTGCCTGACACACAGAACCATCTTAATAGCTGGTACTTATGCTTATTGTTGCCACAAATGGGTCTGATGATACAGATGCTTATGCCAACACCCCCAGAGGAGGAGAGTTGAGGGGCATTCGAGGAACCTGGAGGAGGTTCTAGTTTGGGTTGGACCCATGAGGGGCTTGGAAGCCAGACTGTTCTGGATGATAGGAGTTGAACTGGCCTGAATGAAGCTGCTTCTCACGCCGCTGGCTTCTTTTGCTGGACTCACACGGGCTTGAGGGTGGCCTCGTTCCTGGGCTGTGGCAGCCGCCATCATCAGTCACCTCACTGTAGGCTGGGCCCTGCAGGGCATGGTCAGATGGCAGCTGTCCCCACCCTGCCCTGCCTGGCTGAGTGGATGTTCAGGGTCCCTGAGGAGCCTCCTGCATCCTGGTGCATATCAGTCTGCCACGGGCCCTTGCAGGCTCCTCCCTGGGCCTGTGGGGCCAAGAGAGCTGCATACGGGGTAGAGTAACAAGTTCACACTGGTGCCTAGCTTTGCAGGATTTACACGGGATGCAACGAAGACATCGGCTGCAGAGCCTGGTCTCCCCCTGTGTGGCAGTTCACCAAACTGAATTTACCCTCCCCACCACCCGTGCGCCCCTCCCCAAATCTGTTCTCACTTTGAAAGTAAGACCTCTGGGTGAGGCACCTCTCAAGCCAGTTTTTGTGTCCTGAGCCATTCAGTGTTAAAGTCTCTTCCTATTTACCGCAATCTGGCTCAGCAGGTCCTGCCAGAAAATGCCCCCAAGACCCTAGCGGCTGCCAGCAAAGTGGACGCGGCCTGTTCCTCACGGGCACAGGGCCGGCACTCGATGGTGATGCTCTCATCACTGTGAAGTCACAGGGGTGAGTCTGCCACTTGAAGAACACATTCGAGGAGGGCAGTGTAGAGGAACCAGCCATAAAGCAGCAGCTGGTGATGCCGTAAAGCACAGCGGCTCAGTACTCAGAGGCCCAGCTTCCTTACCTGTAAAAGGGGCTGCTCCTAGGACCTGGGGGAAGCCAGCCGAAGAGCATGGACTCTGAGGCCAGATGGCTTGGATTTGCATGCTGCTCTGCCACTGCCCATCTGTGTGACCTTAGGCAAGTTTCTTCACCTTTCTGGGCCTCAGTTTCCAGCCTTAAATTGGGGACAACAGTAATACCTACTCGCAGGATTGTTTCGAGAACCAAATGAGTTAATTTGTGAGAAGTGCTTATATTCAGGCCTGGCACACAGGAAGCATTCTTCAAGTTCAGCTGCTACGAGGATGACATAAGGCCCTTAGGACAGTGTGTGCTTCTCCCATTTTGACTGGGCTATGACCGAGTCTCCTGGACCCAGGGACCCACGTGCGGACTCCAGGGCTTTCCCAGCCCTGATCCCTCCTGCCCTGTTCCCCTCAGCCCTCAAGCGCCTGTGGCAGAGATCACGGATGGGCAGCCCACTGGTAGTCAGTGTACCTCTCACCCTTTCATTTGTAGCAGCTTACAATGGAATTTTTAAGAGGGAAGAGTCAGGGGAAAGTTAGGGCTCAAGGCTATGGAATAAATCGGCCTTCTGACAGCAGAAGGGTTTCCAGGAGAATAGTGGGAGCTCATACCCAATGCCAGCTGTCAGCCTTAAAGCACTTAATGACATTTATCCTCCCAAGAACTCAGAGTGATCACAAGAGCTCCATTCTCCCTTGGCATTGGGGAAATTGGTACTGGGCGCACAGTCTTGAGAGGTCCCCAGCAGAGAGGCCCTTTGGTGGCAAGTCCAACTGCCTCATCTTAGAGTTGCGGAAACCCAGCTCAGAGAGGGGAAGGGACTCAACCGGGGTGACACAGCATGTTAATTGTAGGTGTGGAATTTGAATCCTGGTGGCCTAGTCCCAGCCCAGTGCTCTTTGCACCACCCACTCTGAGATTAGCCAAATTGTCCAAGCCCAGATTGTCAAAGCACAGGCCTCTGGTTCTGGCCAGATCACCACCAGGAACTAGACGTTCTCAGAACTCTAGCAAGAGCAGATTGTCTTTCAGGAGGTGTATGATTTGGGAGCCAAGAGCCCACCTGCTTCCTGTACATGCATCATACCAGGCACCGTAGCTGTATTCTCTCGTGTCCTCCTCACAGCCCTGCTAAGGTATAAATTACCCCCTTATCCCCATTTCACAGATGAGGAAACTGAGACTTGGCAAGGTTTAGGACTTGCTTAGTCACACAGCTATCAAGCAGAGACTTAATCACAGGTCTGCTGGACTCCAAAGCCCAATCCACAGACCACCATGTGGCCCTGTCCTCCAGTGACCACGTGTGTGGCTGTAGAGAAGGGAGCAGGGGCAGAGGGATGGTCTCAGGGTTGGTGGTATTGCAGTTTCTACTCCAGTGCCCTCACAGAAACCCAGAAAGACATGTATTTCAGGTCAGGGTCTGCGGCCACCCATCTGAAGGCATCATGATTTATTGGACATCAGCTGACTATTCAGGGCCTGGGAAAAAGATTCAGATTTCCCTCTTTTCTCCCACCATAGGAAAATATTTAATCTCTGCCATTAACCTAAAAACAGCTACTTACAAGACATGCCGTTGGCTGTCAGCATAATGAGCTGAGAAGAGCATGGATTGGAGAATCAGACCAGCCTGAGTCTGAATTCCGGCTCTGCCACTTACTAGTCATGTGATCTTGGGCGAGTTTCTTAAACTCTCTGCACCTCAGTTTCTCCATCTGTACAATGAGGACAGTGGTGAGGAGTAGATAAAGTTGATGTTTGTAAAACCTGCCCATATGCTTAAATAGACTTGCCCATATGCACTCATTAACTATAAGCTACCACTGTTATTATTATATCAGTTATAAAATAATTGTGAGAATAATTATATCCTGAGACAAAAACAAACAGTGTGTGGCACACAGTAGGCTCTGGATAAATATTGTCAGATGAATGAATTGCCCCCTGCAGTCTCTGCCTGCCCTGTTTTCCCTTAAGCCCTTCCTCCTGGTCCTGCTGTGCTCAGTGCCTCTCATCCTCTGCAGCTGCTTTGACCTCCTCCATCACAAAGTGCATTAGGAATCGGCAAACTGACCCTGAAAGAGCAGCAGTCCTGCTTAGTCAGCGGCTCTGATCTTGGGCATCTTCTCTGTGGAGGATAGAGGTGCTTGTATAGCCAGAAGCGCCGTCCCTCTGCTCCAAGCTGGCCCAGGGTGACCGTGAGAGCCCCAAATTGGATTCTGCCTCTGCCTGGTGAATCCCTGATAGAACTGCCCAACCAAATCCCCATCTCAAGGGATGATTATGGCCTTGGGTGAGTTAAGAGGGAAAATGAACACAGCACGATTTTTCAGATCACAGGCTGGGAATGTTCGGCCTTGGAAGAGAAAAAAATAATCTTTGCCTTGTAAACAGAGCAAATATGATGTTGAAGAGGGAATAAATCCAGGCCCCAAGATGTCATTTTTACAATTGCATTTTGGCATGTGACTTAGTGCCTTCTGCAAAACGTTCACAGTCTCCTACACAGACACACACACACCAATCTTACCGGGTCTTTATTGTGGGTGGAGAGCTGCACTGCAGTGTGGCTGCCGGGAGAACTGCATACTTTGCAGATAGACAGTTTGTGAAAACCACTTGCTTCCCAGTTTCCACAGGTCTCCATGCTGTTTCCACGGTTCTCTGTGTTTGTTTCCGGGTGGCAGCGGTTTTGACTTTGGAGTTGTGCCTGGTTCAAATCCCTGGTGTTTACCAGCTGAATTAAATTGGACAAGTCACAGAGTTCTCTGAACCTCAGTTTACTCACCTGTAAAAGGAGGCAGGCGGGGCTCGGTAGCCCCAGTACAGTGCCTGGCACCCAGTAAGTCTTCATAAAACATTAGGTTGTTTCTTCCCTGAGTGCAGACACACCCTTCCCAGTCCGTTTCCTATCTCCTCTCTTATCGGGTAACAGAGCACTTGGACTTGTCTGGCTGAAAATACTATATCTGCTCTTATAAGTTTTGTTTTCCGGAGGTTTTTCTTTTTTTTTTTTCTTTTCTGAAAAACAAAAACAACACACCAAATATCCATAGTTCTTAGAAAATTGATGTCAGGTTGTGTCGCTCCCTGATTCTGGCAGGCCCGTGGTGCACATTCCTGACCCAGGCTCCGAGTTTGATTTGAGAAAGAGCTGTCATCAGCCTCCTCGGAGGTGGCAATGTTGCAATTCCTTGGGTAGAATGGGTCAGGCTTAAGGGCAACAAGCAGATCTTCCCGGCAGTCACATGTCTTGGGAGCCCCGGCTGCTCCATCTGGAGGCCAGAGGCTGTCAAAGCACGGGGGAAATGGATTAGAAGCACCAGTCACTGGCAGATGGCCTTTGGCACAAGGAGGGAAATTGCATAAAAATATGGACCCCACACATGTGAAGGACAGATAGGACTGGCCGTTGCTGGTCAGATGCTGCAGCTCCATGGGGGCCTCCCTGTGGCCTTGAATGACACATCCACGGTTCCTCAGCCACCTTCTAAAGACCAGGATGTCCCTCGGGTCACACTGGGTGATGAGCAAAGCAGAGCGCTCACCTCTAAATTAGCCTGCTGGACTTTCACGCTCTCAGGCTGCCGACCATTCAGGGCGCGCTGCTCTGCACCCTCCTCCCGAAAAGGTTTGTTTTTTTCCCAAGCAGTTTCTAATTAAGATGCATCTTAGCTGTTTTCTTTTTCTTTTTGTTTAAAAGGCTTCCCACCAGCACAGAGCATGATTTATTTCTCTAGAAAATCTAGCAGCAGGTTGTTGTAAAAAGAAAACTCGAGGCTCGGAGCCTCGGGTCCCCATCCCAGCCCTGGCGCCAGCAGCCATGGGAGCCGGCGACCTCCCCTGGGCCCCGGGCCCCGTCTCGGCTTCAGTACAAAGAGGTTTGCACCCTGGCCCCTCGCTGTCCTCTCTGTGATTCTCGGTTGGTTACTAGGCTGATTTCTTTCTTTCTCTTTTTTTTTTTTTTTTTCCGCCTCTGAGTGGCTATTTGGGCTATGCCGATTCTCTTGAAATCTGAAATTTTAGTAGCAAGTTTTGCTTCTGTTGGGGAGGAGTGAGTGAGTCAGGGTATCTATTCCCAGAGCAAGTCGCTAGGGATGCATAAGATGATTCATATTGAAACTGACATTCCCTCCTGGGGGTGACGTGTTCCTGCCCAATTTACAAAGACCTTTCCTTCCTTGGAAACAAGGCAGAGCCCACAGCAGACAGCCAGCCCTCTTTTCTTCGCACCGCACTGATGGCGAGCACTTGCCAAATTTCCCAGCAAACTCAGTGACAAATAGGTACGTGGATTCGCAGAATCTCAGACTGTCTGTGCCAGTTGGATTCTTTGAAACCATCTGGTCCAGTGGCTAAGGCTGGGGAAAGAGGCACAAGGGGGACAGGGACTCAGGAAGGCCTAATAACCAGGACTTGAACTCTGGTACTTTGACGTGAGCCTCTTTTTTTTTTTCTTTTTAATTACTTTTCAAAAATTGAGATGTAACTTATAACTTACATACAGTAAAATGCACAAATCTTAAGTGCACAGCCCCATGAGTTTTTACATGTGGATGCACCCCTTGATCTGCACCCACAGATCAAGATAGAGAGCACTTCTGTTACCCTCCAGAAGGTTCCCCCAGACCCTTCCTGGTCCCCAAGGGCCATTGCTGTTCTGACTTCTATCACCTTAGATTCGTGTTGTCTGCCTTAAAATTTCATATCGTACTGTATGTACTTTTATGGTTTACTTTTCTTTCACATAATTAGGTCATGAAGGGTTCATTCTTTTTCAAGTGTATCCATTCTACTGTTCCTGGACATTTTTGTTCCCAGCATTTGGTAATTATGAGTAAAGCTGCTATAAACAGTTTTTGTTTGTCTCTTAATTTAACATTTAGTGAGTGCTTCAGCCGTGCTCTGGAGAGGGCAGGGCCCCTGCTCTTCCTGCCTTGACTTACGGGTGAATCAGGGCTCTCAGGCCAGCTGCCTCAAGTGCCCCTTGCAGCAGAAGGAACAGTCGGCCGAGACCTCCTTCACTACCCCCTCCCCACACTGTCTCACCAGCCCACCCAGCTGTGACACATGGGCACAGATGGCATGAACTGGAGCTTCTTTAGTTCAGCTACTAGGCTAGGAAAGGGGTCTTAATAGAGAAAATGTTGACCTTGGAGTCAGAAGACTTGAGTTGTCCAAACCCTGGCTCCACCACTAACCCACTGGGTAGGTGTCCCATTTCCTTTTCTGAGCCTCAGTTTTCTCTCCTGTGGAATGGGGATGATGACACCTTCTCACAGGTTGTCATTGGGATCACAGGAGATGATCCCACCATTTCTTTATCTGCCAGTGATCATTCAGTGCCTACTGTGTGCCACTAGACCCTGCTCGAGACACGGGAAACAGCAGGGACCAAGATGGACACCCACGTGGATGTCCCAGGCTAGTGAGGAGACTTAGGCATGAACTTGTAGTTTCAATTAAGGCAGTATGAATGCCATGAGGTACAAGCTCACACCAAGGGCTCCTTAACTCATCCTTGGAGGGATGGGCTTCAGAAAGATTTCCTGGGGGAGATGGCCTCAACTGAGGCCTGAAGCATGAATGAAGAAGCATAAGAGAGGGATCACGGGCACAGAAACACATGTGCAAAGGCCTCGAAGGGGAGATTGAGCACAACTGTGGCTCCTTGGGGTCTAAAAGGTGTTCAGTGTGACTAGAGAGGATGAGGGCATAGTGAGAGACCATCTGTGAGCAGCTGGCATATTAAGGGGACCTGTGAATGCTCCCCAGTGTTTTCTCCCCACCCCAGACCCCAAGAGCCAGGAGACCCGGCTTCTCATGGCTTCTGCTCTGTGACCCAGGCAAGGCCTGTTCCGTCTGTGAGCTCATTTCCCCACCATACGACGTGGGTGTCTGGCATATGGGCTCTCATGTTACTTCTAGGCCCTAAAGAGTAGGTGATTGGGCCACTCGGGGGTGTGTTTCACCCTGGCTGATGAAAGCCTGGTGCGGCCGAGTGGGCCACTGGCTCAGCGATGGAGGCAGAGGTGCTGCACTGGCTGTGGTGGCCACTCCTCTGGAAGGTGGGGGCCAGGACTTCACATCCCCCCGCCAGGGGCTTCTGAGGCAGGCAGCTTGGTTCTCTGCTCCACAGACGGCTGCTCTCCCAAGCATAAATGGTCGGCATGAGAACCATGCAGCGATCAATAGGAATTGTTGAAAAATTCTGAAGAGAGCCTGGAGGAAGACAAAGAGACCCGGAAGTGTGTTGTCAGCACAATTTGGGGCTAATACTCAAGTCTGTTTTTTCATCAAGTCTGAAAGGCGGTTTAAAATCCACTGCTCTTGTTTTCTTTTGTTTTGTTTTGTTTTAATGGCTGGATAAAGCACAATTGCATTTTCTCCCCCAATAACTTTGAATTCTGGGAATAGACCATGTGGGGATAATTGCTGTTGTCTAATCCCACCGAAGGCCAAGCCAATGATTAGGACAGGGAGGGAGCTGCCGTGCCGGAAGCCCTCTGCCGGTTTCTTACTTCCAGCAGCCAGGGCTCGACTCCCCAGATGACCCTGTTCCCGAAATAGCAGTTGCCCAGAAATGCATCTGCATGTTGTTTTGCAGCAAGTAACTGATAGCACATGGGGACATGGAGAGTTTTCATTCAATCCTGCAACTTCTCCTTGAGTACTTACTATGTGGCAGGTTCTGAGCTGGATCTGGAGCAGGGAAAGAGGGTGCAGGAAAGAACAAGACGCAGTGAGCTCATTGGAGAAAAGACGAGTGAAGTCTGCCTGTGGGTCAGACAAAACGTGTGCCCTAGCGGCACGGCTGCAAGAGAGTGTCAGCATCTACCGAGAGGTGCCGAGCAAGAAAAGTTTTCGCAAAGTTCCCCACGTTTCATTGCTGGGGAATCACAAAGACGGCGGCATTGGAGAGGAGTCCTATGGGAGGGGCTGGATCCTACCCCAGAGCTGCTCAGGGGGTAGGTTTTGACAGACACCCATGAAGGCTCTGTTACAGACAGGGGAACAGCTCAGACCAAGCTTAGGTGGTCCTGCTGGGTGGAGTGCTGGTGCTCAGAGAGGGGAGGGTGGTTGGTGGCAGGTGGTGGGGGAGGGGAGGGGAGGGCTGCAGCCTTGAAGGGAAGAAACCTCATCTGAGCAGCCAGCAGCCAGCCAGGCATTCCCTGCACAGGGCTGAACCTCTCCCTTACACACAGTGCCTAGGGCTCACAAAAGTATTTTATTTTATTTATTTCTTTTTGGCCGCACCACGCGGCATGCAGGATCTTAATTCCCCAACCAGGGATTGAACCCTGACCCCACCCCCACCCCCACCCCTACCCCGCAGGGAAAGCGCCAAGTCCTAACCACTGGATGGCCAGGGAATTCCCTCACAAAAGTATTTTAATTTTAATTTCTTTTAAAATCAGAAGAAAAATATGAATATAATAATGAATATAAAATAATGAATCCAGCTTCTTTATACCAATGCAATTGTAAAAGAGCGTTTTTAATATTTTTTACAAAGGTGAGGCCCATGAAAGTCATAAGCAGCCCTGCATCCTTGTCTTCCTCACCAGGTGAGGGTTCCGAAAGCCTGCAACTGCTGACTTGTCGGGAAGGATCCCCTTCCTTCTCGTTGTTGTCAGGAAAGCTGGCAGTAACCCTACCAACAACTTGGATTTTCTGTCTCTTGTTACAGCTGGGCCGGCAGGGCCTTGCTGCAGGTGCCCACCTGCAGCACAGGCACCTTCTTGGGAGTTTCGTTTTCCCTTACGGTGCCTCTTTGAAGTGGTGTCAGTGTGATGAGGAAACTGAGGCTCTGAGAGGAATAACTAACCCAAGCCTGCAAAGAGGCAGAGCGGCGGTTCCAACGCAGGCTTGTCTGCCTCCAAAGACCCCATGTCCTGTTTCCTCTGCCCCAGGGACTGTGAGCCCCCCACAGGCCAGGAGTCCCTGCGTCACCTGCCTTGTGTGACACCAGCATGTCATCAGGCCCAGAGGGCCCTTTGGGGTGTCCAGAGGTAACGGTGAAGGGCAAAGAAGGGTCTGTGTGTGTTTATTGATTAAAAGGAGGTTGTGACGTTCTGTTGACACGGCTCGGCCCTGGTCCATCACATCCCTCTTCCCTGCATTAGGCTGTAAAAGTGCAGCCAAAGTAATTACTTGTCTTCCCCAAACCAAGGAGGACAAAATCCCGAACACCTCGGGCGAGGCTATCTCACGACACTCACCACTGTCTGAGAAGATGTCACACGGGCTGCACTGGGGAAAGCGCCTCTCCCGTTCTTGCCCAAATCCACAGCGGGGTCCTTCTTTCCACTGGGGATATGCCTTCATCTGAAAGGCCTTGAATTCCTGGGACATGGGGCACACCCAGCCCCAGATGTAAGTGCAGAAGCAAATCCCTTGGCGAGCGAGACAGCCTCTCTGGGCTCCCCCACATTCCCAGGGTGGGGGATGTGACTCTGCCTCCCCCTTCAGGGTGCAAAGCTGGGCAGCTCCACAGAGACCAGCCCCCAAAACATCCCAGAGCCTGAAGCTCAACACGATGGCTGGGGAGGAAGCAAAACCTGAGAAAGGATCCTGGTGAGTTAAGGCAGTTACACCAACTGGTTGGGAGCACAGGTTTGGCACCAGGCGGCCTGGTCACCATTTTCTGGCTGTGTGACCTTGGGTGATTAAATTAACCTCTCTGTGCCACAGTTTTCTCTCCTAGAAAAAACAAGAATAATAGCGTGTACCTCATAGAGTGGTGGTTGTGAGCATTCCGTTAGTTAATACGTGTGAAGGGCTCAGGGCAGGACCAATAAACAGTAGCTGCTGTTATCATCATCATCATCTTTACCATTAATATGGTCAGAGCGGCCCAGGGAAGCAGGAGGGTTGGGTCCTCTCCCTGCTCTGCCAGTGATTGTCTGTGCGACCTTGGACGACACACTTTCTCCCCTCTCCCTGGCAGTCTTGCTATCTATGAAATGAGTAGTGTGGGCCAACGTGTAGCTCTTAACCAGGGAAAAGCATCAGAATTACCCGTAGGCTTTTGCAACATAGACTTCTGGGCTCTATCCCCAGAAATTCTGATTCAGTGGGTCTGGATCTGGCCCAGGGACCTGTGTTAAGAGTAGAATCTCCACTGGTGGTTCTGATACACGAGCCGGGTTAGGAACCACTGGACCTTCCTGGGCCTAAAGGACATTGTTCCTGAAGTGATCAGTCCCCCTCCTGCGGACCCATTAGCCCAGGTGGCGCCATTGGCAAGGGCAAGCCCCCTGCGCCACTGTGAATGCTGAGTCTGTCACCTGGGTGGGGGGGTCTCGCTTCACTGGATGTGGCAGGCCAGCCCCCAGTTCAGCAGGAAGGCTGTGGTGGCCTGGAGAGCAGCCATATGGTGTGACTGGGTCCAGCACGTCTAGGGGTTTCATCCAGCAGATGTTCAGTGAGCATGGCATTTGCAAATGGTAGGCAAAGCGGTTGTGAAAAGGGGGTCCCTTCTGGCCACATGGTACTTGGGAACTAATCCTACCCCCAGGTAACAGGATATTCTCAGTGTAACTTTGAACTGTTTCTGAAGTGTGGTTGAGAAGGGGCTGGGGGTGTGGATGGATGTCAGCCCCACATTCCTGTGGAGCCAGGGAGAGGATTTTGGCTGCTTTTGATAAGAAAAACCTCAAAGGAGCTTTATCATCACAAAGAGTCCATCTCCTTGGGCACTGGTGGGGCCCCATCTTCCCCCACTGGAGTTCATCCCACTGCCCAGCCCCCCGCAGACCCCTGCCTGGCACACTGACCCGGCTCCTTGCCCCTTCGGCACATCCCCACTCCCTTCTCTGATGGTCAGAACCAGCCAGGACACTAGGAGACCTTGGCCCTGTCTCTCTCCCAGGGCTGAGTAGCAGGACAGCCTCTCTCCATCCATCCCTTTTATCTTCCTTCTTGCCTCCAACCCCAGATGTTCCCTTTGTGAAATAAATTGGATTTGTGTTTTTCTCTTTGAAGAACACGCTCTGTAGTATAACCTGCTTCCTCAAGGTAGGCACAGCTTCTGACTGACCCTTACATCCAGTGCCAGCACTGGGCCGCAATACAGATGCTGGAAATGGGCAGGTGAGCAAACCAGTTGCTCCTGTCCTGAGACCCGATCATGGGCAGTGGCACCGTGCAGCCCCCCCGTGTGGAGAGCAGAGGCCGGCAGGCTGCTGGGCACAGGCTTGCTATAGAATCTCAGTGGTTATTATAGCTTACGCATTTAACCACTTCAATTTGGCGTATGACTTGAGGTGCTGGGTAAGCATCTTGTCAACTTCAACACAGCTGACAAAGTTATGACATGAATGTTTAGACTTTGCAGTTTCCCCCGACCTCCAGCTGATCCTGTGAAAATGTCTCCTTCCAGAGAGCTGATTTGTGCCCCAGATTTTCCCATCTCAGCGAGAAGCGTCTCTTTGCAAGGTAAAATAGAAATTCGTTGTCATTCTGATACTCTAGTTTTGTGTTCCTGGCCAGGGAGGCATATTCTGTGTCCGGTTTGTTGCTGACTTTCAAGGTTGGTGTCCCAAAGGAAGGAGCGATGGGGAAGGACGTATAAGGATGGCCGGAGACGCTCTCATTTTTAAGCTACTCTTCTCAGACACTAAACCTTGAAACGTGGGATTTTCTCTCTTAAGGCTGTCATTCTTCATGCCTCTTCTCAGTTGGAGAGTAATGAAGTTTGAACAAATCCTTTTATCCGTGTTGGAATTATCTGAGTATGAAAATCCTTTTCTACCCTTAAAATTACTCCGTCTCTTTTTTCCTTTAAATAAATAAATAAATAAATGTAGTATATGCCCATTGTAGGGAAATTAGAAATTCCAAATAAGAACCAGAAAGAAAGGCTCCCGAAGTTCCATCACTCAGAGGTGACCCATAGTTTTGTGTGTCTCTCCAGTTATGTCCCCATATAAATGAATAGAGATAAATATGTATTTTTAAATAAATGGAATCATATGATAAATACTGTCTTGTGACCTGCTTTTTCACTTAACAGCATTTTGTGATCACCTTTTCAAGCTGTTAAACACTAAACAACTATATTGTCGTACTTAATGGCTACGTCGTAGTCTATTGTATGGACAGACTATATGTGTATATATGTACATATACACACGTGTACATATATATGTATAATGTGTATGTTCACACACATTATATATATACACATACATTTTGTATATTTTTTTCTTATCCTATTACTTTACATTTAGGTTATTTCTGATTTTTTTTTTTTGCCATTCTAGAATCTTTCTAATTCAGTTCCCTAATCTTTGCATACTTGTCCTAATGTTTTCTTAAGATAAGTTTTTAGTACAGAACTAGCTAACATGTTCAACTGTTTACCACATGCCACTCTACTGAGTGCTTTAAATATGTTATTTATTGAATCCTACAAATAATTCTATACAGAAATATCTACATTTTACAGATGAGGACACTGAGGCCCAGAGTGGTTATGTACTTTGGCCAGGGTCACACAGCTGGCAAACTGCAGAGCCAGGACTGGAACCCAAGCTCTTTGATCCTTTTCCTTTTCATGGAAAAGTTTAAGTCTGCATGGCCTTCCACTGAATGGTTTAAAGGTACCTTTTCCCTACTTTGTCTCCTCCAGCTCTTTACTCTGTGACTGCCATACTTGAGGCCTGGCCTCTCGGAGTCCTGTCACACCCACAATTGCATAATAGGAACAGGAAAGGAAGAATTGGTGGTGTCTTTGTCATGCCACTATGATGTAGATGTGGTTCTCTGTCCCTGGGAGGTAGCTTCTTGGGAGCCATCCAGAGCAAGGAAGATGAGGTGACTGGAGGCCCACTTTAGGGAAGCTGTGAGGTCTCTGCACAACTCAGCAGGGTTGGCTGGCCTGCAGGCTGGGCTGAGGTATGGCCGGGCTGAGCGTGTGCTGTGCTTAGAGGCTCTGTGCTCCTCCGGGAGCAGGTTCCATGTGGGACCCGGGCTCTGGCTGGGGGAATCCTCGGAGGCCACTCTGGGAGAGTCGGGCATGCGCAAGGGATATGGAGGTTTGCTTGGTGAGAATGCTGCTGGACTGGGCAAATCCAAGGCCAGAGCCTAGAAGGGAAGGCCTGTTTTGCAGGAACTCACCAGTGAGCACTAGGAGGACAGGCTTCTGGGCCCGGAGTGAGGCCAGGGCCCTCTTCTCACGTCCCTCACTGGGGCTGGCTCATCGTCAGTGGATCTGCCCTTTGGGAGTAATCAGAGGTCCCGCTGCCTCGGAACTTGAAGCTCTGCCTTGGAGCTGGGGCTTGGGGTGTGGCTGGGCCTGGTACATAAGCAGAACAAGGCAGAGCGTCTCTGAGGAGCAGAGGCTCAAGGATTCCACCTTGGCCACCTCGCAGGGAAAGTGTGTCTTGGCCCAGCAGAAGAGACTGATGGGGAGGGCTTGCCCTCCACTGGGCCCAGTTATCTCTTCCTGATTTATCCATAGATTGAGCCTGATGATCTGACTCATATTCATTCAACTAATCACGCGAGTTATTTCTGCAATTTAGGTCTTCGAATAAGTGCATTTGGTTGCTGAATATGTGATCAGCCACAGATTTCTCATTCTTTAAAACCCAGGGAGCGGAAATGCCAATGTAGAAAGGCATCACACGCAGCAGAGATTTCTGAAGCGCTAAAATCAGCCCATTCAAGGCTCTGGCCTCTGGACCTCCCATCACATAGCCAGTTGGCCTATCAGTGCTCCATGCAGAGTCCAGGTAGGGGGTCTTTATCCGTAAAACATGGGAGGATGACAATCAATAGATAATCTGCTCACGTTCATTTTACTTAACCAGAGAATTGGTTTGCCTCTGCAGTAACTTGATCTGGGGAAGAAAATGCATTTGGGGGGCTTCAAAAGGGTGTGGGCCAACTGGGAAAAACTACTGCAGTCTTTGAGGTTGGAACGGTCAGCGTCCCTTCTCCCTGCCCAGAACTTTGCTGTAACCTTGAACGACAACTTCGCCTCTCCCTCCTTATCATTATCATCACAGTCGTCATCACCAGCCAGGCCCCTGGTACAGGGAAGCAGTCACAGGACAGGACGTACCATTCATTCATTCATTGGTTTATTCAACGAGCCATTGTGGAACTCCTACAGAGCTCCAAGTATTGGATTCGATGCTAGAGATTTCAGAGAAAAGCCAGCCCTGGGTCCCGGTCTGACATGGCTCGTGTCTCACAGGGAGGACAGCGACAAACTGTTAAGAGGCAGATGTTGGGAAACAAGCGCTGGGAGCAGAAAGGAAGAGGCCTCCAGCCCCTGCCCCGATGCAGGCTCTCAGCTTCCGCTTCTTATCTGCGGGTGACTGGGATGGACCACGTCAGAAGTCTCAGACCAACTATAGAGAAGCTGTTTTTGTTCATTTCTCTGTGAAGCATTGGATGCTGTAAACAGGTGGGCCAGAGCTTGGTCGATGGAAAAGGTGTCCCAGGGGTTGGTGACAGCTGTGCTGCAGACCTCAGATTCTTCCTGTTTCCCAAAACCAGTAACACGAATTTTCCCCAGAGTGCAGAAGAGGTGAAGGTCTCCAGTCGAAATAAGTATTTTGGGGCAGAACCCAAAGACCATGGCCTGAGATAACAAGACGTTCTGGAGCCGTAATTCCGGACAGCCTTTCATGCCTCCAGACTTACAGCCTCATTTTATTTGACCTCAAAACGTGTATGTTTTTTAAAAAACAAACCTACTGGAATAGCATAAATGGTTCATTTCTTTCCAGGTGGTTCCTTTGAGAGACTAGCTCACATTCCCCGATGCTGCCCAGCCTGAAGCAGCTCTAGCCTCCCATCTGAGAGCTGCTTTTAGGAGTCGAAGCCTGAACCATGCATTGTCACATCCTGCTAATTTGTTGTCACTCACCAGACTGGGACCCCAATAAACTCTGTTTCTAGAAAGTAGGTCTCTGCCTACTGCTGTGGAGATTCAAAACCTGGGTTTGAATTTTGCTTTGCCATTTGTTATTATCATCACATTGGGCAAATCATTCAGCTTCCCTGAATTTGTTTCCTCATGTGTAACGTGGGCATAATACCATCTCACCCGGCTGTGGTGATAGCACACAAAAGCACCTAACTTCGTGCCAGGAGCACTGTAGTAATAACCCCCTCTCTCCCCATCTCTCTGTTCCCCACTCCACCTTATTTGTGAGATATATAGTAGAAAGAACACTGGATTGAGTCAGGCAGGAGGACTCTGTGATCCTAGGTCAGAAATTTACCTCTCAGACCTCAGTATCCTCATCTGTAAAATGGGGATACCATTTCCTAACTCTGGCCAACCTCAAAGGGTTAGGGTTGGAAGGATTAAACAAGAAGAATCATATGACTATTTTTTAAATGTAAAATGTTGGACAACGGCATATGTGATCTTAGAACTGGGGTGGTGGGGAGTTCAATCCCCAGACAGTACCAAAGAGCCACTGTCTTGGAAAGTATCTAAGAAAGTCCCTGGTGAATTTCTTACTCATTCAGCATCACCTGGGGCTTGGACACTTGCATGTTCCTGAGCCCAGGAACATGGGAATCTGAAGCCCATGCACTTCACCAGGGCTCTGTAAGGCTCTTTAGTTGTGTCAGTCAATCAGACATGGTTGCTGCCCTGACCTCTTGGTTACAGTAAATGTCCTTTCAAGTATGAGAGCCTGAGATTGGCGGTTGGGGGGACAGTGCATGAGAGTTCCAGTTGTTCCACATCCTCACCGGTGCTGACCGGATGGTCAGTCTTTTTAATTTCAGCCCTTCTTGGGGTGGGGCAGGGAGACACTATCTTCTTCGAATTCTTGAAATGTATTTATTCACTCTGTACTTTTGTTCATTCCTCACTCTAGGCTAAGCATGAGAGAGAACAGAGATGAATAATCATGGTGTGTGCTGCCCCGGGCTTGCGTCAGACAGCTGGGCTATGAGTCTAGCCACTTCCCAGCTTTCCTAACCTTGGACAAATTCATCTCACTGAGCCTTGGTTTCCTCATCTGTAAGATGGGGTTGGTACCTCAAAGAAATGTGACGGTTAACTTCAATGACTTATGTAGAAGGCCTGGCCTGCACAGATGCTCAGTGAATGTTAGCTGTGACTTGTTATCCATATGTTTTGCCTGCTGACTGACACATGGTATGAGGCGCCAAAGGTTTAAGAAAAAAGTGTGAGAGGAGAATTTAACAATAATAGTAACTTACATTTATTGAACACTTACTGTGTGCCAAGTGCTGTTCTAAGTGCCTTTTATAAATTACTATTAATATTAAAAGTCCTATTGATTTCCATAATTTTTTACAAATTGGGAAAAGACCACTGTGGTTTGATTCTCATGGCAGAACAGATGGTTACAATGTGTGGGAACCCAATGGCTTCCTAGGAGCATGATTCTAGAACCTCAGAGGTAGTGAGCTGGAAACTAATGATGTGTACTTTGCCTTTTTATGGTTGCTCGGTGACCATCACATACCTGCCCCTGCCCTTTGTTCAGAACCCGAGCGCTGATGACTTAGAAAGATGAAAAGAAATGGGTACTTAAAGAAAGATCAGTGTTTGGTATAGTTGGAAGGGCCCTGAGTGAGTGGTTGCCATATGTGGATTCTTGTCACTGGCAGATGTGGTTTTAGGAAAGTTCTCTCCCCCTCTGGGCTTCAGGGTGCCCGCTTGTTTGGAATGCTGAGCTCTATGTATCAGTTAGCTATTGCTGTGTAACAAACCATCCTGAAACTTAGTGACTTAAAACAAAACCATTTATTATTTCTCATGAGTCTGTGGGTCTTGGCTAGGCTAACTCATACATCTGTAGTCAGCTTATGAGTCACCTGGGAGCCCTTAGGTCTAGGATGGCCTTGGTTGGATGACCTAGCTTTGCTACGTGTGGACCTGAACTTCTTCTCATGGCAGAGACAAGGGTCTAAAAGAACAAGTGGAAGCATGCATATCCTCTTAAGACCAAGGCTCAGAAGGCACACCGTTACTCCCTTCACATTCTGTTGGCCAAGCAAGTTAAAAGGCCAGCCAGGATACAAGGGATGAGGAGAAGGACTCCACCTCTTGATGAAAGCAGCTGCTGAGTCACATTGCCAAAGGCATGGCTTCAGGGAAGGGTGGAGAATCAAGATGTTTTTGCAGTCCACCACGCTCAGATTCCTCCCTGCTCTAAAATCTCTAAAATCAAATAGTTCATGGATCAGAGTGAAAGAAGGATGTTGAATTCCCATCGTCTCAGGCCAAGGCTAGATATGCCTTTCCTGGATTTGGGGTAAATTGCCCAAGTACCCAGTCAGT
Organism: Grampus griseus; assembly: GCF_964374135.1. Lineage (NCBI taxonomy): Eukaryota > Metazoa > Chordata > Mammalia > Artiodactyla > Delphinidae > Grampus > Grampus griseus. The sequence goes on along the minus strand of NC_139017.1, from coordinate 163,433,973 downwards.
GTTGGTGCTGAGCTCAGCTCCAAACGGACAGAACTAAAGGACATGTTTTTACTCACTCTGCATTTATTGAGCACCACTGTGTGCCAGATAGTGAGCTAAGCTCTAAGGAGGTAGACTAGCCCGTGCTCTCAAAGCACCCTCAGTCCTTCAGGATAACAGACGCGTGAGGCATTATAACACAGCACACCGGTGTTCGTGGGGTCATGGAGAAGGCACCCCTGGGCTTGTTTTATCACCAGTGACCTCCCTACGGTTTGGGCTTCCTTCAGCAGATCCATGGGCCTCTTTTCAGACCACATATGAATCAGGAAGCCTTAGGGCCTGACAGTTCCATTTAAACTCCGTGGCTCCAGAGTCAGACAGCCCCGTCCAAACCCCTCCGGCACTGGGCAGCCAGGAAGTGGAAAAATAGAACTAGGTGTCCAGGGCTGGTGTGTGGATTTGATTAGTCTCCTCCTGTGCGCTAAGATTATCTCTGTCTGCTATTTGTAGCCACAAAACAAAGCTACAGGTTACCCATGCACTTGCAAGCAACTGGGGCTTCCGAGGGAGTTATATAAACCTTCTCATTTCCTGCAGCCCCTCCTCAAATAGACACCCAGCTGGCATTTTTTCTTAAACATCACTCATTTTTTAAAGGGGAAAAATGTTGATGGCATTGAAATAGATCACACTTTAAAATGCAGAGTAGCAGAGAGACCGTTCAAATTATTCTCTTAATAGAGTCCTTCAGAGTGAGGAAGTGACGAGGGAACATAATCACTTCTTTTGTCATCTGAGCAAAATCTAAGGACTGCAATCCATTTGTCTGCAAATGTGTGTCTTCAGTACAAATTGCAGCAAGCAATCCATTCCCAGGGTAAATGGTCTTTAATTAAAGTCAGTCTCGGTGGTGGAGGGAAGATGAGGGTTGTTTGAAGCCCAAACTAATATAAATCTCCCCTTGAAAAATAAAAAAACTATATATATATATTTTTTAATTACGTATTTTCCTTGATTTGATAATTAGGGAAAAGCTTTGTTTATAAGTGAGACTATTCTGGCTCTTATTCATGAATAAAAATTTTGGTAGTGAGGCCTCTGAAAAGCAATGGGAAAAATTTCTGTAGCAGTCCTGGTAAAAACACATCCTCAAGCACTGATTTTTGTAGCTGAAGTGCATTATGTGTTTTGCGTGAGCTTTTGAAAGCTTAGGTAAATGAGGTGGCTCAGAAAACCGATAAAAATCCTGGGAGGAAATTATACCGATCCAAAAGAAGATAAGTGTCCACTAATTCCCAGATTAACATTTTAGACTCCTGTGTTTTTATAGGGGAATTTTTGCAATGCTGATAACGTGAGATTGGTTTACAATGTCACATACCAGGAAGAATCAACAAGACCTTGTTTAAGTTCTCAGAGTCAGCTACAGTTGAAAGGAAGTGGAGTTAATGCAGTAACCCGATAGTGCCCTGGTCCCTGTATTAGATGGCAGCACTGCTCCCAAGATGACATATTTTAAGGGTGACATTGACCTTAAGGTCAATTGTGTTAGTGTGTACTCTCTGGGTTGCAAGAGACAAAGGCTCAAGCCCATTTGGTTTAACCCCCCAAAACATTAATTAGATCACTTAGTTGAAATCACTAGGATTGGACTTCAGGCACAGCTTGATCCAGGCATCGAATTGAAGTCACCAAGACTCAATTCCTCCTTCTCTGTCTCTGTGCTGTACTCTCTCTCAGTGGGCTTCATTCTCAGATCAGCTGTTCCTTGATGATAGCAATTTGGCTACAGCTACTTTATCTTCCATCCACTCAATTTGTGTGTGGTATAAAAGAGCTAGTGCCACTTTCTTGGTTGTTTCTAGATTGTTCACTTGAAGTCCCAAGATTAGCTCTGACAAGCTTTAATTGGGCCTGTGGCTCTGTCTGTCCCTAACATATCCTTATGTCCAGAGGGATGAAAGGTATGGATTGGCTGACGTCTAGATCACTCATCCCCACTGTGGGGCATCTAGACAGTCCCACCCCAAGAAGAGCATAGACTAGAAGTGAGGGAGGAGGGGAGGTACCCCAGAAAGCAGTTTGGGGACCTGTTAACCAAAAGGATCGGCAAATGCTGGCCTGTGAAACCTCGGGTTTCTGTTACATCAGTGTTTCATTCTTTCCTTCAGCAAATACCTGAGATCCCACAACAAGCCTTCTGGAGCTAGGTGCAAGGATTATGGGGATGAACAGGAGGGCTTAGGCCTTGCCCTCAGAGAGCAAACACGTAGTCTACCTTGTGTTTATTAGTCTGCTCAAGGGCCATAATAAAATGCCACAGGCCAGGTGGCTTAAACAACAGAAATTTATTTCTCACAGCTCTGGAGGCTGGGAAGTCCTACATCAAGGTGCTGGCAAGGTGGGTTTCATTCTGAGGCCTCTTCTCTTGGTTTGTAGGCAGTCACCATCTTGCTGTGTGCTCACATCTCGAGTGACTTCTTTGTGTACTTGTGGAGCGAGAGCAAGGGAGTGGAGGAGGAGGAGAGAGAGAGAATGCACCAGCTCTCTGGTGTCTCTTCGTATAAGGGCACTAATCCCATCAGAGGGCCCCACCCTCATGACCTCATCTCACTCTAATTATTTCCTAAAAACCCCATCTCCAAATACTATTGCACTGGGGGGTTAGGGTTTCAACATATGAATTTTGGGGACACACAAACATTCATTCCGTAACATCACGCTGGGGCTTCAGCCATGCCGTGGTCTTCCAGCCAACTCAGTGTTTCTCCTGAGCACCTGCTGAGTTCCAAGCCCTGGAAACAGAAAAACGAGGAACACCAGGGCCCTGCCCTCAAGCAGTACAGTCAAATCATGATGGTGGTGTCCAGGAGTCTGTGACACTGGGGACATGTTCATGTCACCTCTCTTTACCTTTGCCCAATTTATTACTTAGGATTGGATTCTACTGGAACTAATAGAAAATCCAAAATAGCAATAGCTTAAACAAAAGAGAAGCTTATCCCTTTCTCACTTACAAGTCCAGGTAGTTAGTCTAGGACTGGTGTGGTGACTCCACTTCACTGGGGACTCAGGGTCCACCCTTCATTCTCAGTAGTGGCTTCTACCTTGTGGTCCAAGGTGGCTGCTCTGGCTCCAGTCATCATGTCCACATTTCAGCCAGCAGAAAGGGAAAAGGGGGAAGAGAAGGAATGTCCCTTCACTTTAAACATACTCTCCAGAAGTTGCACACCCCACTTCCACTTACATCCCCTTGGCCAGCACTTGTGCACATGCCTACTCCTAGCTGCAAGGGAGGCTGGGAAATGTAGTCTTTATTCTCATGGCCATGTGCTCAGATAGAATTATGGCTTCTGTTTCTATAGATATCAAGAGAGAATGGATATTAGGGGGCAACTAGCAGTCTCAACCATACTTATACTGTTTGCTCTGCTTGACAGGTCCCTGCCTTTTCTTCCATATGTCTCTCAAGTTCATTTTTAAAAACCAAGCTACACACTGCCTCCTCCATGAAACCTCCTTGATTTTAACCCCAGTTGAATCAATAGCACTATCTTTTTCTTTTCACTTTCAAATAAACTATATTGATGTATAATTTCTTACAATAAAAGGCACCCAGGGCTTCCCTGGTGGCACAGTGGTTGAGAGTCCGCCTGCGAAGGCAGGGGACGCGGGTTCATGCCCCGGTCCGGGAAGATCCCACATGCCGCGGAGCAGCTAGGCCTGTGAGCCATGGCCGCTGAGCCTGCGCCCGGAGCCTGTGCTGTGCAACGGGAGAGGCCACAACAGTGAGAGGCCCACATACCGCAAAAAAAAAAAAAGACACCCAGTTTTAAGTGTACCTTTCAATGCATTTTGAGAAATTAACCACCACCAAAATCAAGATACAGAATATTTTTACCTCTGAAAGTTCCCTCATGCCCCTTGACAGTTCATCCTTCTTCAACTGCTGGCCCAGACCATCACTGATCTGCCTCCTGTCACTCTAGATTAGTTTGAACCTTCTAGAGTCTCTTATAAATAGAATGATACAGTGTGTACTCTTGTGTCAGGTTCTTTCACTTAACATAATGTTTTTAAAGTTCATCCACATTGTCGTATGTATAATAGTTGGTGCCTTTTTATTGCTGAGTAGTATTCCATTGTATAGCCATTCCACAGTTGGTTTTTTTCCATTTACCAGTTGATGGACATTTGGGTTGTTTCCAGTTTGGGGCTATTACAAATAATGCTGTTTTGTATATCATGTACAAGTTTTTGTGTGGATGTATGTTTTCATTTCTCTTGTGTGTACACCCAGGAGTGAAACTGTTGGGTCATGTGTTAAGTGTATGGTTAACTTTGTAAGAAACTACCTAACTGTCTTTTTTCAAAGTGGGTGTACCATTCTCCATCCCCACCAGCAGTGTTTGAGAGTTCCAGTTGCTCCACATCCTCTTCTCTCTCTCTTTGGTTCTACTCTGGAAAATTTCCTCAAATTTATCATCCAGCTCTTCTGTAGGTTTTTTTTTTCTTCTTCTGTCAGACTGTGTATTAATTAACAAGAGTTCTGTTTTACTTCCTGAATGTTCTTTTTTGAGCATCCTGATCTTGTCTCATGGGTGCAACATTTTCTTTTGTCTCTCTGAGGATATTTTTTTTGTAGTTTTCTTCTTCCTGCAGAGCCTCTGCGTCCTCTAAATATACTTTTCCTGATTGTTTGGGTATATGTATGCCTATCGCACATGTGAGTTTTCTCTCAAATGTTTGAGGATCCTTGGCTGTGTGCATGTTAAATGGGGGCCAGAAAAGAAGATGGTTGGGGCTCCAGTGTGCCCCACGCCCACTCACCCCACCCCCCAATGTGGTGAATGGGTTTTGTTGGCTGATGCCTCACTGCAGGGTGATGCGACAGGGAACTCTGGATGTACGCCGGTTTTTGCTTTCTACGGCTGGTCAGAGTCTGCATTGAAGATGTTTCCATTCTCCTATCTGAAAGTGAATTCCTGGCCTCCGCTTGCCCAGAGCCAGGTGGGCAGAGGGCTGGAGGACAATGTGGGGCAGTCCAGAAACCTTTCCCTAACCCCCATGCTCTCGGGATGGTGCCCCTGCCTCTGCCAGGTCTCCCACAGTCCAGAGGCCTTCTGTCTTACTCCCTCCCAAGTCTCAACCCCTAGTTTTCTGCTGGGACGAGAGGGAGACATTTTCGTGGCTGGGTAGACATAAAAGAAAAGGGGTCGTACTGCCTTTAAGGCTGACTTTCAATAAATCCTTCCAGAGGTGCCCGGTGTTGCCACCCATTGCAGACCCTGTGCGGTTCTCTGGTGTGACCTGAACGCGTGTGCTTTCAGCATCTTGGCTTTGATTCTGCTTCCCTGGCTTCGCTAAGTCAGTGCTACAATGTCTCTCTCCTTAATAGAGGCCAAGACTGTTGCTCTTGCCTCTCCTCTGTTTGTTTTGTCCTTCTGAATTGATGCTTAAAAAAAAATCTCATACTGTTGTTTCAGTGGAGTTTTGGCATGGGGGGTAGAAATCGGGGCTACTGCATTCATCTAACTCGCTCTCCTTAACCGTAATCTCTTGCTCTTCTAACTGCTTGGTTCCCTGAGCCTTGGCATCATCATCTATAAAATGGGGCAGGTGATCCCTTTCCTGACAGCTGCCCAGGAGCCTTGGTGAGGATTAGATTAGGTTTTTTACTCATCTAATATTTACTGTTCAAATACCAGGGTTCTAAGTGATGCGTGGCTGAGGGTAGAGGGTACCTTCTAGAGGCTGGGGCTGGAGAATAGGCCAGTCCAGGCTGAGGGATACTTTCTCAGTTATCTGTTGCCACAATGATACTGCAAAACACATACCCAGAAACCTCACTGGCATGTAACACTAAGTTTTTATTTAGCCTGGGAGTCTTCAGGGTTTAGCAGCTCCAGGCTGGGTCGGCTAAGTGACTCTGCTGATCTTGACTGGGGGCGGCTGACTGTGAGCTGACCTAGGAGACCCTTGGACAACTGGGACAACTGGTCAATTCAGCTCTGCTCCACATGTCTCTCGTTTTCAGTCGTCTACTCCCAGGATGTTCTCATGTTGATGGCAAAGGGGCAAGAAAGCCAGCCTCTGCTTACATCACATTTGCTGTCATTGGCTAAAGTTAGCCACATGGCTGAGGCCAGAGTAAGCGGACAGGGCAGGAAACCCTGCTCAGAGGGGCAGAGGGCATGGACACAGGGAGAAGTGAGAAACCAGGGCATCAATGCAACCTCTGTGCCATGGGTGTGCAGGTATGGCTCTGGAACAGAGCGCGCCCCACCTTCAAGCTTTCTTCTACTAAACCCACAATACTTCGCCTAAACCACGAAGCTGGGGTCCTGCTACCCTGACTTGTATTCAGTTGAAAGAGTCAGTCCTTTACTCACTACTCAGAGGAAATGCTCTCCATCTTTAAAACAATCAGGAATGATCTCTCCGATAGAGAAATGCACTCCCCAGGCTTGGGCTGGGCTGTAGATCACAGGCAACTGATTTAATCTGCTTAATTATTTGATTCAATCAGGAGTTAGCTTAATTATTTTCTTGCTTCTCACCTCTTCTGAATCCATTCTGGAAACTGATTATGTCTTTAACACCAGCCCAGAGATAAGTATTTCAATTGGGAAATGTAATTAGCCAAGGAAAATGGATGTGGGTGCCGCCTTTTGTCCAAGCACCATTAAAATCCAACTCTGGTCAGTACCAACGTGGTGGAAGACAAAGGGCGCAGTTTGCTTCTCTCCGGACTGGAGAGGAATGCCCAGCAGGAAGTGGGGAGTTAGGCATCTTAGAGACGGAGGCTCATTCATTCAGTCATTCAGGAGGCATTTCTAGGCCAGTTCTGGGCTGATGCCAGAGATGCAGAGGTGAATTGGCCATGTCCCTTGGCCCAAAGAGTTCTCCTCCTAGAGGAAAGTATCCACACGTGATTGTGAGATACACAGTGCTGGAAATACGAAGGAAGGAGCAGCTGACTCTACCTCTGGAGCTTCACAGAGCAGGTCGTATCCACCTGGGCCTTGAAGGATGGGCTAGAGCTGCCCAGGCAGAGAAGAGTAGAACTGCCTTCTAGGCGGAGTGCACAGCATGTGCAAGGGCACGGTGGAGTGAGAGCCCGGGAACTGTCGTAGAGGCAGATTAGGCAGGTTAGGGCAAAGCCGCCGGGGGCCTCCTAGGCCCTCCTGCGGCCCCCCAGAGCACAGGTGTGCACTGTGTCCTCAGGCCATCCCATCTCACCTTCCAGTGCCCCTCTCCCCGCCCCATCCTCCTTCTCCACCCCACTCTGCCTTTCAGAAGGCGTTCTAGAAGAATTCTCCTGAAGTGTTTGGGTTTTTTTGTTTTTTTTGCGGTATGCGGGCCTCTCACTGTCGCGGCCTCTCCCGTTGCGGAGCACAGGCTCCGGACGCACAGGCTCAGCGGCCATGGCTCACGGGCCCAGCCGCTCCGCGGCATGTGGGACCTTCCCGGACCGGGGCACGCACCCATGTCCCCTGCATCGGCAGGCGGACTCCCAACCACTGCGCCACCAGGGAAGCCCTGAAGTGTTTGTTTTAACAGAAGTTTAGGATACATGACTTTGGTGGGAGACTCTGAACAGTCTGAAAGCTGGGGGGTGGATTCAGGACAACTAAGAACAACAGACTTGGGTTCTACAGCTGAAGAATAGGCAGGTGGAACAGGAGGGCTGACAGCCTGAGCAGAGGTACGGCGGTGGAGTATGCTGAACTGAGTGTGACGATAGCATGAAAGGAGAGGTGGGTACTAAGCTGCCCAGGAGGGCGGGAGCTACGTCACACAGGGCCTTTTAGAGGGTAGTTGGAGACCAGCTCCTTGGCCTTGGCCTCTGTGGTGGGAGGACTGCAGGCATGGGGGCCTCTCTAACACTGCCTGGGCTATAGCTGCTGCTGCAGTCCCTCTCCTGCAAGTCCTCACTATTTCAAAAGCTGTACGTGCTCAGGGCAGTGGTCGCTGGTTTGCTTGGATCTCTGCCTGAGACTGAAGGCTGTCTGGAATGCAGTGGGGTGGAGAGGTTACCTGGCCAGGTGGCTCCTGCACCTGGGAGAGGGAGGGAGGCCCTCCTGCTGCCAGGGCCAAGGAAACGATGAGCCACCACACCTGTGCCCACCTGCCTCCTATACACCTTTACCTTCAGCCATCGTTACAAGGAAAAATACAGCCAAGGAAGACCATGAGCTAACAGAAGTTGCCAGGCCCCGCCTCACTCTGAGACGCCCACCCAACTGTCTACCAGATCCCATCCCATCTGATCCATGCACGCTTGAGTTTTTAATGGAGTGGTGACCAGCATGTGTGCAATTTTATCTGCTTGTTTCACTTGATAGGATCTGGTAGCCTCTTTCCCTGCCCTCCCTAAGTGGGACCCTTCTCGCTGGCGAGGCAACTGGTATTGGGAGAGAGCACCAACACTGTAGGCATTAAGGCTATGGTTACTGCTTACTTGCTGTGTGACCTTGGGCAAGTTGCTTAACCTCTCTGAGCCTCCAGATGTCATCTGAAAATGGAAATACTATAACCTCTGCTGGAGAGTTGACAAAATGCTCGGTTTGGTGCTTGGTATGTAGGACCTACTAGCCAAGTGACCGTGATTATTATGGGACGTTTATAGGGTGCAGCTCAGATTACTGCCTAGTGCACTGGCTGGGTTACCTTGAGCACCAGTGGTTTAATCTCCATGAGCTTCAGTTTCCTCCTCAGTGGAATAAGGGTGATGGCACCCGTAAGGGTGGGCGTGAGGCTCAGACAAATTAATTATTGTGTGAAAGACTGTGGAAGTTGATGCTTTTTGTCCTTATTTTTTTTGATTCTTCTCTGTCTCTCCATAGAGCCTGGCCCAGGGTGTTGATGGTTTTTACTGTCAGGTGATTTGAGAGCCCCTCTCATGTCCCCAGCTAGCACTGGCAAGTGGACATTGGGCAAAGTGAGAGCACAGGAGACAGAGGAGGTCGGTGTCTGCAACCACCTGCCTAAGAACGGGGCCGCGGGACCATGTGTACAGGATGAGGTGGCCCTGCCCCTGAATCCAGGCTCCAGAGGCTGAGGGTGGGGCATTCTCCATCCCTACCTCTAAGCTATGGGTGAGGAAACCCTCTCAGCAGAAGGACATGTAATGACCAGGATCCTGTTAAAGTTGTCGTTGCTCAGATCCAGCTCAGCACTTCACATACCGCTCAGGCCTTCCTCCTGTCTTCTTATGGGGTCTCAGCACCAGTGCTGGGCTGGGAGTGCAGGACTGCTTAGGGGTGGAGTGCAGGGTGAGCCTCAGCTACCAGTGCGGGCTTCCATCCTGAACCCCTGCTCCCTGCCAGACTGGCTGGCGGAACTGTGAACCGCACGAGGTTCTCAAATCTCCAGAGAGAGCAAGCGTGTGCCCCAAGCACAGAACCTGGCAGGAGGACCCCAGAGCAGGAGGATGTGGGGCTATGCAGAGAAATGACAAGGTTTTGATAATAGTGTCTACCTGACATGTCTGAAAAATCAGACGTGCATCTCCCTGGCAGGGCATGCAATTTCCTGTTAATGAGTTGTGAGAGGCTGGATCAAGTTATCAGGGAGGCAGGGCCAACTCCTTCCCAGGGGAGCCACCAGGAGACAGAAGCCAGGCCCCAGTTCCTCCCCCAGGGGGCTCAGCCCTTTGGGCAGCATCTCTGCCAAGCGGCAGAACTAAAGTCTGGAGTGAGGGTCTCCAATCTGAGTCAGGATCTGCTGATAGATATGGACCCCTTGCCTGGAGCTTCTCCAAGACCTTGGCTGCACTCCCCCTGCCTCAGCAGGGGCTGTACAAAGTCCACTCCCCTTCGGGCTCTCGGGGAGACCAAAGCCACAACACCAGCAGTGAATGGCATCTCTGTAGCCTTCCCTGCTTGCAAAGCACCACTCACATTTGTCATCTTATTAGCCCTTCACGAAAATCTGCATTAGAGAAACTGAGGCCCAGAGAGGCGAAATAACATGCCCGAGGTCATTCTGTACAATGGGTGTATTTATTTAAGGTAATGCTAGATGCTATAACAGATAAACCCAGAGACCTTTTTATGGATTGAGAACAGACATTTACTTCTTGCTCATGTAAAGTCAAATTGATGGGAGGAGGAGGGAGCTTTGCTCATCACAGTCACTCGGGGACCCAGGGTGATGGAGCTTCCATCATCTTCAGATTGTGACTCCCAAGGTCACCTCAGCCTTGGAGGGTCCCACAGGGGGTTTTATGGACCAGGCCTCAAAATGTATGTAAATTATACCCATATTCCCTTGGCCAGAACTTGCTCGTAGGGCCCCACCTAAATGCAAGGAGGGTGGGCCATGCAGTTCCTGACTAGGTATAGTAGTTTCCCCACAACGGCTCTGCCTTCCTTAGAAGGGGAACATGGTCTTTGCTGGACCTAATAGAGGGTGTTTTCCTTAAACAAAGGCTGGGGACCCTGGATCAGAGTTTGATGGGAGGTAGTCACTTAAAAGTCAACAAGTGACCAACATGTACTAAGACCTGGAAGAAGACACAGGATGTTCCTGACCCTTTGAGTTCACAGACACTGCCCCAGCCTTCAATAAAGTCCAAACTCCTCAGCCTGGCATTCACCGACCTTCACAGGAGGACTCCAGCGCAGCTTGCAGCATTCCCTCTCTCGTCCCCCTCCCCACGTACCCTGTGCTCCTCCCTGACCAACCCCTCACCTCAGGGCCTTTGCACGTGCTGTGCCCTCTGCCTGGAATGTTCTTCCTCCAACTCTCCACCCTGCAGACTCCTGCTTGTCCTTCTTGATCCCAATCAGAGGTCATCTGTGAGGCTTCCTTCAGCAGAATTAGCTGCTTAGCCAGCATTGACTGAGAGCTCAATGTGTGCCAGGTACTACGTGAAAGGCTTTATGGGAATGAACTCATACGTAACCCCCCAAGCCTATGAGCTGGCCATCCCACTTTATAGATGAGGAGCCCAAGTCTCTGAGAGGTTCAGAAACCTGCGTGAGGTCACACAGTGGGTGGCAAAGACAAATTCCAAACCCAGGTCTCTATGTTCGCAGCTGAGACTTAATCACTGGGTAAACGTCCACCTTTTATTAGCACCTGTCACAATCCATCACAATTATTTGCTTACTTAATAGTGTGCTCTGAATCCGCTGTCATCCTGAGAAAGCAGCTGCAGACTCCCTGAGGGCAGAAGTCCCAGCTGATCATCCTGGAATTTCCCTCACCATTGCCACCATGCCGAGGTCTGGGTGGCACTTTTCTCTCGAATAAACTCCTTATCCTCCGAGAACCAGAACCAGAAATTCCTCAGATTATCATCTGTCATAATCCCCTCCCTGCTTGCCTGTCAGTTTTTGAAAGTTAACCTGAAACCATTTGAAAATGATCTGAGAGGCACAGCCCAGCCTTCTCCATGCATGATTAAGTGCGATGGCTTTTTAATGATTTGAGCTGTGCCTTCCGTGAATTGACAAAAGTGGATTACCATATATTTCTGAAAACTGTGCTGCTGAAATCAGATTCTTTTTCATTTTCTCAGTCATCCTCACAGACCTTTGCTGAGAATGACAAATACTTGGGCTTTAATTGTTTAGTCGCACGAGGGTGGCACCTCCCAAGTTCTGAGAACTGCTCTCGCTGGGACAGCAGTGAAAGGCTTCCTGGGGTTCGATCTTTAGGAAATTGAACTGTGTGTTTTCTCTGAAGCAGAGGGAGCTGTCTTCTGGGGCGCAGCACGTTTGCTACATTTGTGAATTGCATAGGCCCCCAGATCTAAATCAGAGGCAGTTCTCACCCAGGAAACATGCTCAGAGCTGTCATGCTAGGGATGAGGAGTGGGTGGACGTGGGAAGGTGGGTGAGGGGCCTCTCCCTGTTCAGCCCATGCACAGACCCTTCCCTTGTGCTCCCTCTTTCTGCCAGACTCTGTGCCACATCCAAGCCACCCACACCTTCAAGCGGGGTGTTATTAGTCCCTTTTGACAGATGCAGACTCATGGCTCAGAGAGCTTAAGCAACATGGTTGTGACCACACAACTGGTAATATATAGAACCAGCGGTCAAACATTTTGACTAGAAGCCTGTGCTTTTTCCACTATCACGTCTGCCTATTAAAAAAGTCAAATAAAATTAAATGAAAGGTGACTCAGAGGCACCTCCTGTGACCCATTTACATTTAAAGAAAAAAAACACCTTCCCTGTCCACCTATTAGTGCAGTCTCTCTAATAATATGCATTATCTGACATTATCCCCATTTCACAGATGAGGATGTTGAGGCTTATGTGGGTAAAGTAGCTAACCAGAGATCACACAGCTAGGAACAGTGAGGTAGGATTTTGTTCTGCGTCTCCCTGGCTCCAAAATAAATTCCTCACCTCATCCTCTGTAGGAAATAAAAATCTGCCCAGAGATCCCCCATCTAAGTTAGGTGGTCAACACAGGTAGGTCTGCCAATGGGAAGCCTGTGTTAGTTTCTGTGTAAAATGCATGCACGTGTCCTTTCAGTTAGGGGAGGGTCGGGGCGGCTTCTATCAGTTTCTGGAAGGGGCCTATGGATTAAGGAAAGGGGAGGTCCCTGGTCTGTAGAGGAGGGCAAGTCACCCTCCTGTTCTTCCCTGCATTCTGACGGTGAATTGGGTGGGGCCATCGTGGGCCTGATGGGGAGAGGACCAGAGCTGCTCTGGCCTCTGCTCATGCTTGCTCGGGCTCCTTCTCAGTTCTCTCTCCAGATTAACTCCATATACGTTTACTCAGACCCTACCGAGCGCCCAGCATCGTAGATGATTCCGAGATGAATATGAAAAGATCTCTGCCTTCCAGGCTCCTGCCTGTGAGAGAGACAGAGCAACACAGACCCTCCTGTGAGTTGGCCTGGCCAAGTGATCAGCAGTGGGACCCAGAATGGTGCAGGGAGGAAGCGTCACTCCCTTGAGGGGATTGGGAAGGCTTCCTGGAGGCTGAGCATCACGGGCGGGGCTCCTGTGGGGAGAGGCACCAGCTCCTCTCACATAGGTGGTACCTGCTATAGAGGGGCACTGCTCCAGCCCACGGGTGGAAGGTGCTGCCGGACCCTGAGGAGATGGCCTGGGGGTCTTGTGGTTGTGGGCACCTCCCTGGGGCCCTCTCAGACCCTCTGAACCTGGCCAAGTTCCCAGAAATTGCACAGGAGCAGGATGGCACAGCAGTGAAATGCGGAGCCTCCGAGGCAGCCGGCCTGAGTTGAATCCTGGCTCCCCCATTCATCACCTTGGGAAATTTGACCTCTCTCAGCCTCAGTTTCCCCATCTGGAAAAGAGCAACACAAATTGCACCCTCCTCATAGGGTTGCTGGGAAGCTTTTTAAAGAGGTGCTTCCATCTGCCTCCACACAGGCTCAGTTGAGGCTGGCCGTGGAACGGCTGCTGCATCCACTGTGTGATCTCTAACCCTCAGGATGGGGTATGGTTGTCCCCATTGTACAGATAAGGAAACTGAGGCATCTAGTAAGTGTGGCTCCAGGGCTCTGCCCTTTCTGCTGGCCCATTCCCTGCAGCTCAGCCATCCCAGCGACTAGAAGGACCCTCCGCTGGGGCGCAGCTCTGTACCAGGCTCTCCCGGCGCTGCCTCTGCCATCTCTTTATGTTTCTTGGGGTGAATAGGGCCTCTTTGATTTCCTTGCTTTTCCCCTTTCCAGTAATCATCAGTCATCTTGTTATCACAGCCACACATCTGTGCCTCTTGACTCTGGTCCACAGGCTGTTTGCCATGATCAATGCATAGCTCTGTGTGGCCACCACGTATATCCAAGATGACATTGTGACCTTGCATCCATGGACCTGGGAGGCCCTGGTGCTTCCAGAGGGCAGCTGGAGGCTCCCCCAGCGGGGCTGAAGTGAGGCGACTGGCTGATGGTGCCCTGTGCTCTTGGTCAATTCTTCTTGCCCCTGGACTGGTAACCAGCTCCCCACCAGCTAGGGGCGCCTCCAGCCACCTTCATGGGACCCCAAAGCACAGGCCCAGGTGCTCCCTGCCTCCCTCCGACCCAACCTAAGTGACTAGTGGGCTCTCACCAACCCAGACGGGTAGCTCCCTGAATTACTCTACGTGGGGTCTCCCTCCAGGACACTTCACACAGCAGCTTGAGTATCACTTTAAAACACCAGGCAGATGGGGGTCTCCCTAAGCCATCCACACAAGCCTCCCCGAGCCGCCAAGGCCCTGTGTGGTCTGCCTCCACACCCCGTCACCACCCACCATGTTCCCTTTCTCACCACCCCACACCACCTCTCTGCTCCACAAACAGGCCAAGACTTCCCCGCTCCATTCTATTTGCTCTGCATCTGCCTGGCCCGACCCCCTCTTTCCTCCTGTCTTCCTTCAGGCCTCAGCTCAAATGCCGCCCTCTCCTGACTGTACACCCGCTCTCTTTCCCTTTATCACATTTGGTCCTTTGTAACTCGGTGTCATCCGTGTGACACCCGGTTGGTGTCTTTCTCCCCCACCAGACCTTCAGCTCCTTGAGGGTGGGGACCAGAACCGTCCATTCTCCAGCACCACGCACATCCTGAGCACTCCAAAATATGCTTTTGGGTAAATGAATAAATATTGAGCAAGTGACTTAATTCCTTGAAATTTCAATCTTCATCTGTAAAAGAGGGACAATGATAGCGTTTTCACGAGGTTTAAAAAAGATGTGTATAATACGGTGCCTGGCACAAAGCACTATCTGCAGCTGTTCTTATTAACCTCTGTGGTTGGCATTTAGGAGAATCTCACATTCCACAAGTGAACTTCGGTTGGATGTCTGCCCTGGGCCAGGATTTCAGAGCACCATGGAGTTGGTCTCTGCCCCCTTACACCCCCCCACACCTCACACCACATTAGGAACAGCCTCTGGTGAGGTCACTGGCTCCCTGGAGGCTTCCTCGTCTAGGTGTGAGGCAGTGGGCGGAGGGCATCCTTCAGTAGATCTCAACGATGCCTTTGCTCTTCAGGCTTCGATTAAACAGGCTTAGATTCAGCCCTGAAGACACTCACTGCCTGGGATGGACTTGAGAAAAGGACACGGATGACACAGATTACTATAATGAAAGTTGAAAGCAATTCTTTTAATAAAAGTTCAGAGGAGGGCAACCTCAGGTCCACGTGGGGCAATCAGGGATGTCTTCGTGGAGGAAGCAGCATTTTCTCCAAGACTTAAAGTAGACATTGGGTTTGGACATTTGTGGAGACATTTTGGGTTAGAGGAGAGCCTTCCAAGCAGAAGGAACAGCTTGAATAAAGGGCTGGAAGGCGAGAAACAGTGGACCTCATAGAATCTGTAGTCCAGCTAGAGTATGGAAAACGTGACAAGACCATTAAGAAATAGGGCTGGGGGGCTTCCCTGGCAGTCCAATGGTTAAGACTCCATGCTTCCACTGCAGGGGGCACAGGTTCAATCCCTGGTCGGGGAACTAAGATCCCACATGCCACACGGCCAGTGAGTGAGTGAGTGAGTGAGTGAATAAATAAATAAATAAATAAGTGCTTTTGGATAAAAAAAGAAATAGGGCTGGAAGGGCATTATATCAGTCAGCTATTTCCAAAAATAATGCCACGTAACAAATTACTCCACAGTGAGTGGCAGGCAACAGTGAGCGTT
The DNA here is from genome assembly GCF_964374135.1 of Grampus griseus. NCBI lineage: Eukaryota > Metazoa > Chordata > Mammalia > Artiodactyla > Delphinidae > Grampus > Grampus griseus. The sequence goes on along the minus strand of NC_139017.1, from coordinate 163,418,381 downwards.
TATTTCTCGTTCATATAGCTACAGATAGGCTGGGGTTTGGTTTATCTAGGCTGTGCTCAGCGGGTCCAGGTCTGCTCCACCTATCTCTCATCCTTCATGGACCTCCATGGCTATTTTAGACTTGCTCTTCTCCAGGTGAAAGGTGGACACACAGGAGGGCAACCCCCCCATGCAAGCTTATTTCAAACCTCTGTTCAAGTCACATCCACTAATCCCATTGGCAAGTCTCATGGCTAAGCCTGAAGTCAGAGCCAGTTTTAATTCCCTACCCACCGTGAGGCCAAAGCAGGTTACATGGACAAGACCAAGGTTGATGGGACAGGGATGTTTACCCTTCCCATGGAAGTAGAGGGATAGTACTGGGCAATTATCTAATTTGCAGGTAGAAGCCAGAGTATGGAGGGACTCTGGGTCTGCCCTCAGGAGCTTCCCATAGCAGCAGTCGGATTTAGTGTCTCTTGGGGCGAGCAGCCAGGGCTCCGGCCTTTGCTCTTCTTCCCACTGAGGCAAGAAGTGTGTTAAAAATATCACAGTGCCTGCCCAGCTTGGTCCCGACTTCCCGAGAGCCCATACCTCCTGCCCGCCTAATCTGCGAGGGATCCTACCTTTGCCTTCTTCTGCTGGAACTGAGCCTTATGGTAACAGCCCCGTGCATTGAGCACCTACTCTGTGCTGGGTGTATCAAATTCTCTTGTACTGAGTGCCTGCTGAGAGCTCTTTGTATACATTCATCTGAACTGGCCACGCCCTTCTGAAAAGGAGACCCCATTGTCCAATTTTTCTGAGGCCCAGAGATGTCAAGTCAGTTGCCCAAGATCACACAGCTGGGAAGGGATGAAGCTGGGATAACCAAACCCATAAGGTCAGATGGTGTGTAAGGTGGTGTCTGGTTACAGCTCTGCCCTGAGCTGCTGTGTGACTTTGGAGGATCCTGGGTACTAATTTCTCCATGTGCTTTTTCTTCTCTCAGAGATGCTCTGAGATAAAAGCACTTCAGAGCTTGCTACACAGCGCTGTCGCAGGGAATTTTTTTGAATACCAGTTTCCAGGTCAGACTGCACCCTCAGCTCTTCTTTAAAAACAAACAAAACGTTAACATTTTTAAACATACCTGGTTTTCCAACGAGGAACCCTGTCCAGTAGACTGCCTCAGTGAACCGTGTCAGGCCATTCGTCACAGTGAACCTCATCCAGCGGTCGACCACAGCAAACATTCTCCATCCGGCTGTGGCAGCAAAGCGTGGCATCTGTTTGGGAAGAGTGGAGGAAGGCATTAGTTCCACCAGGGCCCTGACGTCTGCAGCTGTCCATCTTATTCCTCTGACAGTGTTTTCCTTGGATAGCTGGCCACTGCTCTGAGTGGTATGTTTTCTCCGAGGCCAAGAGGCCTTGTAAAGTGTTTGGAAATCCCTAAGAAAGCGCTGTGGGCATTTCCACCAGTCGTTTATTCATTCAACAGCCATTTGTTCTTGCCTTCTCAGTGCCTGGCCTGGGGATGGATGGTACGGCTCCTGGGAAGAGTCCGAGCCAGCCACTGCCCTTTGGGATTCACAGGCAAAGATGTACGGTGTAGTGGGAACAGTGCTATGACGGAGCACCTGCAGCAGAGCAGGGCGGGCTTGCAGAGGAGGGAGTGGTCAGCTCTGCTTGTGGCTCTGGAACATTTGAGAGAAGACACAATGCTCTTGTATCAGCAGACACTGCAGGGTGTTTAGGGAGCTGCTAGTGGTCTGCTCTGGGTAGAGCATTGCATGCAAAGAGAGCAGGAGGGAGGTGAGACTAGAGAGGTTGCCAAGGCCTGGACCACAGGCACCCTGCATACTGTGCCCAGGACTTTGAACTTGGATAACAGGAGGCTTTGAGGGCTTTTTTTAAGGGCAGTGACATGGTCAGACCTGATCATCTTTTATTAATCAGCCTCTAGTAAGAGCATTCTGTTGGGTTCCAAGAAGAGTTTGTAAAAAATATCTTTAGTCCTTCCGGAGGCACCAAGAAACCTTTTTCTGGAAACACTCAGCCCCTCAACACAACGTTATGTGATCCAGGAAATAACCATCATGGAAAGATTCAGGGAAAATATTCCTATTGGAAAACAAACAAACAGATAACCCAGACCTGATAAAAATGGAGAGGTCCTAATCCCTAAAAAGATTTTATGCAGCCAGAAGACCTGATGTGGTTTTAAAGAATGTACTTTGGGGTAGTGGGGATATCGCTTTAATTCATCTTCATAGAAACCCATGTGGCAGAACATTCCAGCTGCTACTGCTGCATAACAAATTACTCCAAAATTTACTGGCTTAAAACAATTATTTTATTATGCTCACAGATCCAGGGGACTAGGAATTCAGAAAGGTCACAGTGGGGACAGCTTCTCTCTCTGCCAGGATATATGGGCCCTGACCTGGGAAGGCTTGAAGGCTGAGGGTGACTGGACAGCTGGAAACTTCTGGAAGCTTTTTCATTCACATGTCTGGAATTGTTGCAGACTGTTGGCTGGAACCGCAGATGGGCTGTCAGTCAGAAAACATACGTATGGCTTCTCCATCTATTCTCTCCTTGTGGGCTACCTTGGGCTTCCTCACAGTATGGCGGCTGGTCCCAAGAGCCAGCATTACAAGAGACAGGAAGTAGAAACTGCCTGTTTCTTAAGGTCTGGGCCTGGGAACTAGAAAATCATCCATTTTGCTTTATTTTGTTATTCCAGGTAGTCACAAATTTCCACCCAGGTTCAAGGAGAGGAGTGTGGAAAGAGGTCCTCTTGTGGGATGGGATATCCTACGGCATCCGTCTTTGGGAACTGTGACCTGCCCCACAGCCATATTGGTTTCTTTGGAAGCTGAGAAAAACATTTGTGTTGTTTTCTTTACCGATTAAGAAAAGTCTCTGTGGATTATATCCTCAAATTAAATGCAACCATTAGTATTTGGCTCTGGGGATACTGTGGTAATAGGCTACGCCTTGGGTGATTTTTGTTTCTATCTAAACGTTCTTCCTGGAGCTTATGTTTTCCAGCCTGACCCATTTCTCTTTGCTAATATAATGTCACATAAAAACCTCATCATCATTAATATGGCAGAGTCAGGAGAGGGGATACAAACCACAGTCCAGCAGGGCAGGGTGGTTCCTGGCCAGGCAGCCCCCAGGGGAGGAGGTTATAAGAGCCTGGGGTCCATTCCCTTGTAGAGCCCGACACGCATGACAGATAGCTCTGTGCAGGGCACTGGTGTGGACACACTCAGCCCCCCTGGCCGATGTGGCCACAGCCTGCTGGGAGGGTCTCCTCTGTCTACTGGCACCAGCCCCTAGAGCAGACAGTTGAGCTGCCCTGGTGACCTGGGTGGTCACAGAAGATACCCGGCAGTAGGCTCAGTCTGTTCAACTGACACGTTGACCTTTAATGCCTCTGGGTGCCAGACTATAGCCAGGCACTGAGAGATATGAATGAGCCACGGTCCCCTCGAAGCCTTCCCTGCCCAGGAGGAGGGGGCCCTTTATTCCCAAATACTTGTCGTGTACCTGTGATGGGCAGGAAAGTGTTCTAGGCAGTGGAGGGCAGCAGTGCACAAAACAGAGCTCTCCCCGCCAGGAGTTTTACGCTCCATCAGGAAGACAGTATATAGGGAAGCAGACCCACGTGTAACGTTGCTAGGAATAAAGGCACTGGGGAAAAATAAAGAGGGAACAGGAAGAGCGATGGGGGTGCTATTTCAGCAGAGCGATCGCAAGGGCCAAGGCCAGGACTCTAAGGCTTGGAGGGCGCCAGGAGCAGCAAGGAACTGGAGTGGAGGGAGAGAAGCCAGGCAGGGAGAGGAGGCCAGGGCCAGATCACAGCCTCCGAGGCAGGGGGGAGCCCTGGGAGGGTTTTGAGCAGAGGAACGGCATGATAGGACTTGCCTTTCTGAAGGCGGCAGCCCAGAGGAGGTGAGGAGTGAGTGGCGGCTGGAACCCTTGTGAAGACAGAGCCGCCAGGATTTGCTGTGGGACCAGATGTGGGGGCAAGAGACGCAAAGTCAAGGGCTTGGGGCCACAGCTCTTGGGAGGAGGGGGCTGGCATCCACCGAGGTGGGAAGCCTGTGGGAGGGGCAGGTTTGGAGGGAGGCGCAGGATTTGCTTTCAGGCGAGTTAAAGGTGAGATGTGTGTGGACCTCCGAAATGTGAGTAAGGAGTTATTGGAGAGCGAGTCTGGGCTCCCGAGGTCAAGGTCCTGGCTGGAAATTTAAATCTGGGAACCATCAGCATGTGGATGGTATTTAAGCTGTGAGACCAGATTGAATCACTAAAGGAAGGAAGGTGGACAGAGAAGAGGCCCAAGGATGGAGCCCCAGGCGCCCCGGTCTCTAGAGGCCTGGTGATGAGGAAGAACCAGCAAAGGAGACTGGGAAGGAGCAACCACAGGGTGAAAAGGAGAAGCACGAGGAAGAGCGGCATCCTGAAGGCAGATCCAGCACAGAGTGAGCATGGTGCCAAGGTGCCGGTGCAGGTGCCCGAGACGGGCCAGCTGGTCTCCTGCCCTCCAGCCTGCCCACCCCCACTGGCAGCCATCTCTCAAGCGTGGAGACAACTCTGCTGCAGACTGCGCCCCTGCTATTTCGGAGGACGGGGCAGTAAATTGACGAACCCTTTAGAGTGATGAGAAAGGAGCACTTGTCGTGGCAACGAGGGTACACGGAGTAGGGGCATGGAGGGTGGACCCTGAAGGGCTGGGGAAGACTTCTCAGGGAGGGTGAGACTTCACGCAGACTGTGGGGTGAGGATCACAGTGGCTTCCTGGGTGAGGAGGCACTGGGCAGGCTCTGGACGCCTCAGGAGCAGGTGGAATGAGGAAGGCAACTCCTAGCCAAGTTTGTAGAAGGGTCACAGAAGTCAGGGAGTGTGCTGGAGCTGCAGGGAATAGGGAGGGGCCAGCGGGGTTGGGGGCTCTGGCCTTTGGGGCCGCTTGGAGACAAGGCGGGCAAGGGGTGTGAGAGAAGCATGAGCCTCAATGATCTCACGATCTAGTTAGGGGGCAAGACAGAGCCCCACAGTGCAGGGCGGGAATGGAGGGTGCCTGAGTCGGAAGCCCAAGAAAGTGCTACGGGAGCTCTCTGGGCGGGAGGAGGTTGTCTGGGTGCAATCAGGGAAGGCTGCCAGTGGGAGGTGACCTTGAAGAAGGGGTAGGCTTTGCCCAGAGGCACAGAAGAGCTTTCTTGTCAGAGGAGACCCCACATGCAAAGGTAGGAAGGCCAGAGGATGCAGCCTCTGTCCAGGAAGCAGAGCTTGATGCGAGATATTAGCTAGATCCTTTGGATTCAGACCCAAAAGACTTTACGCGCGCGCGCGCGCGCACACACACACACACACACACACACACACACACACACAACTCTTTATTGTATGGTTGTACTGTGAAGCCACTGCAGGTTCCTGAGCTGGGAATGGACACAGTGGATCTGGTTTTCGGGAGACAGATCAGGCGACAATATACAGGGTGGGAAGGAAGGGGTCCGGGAGGTAGGTAGACCCTTTTGGAGGCAGGTGTACACCCAGGTCAGGGGTGGGAAGCAGCAGACACAGGTGGGAGCCATATGACACTTTTCCTTTAAGTTGGGTCAAGGCTCTTGCAAGCCGCGTCTTGTGCCTACACTGCCCAACAGGGTGGTGAGAGGCCAGTAATACAGGAGTGTCACAAGGCCTCAGTGACCCCAGAAGACTTTGTGGCGGGGCTGCCCAGGGCCAGCTGGGGACAAGGAGGGCCACACTTCTGTTTGTGGGGACCAGCTCATGTGTACCCAACATCATGCCAACTCCTTTCCATCCACCCCCCCACTTAACCCTCCCAGCAGCCTTACGAGGTTGGTCCTACTGTAATCTCCATTTTTTCAGATGAGAAAAATGAGGCTCAGTGAGGTACGATGACTTGCCCTGCACACAGCTAGTACATAGTGGAGCCAGGATTTGAACCCACATCTCCTTGGCCAGGCCAGTATTTCAAGGTGAGCTAAGGGACCCCAGAAATAAGAACAATGAACTGATTTGTCAAGCACTTACACCACGCCAGGCATGTACAGGTGTCTTTATCAGGTGTCTTTAGGCTGGGCAGTATATGATACCTTTGTCCCAGCTCAGGAACCTTCAGTGGCACCTCAGTACCCCAGCCCAGTGGTCTTCACCTCATTTTACAGATGAGAACTTTGACACTTAGAGCAGATGGGTTGCTGGCCCAGGCTGGGATGTGAACCCAGAGCTGTGTTCTTTTAACAGAAGAACACAGGAAGGGGGGCCAGCAGGGGCCTTTGTGAACAGCAGCAGTTCAGAGCTAGAGCCGGGAGGGTGGGCCGCCCAGGAGAGTGGGCCGCCCAGGCCCAGGGAAGCTTCCAAGCTGGCCACCTGACTCTTTGTGCCCCACTGGCTCTTCACATACAAGTTGTGGGCCTGCTGACTGAATAGGCGGCTGTCTTTTTCCCTGGGGAGCTGCCCCAGGTCAGCTGCAGGTGCAGATAGAGTTGAATTCGGGATAGGGCCTTCTCTCCTGCCCGGCCTGGCCGCCAGGTAACCTCTGGCCTGAAACGGAAAGCTTTCCAATAAGTGCCTTGCTGGCCTGCAGCCCAGCTGTGTGGTAGGTGGGAGCGGAGAAGCAGGAGGACTTGGACACCCAAGAGCAGGGGCAGAACCTTGCCAACAAATCTTTTAGCGAGTTGCCTCCTCAGCCGGCTGCCTCGGGAGTGTTCGGGAAGGACAGCTGGTCACGAGGAGCCCTGGCTGCCCTCCCGGCCCAGCCAATGCCCTGGGGCCTCGGGACGCAGGGTTGGCCCAGGAGACGGAGGGCCTGTGGGGTGAAAACACCAGGCAGCCCGGGGCAGGATCCAGAAATCGGGTACTCTGGGCCACCTCTCCCTTGACCTTGAAGGACACACAGCTTGGGCTTCTCTTCTCTTCGCGTCAGAGCAGCCTCCTGCCCCCGCAGGGGAGGGGGACGTAGCAAGCAGATCTGAAATTGTTTTCCCAGGGAATTGAGAGGCCCTCTTGTGGAAAACACACTACACGTGGCCCGGCCTGGGGCCCCATTCCTCCCTTGGGCTAATCTTGGACGGGACCTCTCTGGGGTCCTCATCTATGAAATCTAGGGGTGAGGCAGCCGCATCTCAAAAATCCCTCCAGGCCCTTAAGAAGTCAGGTGTGAGGCCCTGTGGTTAACAGGGAGGGACCCTGGCATCAGAGCCAGGAGTGTGGACCCCAGACCTGTGCCCTTTGGCCTGGGCTTGTCTCAGTCCCTCTCTGGTCATGTGTGGCCCCTCTGGGTCCCAAGGCCTGAGCACCTCAGGAGGGTAAGGAGTTGCCACGAACCGTGCTCAGCCTTGGACACCTACAGGGGAAGCAGCCAGGATAAACCAGAAAAAGACCAACTTGGTTTGGCTTTGAGTGTTTTCCTACTAATCCTTAAGTGTAGGAGGGGTTGACATTCTGGAAATTCACTTCAACTCAAAAGCCGAAGCCGTCCCAGGACACGTGTCTCTGGATTGGGAAACGCCTGCATCCCCCAGCCCTCCCCTCCCTCCACTCTTCCTTGCAAACCCTCCCTTCTGGAAATGTGTCTTTAACCTCCAGACTTAACTTTCTCTCAACTTCTCCCGGATCTCCCTCCCATCCTTTTCCAAGCCGTGCCCTTTATCTGACCTTGCTGCCCAGCCTAGAGAGGTGGTTAAGTGTTTGAGTTTCACAAGGATTCTCTGCCTGCGAAGTCAACACAAGTGAGCAGTTAAGGAAGCACTAATTAAGGAGATTAGACGCTAGCTCTGAACGCAGGAGTGCCCGCCAAGCCGTACTTCAGACTCAAGTGGGGCTCAGCACCTGTCAGGGAGCTCTAGTGTCCGCTGGGGGAAGGTGGAGGCTGTGAGTCTCAGTGCTTTGAGCCTCTGCAAGGAGGACATTGAAGGAACAATTACTCCTCTGAAGTTACCCTCTAGTCCCGAAAGGAAATTGCTGCTGCCTGCGATGACTGAAGTTGTGAGGAGTTGATGGGAGGCCACCATCTCTTCCAGGAAGCCCCCCAGATGGCCCCAGGCACATCTCTTTCTCCCTCATTTCTTCCTTTACCATCCTCTAGAAGGCAGGCTCTGGTTGTCCCATGTCCGAGGTTCTTCCTCATCGCTCTGCTGTCCAGTCTGTGATGTGGAAACATGCACAATTTTCTCAGCCTTTACTCCCAGGACAAGAGTCTAAGGCCCCAGTGGCAGGGGCCAGGCCTCAAAGCTCACGCTTTGTGTACCCACTGGCCTAGAGCAAGAGTGGCCACGGAATCTTTGGTTTGTGCATTTGTTCAGTTTCTTTGTCCAAACTGTCTTTCCGTCTTCTTTTTTTTAAACAGAAATAAATTTCTGGTTATAAAAATAATCCATGGGGCTTCCCTGGTGGCGCAGTGGTTGAGAGTCCGCCTGCCGATGCAGGGGACACGGGTTCGTGCCCCAGTCCGGGAGGATTCCACATGCCGCAGCGCGGCTGGGCCCGTGAGCCATGGCCGCTGAGCCTGCGCGTCCGGAGCCTGTGCTCCGCAACGGGAGAGGCCACAACAGTGAGAGGCCCGCGTACTGCAAAAAAAAAAAAAAAAATCCATGAGCTGAAGAAATCAAAAAGCACCTGTAATCCCAGCACTCGGCATTAACCACTGAATCACTTCCTGCCGGACTTGATTCTGTTCAGGCTCGTCCACGTTGGCAAACAGTAAAGAAATTATATTGTGCTTTTTTTTTTTTTTGCAATCTACTTTTTTTTACCTTAACAGATCCCATGCGTATCTCCCCAACTAACATAGGTCTTTCTCAGTTGTGTGAATGTCTGCATAGTGTCCTATTTTATACATGAGCCACAATTTGTATAACTACTCTCCTATTATTGGACTTGGAGGGTTTTTTTCCCAACTTTTACCCATTATATATGATACGGCAATAAATACCTTCCTGGGTAAATATTTATGAACATCTTTTTGTTCTTAGAATAAAATAAAGAATGGCATTGAAGCGTCAGCGGACTGGCACATTTGTTAAGATTTTGTGGACCAAATGACAGTTCACCCGCCCACCCGCCACCCCCAGCATGACAGAGAAGTGGTGGGCGCCCAGCTGGCCCTGATGGTTGACTTGCTGGCAGATGTAAGAGTGGACCAAGGTCTGGGAAGCAGCTCATCCCTTGAACTCAGTCTGTCCAACCCCCGCCCCCCCCACTGCTGCCCTGAGGAAAAAGCAGCCCATGGGGGGACTCTGGGTCCTGGATGTGCCTTCAAAGGCTGGTGGCCCTGGAGTCTCCCTGGATCGTGCCTAGGAGCCTGCCCAGGCATTTAGAGGAGGCCCGGGGAATGGTGGCTTGTGTGACTGGGGTGGAAAGGACGAGATTGACCCATCCTCTGTGCCTGCAGGAGGCCTCAGTGGGGCAACGGTCATTGATTCCCTCGACACCCTCTACCTCATGGAGCTGAAGGAGGAGTTCCAGGAGGCCAAGGCCTGGGTGGAAGAGAGCTTCCACCTGAACGTGGTGAGTCAAAGACCTCCGGGGTAGTAGAGCCAGAAGGGGCCCAAGAGGTCAGTGACCCGCTCCTCCCAGGCTGCCCAGCAGAGCATTCTTGGAAGCAGGGTTCCATGCACCCTGTTCCAAGGCCCCTCTCCTCAGACCAGCCTTGAGGTGGGGGATGTCCCCCCAGCCCTGGCCGGCCCATGAGTATTTACTAGCCGGAACTCCCTGGGGTGGAAGACAGACATTCTTGCCCTCCCTAGGGTGCCAGGCACATTGCTACCACCCAGGAAGCCCCTTCTGGGACTGACTCTGTCAGACAGAACAGCAGCAACAGGGGAAGCGACCCTGGGAAGGGAGAAGTGGTTATCTGCTCAGAGATGCCCTAACCTAGAGGTCCCCATCCACCCCTGTGCTGCCCTCTTGAGAGTGAGAGGGGCAGGGGGAGCTGTCCGGTTTGAGGCCATGACCAGGCTTGGGGCCCTCTTGGTTTCTAGCCTTGCAGGCATCCCTGGTCAGGGACCAGGGCCTTGGGGCAGGGATGCTCATGTATATGGATGGTACAAAAGCCTTAAATACCAGATGCCTCTCCCACTGATCTCTCAGCCCAGACTAAAGTAACAGATCCATCCTGGAGGTCTCAGCTCCCCACAGGGAGAGGCTGTTTAGGTGGTTTGGGGGAGCAAGACATGGAGACAGATGGGTAGGGGGAAGGGTCACATCAAAACACACTGTCGGGCTCCATCTGGGGCTCCACAAGTGACAGATTCTGCTATGAACCGGGACAGCTCCTGGCAGGATGGAGGCCTCTGCTCCTGGAGAGGCCCATGTCAGAGCAGAGCAGGGCAGAGAGACAAAGTAGGGAAAGTCCGGGAAGGCAACGCTACAGGAGAGCCTCTGGCTCAGCTCGCAGCCTGGGAAAAGTCATCTAACCTTCCTGGGCCTTACTTTCCCAACCGAAAGATGGTACAATGATAGTGCCTAATTCACAGGCTTGTGAGGACTGACCACCACGGAGGGCTGTGAAAAGCATTTTACGACACTATAAACTCCAGTACAGATAAAGTGGTGTCATCGTCACTGTGATGACGTTGAGGCTTGTTACGACTTCTGCTGGTCTGTGTGAGGCGAGGAAGTTCAGAATCCTCCCATTTCCTACGGTATCAGAGGCAGAAGGAAGGAGTGTCTCCATAGCCCACCTTGACCCCTCCGCAGATGGTGGGTAGAGAGCGGGCCTCAGGCAGCTGCCTGAGGAGCCAGGTGGTGGCAGGGCTGGGCAAGCCTAGGGACATTCACACAGGCTGGGACAGATTGGGAGTGTCCCTGGAAGAAAGCAAGGTGGGGTCTCTCCACCTCTCTGAGCCTGGGCTTTCTCACCTGAAGAGTGGGAAGGATGCCTTCACCAAGGACTGTAAGGCAAAAGAGAGTAGCTGTGCAAGTGCTCTGTTACTGGAAAAGCTCTCCCAGATAAAAAGATGACCATTGCCGTCATCAGTAACAAAAGACCGTGATGTGGGAAGTATGCCAAGGGGAGCCCTTGCGGGGCAGGGGGTTTATAACAGGCACCTTTATGAAGCCATGCCCAGCACTGGGAAGGCACTGGGCAGGCATCTCACCTGCCCCACTCAGGATCTCATATCCACCCTGCTCGGGATGAAGAAACTCAGGCAGGGAAAAGCTAAATATCTTGCCCGAAGTTTGAAAGCCAAGTGAGTGACTCAGGTGGGATTTTAACCCAGATCTGGCCCTCGGCATGATGCCTCAGTACCCCTGCTTTGCAGTCCACACTTCAGAAAGAAAACAACAGTGATTAAGGCAAGTGTGGGTGTGCCCTGAGGGCTACAGAGCTGAGGCTGAGAAACTGCTGGTTGCCTACCAGGATCTGCCTGGCACCCCTCCTTTCCGCCTCAGAACCTCCTGTGAGAACCTTCCACTTGCCCTGTCACCCCAAAGGACCACACCATCCTCCTGCTAAGCCAGGGGGCTCTCTCGGGAAGGAGGGGGCCAGACGGGAGGAGGATTTGCCTCTCCTCAGGCTAAGCTTCAGCCAGCAGCTGCCCACACAAGTTCCTGAGCTCCTTGGAGAGCAGCCAGGCCTAACTTTGCTCTGATGGCCTCCAGCAAAGGCTGGGGAAGGAAGCCAAGCCCAGTGTTTATTTGGAACTCTGTAAATGTTCAGGAGCTGCCCGCCAGGCAGGTGCTCATCCCTTTCACCTTTTGCTCTGAAAACCACCACCAAAGGTAGCCTGGCCCGCTGGGCAAGGGCTTGGAGCCCGGCACAGGTGTGGCCGGGTCAGTGGCGCAGGGGCAGTGGCAGGTGTGACCTGTCTCAAGGGCCTGGCTGCCTCAGGAAGCCCTGTGGGCATCTCACGAATGTCCCCACTGCCCCCCCCCCCCGTCTTTCTGCCCCACAGAGTGGAGAAGCATCCTTGTTCGAAGTGAACATCCGGTACATCGGAGGACTTCTCTCGGCCTTCTACCTGACGGGAGAGGAGGTAAGTTGGCCTTTCAAAGCCCCTGGACCATCCAGGCTGGAAAGGGCTTAGGAGAACATCCCACCCCCTCATTTTACCAATGAGGAAACAGGGATTCGAGGGGATCTGAATCCCATCTCCATGGTGCCACCCACAGATTCTTCCTTCAATTTTGCTGCCCAGGGGAGCCCAGGTGGCTCCCACAGTTGCTAGTAAATTCTCCAAGGGCAGCAGTTGGGGCTGCCCACCATCCTCACAGCTCGCCATAGGGCACCTGCGATATCTGTGCTCCGTCCAGGCTTGTGCTGCTGCTGGACTGTTTTTCCCACATGCTGGTTCTCAGGACTGATAAAGCCAAGACCGTTGTTTCACCATTTCCTCCTCGAGCCCCATGGCCTTGGCCTGCTCCACAGCCATCCCCTTGCCCTCTGCTCCCGGACCAGACACCAGCCAAAGTCCAGGTCTCAAGGGGGCGACCGGGGAGGTGGGCAGCCACTGCCAGCCACTCGGCCCAGGCGAACCGCGTTGGCTTCCAGAAGGAGGGCCGTGAAGGGCGGCGAGAATGCAGAGCCCTGGGCACAGAGTCAGAAAACCTGCGTCTCATCCCTACGCGGCACCTGCCTGTGGCCTTGAGCAAGTCCCTTCTCCCGCCCCTAGACCTCATACCTTCCCCACAGTGGGGTGGTCCTAACCCCCAGGGGTCAGAGAGCTCTTGTGAAATGGGACGAGTGGGAAAGGGTTTGGCCCCAGGGCTGAAGGGCTCAAAAGCCCATGTTCTCTGCACTGCAAGGAATCCTGAGAACACAGAAATGGGAGACTTCATCCCTTGTGAGCGCCTGGGAAAGCACAGCCTGAGGATCTGGGGGGAGGCTGGCAGAATCCCCAGCGCATGGGTCACCCGTCAGTTGTGTGGCCCCTACGCAGAGCGGCTGCCCTGCTCGGCACAGCCGCAGCTCTGTCCGCTTGGAGACATAATTATCCTGCCCCCTGCTGGTGGGGAGCCTCTGCCGCTGCTGTCAGAGAAAGCCCTGCCGCTTCCCTTCCAGCAAGTGGCGCGGATGGGCGGAGGCCACGCGGGCGGAGGCAGCGGGCGGCGAGCACTTGATCTCTCCGGCCGCTCGGGGCCCCTCTCCATCAAGGCTAATCTCCTCAGCAGAGATTACCGCTTGTACCAATTTGTCCCCAAATGATTGTCCATGGGAAACCTGCGCGCCACCCAAGGCCTGAATTTCATTTGAAAACCCCAGGACAGGAAAATGATGTGGAGCAGAAAGAGGCGCCATGCTCTGCACGGGCACCGGCCAGCCTCCCGTCCAGGATGCGGGTGGAGCCGTGCAGCTCAGGGCTCACAGGGGTGGGTGTGGGGCCAGCGATTTCTGGGGGGCAGACCAGGCAGTGGGGTGTGGTAGGAGTACCTGTGTCCAGAAGGCCCAAGGGGGAGCCCGAGTGGCTCAGAACCCCCGGGCAGGCAGGCTTCCGGGTTATGGGCGCAGCCCCGTCCTCCAGCCACGCCTCCCTGACCCCTCCGTGCCCAAAACCTCCCCGCGCAGAGACCGGCGTACATGCAGCTGCGGAGACTGAGATTTAGGAAAGGGAACCGGTGCGGGTCGCACAGGCTCCTGTGTCTTTCCACCGTGGGTCTGAGTTCTAGACCTTGTTCAGCCTGGCCCAGCATCACCGCTTATCACCAGGACTCGGCCACACCAGACTGAGGCCTCCATCCTCTCTCCATCCTCCATCTCGCATACAGGGGGTGCCTGTGGAGTGGGTCTTTCCCACGGTGTTTGTGGAATGAACGGTGAAGGAGATCCCACACCCCTTCCTGGGCTGAGGCCTTTCTTGCTTCAGAGGGAACCTGCAGGAGGTGGATCCCCTGCTGGGTAGGGCGGGAGGTGGGGGGGTCCCACAGAGACTCTGCTTCCACGAGAATAACAGGAACAACCCCAGCTGCACCAGGTGACATTTGCAAAGCACTTTACAGTTTTTATAGCATATTCATTTATGTGCATCCTCTCGTCTGATTTCTAGAAGACCCCTTTGAAGAAGCCAGGGCACACGTCACTGTTCCTTTGTGCAGATGAGGCTCAGAGACAGTACCTGGTTCACGCAGGGTCACACAGCTGCTGAGTGGGGAGATCTGAGCCTGGGCTCTGACTCCCAGTCAAGAGCCCTTTCCACTCTCAGGATGTAATTTTTGCTGGTCTCTCTCACCTCTGTTCTGGAACCACTAGGCCCCCGCCCATTGCGTGCCATGGCTGTCTGAGGCCATCTCTCTCTGTGTTGGTGAGGTGGCTCGGTGTCCTGGAAAAGAGCCACTTAATAGCTCCATAACCTTGGACAACTTGCTTCTCTGAGACTCAGTTTTGTTTTCCTCAAAGTGGGTCAACACCTTCCCCACAAGCCTGTTGCAAGGATCAAAGGTGACGTAGGTAAGACACATCATTTCCAAATGATAAGGAGGACAGGTGTTCTGTTCCGCATGGTACCACTCCTGTCCAGTCACACCTGTAGCATCCTCCCTGGGATGGTTGAGGCTCTGCCATGCCAGCCTGCATCAGGGCCTTCCAAAGAAGGAGACGTGGTTTGCTGGCAGAGAGGAGCATTTCAGAGGAGTTAGCTTGGCGTCCTCAGGCAGAGGGCAGCCTGGAGCCCCAGCCTTGGGTCAGGTTCCCGTGGGTTCCTGCGTTCCTTCGTGCCTCTGTGCTCAGCCTCCCCGGGGGGCAAATGATGAGATCAGGACCTTCAAACAAGAGCCCCTTGTTGTTGCTAAACCAGTGGCTTCTGGGGTGACTCGAGGCTTTGGAATTTGAATTCTAGACAAGCTCCCTCAGGATTCTGCTGTGGCTGCCCCAGTGCCCACTTCTAGGACCCACTGTCGCACTGGACGTTATCATCTTCTGTCACCCATCACTACCAGGCCCCAGGTGCAATTCTTCCCTCTCCCTCCCACCCTCCCTCCTTCCTAAACAAGAACTACACCCGCCCCACAGAGGCTTCTAATCCACAGCCCAGGTAGTGTTCACAAACTCCTCCCCGCTGCGGTCCCCAAACAGCTGCCTCAGAACCTTTAAATTGCACACGTTAGGAGAGACCTCAAGAAGACTTCATTTTGCAACGACACGCAGGCAGTCGGCACACTGGGTCTCCCTGGAGCCCCAGAAGTGAAAGGAAACGCTTGTTGTCCCAGCAGGAGTGGTTGCTTAAGGACTTGCTTCTCAGCTTTTCAAAAATAAATAATGTTATTGTGGATTTGCTTTTTTTTTTTTTTTTTTTTCCTTTTTTGCGGTACGCGGGCCTCTCACTGTTGTGGCCTCTCCCGTTGCGGAGCACAGGCTCCGGACGTGCAGGCTCAGCGGCCATGGCTCACGGGCCCAGCCGCTCCGCGGCATGTGGGATCCTCCCGGACCGGGGCACGAACCCGTGTCCCCTGCATCGGCAGGCGGACTCTCAACCACTGCGCCACCAGGGAAGCCCTGTGGGTTTGCTTTAATTGTAAAAATAGCACAGAAAATAGAGTTAAGCCAAAAGAAGAAAATAAAAATCCCCCATGAGCCTAGTCCTCTGAGAAGACCATGGTTAATAGTTAAGTGTATTCCCAACCTTTCCTCAGGCATCCATTTGTATATAATTTTTACAAAAGTTGAATTACACCATTGTGAAATGTTTTCTCTTAATAGATTATAAACCGTTTTTTGCTATGAAATAAACGTCTCCGACATCACTTCAGCAGCGGCATGGTATCCACTGCATGGATGAGCCATCGTTTCACCACCTCCCTGTGGCTTGATGTTTAGAGTATTTCCAGGTTTTTCTATACTATTCTAAACAACACTGGAATAAGTAGCCATAAAGTTAAGTCTTTGCAACATCCTTGATGATTTATTCCCTTAGAATAAATTCCTAGGAGCCAGAAGGTCACAGGTGCTTTTGAATTAACCAGAAGAAGAGTTTGAGGGGCTTAGAGCCTCGTGCAAGGGCCCTGACACCTGGGACCTCCCTGTGGCTCCCTGACCATCACATCACCGGTTTAGCCATTCACCTTTGCCGCTGTAAAATAGGGACAATGGGCAGAATCAGAATGTCAGAGAGGAAAGGCCCTTCCCCTGGGTTTACAGGTGTGAAGGCAGAGGTTTGCTGAGAAGCAAACGGAAGCCAGGTTGGGAAGCAAGGCCGGGAGCTCCCCATCCCATGCTCGTTACACTCTATCCGAATGTGTTTCTCACACACTCAGCTTGGGGTGCACTGGCCCCGCCGTGCAGGCAGGCACTGACCATTGGTGACCCGCTGCCCTGACCTCTCCGTGTTCCCAGCACAGCATAATCACTGAGCCTTCGTCCTAGCCCTGGCCCTGCAGTAAGGGCTTTACAACTATTATCTAATTTTCATTCCTCCAGCAACCCTCTGAGGAAGGCAATATTGCCCTGGATTTATAAACGAGGGAGGAAATTGAGCCAGGAATTCATGGACTCAGGTTCACGTCCAGGCCTGACTGACCCCAGAGCCTAACGCACCTCCCACTCTGGGTCCAGCAGCCTTGGCAGGTTTATCCGCCAGGATTCACAGTGCCCTTTGACCCTTCCTTACAGGTGTTCCGAATAAAGGCCATCAAGCTGGGGGAGAAACTCCTGCCGGCCTTCGATACCCCCACGGGAATCCCAAAAGGCGTGGTGAACTTCAAAAGGTAGGATGCCGTCTGGTCTCCCACTTGTGGCTTCGGCTGCATCTGCGTGGAAACTGAGACACAGGGTGGGATGAATGCCGCCGCAGGAATCACGGGGGTCGTGGCACAGTGACACCTAGCCTCGGCCAGGAGCTCCCCTGAGCTGGCGTCGGTCACTAAACCTGGTTCTCGGGTTTAGGCCATGCAAGACCTGATCTTTCTGGCATGGAGATGGGGCCGCCATTCCTCTGTGATCATCTCGTAACACTGCCGTGACTCACAGCCCCGCCGCTGTGCCCCAACTGCCCTCCCTTCCCAGCTGGGATCCCGGGCTGGGAGGCACGTCACACCTCCCACCACAAGCAGGAACCCAAAGCTGCTGGGGAGTCAGGACCCTGGGCAGAGGGACCCTGGTTTGCTGACCCCTCAGCCCCTGTCAGCCCAGAGGGGCTGTCAGAACCCAGAGGGGCTTCTGGGAGCATCAAGCCCATGGAGGCTCAGACTCCGAGGAGGAAAAACCCTGGCCGAGGTCATAGAAGCCAGTAACAGACCATCCAGGACATGAGCCCAGGACTTCCAACTCCATTTTCAATAATATTTATTGTGATTCCTCCCTGTAAAAATAAATCCTCATTGCAAAAAAAATGTGGATTATACCAGAAGTGTTGGATAAGACCCAGAAAATCACCTGTGACTCCACTAGTCAAGAAACCACTGGTATGTTTCTTTCTACCGACTGTTTTAAAACATTAGTTTTTATTGGCCACTTGCATCGTTTCCCCTCCTGATAGGTTGCGTAATTCGGCGTGTGAACTAGAGTCTTTCTGGACGTTCACCAGGTCACAGAGCCAGAGTAGAAGGGACCCGGGGTGACACAGCTAGAGCAGGTGGGGCCCGGGCCGCAGCTCCGTCCCGCTCCAAAGCCCCCCGGGGACTTAGTACCCCGCTGCTTCCCTCTGTGAGGGTGGGAGCCAGATGTGGCACTGAGACCCAGAGGGGAAAGGACGGGCTCAGAGTCAAGGGAATAGTGGCCAGCCGGCTTTAGGATCCACTGAGGAGCATGAATCTTGCTCCTGGAGACCCCAGTGCACCCCACTGTCTTGCCTCCCTCGCTCTCTTCCTCCCCTGGGCTGCCATTTCTCACCATTTCCCTCGCTATCAGAACCCAGCTCAGATGCCACCTTCTCCAGAAGCCACAAGTGTCCTTGCCTCTCCTGGCCTCCAGGCACTTTATCTGCTTCCTGTGGCCCTTGTCACACTCAGTCTTCACGTTCCCCCATCGGCCCCGGAGCTTCCTGAGGGCAGGATCCATGTCCCCGTCTTTCTTTGTTCATTCCTTCAACAAATGTTCACGTGAGCCAGTGTGTGCGGCATGAGAGACCGACTCTGATGACTGCTGTCCTTACCATTTATTGAGCGATCACTCTGCGCCTGGCATATGCTAAGGGTTTCGCTCAACGCCTCAGAGCACACTCCTTACAGCAGGCCTTTAGGACGGGTATTTATATTATGCCCATTGCCCAAGGTCTTCTAGCTCACAGGCAATGGGGCCAGGTTTTAACCCATTTTGTTACAGATCAAAAGCTCTGCTCCCGATACCCACCTGGCCCTCCCTCAGGCAGGAGCCCTGCCACCCTCGCGATGCATGGAGCAGACCTGGAGACCTGGTAGAAGGCACGTGCCGGTCCCCAGGCACCCAGGGAGCCCTCTGGGGCCATTCTTGAGACCATCCTACAACCTGAGCCTGGGGGGAGGGCTGTAATATGTCCATCACACTGGACTTTCTGTTCCATCTCCTGAAGCGCTTTCTTATCTCAGGGATCTCAGTCCAACAGGGGAGGGGAGGCAGGGGCCCTGGGCTCAGGTGGAGTGCCCAAGGCCCCCTTACTTCCTGGGGAGGTCGCACCCTCTAGGGCCTTGCCAAGAAGGGAGGACTCGGCCTGCTCAGCATCTTCACCTTCTTCATCTTCATCTCTGTGGTCAGAAAGGATTCCTGGGGTGTGATGTCACTTAAATCTCACTGCAGGCCAGGGAGGGGCCCTCAGGGCCCATCAAACCCCCATCTCGGTGCCAGGGTTGACTCCTCAGACCCTGACACTTTGATCCCTGCTCAGATTCCTTTCCCACCAACACTGATCTTGGAGAAACACAGCCAGACGTCTTGGAGCCAAGACACAAACACCCCGTCTTTCTGGATCCCTGTCCCGGGTCCAGCTTCTCAGGCCTCACTTAGCTCAGGCACCCCTCCCTCCTCCACGCATTGGTACCCCCTGACTCCAAGCAAGCCCCACAAGCTGCAGCCCTGGTTGCCTGCCTTACCCGTGTCCTGCAGAGCCCGGACCTGATCCCCCGCAGATCCTGACATTTCTGATTAAGAAAGCACGTTTATTTTTAGACTGTTTGCATGCTGCCAGTGCTGTATACATATGTATGTGTACGCATATTTCCTGGCAACACCTCCCTCTCATTTTCTGGGTAAGAGAGTCTATTGCTAAAAATGCCTCCCCATTCCACCAGGGAAAACGTCAGGGATGTATACAGCCCGCGTGGCGCTGAGTGTTCCCTTTGGAGAGGGCCTGCTGGTGGGAGCTGGGTCCACACTGCTGCCCCTGGTCAGTGCAGGGCTGGCTGTGAGCAGTTCGGACCTGGGCCCTAGTAGGGGGGGCAGTAACTAGGCCCTGTCCCCAAACTGCCCCTTGAGGAGGACCCTGAAGGGAGGTGGTCCCCAAGTGAGTGTGACCGCTCCCCCTCCCTGGTGGCAGGCCTGGGAGGCGGAGGCAGGGGCAGCCATGACCTGTGACCTGCAGGACCACTGAACTCTGGGAGCGGGGCGGTGGCCAGTCCAAGGGCCTCCGCAGCTGAATCAATCTCACTGGCTCTCTCACACACCCAGCCTCACACACACCTATGCACCCTACTGCCACTCACCCAAATCACGAGGACTCAGATACGCAGGCTCACCTTTGTCACACGCACTCTCCCACCTCTATATATGTGCGCAGATTCACACACAAAGATGCGTTTACATGTGCACGTTTCTGCTACACACTTACACATCGTAATAATTGTGCACGTTTTTGAAGGTTCACTGTGTCCCAGGCACAATGACGTGGGTTCTCTCTTTTCAGCACACAACAACCACGTGGGCCCCATTTTAACAGTGAAGAAACAGAGAGGTGAGGTAACTTACCCAGGTCACACAGCAGCAAAGCAAAGTTAGAATTAGAATCGTGGTCTGTCTGGCTCCAGAGTTAACGATTTCACCATACACATGTGTGCACACACAGGCACACACATGAAGAAGCTTCCACCAGGCTGGGGAGGGGCATTGTGGAGCAGCCCCTCCCACCGGGAAAGAGTCCACTTGGAGACTTAAAAGGCAAGGAGGGGAGCAGAGGGCAGAGCTTCCATCAGCCCATTGCCTCATGAGGCTGATCAGAAGACCTCCTGGTCTCTGGATGCTGCCCAGAACAGATGCATTTGGGGCACAAAGTACCTAGGATTTGGATTTGAGATCAGCTCTACCAGCACTGTCACTTACTGTGTGACCTTGGAAAAGTGTCTTCCACTCTCTGAGTCTGAGTATCCTAACCTATGAAATAAGAATCTTGGTATCTACCTCTAAAGTTAGATGTGAAGGTAAAACAAGATACCGCTGCTGCCTGGCACATTAGGAACTTAACTCTAACAAACAACACATAATTTAGATGTGCGTAATTACATAATGGTAACAATGACAGTCATCGTGTGCCTCATTTATATCTCACAATGGCTCTATGAGGTGTGGGTACTGTCATTTAACAGATGAGGAGACTGGGGTCTAGAAGAATTCACTGACCCTTCACTGACCCTCCTGAGGTCTCCTAAGCTGGGAACTGGGGGAGCCAGCATTTGAAGCCAGGCAGGAGAGAAGAAGGTGCCTGGCCTACCGCCCGCCTCTGCCCAGGGTGGCTGGACCACAGGAGGCCCACTTGGGAGGGTGAGCATTGAGAGGGAGGGGAGAGGAGGGAGAGGCTCCTGTGGGGGAAAATGAGAACAAAAGATGGCTGGTGGCTGGGGTTTTTTTTTTACCTTGAATTTCTCTGCGAGGGCAGGAAGCATCAATTATTCAGGAAGCCCCTCTGTGGGTACCTGCAGCTCCCACTGAGATCACAGGCTGGAGAGAGAGGTCTCTTGGCGTGGGGGGAAGAGGGACAGAGAGGGGTCAGCTTCCCCTTCCCTCGAGGTGGCTATGGGGCCGTCTCGGGCACCCCTTAGGGAAGTGCTCTCTGAGGTTTGAATCCTGCCTCCACCCCCTACCAGCTCTGAGCTTCTGAAAGTGACTCACTTCCCTTTCTGAGCCTATTTCCTCAGGGTTTAACGATGCTTTGCCTTGTGGGCTTTAAATGAGGTCATGATGCAAACGCCTGCCCCAGTGCCTGCATCTGGAAGCTGTTTGATTTACTATCTAGGAGCCAAGTTTCCCCTCTCTGTGCAACCCATCCCTCCCCACCTGCCCCCAAGTCAGGAAAATACCCAAGGAAGCAGGGATGTTTACTGAGATCACCTGCTCCAGAAGATCCTAAGACTCAATTCCATCTGTTTCTGGAAGATGGAAGAGTTTCCTCACTTTCCTGAAACCACATCAGAGAGGAGAAGAGCAGCCTTAGGGGAGCCCCAGTCCACCCCAGATAAAGCGGTGCCCCTCAGCTGGCAAACTGTGACCTCCCAGACCCACGCCTGCCTTCCTAGGTCCTGTCCCTGGGAGACAGAGGGATGACAGAGGCCAGTTCCCAGGGAGCCAGAGCTACCACAGCAAGGAAGCAGAGGGGCTTCCAGAGGCCCCGGCAGAGCCAGCCCCCCAGCCTGCCACACACTGACTGCACCTTGGAGGCCCTACGGATAGGGGGCGCTCACTCCACCCCGCTCTGTGCCCACCCACTGTCACCCCGCAACCTCCCTGCAGAGAGAGGTTGACCCTTGTCTCCCTGGTTGTCCTAAATGTCCCACAGGAAAGAGCATCATGATACACATGAGGGCTCAGATCAGGGAGAGGAAGCAGCTTACCCAAGGCCACCCCCATTCTGCATCTTCCTCTTCTCTCTCAATCCCCGCAAAGCCCTAGGAGCGGAGACTGGGACGCATTATCCTCACTCAGTCTGACGGATACAGAAACTAAGGTACACGGGAAGAAATGGTTTGCCCAAGACCTCGCTGCTAACAGACTTGAACCTGTGCCTCCTGGCTGCAGGTCCCAGGGAGATTTTAAGTGACAGCTCCTGGAAAGGCAGCATCCTGGCCTCTTATCATGTAATGAGACGACAGGCCAGCAGCTGCACAGTGACTGGGACAAGCTCTGGCGTCAGAGCAGCCTTGGGTCCCCACTGTTCCATTTACTGTGTGATCGGGCAGTGATTTCACTGTCCTGTGCCTTGTTTTCCTCATCTGTGAAAGGGGCAGATGGGAGGATTTCCCGAGGCCCTGCCCCTGCACTCTTCCTCCTTGAAAGCACCCAGTACTTTCAAGGAAGGGGAGGAAGCGGTTAGTTGACAGCCTCCTCCTCTGCTGGTGATCCATCTAAGGTGTTCGTGAGACACGTACGTACGTGCTCAGTGAGTGAGGAGACCTTTGCTCCGAGAGCCCCTGCTGCTTTCATTCCTAACCTCGGACCTCCCAGGGTCCAGCAGCCCCAGGTGTGTGGTCTTAGCAGGGCCACCCACCCTTCAGGTGTGGGTTCCACGAAGTTCCAGGGGCCGTTGTGTGTCCGTGAGCAGCACTGGCTGGGGGGGGGGGGGGGGGGGAGGGGCCAGATGGGATCCCTGCTCTCTTCATCTGCCCCCTTCGGACCCCAGCCATACGCCATTTACCCTCCACAAGCAGCAACAATGATTATGAGCCATTGACGAGTGGATAGAAATAGTGTTCTGTTGGTGGGGGGGGGTGGGTCTTTGTGGCCCCTGACAGCATTATCAGTATCACCTGTAAATTTAGCATCACGTGTGTGCCAGGTCTTGGCCACCAAGGCAGCTCTGCTAATATTCTTCTGGAGCCTACACGTCTTGCAGAAGCTGCTTGACCATAGAAACAAAGACTATTGCCTGTCAGACAGGCCTGGGTGACCTTTGGCAAGTTTCTCACCAGCCTCAGTGTCCTCATCAGCTAAATGGGGCTAAGGATAGTACCGACCCCCAGGGAGGGTTAACTGGGATTGCACGGCGAAGCTCCTAGTCCAGTGCCTGGCAATGGGGCAGAGGAGCCAGCTCTGCTGGCAGAGGGTGACCGAGGCTGCTTCTGTCTTTCAGCGGCTCCAACAGGAGCTGGGGCTGGGCCGTGGCAGGGGGCAGCAGCATCCTGGCGGAGTTTGGATCCCTGCACTTGGAGTTCTTACACCTCACCCAGCTCTCTGGCAACCAGGTCTTCGCAGAAAAGGCAAGTCTTCTCCCCTGCTCCCTCTTCTCCACACGGAGAGCGAAGGGTGGGCACTCGGCCCGTGACGGGGAAATGGACCGCGGGCCAGCTGGAGGGTGTGTGGGGAGCCCGAAGGCCTCCAGCCACTGCCAGCATAGCAGATAGTTGCCTAATCGTAACCGATGCCAGGCGCCAGGGAAGGTGAGTGCAGGGAGTCAGCAGCATTCTACAGAGGGCGCGGCAGAGACATAGCTGCCAGCGAGAAGGTTTTCCCTGGTACATGTGCGCCCGCTGGCAACCACACACGTGTGAAATCCGGAGAAAGTGCAACAACGGAAATCCAGGCACCAGTTTGCGTTGGCAGGAATTGGCCACCCGGCACAAAAGTCCCCTTTCCAGAGACATTTAACTTCTTCGAGTGAGATCTGCCTGCCTTTCCCCTTCCAGATGCCCATCTAGCACATGCTGTCAGCAGGCTGGCAAAGCAATTTCACTCCACAGCAGAGGCTCACGTCTGTTCCTTCTCGTCGTTACCAGGCTGGCGAAGGCCACAAGGGGCTCAGAGCGCTAGCACCCAGGCCTTCGTCCATCCTGACAGCTGCCCATCCCTGCCCCGCTGTGAAGCCCTCCAGAAGGAGCGGTTCCTCAGTGTCACAGCCCTTGGCAGTCCTACTGTCTGCAAGTGTCTCCGTAGGTCTAACCCTCAACCCAAGGAAGAGAAGTGGACACACACCTCCCTCTGATGGTGCTTGCCCCTTCCTGAGTCCTGCCCCTATAGGGAGATGAAGCCCTGGCCTCCAGGAAGAAGGAGACCCCCACTCCCAAAGCCTTCTCTTCCCCCCAGATGTTAGTCTCTCGGAACGCCAAGGGAGCTGGGAGGTCACAGAGTCACACCTCTACCCAGTGGCTCTCAGTCTTTTGTCAGCCAGCCAGCCCCAAAGCATCATCTAGCATGCTGGTGAAGAAGCGGATTTCTGAGTGTCGCCCCAGGCCCAGGAGTCTGTATTTGAAATAAGCACCCATGTGCTCTTTGATGCCAGGTTTAGGACCACTGCTTGCTCAGTGTGGGAATCCACCCGAGCTTTCTTGAGAAGCTCAGAGAAGAGCTTTCAACCCCTTGATTGCTTCCTCTGCACTGGGGCTCACTACCAGCCTCAAACAGCCCCTCGTGTTGTCAGACCTCCCTCCAGAAGCTCTTCCTTATATTCAGAGGACTCTGCCTCCCTGGGATACCCCACCTCAAGAGCTCATGGAATAAATTCAATCCCACTTCCGATGCGTCTTCTCCTCTGGTCTTTTTTCCTGCCTCCAGGCCCTCCCTGCCCCCAGCCTCCCTATTTCCACTGCTCTTGAACCAGACCCCTCTAGGAACACCACGGCCGGCTCAGAGCGGAGGGAGACGAGCAGCTTGCTCTCGTTCCTGCTAGTCTGGAGATACCACTGCCTGAGCACCTACGATGTGCTGGGTACCGTATAGTAGCTCTGATTTTCCCACCAACTCTATGAGGTGTGTCTTCTGTCATCCCCATTTTACAGAGGAGGAAACTGAGACTCAGAGAGGTTAAATCACTTGTCCTGGGTCATCCAGCTGGTAAGGGATAAAGCCGAGACTCAAACCCAGGACTTTCTGGCTCTGAAACCCACGATCTTCAAGACAGATCAGTTCAGCAGGCTTCCGGATTTTTCTCAAGGGTCCGTCCACCTCGTGGTCTCTCTGTGTCTCTTTACATTCACGTTCTCCAGCTACTTTCATCCGCCAGTCATTGCCTCCCACAGAGGCGATTATTGGCAGTCAACAAATTGGCCCAAATTCTAGAAGCGCCCGCACTCTCCGGGGGAGCTAACTTAGCCCGTTTCACTGCTCACCACAAGGACAGTCGAGAATAACTCGGGTACAAGCACATTCCCGTCCGCCATAATGGGCTCCGTTAACATAAATGGATATGAGACCTGATGTGGCAAAGCAAAGTGCCGTCCCCCGGAAAGAAAGGTCTGACAGCTAAAAGGCTGCTTTCCCTGCTCCTTACCTTGTAGATAAATCTGCGAGCGTGCTACAGCTCCATCCCCGAGGGCCCTTCTGTCCTGCAGAGTCTGTGCTGGGAGGATTTCATGTACCGCCAGACAGCAGACCCTGATGGATCAAGCCTTCCTGAATCCCGCATTGTGCCCTTTGTAGCCCAAAAGGTTGCAGATCCAGCCTCCTGATCCAGCGGGTGTGGCCTCTGCTACTCGCTGCTGCGTGGTCCCTGCCCTGATCCGTGTTGGAGCCGGGGCTGCTCCCTGTGGTCAGAGGGGCCTGACTCACGTCCTGGCTCTAACACTTACAAACCCCGTGACCATGGGCAAGTGACTGACGCTCTCTGAGATCCGGCTTTCTCGTCTGTTAGACTGAGATAATAATAATACCGTATAGGTTGTTATGAGGGTTGGAGATAATGTATCTAATGGGTCTGGCTCACAGCAACTGAGAAACGTTGACAGCGTTGTAGCGTTGTAGCTGTTGTTAATAAAGCCCCGAGATGCCTATTAGGGTACAGGGATGTTGAGGGGTGCAGGCCTCCCCTCTGGAACGGTTCCCACAGTATCTGATAACATAACATGTTACCAAGCTGAACCGTGTGAAATTGCCAATATAACCGTTTCTGACCTGTTAAAAAGACAGTTCTGTCTAGCACTTACAAATGAGCTACTGTCACTTATACGAACGCCCTCCTCAAAAGACCCGTCCCCAAAATCCACACGCAATGAGGAAGGGGTGAGGTGGGGGAGGGGCAAGTGGCAGGGCCCCGGGCAGAGCAGTCAGCGCAGAGGTGGAGGGTCAGGCCCCACTGTGGCCGCACCCCGCCCTTGAACACAGGGGCAGGACCGCCTCACACCCCCGGGTTGGAGCCGGCTGCTAGTTACACAGCTCTCCCTTCCTGCCTCGTCGGAATGGTTTCCTCTCTGGACCCGAACCAGCTGCCTCAGTCCTCAGTGGGCTGGGACCCGGCTGGCTTCTTGGAGAGAATGAAGACGTGCCTGGTGTCCATCTCTTGGCAGGTCAGGAACATCCGAAAGGTCCTTAGGGATATTGACAAGCCCTTCGGCCTCTACCCCAACTTCCTCAGCCCGGTGAGCGGGAACTGGATGCAACGTGAGTACAGGGGCGCCGCTGCCCCTCCTCCAGCGGATTCCTGCCCAGCTTCCCGGCCTGGCTGGGCGAGGCACCCAGCTGAGTGAGGAGCCACGTACCAGCAAGGCATTGGCTCGGAGCTCCTGGATGCCACCCTCCTGCCACCCTCGGGGCATCGTGGGGAGTGTTCGTTTCTGTTGCCATTGCTGTTGTGACGGATGTGGTGGCTGCTGGCTAGTGAGGCCCTGCCCTGTGCGTCCCCCGCATGCTAGCTGTCTCCAGCCTTCCGTCTCTTACAGTGCCCACCGAAACCTCCTTCATCCTCCCCCAGACTTGCAGGGGTGCTCCCGTTAGATGTTTACTCCAAAAGCAGCTCTAAGAAAGGCCATGCATCCTCTCCCAGCCCCTTTCATCTGGTTCCCTACCTCCAACTTTAATTTCTTAAAAAATGTGTAAGCAGACCCTAACTATACAGCCATATAAAAATCAGGAGTTCATCACTGGTATCTTACACCTGTTAGAATTGGCCCTAGGATTTCCTGCTGTTTATGTTCAGAGGCTTTTTTTTTTCAGCCAGACAGTTGTGGGTCACCTTTGGAGCCTCATTCGCAGCCCCCAGCTCCACCCACTGAAACAATGGGATTTGAAGGTCTCTCAGGCAGGGGAGTGTTAAAGTCTTCCACCTCCTGGGATTGCACCCCTATCGAGAAGCACTGCTCTGCCTTGCCCTTCTGTCCGAGGCCCTGGTTGTGTGATCACAGTCAGCACAAATTGGGGGCAGCAGGTTCCATGGGCCCTGCCTCTAGGGGCTTCCCAAGACTTGCCCAGAGCCCCTACCTCCACTGCCTCTACCCAAAAAAGGACCCCTCTCCCTTTCCCTGCCTCCAGCCCCAATTGTTATGGCATTAGCAAGGGCTCAGCGACAAAGTAGACCTGAGTCTAATTACTGCATGCCTGAATCTTCATCCCTTGGAGCTTTGGTTTCCTCTCCTGCAAAATGGGAGAAGAGCTGGAGATGTGTTCTTTGTGCACCGTAGAGGGGCGTGGGAGCAATGGTCAGAAGCTGCAGGAAACAGACTTCAGTTCATCTTCCAAAGATGACATGGGTTGTCCCAAATGGTCATGAGCGCCCATCACCAAAAGTATGCAAGCAGGGCCTGGAGGGCCAGCTGGCCAGCCGGCAGGGATACTGTGAGGAAACTGCAGAGGCCTGTCCTTCCATCCCAGAGCCTCCATGATCCACATCCAGGAGACCCAGAAAGTTCGACCGGGGAATTTTCCTTGGTGATGACCTCACTCCCCAGGAGCCTCCTGCAAAAACCACTTACAGAAATGCAAAGTTTTTTTGTTTTGTTTTGTTTTGTTTTGTTTTTTGTAGTACGCGGGCCTCTCACTGTTGCGGCCTCTCCCGTTGCGGAGCACAGGCTCCAGACGCGCAGGCTCAGCGGCCATGGCTCACTGGGCCCAGCCGCTCTGCAGCATGTGGGATCTTCCCGGACCGGGGCACGAACCCATGTCCCCTGCATCGGCAGACAGACTCTCAACCACTGCGCCACCAGGGAAGCCCAGATATGCAAAGTATTTTTAACCAAAACACACTGCCAAATTCAAAAGTGCCGGGAGAAAATGAAGGTTTGAATTACAGATTATGGCCATGGGAAGAGACAGTTCAATAACCGTTCCTGCCTTTAATTGCAAGGCCTGACTGGGTAAAGAGATAAACTAAGCAGCTGCCCGCCTTAGCTGCTCCAGGACAATGCAGCAAAACCCATAAAAAGAAGGAGAGGGGCGTGCTTCCCAGTCTGAATAGCTACCTTGGCAAATTACAGGGGAGCCGCCCCCCTCTTCCCCTTCCCCGCTGAGAAGCATAATTTTCTTTTCAGGCTGCACCTGGGGTCGCAAGGCCGGGCAGAGTCAGTCACATATGGAAAATTGTCTCATATTAATAAAATATGAATCGCAGGCCTGCCAAATTTCAGAGGGAAGGTTATAAAGAAAGCCCTGATCACCGGGGTGCCTGCTTTCCTCCTCCCCTGGCTTTGGCGCCTGGGGTCATCCCAGGTTTTCTGTGGTTTCCTTGGGTGTTTTGGTCTGTTTTTGTCTTTTTAGTATTTTTTGTTTTTGTTCTTGTTTTTTGATGATTGTGTAATTTTCCAGCAAATGATAACATTCCCCACTTGCATAAGCTAAGTTCACATTCTTTTCTCTCCTGGAATCCTCTTCGTAGCCCATTGCAACCAGAGGAATTGCCCCTTAAAGAGACAAAGGGCTAATGAGGGCTGCATCCCAGTCCCAGACCTCTGCTCTCACCTGCTCCCCACTCCTGCCTGAAGCTCAGCTTCAGGGTAGCCGGGGAGGCTGAGACTCTCCTGCCGCTAGGACTGCACAGCCAGGATAGGTCCAGCAGGCACAGAAGAGACCAGTCCTAGCAGAGCCGCTGAGAGCTCGAAGAGCTGCCAGCCCTTTGGCTTGGCCCCTGGCGTGGCTCGTCCTCCTTGTCCACTGCCCGAATCCCACACTTTCCTCAGCGGGCGGGAAGTGGCAAGTCCAGGTTCTCTCCCGTGGCTGTGGGAGTGTGAGCTGCCCGCCAGCTCCACCCCGGCCACCTCCCCCAGCTTCATGCCACTTTCCCGCCAGCGATTCCCAGGCGTATAGGGTGGCTGCCTCCTGCTGCCAAGTGTGGTGGGCGCGTTGTTGACACGATCAGGAAGCAGCAGAACCCATCTCTGCTCACGCACACCAACTCTCCCTTCTACATTTTACAGATCAGGAGACAGGCCCAGGGGCTCTGGCCTGCCCTGAGCTAATGATGGATCCACGTCTCTAATTCCCACTCCTGCACTTCTCCCCACGTGCCCCTCGGTGCGGGGAAGACACCCCCCACCTGTGCACTGCAGCTGAGGCCCCGGGAGACAACACACATGTCCCCAAGAGGGTGTCCTATCTCAAACACCTGTGGAACTCCTGCTGACCTGGCTCCCGTCTCCCGCGCACACCTGCCAGGTGAAGCCCTTGACCTTGTCCCTCACACACACTCTGCAATCACATGGTGAAGTCCAGTCTCTTTGGCTTTGACGTTCAAGGCTCTTCTGAGCACAGCCCCCACATGCCTGCCTTTCTCTCGTTCAGGACTTACTGGGCGTCTGCAGTGTGCCACACAGGTATTGGGCATAGATGAGAGTCATACAGGGTCCCTCCCCACACAGCCCACAGCCTAGCGGGGGAGGTAGACCCACAAACAGGTACCGATGACACAGCGCTGGGAGCCGCTGAGGGCAAGGCTCGCACCTAGCGACGGTGGGACAGCTGCTCCAAGCACTTCCCGCAGGAGGGCGCTGGGCCAGAGGGTGCAGGTGCCTTATTTCCCTCACATCACCCTGCAGGGACCTCAATGTTATGGGGACACGGAGGAAAGCCCTTCCGAGCTGAGGTGAAGCAGTGAGGGGGTGTCAGCCACACAAGGTAGGGAAGGGTATTCCTGGCAGAGGGGTCATCACATGTGAGACAGAGTGGGCAGGGGGCTAGCAGTGTTTGGGGTGGCAGAGGAGCCGTGAGAGGAGGCAAGCCCAGGAGATGAGCGTGGAGGTGCCCGTGCCCCCGGCTGAGTGCCATGAGCGGGGGCCCCTTCTGTGCAGGCTGCCCCGGTCTGAATTCCGGCCTCCCCACCCCTGCCTTGCACAGACCTCGCGCCCCGGCCGTGGACACGCCATCCACATGCCGGGCCTGGCACAGCCCTGCCCTCCCTCTGGGCTTGCCCAGCTGTGTCCTCCCCCTGGGAACAGGGGCAAGGGGGACGCTGTGCTGGTTCCGTCTTTTCAGGTAACAAAGTCCAGCCCACGCTGGTCCCCCCCGCACGTCTCCCTAAGCCTCAGGCTTTACCTGGTCTGTTCGCATTTTCACTAGTGCTCCTTCCGTTCCTGAACCCTTGCTGGGCCGGAGCTTGTTTACGGAGGGGGCTGGAGGGGGCCCCTGTTTACTGTGGGGGCCTCCTGTCAGCCCCCTTTCCTGGTTCCCAGCTGTCTGACCCTCTGATTTTTGATCTGACCCTCCCTCTTCCCACTTGCCCTTTCTTTTCTCTCTGCATCTTTGTTTTCATTCTCTGGTTGACTGTGTAAACCTGCAGAAAGTGAGAGCTCTACCAGCTCGGTGGCTTTGGCCGAGCTATTTAGGCTCACTCTCAGTTTTCCCATCTGGGAAATGGGGTTCGTAGTGCTTACCTTACAGGGTTCTTGGGAAGATTGTTATAAATGATACAGTAAAGCTCCCGGCCCACAGTAGACCCTCGATAAAGGGTAGCTGTTGCTGTATTCTCTATTTCTTTCTCTCTCCCCCCACCCACTTTCCCTCCCCTCTCTTCTTCTAACCCCTCTTTCTCCAGAGGAGCTGAAAATCCTCTTCCCATCCCCCCCACCCCGCCTTCCTCCACCCCCTTCCCTTCCTCACTGTCTTGCTGCTTAACAGGGAGCCGCAGTTTTCTCCTTGTTTTATCTATTAAACGCCTTTGTGTTTCCCTGTTGTTAATTGTGATTGAAGCACCGCCGTGTCTTGCTTCTGTAATTAAGTGCTCCTCTGTCAGCCATCCCTCTCCTGGGGTAGCCCTGGGTGGAGACACCTGCCCGTTCAGCCACACCTGGAGTTCCTCCTCCACCAGGGCGGACGGAGGGCTCCTCAAACCCGGTTTTCCTTCCCTCTGCTCCTTTGAACCCCATTTATCCCAATTTGCTAAATTTAAACTTGGCTTTCCCAGAACAGCTTTGTGCTCTGACCAACTAAATTAAGCCTCTCGTTGCTCCTTTCCGTGGCCTTTTATGAACCTGCCCAGCATTAATTACCATGTTTGTCACCAGGTAATAAAAATCTCTGAACTCCCTGCCACCAGATTATCTTTTTCAAGAAATGCAACCCATTTACGGTTAATAACCAGAGACCCTGCCCCGTCCTCCGCCTGCAAAAGCAACACGATGACATGATTTATAGCAGCCGAAGGAGCCCCTGCATTTCCATGAGGGACGATGGTGCTCAAGCTGGCCCTGGCTCCCCCGGTCGCAGGCCATGCCTTCCCCCCAGCCCCCCTTCTGTCGGGGGCTCCGAGGCTGCGGATTAAATGCTCGCTCCCCACCGAGTCGCGGCGGCCTCAGCAGGTGGAGATAATGTTCCTGTCCTCTCTCCCCTCACAGACCATGTCTCGGTTGGAGGACTCGGGGACAGTTTTTACGAATATTTGATCAAATCCTGGCTGATGTCGGCCAAGACAGATATGGAGGCTAAAGATATGTACTACGAAGCCTTGGAGGTAAGACAGGCGCCTGATTCTTCATGGGTGGTCAGTCACTTGCCACCGGTTCCCACGTGGGTTCCTGAGAGCCGGAGGGCTTGCTCCCCACCACACCCCTACGGTGAACTGTCCTCCCAGAGGGAGGACAAGACAGTCCCCTCCCCAGCCTGTTGCTTGACTCTTCTCAAACACCTTGAAATTAGGGCCGTGTGAGCATCCTCATTTCACAGATGCAAAACCCAAGCTCAAGGAGGTGAAGTCATTTGTCCGAAGTCTCACAGGAAGCAGCAGGCAGTCTGATTCAGCAACCACGGTGTCTGTGTTTCTGTTGATGTGTCAGAGCCCAGAACACAGCCAGACTAGGAGCCCCCAAGCGAGGCTGCCAAAGCAAGACCCTCGGCCATCTTCCTGTGGAACCAGAGGTGACATACTTAGCACATCCCGGCTGGGAGGGGCCTCCCTCAGTGGAGCACCCACTTCTCTTCCTTCTCTTTATGTGGATGGAAACCAAGGCCCAGAGAGGGGAAGGCACTTGCTCAAAGCCACACAGCACAGAACTGGCAGAGCTGGAGCTAGAGCCAGGTCTCCAAAGCCAGCCGCCAGGTTCTCCCCACTGTCCCTCAGCTCTGCTGGTCTGTCTACAGGGCATGGAGTGAACAGGGATGCTAAGCTCAGATGGGTCCCTCCAAAGAGGCGGAGACTGTAGGACAGAGGGGGAGTCGGTTAGAATCCCAGCAGCCCCATCAATAGATACCTTTGAGCCCAGCTAAAGAAAAGGCACTGGGCAGGCTCCGGGCCTCAGTTTCCTCATCAAGTACGTTGAGCAGGTTGGATCTATTCTGCTACCGCCGTGGTCTAAGCTAACTGGATTCCTCGCTCCAGCCCTCCCCACTCTAAGTCAGTTCTTCCGCAGCAGCCAGAGTAGCTGTAAGTGCACGTCCCTCCGCTCATGATTCCCTTAGCGCTCGGAATAAACCAGACTCCTCACCTTTGCCCGCAGTCCCTGATCTGGGACTGCCAGTCACTCTGAGCTCCCTCCCCTTTGCCCTCTGAGCTCTCGTTCCCACCTCAGGGCTTCTGTACCTGCTGTTCCTTCTACCTGGAGTATCATCCAGGTGGCTGGGTCCTGCTTATTGGTCAACTCAGATGCCACTGAATTAGCCTTCCCCAGCGTCTCTCTCTCTCACATACCTGAGGCGTATTATTATCAGCGTCTAAAATGATCACATGTGTGTATCTGTTTACTTGTTTATTGTCTATCTTCCTGAGCTGTCTAGAGCAAGGATTTTGTCTACTCATTCACTGTATACGTCACTCCCAAAACAGTGCTTGGTACCTGGGAGGCATACAGTCACTATTTTGTGAACAAATAAATGGATGAGGGGAAGGCAGGAAGGAAGGGAGGGAGGGAGGGAGAGGGGACGGAAAGATGAGTGGGTAGGTGAACACGTGGATGATTGAATGGATGGACGGGTGGGTGGGAGGATGGATGGGTAAGTGGATATGGTGGATAGGTGGGTAGATATGGGTGGATGGGTGGGTGTGGGCAGCAGACTGGATGGATGAATGATATCTAGCTACACCCTGATCACATGAATCCGGCCAGGAATGGTAGTCCTTAAAGGAGGCACATTGGAACAGGCCTCCGGAGCCGTGGGTCCTTTAAACTGTGGGCTCAGTAATGAGTTTTCCCTGCCCAGCTCCCTGGCACCAAGACCTGAGTCATGAAGCAGGTCCCAGGATTCCAGTCCCAGCTCAGTCTGGCTCAGCCCCGTCCACTCCAGGCTTCTGAGCGGACCTTCCACTGCAGCCTGCGGCTCCTGGCAAGGATTAGCGGTCAGGTTCGGCGGTGGCCAGGTGTGCTGCCTGGAGAGGCCCTTTCTGCCCTTGCTGCCTTTCTTGCAGAGTAAACATAGAGTTCACGAGCAGCCCAGTTCCTAGCCCTCAGGGAACACTGTAGCTGAGGCTTCAAGGGAAGAAATGGCCATAAATTATTTAAGCAAACGGGGAGTTTTATAGAAGTGCTCGATTGAACAGGCTAGAACTCAGCTTTGCTCCCACCTTTTATCTCCCCAGTGAAAAGCCTGAAGTGTCTCTGACCCTGGGTAAAGGCTGGGCCTCTGGCAAGTTTGGGGCTTTGAAGAATGTTCTGGTGGTTGTCAGCCTTGTTGGCATGTTAAAAACCACCTGGGGAGCTGTAAAACCCCAATGCCCAGGCTGCACCCCAACAAGGTGACATCAGAACCTCTGGGCTGGGGCCCAGGCCATAGCCTTGAAAGCTTCCCTGGGGGCTCCAGTATGTGGGTTAGACCAGTGTCCAGCTAGGGTGGGTGTGAGGGCTTCAGGCAGATCAGCTGGGCACACCCGGGGTCACGGAGGAGGGGCAGCAAGAAGAACAGGGAGCTTCTGTCCCTGCGGCCTCCTCCAGGCAGGTGCGCTGGGTGCCTGGCCTTAGTTAGCCCCTTCTCGCAGATGATGAAACTGAGGCTCTGAAAGGCCCAGGGTCACCCGGCAACACGGCAGAGCCAAGACGCAAACACGGTCTCGCTGACTCTGGATCCAGGGCCCCTGCCTCTGCTCACCAGCTGGCGAATTGCTGGGGAGCCTGGCTGGCCCGAAGGCCCTCTCAGAAGTGCGCAGATGGGGTGCCCTCCAGGAGGTAGAGGAAGGAACCGTCAGTGCCAGGCGCTTAGCCAGCGTCTTTGAGTAGCTTCATAACCATCCCAGGAATTATTATTCCCGTTTTACAGTTGAGGAAAGGGAGTCTTCAGCAAAGGGAAGTAACTTGCCCAAAGTCACCCAACTCTCAAATTGCAGAGCTGGGATTCAAACTCAGCTCTCTACTATGTCTCTTGCTATGATTTTAGCCTTTTTACCAGTCGGTTGCCCGACCGTGCTATCTTGTGTTTTGCTAAGGGTTTTAGAAAGGCTTGGGGCTTTTGTTTTTTACCTTTGCGTTTGCTTGTCTAAATTATATCCTCAAAGAGAGACTGGCCTATCATTTCCTCTTTACCACAACTACTTAGCCTGGGGTTAACCCCAAATAGAAATAACCAGTGGGAGACAGTCTTGAAGGTACAGGTTTCCAGCTACAGTGTGAAGCTTCCTGGGATCTCCCGGGATGTCTGTGTCCTCTCCCCAGTGCTGGCAGTGATAACTGAACCAGGTTTCTGTGCCCGGGACTAGCCCTGCCACCCCTCCCGCACCAGCACCCTTAGCGACGCAGAGCAGCTACCGTGGACCCAGCTCTGCCCAGGAGCCAGGGCCCGGCCCGGACGCGGCAGCCCTCCAGGCTGCCTCCGTGCTCCTCCCCACAGGGAGCAGATGCCTTGGCGCGCCAGTCGCTTCATCAGAGCTTCCCCATCTGCTGCTCAGTGAGGGTCCTGCAGGTAGCCCACCGGCCTGGGCCTTACAGCAGAGGGCAAAGGACAAGACAGATCGAGGAACGAATGTTGTTTGAGCACCTCCCACATGCCAGGCACTGGCTGGAGGATGGTAGTGGTGGCTTCTGCCGTCACCTGGCACTCAGAGTCCTGGGACAAAGGCAGACGTTCCACAGAAATATATACACATAGGCGCACACAAGTGGGAACGACACCTCGTAGAAAGATAACAGGGTAGCAGCGTAATGGGGCCACAATGGTTTAGACCAAGGAAGAGGCATCCTGGAGGGGCTCAGACGCAGAGCTAGAGGTAGCAGAGCTGGGATGGGATCTTGGGGGAGAAGCAGTAGTTGCCGCAAAGCCCCGAGGCAGGAAGAAAAGGTCTTTGTGGAGGTCACCAGCGCAGAGACCTTCTCTGGCCTCACTCCGCAAAGTAGGACCTCCTCCCCGAGCTTTTTTCTGCCTCGTCCCCTTAATTTGTTTCATTCAGAATGTTGATCACAAATTGGGATTCTCGGGTGTATTTGCTTTTGTTGGGACGTCTCTGTGCCCACGGGTGAGCTCCCTGAGTCCAGGTCCAGACCCATCTTCAGGGCTGTGTTCCCTGCACGGAGCACAGTGCTGGCACCAAGAGGCGCTCACGAAATGTTCACTGGGGGAGGGGGCACAGGAATGAAACGAGGCCTGCGGCGTGGCTGGAGCGGGGACGGGGGCGGGGGCCGACTGGAGAGGAATCATAATAGCCAGCACTTATTGAGCCTCTCTGTGCGAAGAAATATACGCTAAGCTCCGCAGACACATCCCGCTGAATCCTCACAGCCCTGTGAAGTGGTTCATGCTCTCATCCCCATATTATATGTGAGGAAATTGAGGCACAGAGAGAACATAGAACCTGCGCAATGTCACACAGCTCGGAACTGGTGGAGGCGGGGTTTGAACCAGAGTCTACACCCGGGAGCCATGTCCGTGGCATCAGGTTAAACCTCAGGGTGTACATCAGGGAGTCTCGGAGGCCCTGCTGGACTTTCGTCTGAGGGCACTTGGAAACCATGGGAGGGCATTAAACAGGCCCAAGACGCAGTCAGGACCAGTACGTACAGAGTGCACCCCACCGCCCGCCCACCCCAGAGGATAGACGGGAGGGCAAGAGTGGAGGCAGAGGCCTGGCCAGGGCCCCAGAGGCTCCGCCCTGGATTAGGACCCATGGAGTCCAGCCTTGCAGCTGTGTGGGTGGCTGCCGCCATCACCTCAGTCTCCACGGCTCCCAAGGGACTAACGGCAGGCAGTCAGGGGCGCGATGGCCTGACACCTACACCCCCCAACATCCTGGGAGTCTTTCCCAACAGCATCACCTCTTGGGGGACCAGGGGAGGGCTCTGAAAGCCCCTTGCCACCAAAAGGAGCAGCCATTGGGTAATGGAAGGAGCCGGGCTTGGGCATCGGGGGGTCCTTGTCTTGACCGTGGTGTGGTGGGTGACCTGGGACACGCCACTCAACCCCTGTGTCTAGGGAGAGCAGTACAGCCCATGTGCCTGGCTTTTTGTGAGCATTAAATGAGGAAGCCTGTGGTAAGGGCCTGTAGAGGGCAGCTGTTACTGTCTATGGTCCTTTTTGAGAATCTGATCAAATATTACTGACCCTCTTCCCACGACAATGCCCTGAAGTGTCACCTACAATTCTAGGGGCACTCTGGACCCCTTCCAGCCCATCCACAGGCCAGCTGGGCTTCAGGTTAAGGTTCCCTAACAGAGGATATAATGGAGATGGATAATAATTTTTAAAGATATTTTTTTCCAAAAATTTTTTGAATGTAGACGTTTTAAAAGTCTGTGTAAGAGACTGGCCCTGGGGAGCTGCCTTGTGTCCCAGCCCCCCAGCAAGCACCAGGCCTCAGCTGGGTGAGTGGCAGAACCTCCCACCAGCCCCATCAGGGACCGCCCCCAGCCAAGGCCGGCAGGCCTCCTTTGTCTGGGATGGAGGGCTCGACAGAGCTGCGCTTGCTGCCTCTCCAAAATGTTCACTTTCCGTCCTCTCCCTTCCCTTCTCTGTACCCTCCCACGCCCTTCCTCCCCGCCCAATTCCCACCTTGCTCCCAGGCAATAGAGACCCACTTGCTGAATGTCTCTCCCGGGGGGCTGACCTACATTGCTGAGTGGCGAGGGGGGATTCTGGACCACAAGATGGGGCACCTGGCCTGTTTCTCCGGGGGCATGATCGCCCTCGGCGCTGAGGATGCCAAGGAAGAAAAGAGGGCCCACTACCGGGAGCTCGCAGCCCAGATCACCAAGACGTGCCACGAATCGTACGCCCGCTCAGGTAACCCTGCAAGGGGAAGGGGCTGCAGGAAAGACTGAGGCTAGACGCCAGGAAGAACTGGAAAGACCAGGAGAGTGGCAGTGAGTGAAGGGAACACACGGACTTAGGGAAGCCTCACCTTGGAGGTTACCCGGAATTTGAATGAGGGGTGCGCTATACACACACAGAGACTGTGCCCTCAGTTAGAGGGAACACGGTGCTGTGTTAGCACTTTGTGTGTGCCGGGTGTCATTCAGCACTGGACATACATCATCGCTGACCCTCACAACACAGATGAGGAAACTGAGGCTCAGAGATGACCCGGCCAAGTTCCCATGGGAGGGGCTCAGAGCAGAGGGTCCTCCAGCCCCTGAGGCAGAAACATTGGCTTCCTGAGCCTTTAGCAAATTCCTTCTCCCTGAACCCCTACCCCTAAACGTATCTCTGCCTTTCCTCCCTGGAACGCTCCCATTCAGAGGGTCTCACCACCTCCTGGCACCACCCCATAATCACCCTCTGACCCAAGACCCCCGGAAAGCTTGAGAGCTTCTGCACCATCCGCGCCAGCACTCACCGCAGCGCTGTCAAACGCTAGACTCAGAAGCCGCATGAGAGAATGTGAATCCAGCTCCTCATTTTACATGCAGGGAAACTGAGTCAGCCCAGAGCGGGGACCTGGCTTAGCCAAAGCCACACCGTGTATGAGTAGCTAAGCCGGGGCTAGAACCCAGGTCTCCTGATGCCCAGCCCCATCTTGTGTGCTGCCTTTCTAAACAACACCCCTCAGAAAAAGCCCCGGGCCCCCCTGACCCCAGAAGGGGCCCACCGCTCTGAGTTGTAAACCCAGCCTTGGTTGGAGGAGAGGACCTAAGATCTGCAGTAAAAGATCTTGGCTCAAATGCCACTCTGCCGCTCAGCAGCTGGTGGCCTCTGTTTTCTCATCTGTTCAATGGGAACAATAACACAGGTCTCCTGGGCCCCACAGGAAGTGCTTGGCCCACGCCTTCAGCCAGCAGCATGGGAGGCGTTTGTTAGCAGTCCACCGAAAACGTGTCTGTGAGCGCGCCAGTGGAATCCAGAGCTCCTGGAGCTGTTTTCAGGAAGCCAGCAATTCGCAGTGGGTCCTTAAAACCGGTCTTCAATTCCCTTCAAAGAGCTCTGCCAGCACCACAAACAAATAGGAAATCTCAGGAATAATAAAAGCTTGCTATTTGTCGGGGACAATCAGCCCAGACCATAAAAGGCAGTCGCTTAGTAAAGCATGTTGTTACAACCAGCCCGGCTCGTCCACGGATGGCTGCAGCAATCGCTCTTGCCCTCACCCCATTAGCAGCTTGGCGAAACGGCTGTGTTCTGATGGCCAAGAGCAGCTGTGCCATCTGAGAGGATCAGAGGAGCCAGGATCTGCCTAATTCCTCTTCCATGAAGCCCTCCATGAATGAGTAGGCTGTCCTGCAAAGCTCCAATATGTCCCTGAGAAAAAGCAGCCCAGGGCCTCTTGGGGTCCTGAGCCCTAATGGGAGGTGGGGGGCCCACATTAGGACCAGAGCTGGGCCCTCCGCTGACCTGACAGGATATGCAGGCATTAAAGGGAGGATGATCTGACCCACATACCCTAAATTTTGGACCTAAAGAGTCAGACCCAGGGGAGAAAGAGAGAGAGGACAGCCTGGGGAAAGGGCATCAGACAGATCCAGGGTCACATCCCAGCTCGGCCACAACTTGCTGTGTTACCTTGGACAAATTACATAGCCTCTCTGATCCTCAGTTTCCACATGCGCGAGAGGCAGGTACAAGTATCTGCCTTACCAAAACAACATTTTTTAAGGATTGCAATAAATGCATGTAAAGCACCCAGCACAGCCCTTGAACTCCTAAATGGTGGCGGCAGTGGTGGCTATAATGGTGGCCATCCAGAAAACAGGAACAGCAGCAAACTGACCGAAACCAAACAATGACAACGAAACCCAGACCTCGTCAGGCCTTCTTTATTCAGCTCCCTCTGCCTGAATACGTGCCTTCCGGGCGAATCTTCCCTCACCTCCACCTCAGCAGTCTCCCACACTGTCAGCTCTGGAAGGCTGGTTCTGGGACGTGTCAAAAGCAGTTCCCAGAGAAAGGGGGTCTGTGGAGAAGCATCGTTGCAATATTAGCAAATTAAAGGGTCTGGTAAGTCCTGTAGACAGGAGGCTCTCACTCTGTTTAACCCACTGTTCCCCAAATGTGCTTAAAACTCCAACCCCTTCTTGGCCGAGCGCTGGTTAACACCCTGCAGGGCTAATGTTTCACCCAAACGTTTGTCTCCCCGGACTGCTGGGAAGTTCATTTGGATTCTCAGGGTCTAAACTGCAGACGTTTCGAGGCCTAAGGGCGTTGCTTTGGCCAGCCCAGGCCAGCCCATCACCAGCCGGCCCCGGCCAGGGCTACCACGCCACTTCCGTCTCTCCTGGGGCACTGGGATCCCGAAGAACAGGAGGTGGGAGGTCTGACCCAGGCCCCCTGGTTGGTCATTCCTGCAGATACCAAACTGGGGCCCGAAGCCTTCTGGTTTAACTCAGGCAGAGAGGCCGTGGCCACGCAGACGAGCGAGAGCTACTACATCCTGCGGCCCGAGGTGGTGGAGAGTTACATGTACCTGTGGCGGCAGACCCACGACCCCATCTACAGGGAGTGGGGCTGGGAAGTGGTGATGGTGAGTGGAGGGGCGCAGGGGGAGGGTGGTGAACTGGTGGCAGGTGCCCTTGAGAATTCACAGTCAGGGTCCAAACCCAAGAGGAAGGGCAAGCCAGGCTGGCATCTGGCTAAAGTTGAGAGTGCAAAGGGTCAAGGTTTGGTTGCAGAGCCAGGAGTCCCCAGCCGGCCAGGAGCAGGCCAGGAACTCGTGAAGAGTGTTCTGAGTGCCCAATAATGGCAGCAAACTGAGAGGGCCGAACGCAGGGCAGCAGCCAGAGGTGGCCCAGCACACGCGTGGTCACTGCTCTCCGACGCTGAGGCCTGGACAGGTGACTAGATTTCTCCTCTCAAACAGGAACGGGCTGCCAGCTCACCTCCCTCCTCTCCCCGAAGCTAGCCCAGCCCTGGGCAGCCCCCTCTCTGGGCTCTGCTCCCCCAATCCCCTTCCTTCTTTGGGGCAGGTATCAAAGGCAGGGTTGGGGATTCCAGAAGGTTCTTGGATGGATGCCAAGCTTTCTCTGCTGTTCTCCCCCGGGCCCACTGCTCTCGGAGGCACAGACTTGGTGGGGAGAGCCACACTCCCAGAGCACGTGCTCAGCTGGGGCGTGGGCCCTGCTCAGGCTCCCTGACATGCTTCATTGGCCAGAATCCCTCTGCTTTCCTGAAGACCCTGGTTCTTGACCTTTGAAAGCCAAGTGTTTTGTGCTCCTGGGCCCCACCCACAGACCCTCAGTGGGTACAACTTGCATTTCTGTACAAAAGGCAGGCACAGCCTCTGGCCCAGGGACTACACCTCTACAGGGAATCCCTGGGGCGTGCCAAGTCCAGTCCCCAAATCCCAGCCCGCAAACATCACCAGCCCCTTCCCTGACCTCTGTCCACCACTGTGGGTGAGTCTGTCAGGTCAGTCTAGTTCCCCGAGAGGCAGAGAAGCTTCCTCGAAGTTCACACCAGGTGAAGCGCTCAGGCCGGGCAGGGACTAAGTTCTCAGCGTGGGCCCAGGGAGCGTGGTGACGGCAGGAATTCGGCCTGCTGCCCCCACCAATGCTGGGGTCCCCAGCCAAGGGGTGGGAGGGCCTGCCTGTTCGAGAGCTGGGCAGGCGGAATCTTGGGGGGGCGCCTCTCCTCTCCCCACACCACGGCTGCCTTCCTTTCCTTCAGGCCTTGGAGAAATACTGTCGGACGGAAGCCGGCTTCTCTGGGATCCAAGACGTATACAGTAAGGTTCCCGACCACGACAACAAGCAGCAGACTTTCTTTCTGGCGGAGACACTAAAGTGAGTTGGGGCTCGGCTGGCGTTCTTCCCAGAGGGCAACTGGGCTTTTCTTAGGGAAGGGGGAGGGGGCGGGGGGGGCAGGGGGCAGCAGTCCCTTCCTTCACCATCAGTCAAGTTCTGCTGTCCCGGGAGCGGGGCCCAAGAGGGACGGAGGCTTGGGGTCCAGGTGCGGGCCTTGGGCCAGACCAGTTTCTCCACGCAGAGTGAGGCCGGGCTGGACTCCACCCCCCTAAGCATTAGCTATGTGAGAAGTTAACTTCTTTAACCTGTCTCCTCAAGTTACTTAAGTTCTCTGAAACTGTGCCCTTCTGTAAAATGGGCAGAGTAATAACCATGATGGTGTCAAGCCCGGTCACTGCTGCAGTTGTGCTGCTGCGCTGTTCCCCTCCTTTCTTGGGGGGAAAGTTGGCCTCCTCGCTGTTCCCTAAAGCAGTCCCCTTGTGCTTTAGCTCTTTAGGATGGATTGGATGGTCTGTTCCTTCCATTAAAAACCCCCATGGCTTGGAAACCTGCAGTTCTGGAGTCGCGACTCCCTGTGCGTTTTAGCGCCCGGACATCTACTTGAGTGTCGAGTCTCCTGGTACATAAGGAAGCAGGCAGAGTCCTGGGGTAGCCCTCAGGCCTCCCTGCAAAAAAAAAGAGAGAATCTAGGCCACACAGGGTCCTCAGAGGGCCAGGTGGGGAAAGCACCTGAGGGAAGCTGGTTGGGGCAGAGGTACAGAGTGGGGGCTGGGGCAGCGCCAGGATGAACCGGCTCCGTCTGACCTAAAGCTCAGTGCTCCCCTCGACGTCCACAGCTCCTTCCTGGGGACGAGCCCTCCGGGCAGATTTGGGGTCTCCGACCTCCCTGCGCCCTTGGGCACAGGCCAGTCACAGAGGCCCCTGAGATTCCTTCGCAGTGGGTGCCCCCTTCCCCAGAGCGCTGACAGGCTGTGTCTTGCTCCCCTCCCTGCCGGGGCACAGGTATCTCTATCTTCTGTTCTCTGAAGATGACATGCTCTCGCTGGAAGACTGGGTGTTCAACACGGAGGCCCACCCGCTCCCCGTGAGCCACCCGGACAGCTCTGGCAGGGGCGGGGCCTGACTCCCACCACCCGTCGCCTTGTACTCCAGGACCACCTTTACGGGATCTGGGGCTGTTCTCAAACGGATTGGAGATGTGGGCCCCTGCCTGGCGGACCCGGCAGATGTGTTGGACGAGCAACTTCTTTTCCTCTGTGAGGAGACAGGACTCGGAGACACAGCGATGTCACACCAGGCCCAGACATTCCTTTCCACGGAGAATGTCTATGAAACCTGCTCACTTGCCATTCCAGGGCCAAAGCACCGGAGGTTTGCATCGCAGCCTCGTGTATTTGATTCACGTCCTTTCGTTTTGGAGGTTTTTTGGTTTTTGCTTGATTTTGCCTTTTCTCTACAGTTGTGTTTTCTCACAGATTTTAAATATAGTTTTCAAAATCATGTGCTTTCAAAAATGGTGTTCTCCAATAAACTAAACCTTAAAGTGTTTGCACACACACACACAAAATCTTGACCCCATTTTCTATATTTTGAATTCCTTTTGCCCAACGTTTACTCTATGTTCAATTATGTGTCATTTTCCTTATAATTTGAGGAGGGGTTTCCCTTTGATTTGGGCCTAAGTGTTACGAATCACTAGTGCTGTTTTCAGTATTGTAATGGAAAAATCTGTAAAGTTACAATAAAGGAGTTTATTGAATAAGAAATACAATTGGGTTCATCGCACATCAGTGACTCCTGGGGAGACCATTGCAATGCTATCATCAGAAAGAATAATCAACCAGCAGTTGATTTAAGGTATAAAGATGCCAACTTCTAT
Organism: Grampus griseus; assembly: GCF_964374135.1. Taxonomy (NCBI): domain Eukaryota; kingdom Metazoa; phylum Chordata; class Mammalia; order Artiodactyla; family Delphinidae; genus Grampus; species Grampus griseus. The sequence goes on along the minus strand of NC_139017.1, from coordinate 163,375,522 downwards.
TACCTCCCCTTGAACTGGTCCTAATAGATTCAGGAAGGGTGAGGGCAACCCTTTAAATGAAGTTGGATATTTATACTTACATCAAGGCTTGGAAGAGGCCCAGAGAGGAGCAGCAACTTGCCTGAGGTCCCACAGCCAGTAAAGGCAGAGGTGAAACCCCTAGGGTTTGCTCACCACCCCAGTCCAGGGTTCATCTATTCCATCATTCAGCAGATGCTTGGTGAGTGCCTGCAGGGGACCAGACGTGGGGGCGCAGCTGTGAGTGGGACAGTCATAAGCCCCGCCCTCAGGGAGCATACAGCCAAGCAGGGACACACAGACCATGAAGGAGAATGACTGCAAGTTACGTGAAGTGCTCCAAAGGAGACAAGCAGGCTGAGGCACTAATGTCTGGACCTGCCTTCGAGGGTCAAGGAGAGCCTCTCTGAGCAGATGACCTTCAAGCTGAGAGCTGGAAGGTAAGACTCTCCCACAGATCCACTCTCCTCCTGACCGTCACCCCTGGGAGGAGGCCGTTCTGCAGGGCAAGGAGGTCAGGCCCCAACACTGAGGAGAGAGCTTCTCCTCCCCCACCCTCACCCCTCTGCAGCGTGTCCACACAGCTGACTTCACAGGACAATACCGAGTCCTTCCCCAGGCTCAGCCACTTCATTTTGGCTGTTAGTGAACTTGAGTAGCCCCTGGGGTGTTGGGGCCCTGGGCCAGGTGACCTGGCTTTAAACCCTCACTGTGGGAACCTGGGCAGGTCACCTGTCTCCCTGAGCTGCTCTTTTCCATCAGGCAGAGCGCAGACCCTCCACCTCACAAGGTTCTCCTAAGTGGGATGCCGCTGGTGCCCTGGAGCTGTGGGAAGTGCTGCTTCCTTGTTCTGGAGACTCAGATGCTGCCGGCATGTTCTTAAGCAGTAGTTAGAGCTACAGGGAAGCTGTGGCTATAGCAGGATCCCGCACCTTTGGTAAATAAGTTGCTGCCTGAACCCAGAAAATCACTTCACTCTTGACAGGCACCAAGATAGTGTGGCTCCAGTGACCTGCTAGGGCCCATTTTTTAAAAAGCAAAACACAAAATTGATTACACAGATATTATAGAAAGGTTAGAAAGCTTATCTTTATGACAAGCTGAAAGAAAAATCATTCACCTTCCTACCCTCCAGAATAAATACTGTTACATTTTCTTCTAGATATTTCTCTATGAAGGGACAGAGTATATTCTGCAAACATGGTGTCAACTGTGGCATCCTGTTTTGTTATAATCTGCTCTGCACCAAATGCTATATTATGAACATCTTTCCACGTCAACATACATTTATCTCATTGCTGTACCTGGTGGGTAGTGTTCCATCATGGGCTGTATCACACTTTCTGGATCTGAGCCCCAATTGTTGGGCATTTGGGTTTGTGTCAGTTTAGATTTTTAGCTACAAACAATAGAAACCGACTCTAACTTAAGCAAAAAAAAAAGAATTAAAATGCCTTGGAGTGGCTCATGGAATCTCAGGAGAGTGAACAGCCAGACATCAAGAAGGACTAGGCAGGGCTTCCCTGGTGGCACAGTGGTTGAGAGTCCGCCTGCCGATGCAGGGGACACGGGTTCGTGCCCCGGTCCGGGAAGATCCCACATGCCGCGGAGTGGCTGGGCCCGTGAGCCGTGGCCGCTGAGCCTGCGCATCCGGAGCCTGTGCTCCTCAACGGGAGAGGCCACAACAGTGAGAGGCCCACGTACCACAAAAAAAAAACCAAAAAGAAAACAAACAAACAAAAAAAAACAAACAAGGAAGGACGAGGAAGAGGATTTGATTTGGCCACAGATCCAGTTTGCAAGAACCAGGAGGCAGCCTCCCCAAGCACCACCACCAGGACGGGTGAATCCAGATGTTCGCTCCAGATGCTACTGTGTCTCTTTTCAAGGACCTGAGCTTCCAAATGGTCTGGCCTGGGTCACGTGCCTCCAGCCAAAGGGAGGGCGAGGCATCTTGACTCACAGGCCCACCGAGACCCCATGTAATGGGCAAAAGGCTGTTCCCTGGAGAAAAAAATGAGGCTTGCTACCAAAATAACAGACCTGCCTGCTGGCAGAGCAAAAACAGCAGGACTGTTCGCAGGCGTGACTTTAATTTTTTTCAGCATTATAAGAGAGTTATGAAGGCATACTGGACCCGTTCCATTTTCCCCGGTCCAACTCCTTGGAGTCAGTCCCTGGAATGTCTCTCCAGGGCAGAGCCACTTAGCAGTTCCCCAAGACCCCAGGCTTCCCCGCTGGGCCTGTGTCGCTGTCCCCGCTCCTCCCCACAGCATTCTTGTCTTCTGCGTTATCGCTGGGAGCAAGCTGTAAAAATGAATATTTTAAAATTCATCCTCCAGGAAAGCCCTTGCAGGTGGCGAAATACCATCCTTTGGGCAACTTAACTCCATTCCGGGGATAAAAATAAGTAAGACCCAAGGCAGACTGAGAGGAGAGAGGAATTAAGGGATGAGTCATCCTCACTGAAGGAGGCTCAGGAACCATTCCCAGAGCAGACCCCTCCATCCCCAGCCGGGGTGGGGTGGGGAGGCCAGCGTGCTGCCGGTCTCACTTTAAGCCTCGTGTTTGCTTTTGCTGCAGATGGAACCACCTTTTTCACCTGTTTTCTTCATGGATGGGCTTGATGCTGGTTCCTTCCCAGAAAGCTTCACTAGCACCTGGCTTTAGGCACTGGGGCCTGCGGGTCATCACGTCCCTGGGAAGGGGGGGGACACAGCCCTTTGCAAGACGCCTCCCTTAAAGGACTGTGTGTTTGTTCAGACTGGCTTTATACACCACATTGTGTCTTTGGCAATTTGCAAAGTTCAAAAGCCAAACGCGTTGGTAAGAAAGGCAAAACTAGAAAATCTGTTTTTAAAGGCAGCATCCCTGAGATCCAGGATGTGAGTCTTAGTTCTGTTCTCTTTACTTTGGAGAGGTGACCCCATCATGGTTTAAGAAGGTGCTAGCTGTGGGGAATGGGCCAGCTCCTCCATAGGGAGCTAACCTTGGAAGCATGCTGACTAATCACGTGGCACAGAGATGCTCAGCCCTCTGACTCATGCTTAATCACACACTACTGGGGGGACAGGTTGCAGATGCTATTTTTTGTATCTAAAAATATCTGATTGGTTTCCTATATTTGGGACAATATTTTGATCCCACTCAGCCTGTCTCTTAAGTCAGAGCTTCTCAAACTTGAATGTGCACCTGAACCACCTGGGGGTCTTATTAAAACGCAGGTTCTTATTCAGTGGGTCTGGCATGGAGTGTTTCTAACAAGCTCCCAGGAGATGCTGCTGCTGCCGGTCCTTGAACCACACTTTGAGTAGCACGGCCTCAATGAATGGCCAGTCCTTTAGTTTCTGCCCTTTAAGTGCATCCCTGGAGTTGTAACTTCTCCAGAAAAAAGTAGAAGGGCTTGGGTGCTGGGATGGCATCTATCGGTACCTTGGCTACAGAGGGACCTACCTCAGAACAGGTGTCTATCGCCTACGCCAGTGGTTCCCGCTCCTCCAGGACAGTCAAGATAAGACAGGAGCAGGCCCACTGGGGGCTTAGAACAATGCTGCCCAGTAGAACGTTCTGTGATGATGGAAATGTTCAAAAGGGTGAGCATTTGAACTGCTGTCCAAAAGGGTGGCCACACGTGGATACTGAGCACTTAAAATGTGGCAAATGCAACTGAAGAACTAAATTTTTAATTTTATTTCATTTTAATTAAATTTAAATAGCCACGTGTGTGGTTACCGGCCACCATTTGGACAGTGCAGCCTTAGAGCTCAGAGAGCCAGTCCTCTGCTGGCTGACTCCCTGCCCCACTGGAGCCTCCACCACCTGCATCGTTACAGAAAGAATCTTAGCACGAAAGATATTGTTTGGGGGCTTCCCTGGTGGCGCAGTGGTTGGGAGTCTGCCTGCCAATGCAGGGGGCACGGGTTCGTGCCCCGGCATGGGAAGATCCCACATGCTGCGGAGCGGCTGGGCCCGTGAGCCATGGCTGCTGGGCCTGCACGTCCGGAGCCTGTGCTCCGCAACGGGAGAGGCCGTGGCAGTGGGAGGCCCGCGTACCGCAAAAAAAAAAAAAAAAAAAAAAAAAAAAAAAAACACATATTGTTTGGGGACCGGATGATTCCCTTGAACATACGTGGTTATTTTTATATGCATTCCAGCCTCTGTTTTCTGCAAAAGCCCCTGGTTTTTGCTTTGTTTTGTGTTTTTTCTCACTCACTGTTTATCTGCAGATTGGTGTGCATTCGGTCAGGTTGAAGATAAGAAAGGCAGAATGGCAAGCCAGGAGAGGAGGAACACAGGCCAAAACCGAATGGACCTGGGTTCAGCTCCACCCTGCCCTTTCTCTGGGCTGTGTGACCTTGCGCAAGCCCCTTAACCTCCCTGAGCCTCTGCTTTTCCATCTGTGGAAAGGGAGGGTGGTTTCCTTAGTGTAGGAACTCAATACATATAGTGATGATTGTTATTGTTATTATGTGAACACTCTTCTTAAACTATAAACCGTGCGTAAATGTGAGGCAAAACACTGCTGTCAAAAATTATTATTATTTTTTTAACAAAATGTTATGAAACTTGGAGGAAACCGCATCAACCAGGCCCAAGAGACAGACCAAACTCTCAAAGCAATAAATCTGAACATTTTCTGTTTTTCGCATAGAACAAGCACCTTGCCGTTAGCCCTGAATCTGGAAAATAGGGAAATTGGGATGAAGATTTATAGGCTGTCCAAGGGCTTCCAGGGGCCAGCCTGCTTGTGAAGGATGCTCAGGCGGGGGTGGAGGGCTGGAGAAGATGCTGAGAGCTTGCCCAGGACGCTGGCAGAGTGGGGTCTCTGCTTTGGAGGGTGTTTGAGGTCCTTTCCATCTTTCCTCTTCATGGAGACCCTGAATACTTCCTACAACTTTGGAAGGGAGGCAAGGCCGGCAGCTATTTACGGAGGAGGAAGCTGATTTGATTAGTCCACCTCTCGTCCCATGGAGAGAGTGGGGAGACAGGCCAGAGCTGCTTATCACCCTCCACGTGGGGACGTCCCCAATCTGGGGGCTAAGATGAGAGCATGCCGAGTAGAGGGAAAGGTTTCACACACACACACACACACACTCACATACACACATACGTACGCATGCATTCGCATGCACACACACACACTCGCACACGTGTACACCCTCACATGCACACATCCACTCACACATTCACACATATACACATGCACAAACACCCAATCACACCCACTCACATGCACACACATACACACACACACAAACACACCCCTTGACTTCCCTCTCCTAAGCCTTAGGATTTATTGGCCAACCTGGCAGTCATCAGGGGTTGGCTGTCTCCCGGTGGGGGGGGGTGTGTGTGTGGGGGGGAGATGACCCAGATAGTCCCAGATCCATCAGGAGCCCCTCACCGCCAGTCCCCTGAGACCTGGAAGGTTGGGGGGGAGGTGCGGATTCTGCACTGGCCCACAGAATGATTCACAACTGGACAGTCATTAGATCCGTGGCTCCCAGAGTGTGGAACTGGGTCGCAGCACCAGCAGCACCTGGCAGCTTGTTAGAAATGCACATTCTCAGGCCCCGCCCCAGACCCACTGAATCAGCAGCTCTGGGGGCGCCCAGCAGCCTGTTTGTAATAAGCCCTCTGGTGACTCTCACTCAGGCAGAGGTGGGAGAACCGATGCTGGCTGACCTCCAAGGCCACCCGACACCCCAGAGCAAAACCTATGCCTGGTCAGTCTCCATCCCATATCCCTCCTGCCTCAATTCTGAGTGTGTGGCTTATCAGAGGTTCTGCCATAAACCAAAGAAGAAGAAGAAGACCGCCCCCTCTTTGAACAACAGGAACACCCTCCCATCACTTAATTCTCTCCTCAAAAGAATAAATAAAATAAAATTCACAATGAAATCTCTTTGTCACAGAAACTGAAACCCAAGGAAATTGAAGTCCAGACACCTCCTTCTCCAAGTTTTATGCTGCACAGTCTTGACCAGAATAAAAATTCTGCTCTCAGCTTTTCTCCTTAGATGTCAGGCCCTCTCAGATGTTGGGGTTCCTGCATCCCTGGGGGTGGCCCTGTCACCTCCTCCGATGTTGAATTAACCTGACCCCGAGTTTCCAGAGCATCTTGCTTTTCTGGGGTCAGACTCAGTAGGACGTGAAGAATCCCAGCGACAGCCAGAGGTTAGAATCTACAAGCAAACTCCTCTTCCTCTGGCTGTCATCCCTGCAGGGTGATGCTCCAGAGCCCTGCTAATCCAGACCCATGATGCCCTCAGCATGCAGGGGCTGGAACAGTGACAGAGTCCCAGGTGGAGAAAAGCCTCAGCCCTTCCAGGGGCCACGTGGTGTAGCATCGAGGGCCACTTCCTCTAACCTGGAGGAGAAACCCTGTACACGCTTGGCCTCCTCCCAAGGACGGAGGCATTAGGGATACTTCCATCTTCTGAAATTCTTTAGAGAATTTCAACTGTGGCAGTCCTAGGCCTTAGGACCTGCCTGGGACCCTCTCCAGGCACGATTCTGCATATTTTTAACGACCAGGTACCTTTGCTCCTGGTTGCTGGGGCCCAGTGTTGATTGGAGTGTGGGCTCTGCCCAGGTCACATTCTCCACCCCTCCTATGTGCAGGAGACTCCACATTTGTAACAGGTCCGTTCCCTACCAGGCCATCTGCGCTTTTCTCTCCGCATTTCTCTATCCAGTAAGTTCTTAAGGTTGGGTTATGGGGCTCATTGCTGCTGCCCTGGGCACTGTTCTGGAATCCTCCAGGCTTTGTAATTCAACAAATAACCGTTAGCCATCTCTGCTGCGCAATGAGCAAGGTGCTAAAACTGCAGCTGAGAACAAGACAGACAAGGTGGCTCTTCCCACGGGGCTTCCAGGCTAGTGACCGACATGTAAACATATCTGTCAGGTGAGTGCAGGCGGAGGCCACAGACAGGGGACATGTGAGAGTAACGGGGTGGGGACACAGATGGGGAGGTCAGGGGAGCTGACACGTGTGACAGAGCATCCCAGGCAGAGGGAACAGCAAGTGCAAAGGCTCAGGGGTGGGAAGTTCTAGTGTGTCTGAGGAGCGGGAAGCTAGCAAGCCAGGGGGAGGCGCTGTCCTACCAGCTGGAAGAGGTCGGACAGACGGGGCTCCACCCTGCAGGCCTCTAGAACTGGGCGGAGTTTGATTTTAACCTAACAGCAGCAAGAAGCTAGGAAGGGTTTGAAGCTGGGGCGTGAGATGACCTACTTTCCATTTTGAAAGTTTCCTCTCACTTCTGAGTGGAGAGGCCTAAGAATTCTTTTTTTCCCCTTAACATCTGTCTCAGTGGAAAACCATTCTTGGGTTCCTAAGCAGAAGCTTCTGGAACCAGTGCCCCCAGGAGCGCAGAGAGAGGCCAGTGCCCTCTGCCATGTGTTCCTGCGGCCCGTCCTCAGCCTCTGGACTCTTCCGATCTCGGGCCTGGGAGACTTCAAGCCACCAGAGCTGTCCTTTGACCTTCGTTCCTGCAGCTTCCACTCCACTCTGCTCCCCACCCCCCATCCACCCCCACTCCTTTCAAGGAAGCCCAGCTGTGTTTTAAAAATAGAAGCCTCTTACTGAGATGGCTCTTCTCCTACCCTTGTACATGCGGAACCAAGGCTGTTTGTGGTGTCCAGGGCCTTCCTCTCTTTTCTCTTTGGAACCTTCTGGGTTTGTGGCAGGTACGAAGTCAAGTTGGGTTCTGGGTCTCAAACACAATACTTTGTCCGCCTTCACCCCCTCCCCGTGGGGAATGCCGGCCAGGAGACGGCCTGCCATGGGCGTCCCCCACAGGCCTGGATTCCACCCAACTGCCCACGCCATCCCCCCACCCTGCTCTGCCTTGGAGTCCTCCCAGCACTTCCAGGAGGGTCCTGACTCCGCACATTTCCAGGGCTTTCCCTCTGTCACATGGCTCCCCACCTACAATCACCATGTGGCCTCCACACCTTCTCTGCCCAACGCTCACCTGCTGGCCAAGGGGTCCACCCTGACTGCTGCCGCCCACCGTGGCTTTAAGGGCCCCCGGAGAGGTGCCCTGCCCCCGGCTCTCCGGGGAACATCTGACAGTGCTCTCTGAGATCCTGCCTCTGTCTCTGTTAAATCTCTCCAGGATCCCTCCCATTGAGGAACACTTCCAACGCCTCCAACCCCTTGCTCCCATCTTGAGAGACTGGCAGCCCCCTCTTCCCTTTTCATCTTCGTCTCTGCGCTCGCCCTGCCCTTAAGGAAATCCCTCCCTTGCTCCACCTCAATCACCATGTCTTCCTTCATTTTACTTTCATTTTTCTGCTTCAAATCAGTCCTGTTTCTCCTTGAGTTTTTAAATGAAACTTTTTTTAAAAAACTTTTTTTGGGAGGGGTGGTAACTTCTTATTTTTTATTTAGCCCCCCCAAACTGAAAATAGAGTGAAAAACAGTTGAAAATTGCCTAATGTCATAGGAATGTTTACTAAAAAAAAAATAATGAAACGATTGAGGTTTAATGTAATCCAGTAACACGCGTAAAGGACAGTAATTTTAAATTCACAGCTCAGGAAATGTTGACCCGTGTACAGCCCTTACGACCACCTCCCCCATCAAGACAGAACATTCTCAGCCCCCGGAAAACTCCCTCCTGCTGCTTCCTGTCAATACCTGCCATCCCCAGAGTGAATCCTATGCTGACCTCGTCCACCGCTAATTTCAGCACAAAATCTTTTAATTCCCTTCTTGGTCTTTGAATTATAAAAATTCCACTGAGTTTTCCTCTGTCTCAATTTGTAAGAGACAATGTATAACGATTTATCTCCTATATAATAAGGGCCCTCACACTTTTTGTCTGGCCATCATAAAGCCCTTTTCTATCCTTTGTGGTTAAAACCTCTGAAGTACACAACTAAGATCAGAGCTTATGAAATAAAGCATCCTGGAGGCACCTGAGATATGTCCGTCCCTTGTAGGGCGGCCGGCTCATCCCAGCTGGCCTGGGACTTTGCAGCTGTTCATAGTGAGTGACCCTCAGTCCTGGGCACACCGGGAGGTTGATCCCAACCCCTAGTTCTCTCCGTGGCCACAGTTCAAAACAGACACGAGGAGCAGAGCGTGGAGCTGTTAACTCCATCTTCCTGTGCCTGACACTGTTTAAAGGCCCCCAAATGTCAGATTCATTTTCTGTAGCTTGTGTGGAACTTGGCTGTCTTTGCATTTGAAACTCTCAGCTTCCAGTCCTGAATGAGCAACAGGATCACGGGGAGGGTGGTTTTATAAAAAGGAAAAATTCTTCCGGATTTGGCGTTCAATGCTTAGCTCTCCAAAAATCCCAGAGAGGAAAACTCAGCTAGTGCTCGCTGAGCCCGGTGAGTCTCAATCCTGACTGTGCCTCAGAATCGCTGGTGCACTTGGGAAAAACGCTCCACACCAACTGGGGTGGGGGTCGGGCTGGGCTCTGGTCTCTATTCAAAGGCCCCAGGCGACGCTGATGGCAGCCAGGCTAGCGATGCTGAGGATAAAGCAGTGCATGTGGGCAGAGTCCCAGGGGCCGTCCCGACCCCAGGAAACCTCTCTCTGCCTGGACAGCATGAGAGTCTAGCCAAAGGCTGTCATGACCCCTACAATCAATCTATTTTCTGGCTAATCACAGCCCCAGCCCCGCGCCTGTGAGTCCAGCCAAAGCCACTCAGCATTCCAAGGCTCGGCCACATTTGTGGCCACATACAGCTGCTGTGGCCACACAGGCCAAAGGCCTCTTCTCTCTCCTTTGAGATCTCATTGAATCTGGTGGCTTTAGGTGTCATCCAGAGGCTGGGGACTCCCAAGTCTCTAGCCCAGGCATTGCCCCCTGCAGCTCCAGACTCCCCCACACTGCCTCCCTGACAGCTTCATGCTTTGCTCCACACGGGCAGCTCAGGCATCTCCACGCTGCAGCCCCGACCCAGCTCCCCGCAGCCCAGGCCTCTCAGGCTTCCCCACCTCGGGAATCGCACCACCATCTACCCGAGCTCAAGCCCAAACCGATGCTTGTCTTTGCTCTCACCGCCCGCCTCTGACCCATCAGCAAGCCCTGTCTCTCATCAGCCGCCACATCGTTGGCTGCATCCTCCCACCTCTCTCCAGGAGCCCAGGCCCTGACATCTAAGGGCTGGGAGCTGAACGAGCCTCCTATCTCCCTCTTTCCACTCCTGCTCCCCTCAGTCTATCCTTTACCCAGAAACCAGAACGGTCTTTTTAAAAATGCTTTACCGGGGACTTCCCTGGTGGCGCAGTGGCTAAGAATCCGCCTGCCAATGCAGGGGACACAGGTTCGAGCCCTGGTCCGGGAAGATCTCACATGCTGCAGAGCAACTAAGCCCGTGTGCCACAACTACTGAGCCCGCGCACCACAACTACTGAAGCCCATGTGCATAGAGCCCATGCTCCACAACAAGAGAAGCCACCGCAGTGAGAAGCACGGGCACCGCAACAAAGAGTAGCCCCCACGCGCTGCAACTAGAGAAAGCCCGCACGCAGCAACGAAGACCCTACGCAGCCAAAAATAAATAAATAAAAATTTTTAAATGCTCTATGGGTTTATAATTTATATGCCATAAAATTCACCCATTTAGAGCAGACAATTCATGCTTTTTAGTATATTCACAGAGTTGTACAACCATCACCATAATCTAATTTTAGAACATTTCATACCCCCGAAAGAAGCGTTGTAGCCCTCAGCCGACACTCCCTGTCCTCTCTCCTCCCCTTCCCCACTCCAGCCCCTTCCCCACTCCAGCCCCTTCCCCACTCCAGCCCCTTCCCCACTCCAGCCCCAGGCAACCACTAATGTACTTTCTGTCTCTGTAGATCTACCCATTCTGGACATTTCACATAAAGGGAATCATACAGTATGTGGTCTCTGTGTCTGGCTTCTTTCATTCCGTTCTTTCATTCAGTATAATGTTTTTGAGGTTTGTTCACACTGTAACACACATCAGCCCTTCAATTCTTTTAATTGAATAATACCCATTGTATGGCTATACCACATTTTGTTTATCCACTCATGAATCGAAATCTGGGTTGTTTCTCTTTTTTGGCTACTAGAAAGGTCTTTTTAAAAACAAATCACATGCCACTCCCCTGCTTAAAACCTTATGATGGTCTCCCATCATATATAAGTGAAACTTGTTGCCATGGCCTGCAAGCTCCTTGATGACATGGCCCCAGCCTCTGTCACCAAGCTTTTCTCCTGTCACTCTCCCAATAACTCACTCTGCCTTCTTCATGTTTCTTGGACACACCAAGCTTGTTTCTACCCCTGGGCTTTTGCCCAGAAGAGGAAGGGGCATCCCAGGCAGGAAGAGGAAACTTGTTTCTTCTTCCCTCTGCCTGGGATGCCCTTTCCTCCGTTCTCCACAGAGCTGGCCTCTTCTTTTCACTCAGGTTGCAATGTAAGTGTTACCTCCTAGCTGAAGTCACCTACCCCCACCTGTGTCACTCTGTAGCACCTTGTTTTACCCCTTCGTGCTCACCATTATCTGAAATTATCTTCTCTGTATGTTCATCACCTCGCTCCTCCTACTAGAATATTTAGCTCCAAGGCAGGAAGTACCCTGTCTGTCTTCTTCGCTACTGTGCTCTTGGGACGTAGCATAGCTGCCGGCACAGAGTAGACACTGAGTTTGTTGAGAGGCCCACGGGGTCCAGACAGGTAAAGCCACTCCTGCAATGGCACCAGAAGCCTCAGTTTTCCCAAGTGACACTTTGCTCCCATTTGGAATGCCGGTCCTATTACTGACTGCCAAGATGTTAGTGCTGGGTCTGAGGCGAATCACCCCTCTGACTCTCCAAGGTCTCAGACGACAGGGGAGAAACACAGAGCCACATGGCTCTCACTACCCCCCAACCTCACTCCCACCCCCACCGGTTTATTATCTCAGTAGAGCTAGTGTAGAAAATCCTAATTTCATCTTACTGCCTGGAGAGTGGCAGAGCCTTCTGCCGGAGAGAGACCCGTTCCTGGCGAGCTAAGCCCAGGAGACAGGAAGCAGAAAAAAAGAGGATGCTTCCAGAAAGCAGGCAGGTGTGGTTGTGTGTGTGAGAGAGAAAGAACCACAGGCAGGGTTTGAGGCAGTGACCCTGCCACCAAGGCTACAGCAAGGCCCGGCCCTCCTTCCTCTTCCAGTGGGCGGGTGGAGTTTGGGGAGTATTTACACCGACCCCCCCGGCTCGTGGAAGCGGAACTCCTGTGCCTCGAGGCAGAAGCAGGGACACCGTGGGCAGGGAGCCGCCCTCAGCAGTCTGAAGGTGCCTGGAGGTGCAACGTTCCTCCCTTCTGGTGACTGCATTGTCTCCAGGATGAAGCCCAAGATTTCCACACGCTGGATGGAGCCCCGCCTGTCTTTCCTGCATCCTCTCCCTTCACACCACCCTCAGTCCCTCTGCCCAGAACCACTGGACTGCGTCCTCACAATCCCATGGACGTGCCCCCAGGCCTTTGCCTCTGTTCTTCCAGTCCCTGGAATGCTCTTCCCAGGGCCCCGGCTGGTGACCTCCTGAACTCAGGCCTGCCTGGACTTCAACTCCGTGAAGCCTCTCCTGACCCCTGCCGACAGTCAGGGGGACCCTCCCCTGCATACATCCCTCTTGCCGGGCACTCACCTCCAGGGAGTCAGCGTATCCCTGGAGGATACTTGTCTAGAAGACCAGACTCCACTTTCCTCTCCGATGGATCCCCAATGCCAGAACAGAGCAAAGAAGACCCTCAATAACAATGTGTTGAATGGGTGAATGAGTGATGCCCCTGCTAACCGGTGAGCTCCTCAAGGACATGGCCAACATGCCACTTACCTTGGTGCAGTTTCCAATTGCTGCTACTACCAAATACCACCCTTGCCCTCTCAGGGGCCAGAGACAAGGTGCCAAAGAGCTCCTGTAGGGCGCTGGCCACAACTGCCCCGTTGGCCCAATCTTTCAAGGCTCTGCCCTGCTGTGCCCTGGCCCTTGGTTTGGAGGCAAGCCCTCCTGGGAACAGAAGGACACCCAGCCCTGCTCCAGTGCCAAGGCCCAGAGCTGACGTCTCCCCAGAGCTGGGTCCCAAGATTGACCCTTTTCCCAGAGGCTCACTGACCTGATTCAAATCCTGCAAGCCCACCCCTGCCCTCCAGAAACCCCTTGAGCTTTGAGACACACGCCCCTCCCAATCTCAGCCACATCTCTCCAGCCCTGGGCCACCGAGACCAGTGGGGTGTCTGTGTCTTTAACAAAAAGCAAGTGTAACAAGTAAAAGTAACCTGGCAAAGAAAACTTCCCTCATTTGTTTTCCAGGGACCTTGGCTCATCAATCTTCCCACCTAACCTGCTCTGTGCTCTGTTAGCTTTGCTTCCTGATAGAATGGAATTTGGTTTTCTAATAGCATCTGTCATATGCAAGGTGTCCCCAAACATTAGCGGTAACGAGTTGGAAGTGGCACCGTTGGACGCCTTCGGAAGCCAACGCTAGATGTCAGGCCCTCAATGGGTCCCTTCGAGGATATGGGGCCAGAGCTGGGCACCCCCCCCCAACTCTTGGTCCCTGGGAGGCAAATCACCCAAAAGACATGGGAGTGCCCACGATGTGCTGGGTCACGCATGGTCACTGGAAAGGTAGGGCCCTGCCCACATGACACTATCATGGCTGGTTACCCATGAAGGACAGAAGTGGTGGTAGAGACCAGCCCCTCCCCGCACTCAGTCGTTTGGACCATCCCCTGGGAGGCAGCATGGCAAGAGATTTGGACTCAGATAGACCCGAGTGCCAGGGCTAAGGCTCCTCACTTTTATTTGATGATGATGATGATGATGATGTCCTTGCCTCACAGCGTGCGGGATCTTAGTTCCCCGATCAGGGATCGAACCTGGGCCCCAGCAGTGAAAACGCGGAGTCCTGACCTCTGGATCGCCAGAGAATTCCCAGGCTCCTCAATTTTAAAATGAGACAAACAAACCTCACGTCACTGCGTGGCTTGAGGACAAAATGAGACGGCATGAATCTCCCAGCACCAAGGCCAGCACAGAGTGGGTGCTCAGTACCTTTTAAATCCCCCCTGACATCCCAGACCTGGGAGGTGCACGTGCAGCGCCGCTGCTCCCCTGGGCTCGGGGTTCTTGTCTAGAGGCTTTGTCAGCTGCTGCCCTCTCGTGGGCAATGCACGCAAAGCCATCCCTGGCCTCCCGGGGCCTTGATATAACGGAAGAGAGGCCCAGTGGAACCAAGGTTTCTGGGGACTTGAAAGAACTTCCTCAGACTCGACTCGCCTCTATTCCCAAGGCCATTCTCCAAGTGTTGTTCTCCGGAAAAACCACTCCTGTGGCCGGGGCAGGTCCCGCAGGGGAGAGCGGGTAACTCACAGCCGGTCTTGCCTTGCGCCTGGGAACCACCACCCCTGCCAACCCGGGTATTTCGTCTTCCCCACAACCCACAGAAGGGCCTCTTTGAAACCTCCTTATAGGCGAGGAAACTTTGGCCCCGCGGGTGAGGGTTTAGGGCCGCACCACCTGTGTTGGCCTTAATCAGGTAGTTCCCATCCCTGATGAACTGGCAGTGGTGGCCTTCCAGCCGGACCATGAAGGGAATAGGGAGGGTTGAACTTCGGAGCTTTTCTGTTTCTAGAGGACTGAAGACCTTTTAGCAAGCAGGTGGGATAAGGGTGGAGAGTGGGGTGCCCGCCGGCCGCTGGAGGACGGCAGTGCCCTTCTCTGGCCTCCCTCACATCTGTCAAGAAAGGTGGACACAGGCCTGGCGGCCCCGGAGCCCCTTCCCAGGGAAAGCTTCGGCTGTGCGGGTCCTCCCCACCCCGGCCCAGCCCCTCCTTCTCCCAGTCCTCCGCCTGGAAGTGCTCCCGGCTCCGCCAGGCAAGATGAGACGCGGAGGCCCGGTTTCGTTTTCGGAGACCAAGTACCAGAAGGAGGCACCGACTGGCAGGAAAGGGCCTGTGGAGCAGGGGTCCCGGCGCCCCCTTACGGACTCGTGCGCCCACTGAACCCGCTGTGCGGCGGACCCCGCGCCCCAGCCCGCCCCGCCCCGGCGCCCAGGCCCGCCCCCTGCCCCGCCCGCGCCCGCGCCGCCGCGGGTCAGCGTCCCCGGCCACCCGTCCGGAGCCGCCGCGAGCCGCCGCCATGGGCCGGGCCCGGCCGGGCGAGTGCGAGCCGTCCAGCCCCGGCCCCGCCGCGCCGCCCGCGGCCCCGCCGCGCCGCACCCGCGCCCTGGCGCTGCTCGGAGCGCTCCTCGCCGCCGCCGCCGCTGCCGCCGCCGCCCGGGCCTTCGCTCGCCACGCCGAGGCCCAGGCGGCCGCGCGGCAGGTCCGAGCCGGCGGGGAGGGCGCGGCGGCCGGGAGACTCGGGTGGGCCGGGGCAGCGGTGGGGCTCGCAGAGGGACCGGGCTCCGAGGGGCGGGGGTCGGGTGGGGGCCGGAGGGCCGGGAAGGCGGCAGGGAAGTGATAGGAAAACGGGGCTCCAGGGGTCGGGCAGACTTGGAAGGACTGATGGGGGAGGTGCGAGGACTGGCCCAGTGTGAGGCAGGAGCTGGGACAGGCTGCAGGGGGACAGTGCAGACAAAGCGTAGAGCAAAGGTGGGACCCGAGCATCTGGACTGGCCGGCAGTGCTGGGACGGTGGGGAGGGGAGACCGGAGAGGACAATGGGTGGACCAAGAGGGTGACACGAGATGGGCGGGATGGGCCCAGATAGAAAGGGGGCACTTAGAGAGTGGACAGTGGATGAAGGCTCAGCGTGAAGCAGGACCAGGAGGGATGGGAAGGGGGACTGGGGCCCTGGGGCGTGCAGAGGTGGCGTTTGGACAGATGGGCTGGGAGATGGGATGAGAGAACCCAGGAGGATGTGGCGGGAGCAGCTCCCTCCGCCCGTTTGGGATGCCAGTTGGGTGTACAACTGCTCAGCCCAGCCACCTCCTCCCGAGCAGGACTCGGCGCTGAAAGCCCTGGGGACAGAAGGCCTCTTCCTCTTTTCTTCTCTGGACACTGACGGGGACATGTACCTCAGCCCCGAGGAGTTCAAGCCCATTGCTGAGAAGCTGACAGGTACCGGGAGAGGCTGGGGACTAGGCAGGAGGGAGCCGGGGCACCGCCCTGGACTTCTTGGTCTGTGTCTTCTGTGTCTGCCCTGAACAGAAGGGCTGCCTGGAGTAGGGGGAGGATGGTGCGTCCTGGCAGCCCTGGGGTTCTCCCAGCTCTGACACTTTCCGGCTGGTGGTTTGGGCGAGCTGCTTCAACATGGGCACCCACACATACTCGCACACCCAAGCCTGTTCTCCTCACGTGTGACTAAAACTAGTTAACATTCCCTGACCACCTTCTCAGGACCAGACATGGCTTTAAGCGCCTCCTGTGAGTCATCTCTTTAATCATCACAGTGCCTGTGAGACGGACACTGTCCTGATCCTCACGTGCATAGTTTAGGAGACGGAGGCGCAGGAAGGGTCTCCAGCCTGCGCAGGCTGGAAAGGTGCAGAGCCAGGATTAGGGGCCTTCTGTCTTCAGGTCCTGCACCGGCTCATTTGAAGCTTAGAGAAAAATGTCTGCAAAGTGCCCACCATGCAGTAGGTAGTCAATAGACGGGAACTATTACCATTACTGCTCAATATTAAACTGCTCGGGAGCTGTCAGATTCCTATCCCACCTTGTTACCCATTGTTGCCTGGTTGTAATCAGTGATTTTTATTGTAAAGATGAGGGGCCGAAGCATTCTAATGAATTATAAAATGCCTCTCTCACTGCTCCATCACCACCCTAACCTCTGTGTCCATATCTTGGGATGTTTCTTGAACTTATGAACTTGGGCATCTACTTGTTACCCAAATTGCCTGGTGTAAGTAGGTCAATAGATGGGAAAGACTAGAAAGAGACACGGGCTGCTCTCAGGCAGGTAAGCGCCAAAGGACCGTGATGGGCTTTCTGTGTCTCAGGATGGGTCAGGTAGGTCAGCCACGTGCTGACCCGCTGGCCTTTGGTCACTGCCGGAGGAGGAGGGTCAGATGAAAAATGCTAATTTGCTGGAGCGGTGTGTCAGTGCCTCCCAGGGGCAGTCAGTACTGTCATGAAAGCAGATGGGCAGATACACAGCTCAGCCCTGTGTGGATTTGCTTTGACTTCTTATTTTGCACACACTTCTCCGAGCAGCCACACAGCCACCTCCTTGTCCTTTTTTATGGCCAGAGAGCAAGAGTTCCCTCACGATGACGTGTTGGCCAAGCTTGCTGGGCTTGCGGGTGCTTTTAATTTTTTCACGCAAATCTTTTTCTCCATCAGGGGGAAAAGAGTCTCTCCCTCAGTTACCTCCTAGGCCACTGTGAGTGCAAAACGGGACCAAGTTTCTGGGAGAACAAAAAACAAAACCAGAGAAACACCAAATCTAAGCAGGAAGTAGAGGCAAAGAGTCCTCTCTAGTTGGTACAGTTGTGTGCGTTTAACTTTCTGCTTTATACCTTAAAAGTTTTACAAGTTGTCAGTAGTGAGCAAATTTTACTTGTAAGTCAGGAAATAAACCTTTTTATTAAAAAACCAAAGAGCCATAAAATGCTGGGCGTCATTCATAATTACCTGTGACAACAGTTACGTAATTGGATAAGCAAGCCAGCCGGTATAACGCTGCACATTCCCGTTGTTCCCTTCCCCGGAGGTTTCCAGGTTGCTGTTCTGAAATTTTGTTGCCTTGACTTACAAATGCAGAGGTAGCCATGGTTCTTAAGAACAGGGCTTTGCATCAGGAGCCACTGGGGAGTGTTCATCGGGAGCACGTTTTCCAGATTCTAGCCCCTGAAGACTCTGACTCAGTAGGTCTGAGGGGGGTCCTGGGCATCGGTAGTTTAAAAAGGCATCCTGGTGATTCTGATGCTTCCTGGTTAAGAATGCACCCATTTTAATGCACCCATTCAGTCTGTCAGTCCAGCCTGTCAACAAATGCCAGGCGTGGTCTCTACCAGCAAGAGAGCAGTTGTAACAGGACCCACCCATGCTTCGTCCCATTATCTGTGTCGTGGGACCCTGCCCTGCTGTTAGGCACCCCTTCTGCAGTAGGCATCATGCCTCCCTTAAAGCCTTCATCGTGACTCCCTCCACCCTTGAAAGACTACAGACTTGGCAGGTCTCTGAGCAGGAAGAGATCTGACAAATCAAGTTCAGCCACTGCCAGTCCAGCCCCTCGTACTGATGGGGAAATGGGCCACCCAGGAAACAGGGAGAAGCAGGTGTCCTCACTTCTGGACCAGTGCTCTTTCTGGGACACCAAAGATGACCTGATTCCACGTCCCCTGACCTCTCTGAGCAGCCTTTGCTCTCCATGAGACCCTCATGACGGGACAGGCACGGGAGCATGGGCTCCATCTCTAATGTGGGAAAACCGGAGAGGATGAGTGATTTGCCCCAAATTGTCCAGGAAATGGAGCCAACCTCACCCCCGAGCTGGGCTGAGGGAAGGGGAACAGTGAGAATGGCCTTTCTGCAGCCAGCCTGGCCTGGTGGAAAGAGCACACATTAGAGTCAGAATTAGGTTTGAGCCCTAGCCCTGTGGATCCCCAACCATGAAACCACCGGTAATAGCAATACAGCTGACATTTATTACGGGTTTACTCTGTACCAGGCCTGGATTATCTCATTTAATCCTCATAACAAGCCACTGGGCCGACCATCACACAAGCTGGTGAGGAGTGGGGCTAGGATTTGAACCCAGGTCGTCTGGTTCCTAAGCCTTTGAGGAAACTTTTGAGATCTTAATGCCCCCGCAAGAAGGTTGTGGTTGATCGTAGGTTTAGAGTAAAACAGGCCTGGATTTGAATCCTGATTCACACACTACCTAGCTGTGTGTCCTTGGGGAAGTGACTTCACCTCTCTGAGCCCCCAGTTTCTCATTTGTAAAATGGAATTGATAATACTGCCTTCACAGGGTTACTGTGAAACTAAAATGTGATATACATTGGAGAAAATGTGTATGTGTGATATACCATGTGGTATACATATATACACATTATATATCATACATATACAATTTGTGTATGTCTGATAAACAATGTGATCTATATTGTTACTTTGTTGATTGTTACCTGTTACAGCCCCACCCCCACCCCCATCCCTGCCAGGCCCGGCTCCCTTAATCACTGGCCAGTGTGGACATCCTGAGAGAAGTGAGGCCCTGCCATCTAAGGCAGGACCCCTCTCCAGCGACCTGTATCTCACAGGGTCAACTCCTTCGGCCAGCTATGAGGAGGAGGATCTGCCCCCTGACCCCAGCGAGGAGACACTCACCATAGAAGCCCGTTTCCAGCCTCTGCTGCCAGAGTCCATGACCAAGAGCAAAGATGGGTTCCTAGGGGTAAGTTGGGGCAGGGGGTCCCCCACAGGCGGAACCAGAGACAGAGGGACCATCTGTGTGCGCTCACCTCCTGAGAATGGGTCTGTGCTCTGCTCATCTTTCCTTCTTTCTGTCTTTCCTCCCATCTTTTATCAGCACCCTCTGTGCACCCAGTGCGCCAGGCCCTGGGGGTCCAGAAGTGGGTGCGATGCTGTCCCTGCTGTCCAGGCACACAGTCTGGTAGGGGAGGTAGGAGGGATAGGCATGAGCCTCTGACCCAGAGTGGGGATCTGGGTGGCCTCCTGGAGGGAATGACATTTGACAGTGACTGCAGGGGACGAGGCCTCAGCCCGCTGTCAGCAGGGGTGGGAGAAGGATCCGGCTGGAGGAAACAGCAAGTGCAGAGACCGAGCGGATGCAGCCGCAGCCCTTGTAATCATTACTTGCTGCAAGTCAGTCTTTCCCCCCAGGCTGTGAGTTTCCTCAGGGCAAGGCCGGTGACTCACACATTTGTGCCTCCCCAGGCCCCTAGCACAGTGCCTGGAGCCTGACAGGTGCTCCATTGAGCCCCGATGAACCCGGACCTGAGGTTCAACCCCTGGCAACGGCTGTAGGGTGGGGATGACCCTGACAGTGCCATCCTAACCCGCCCTGTGGTTAGGACCCGAGGCCCTGTGGACAGGGTCTCAATCCCTCCCAGGCCCTGCCAGCCTTTCCCGCTGTCTCCCCTGCGCTCTCCTCTCAGCTTTGCGCTACTCCAGATGTCCGGGCTTTCTTCCAGCTGAGAGCCTTCTCATATGCTGGTCCCTCAGCCAGGAACAACCTTCCCTCTTTGCCTCACTCACAGCCCCTCAGCTTTTACAGCTCAGCTGAACTGTCATTTCAGCAGGAGATGCCAGGCAGGCCACTGAGGGCAGAGAGAAGGGGTGGCTGGACCCAGGGCACGGGGGACACGTGCGGGGGCATCCTGGTCAGTGGGGCTGGAAGAGAAGTTGCCAGATGGCAAAGGGCCTCAGCTGCCTAACTTTGGCCTCCGTTCTGCAGCAGCAAAATACCATAGCAGATTTTGAAAGAGGAGAATTCTCTCATCAGATCTGGGCTCTCCAAACTGGCAGCTGGGGAGAAAAGGGAGGCAAGAAGACCAGTTCCCAGGAGGGAGGGGGAGACAGGTGGGGGGAGGCCATGGTGATGGAGAGGAAAGGCAGCCCGGAGGATGCTGGGAAAGGAAGAAAGGTAGGGTGTGGCTACTAATGGAAAGGGAGGGAGGGGGAGTTGAGGTGACTCGGGCTTCTGGCTGGTGGCCAGGTGCATGGGGCCCATTGCCCGATGGGGGTTGGAGGTCTGGTAGGGAGGGTATGAGGTCAGTTTGGACTGTTGAAGTTGAGTTCCCTGAGAGATGTCCAGGGGGAGAGTCCAGTAAGATCTGGGTGGAGAAAGGCCCGGCATTGATGGGCTGAAGTGATGTCTGAGCAGATGAGTCCCTCCTACAGGGCAGAGAGAACAGGGTGGGGCAGGTGCAGGGGGCCCACCTGCACGTACAGGGGAGATGGGTCCGGAGCAGCACCCCAGCCCTGCGTCCCTAGCTCAGCCCCCTATTGTGGGCCGCTCCGCTAGGAGCTTGCCAGCCTGTGAACAGGACGCAGCAGGCGGGCAGGCTCTGCCTGGCCCCGCAAGCCAGCCCCGCTTTGAGAACTTGCCTGTGAAACCCCTCTCCTCCCACCTCAGCTTCCCACTGAGCCCGGGTTCCATCACCAGGGAGGTCAAAGGTGGGGCAGCTCCCTGGTGGCTGAGCACCCTGAGGGGTGCCAGGCACTCACTGTCCTGGCGGCCACTGATGGTGGCCCAGAAAGGCAGGGAGGAGCTACTGAAGGTGCAGCTTTGACCAGGGGACCTGCATGCCCCAAGGTTCCGCCTCTGCTCCAGGCAGATGTGCAGAGAGGCCTGCAGAGCGTCTGACCCTCATTCTCTCCCACCCTTCAGCTCAGCAGCTAGCAGTGGGGTGGATTACTGATGAGGAAATGGCTCAGGGAAGGCCTTTTGCCAGGGGTGCCCAGCCAGCGTGGCCCAGGCTATAATTGAAGCAGGGTGCTCTCTGGGGGTGCCCTTCCTTCCCCTTCTCTGTGGTCTCATCCTGCTCTTGGCCCTAGAGGTTTCACCCAAAGGTGGCTGCCACCTCCCTCCGCAGACTTAACTCCAAACCTAAACTCTGACTCGTCAGCAGGACATTAGCTGCAGGGAGGAGACTTGGTGGGGGGATTAGAGAGCAGAAAGCAAGGCCAGTGGGCGGGGAGAAGAAGCCCAGGGCAGGGCAGGGCACCCAGGGTTGGTCTGCTGGCAGACCAGACAAGAGGCAGGCAGGACTCTGTGAGGCCCGGGACCTGGGCTTGGAGAGGGAGGGAAGAGGCCGTGAGAAGCCCCCTCACAGAGTCCCCTGTTCCAGTCCTGGGGGGCCCCTCCAGCTGCCTCTGCTCCCCTGCCCTCGAGCGAGCTGTTCCGGCCTGGGCTGGACCTGAGGGGCCGCAGGGGCACGGCTTCTCTGGGCAAGGGGCCGGGGAAGGTGAGATGAGCCTCAGCTCTGGCAGGAGAGTGCCAGGCTCGTGGCCGTGAGCAGGCAGGAGCCTCCCGGGTCCCTCTGCTTCCTGGGCTTGTGGGTTGGCTCAGGGCTCGAGGAGACCTCCGCACACGCCTGGGACGTTCTCAGTGCCCCAGAGCTTCGACTTTCCTCTGCCCCAGGTCTCCCGCCTGGCCCTGTCCGGCCTCCGCAACTGGACAACCGCAGCCTCGCCAAGCGCGGTGTTTGCCGCCCGCCACTTCCGGCCCTTTCTTCCCCCTCGGGGCCACGCGGAGCTAGGCGAGCCCTGGTGGATCATCCCCAGTGAGCTGAGCGTCTTCACCGGCTATCTGTCCAACAACCGCTTCTACCCACCGCCCCCCAAGGGCAAGGAGGTGAGGGTAGCCCGTGGCAAGCCCCGGGGCCCTGCCCCCCAGCCCCAGCACGGCCCCTCCCCATCGGCAGCTGGACCCCCGGGGCCACGCCTACCCCACCTGCTCTCTGGCCTGCCTCTGGCCCCGCCCCCACCTGGGCCCCAGGTCCAGAGCTGACCCTCACCCAGGGGAGCTGGGCCCAGCAAGCCAGCCCAGGTCCCACTGCCCTCCCCCCAGGTCATCATCCACCGGCTCCTGAGCATGTTCCACCCTCGGCCCTTCGTGAAGACCCGCTTTGCCCCTCAGGGGGCCGTCGCCTGCCTGACCGCCACCAGCGACTTCTACTACACCGTGATGTTCCGGTGAGGGGTCCTGGCAGCCCCATCCTTGCCTCCCACCTGGGCCTGGGACTCCAGGGAAGCACAGATGGGTTGAGCACCAGGAGGCAGGGCCTGACTCAAAGCCCCCAGCTCCACCACTTACCACCCTGTGGTCCCGGGCAAGCAGCCTTGGCTCTCTGAGCCTCACTTTCTTCATTGTGCATCAGGGCGGTGGTGACTTCCTCCAGGAGGAAGAGAAAAGGTGTTGAATGTGCTTAGCATGGGGTTGTTGGCCATGATTGTCATCCACACAGAAGGGGGTGCGTAAGAGCTGTGACACCAGGCCACACACGCCCTGGAGGGCTCAGAGGAGACTTGGGCAAGGCTTCCGGGGAAGGCAGCACGTGAACTGGGCCCTGAAGGATGGGCAGCACTTGGAGGGCGTCCCTTCTGCCTGCCCCACACACGTCTTCCTCCCCCGTCCAGCCCTTTGCCCTGCACAGAGTCTGGCCAAGAGTTCCAGGCTTTGGGGCAGAAGTGAGAGGGCAGGTGGGCAGGCTCTGCTCAGCAGGGAACCTGCTCCCAGCCGGGCCCTTTCCCTCCAGCATCCACGCGGAGTTCCAGCTCAGCGAGCCGCCCGACTTCCCCTTCTGGTTCTCACCCGGCCAGTTCACGGGCCACATCATCCTCTCCAAAGACGCCACCCACGTCCGTGACTTCCGGCTCTTCGTGCCCAACCACAGGTGAGAGCCTTGGCCCCGGCCCCGGCACCCTGCTCCTGTTTGCCCCCCACCAGCTCCAGGAGCTCAGATGCAGGGGCCCAGAGGCCCCCGCAGTCTCTCCCCAGAGCTACTTCTCTTGGGAGGGGCCTAGAGCTGACCCAGGAGGAGGTAGCTTGAGGTGGGCTGAAGGGGGTCATTCCATCGTCTGATAGGTGCGTCCCAGGTGCTCTGTGGGCCTGGCCTCCCAGCTCAGTGCTGGGACCCAACGCAGCGGCCGACAGCCCCTCCCTGAAGATGGAACTGCCCCCCACACCCGCCCCATACTGTTGACAGACCTCCAACAGACCCGTAACCACAGCCTGCTCACGCCACCCTAGGCGAAGGCCAGCAGGTGGGGAGGGACCCAGCTGGTCAGGGTCCAGGAAGGCCTCCCAAAGGAAGGGACGTCTATGCAGCGACCTGGGGGCTGAGGAAAGTTTAGCCAGGCAGAGGGAAGGGCACATACAAAGGCCTAAGCAGCAGGCCCTCCACGCCTGCAGTTGCTACCACAGACCCTGGGGGGCCAGGGGGCGGCTCCTGGGAGGGCTCAATGCCAGTCACCTGCCTGCTTGCCTGCCTGACCGCTCAGGGGCGGCCTCTTGGCAGGGAAGCAGGGGACGCAGAGAGTCTTTCCAGATTCCTCCCTGATAGCACGCAGCCGCTTAGTGAACCTGAGTGACTCTGTGCAGGGACAAGACCTGGGCTGAGAGATGAGGGGCCCAGAGCGAAGTCTCAGCCGTGGCACCCG
The DNA here is from genome assembly GCF_964374135.1 of Grampus griseus. Taxonomy (NCBI): domain Eukaryota; kingdom Metazoa; phylum Chordata; class Mammalia; order Artiodactyla; family Delphinidae; genus Grampus; species Grampus griseus. Next base: position 163,351,448 of record NC_139017.1, on the reverse strand, counting down.
TGGCTGTGGGCAAGGCCCTGGACCCCTCCAGGCCTCAGTTTCCTCATCTGCTAGATGGGAGGCTGGCTCCTGGCCAGGAGTGAGGGGGTCATTGGGACAGCCTGGGAAGAGAAAGTTGCCCCCAGGACCAGGAGCGGTTTCCTCTCAGTCCCCCGAGGGAGGGAGCATCCTGGGCCCACGGGGAAAATGAGGAGGAAGGACGAGCTCTCCTCCTCCTTCCTCGCTCATCGGGCAAGCCCCTGTGCTGCAGGGGCTCAGCCCAGGGTTGGAGGTGGGGTCCTGGACTGAATGAAACAGAAGGAGGGGGCAACTGCTCCTGGGCCTGTGTCTCAGGCCTAGACCACGAGACCGCTGACCGGCTCTGAGGGCACCCAGCTCACCCTGACTGCTTCACCTGCCCAAGGTGGTTGGTTGTCTGTCCTGGGGCGCCCCCATGTGGCGGATCTGCAGGTTGCACATGCTCAGGCCAGACTTCCCGCTGGGGGAGGCACTGATGAGTGCTGCCTCAAAGAGTCATGGATCGTGGACAGTGCATGAGCCATGGGTATGGAAGCCCTTCGTGAACTGTAAAGGGCTGGGCCAGTGGAGGGTGGTATGGTCACAGTGCCTTCCAAAGAGGCGGCCTGGGGAGAGGAAAGGGCCCAGGCTCTGCCGTCAGAACTTCAGTGGCTCTGGGACCTTGGGTTCACCCTGCCAAGTCTCAGCATCCTCATCTATAAAATAGGGTCAGCTGCATGCTTTCAGTGAGATAAAGTCCGACATCTGGTTAATGGGCCTTGATGACGGTGGTGTTCTGCCCTGGCCACCCTCTCGCCTGTCCCCAGGTCTCTGAATGTGGACATGGAGTGGCTGTACGGGGCCAGCGAGAGCAGCAACATGGAGGTGGACATCGGCTACATACCCCAGGTGAGTGCACAGGGGGTCCCTACCCAGGTAGGAAGGTGGGGCTCAGCCTGGCTGCAGGGAGGCCCAGCTGGCTAGGAGCCTTGGGGCAGTGAAAGACAGAGTTCCTGCAGGCTGAAGCCACTGTCCCCAAAGCAGGATCCTAGGAAGCCACCTGTTCTTCCTAGCCAGCATCTGCCATGGGTCCTCAGATGGCTTCACACTGGCTGGACACTGGCTCTGTCCTGGACTCACTGCACAGCCTTGACCAGGCCCTTCCCTTCCCTGGGCCTGTCTCCCCACCTCTGCAATGAGTGGCGTATCTTTGAGGGTCTCTCGGGGCCCCTGGAGGACTCAGGCCCCTCGCTGAGACGTCCCTCAGTGACATCATCCCTCACTGACCTCTGGCCTAGATGGAGCTGGAGGCCACGGGCCCCTCAGTGCCCTCTGTGATCCTGGACGAGGATGGCAACATGATCGACAGCCGCCTGCCCTCAGGGGAGCCCCTCCAGTTTGTGTTTGAGGAGATCATGTGGCAGCAGGAGCTGAGCTGGGAGGAGGCCGCCCGGCGCCTGGAGGTGGCCATGTACCCCTTCAAGAAGGTGAGGCCAGACGGGGTAAGGGGCGGGGTTGGGATCCCTGGGGCTGGGTCCGGAGCTGTGGGAGCAGCGGGTGGGCACTGGGCGTGGGATGCCGTGCAGGGCTTGCTGCTGAGGCTGCCTCCCTGTGGGGCCCAGCCTGGGCCGGGGAGCCTCCCCTTTGCCCTTTAGAACTTGGAGGAGGCATCCCCTGGCTCAGCATCACCCCTTCACACAAACACACAGACACACACAGACACACACTGCAAACATACATGCATATGTACACACACACGTATATACACTACAGACACACACTACATGCACATCACACACTCAGCCCCTGAATGGGACCCTGGCGGCACACGATAGCTTCTCTCTGTCTCGACTTGGCCCCAGGTCACCTACCTGCCGTTCACCAAGGCCTTTGAGCGAGCCAAGGCCGAGAACAAGCTGGTGCACTCAGTCCTGCTGTGGGGGGCCCTGGACGACCAGTCCTGCTGAGGTGAGGGAGACCCTTCCAGTCTGAGGGGAGAAAGGGAGACAGACTTCACACCTTGTGGGTGCAGGAGGCCCTGAGACCAATGGCGCTCTCCTGTGTCAGTATGAGGGACTCAGGGATGACATGGGGTGGGGTGTGGGGTGAGGGCTCGCAGGCTTCTGCGCTAAGCCCAGAGGAAGCTGCTGGACACAATAGAAAGAGCCCAGCTCAGCCATTTTCAGCCTGGAGACCTTGGCCAAGTAACTCCTTCCCTGAGCCTCAGTTTTCTCAGCAGTAAGAGGGTAATGTACTTACCTCCCAGAGTTGTGAAAACAGACGTGAAAGTGCCTGTACTCTGTGCAGTGTTTCACACGAGTGAGAGAAGGTAGTGCCAGAGCCTGGGCTGCATTCACTTATTCAGAAAATTCAACGAAGACCCACTGGTGCAAAGTTCTTTGGGTGCCTGACATTGGGTACAAAGATGAGCAAACAATGGCCCTGCCCACATGCAGCCAATCGACAAACATCCTGGGCACCTCCCGTGCCGAGCCATAGGCTAGGTGTTGGGCACCTTGCACTGAGGAAGTCAGAATCAGCCCCAGTTCTCAGGGAGCACACAGTGTGTGCAGAAGGCAGACGGTGAATGAACAAGTACAAGCGTGGTGAATTTACACAAGGCATGGTCCTGAGTGGCACGAGAGTGTGTAACGGGGGGTGGCGGGGTCAGGGGAGGCTTCTTTAGAGAAAGTGACATATAACCTGAGACTAAGAAGGATGAGGAGGATGAGTTTTCCAAGTGACAGAGGGAGTGTTTTAGGTAGAGGAATTGTCTGTGCGAAGGCCCTGGGCCACAGGTTAGTGGATTTAAGAAGCTGTCACTGTCGAGAAGCCCCTGGGCCAGGCAGGCCCCCAGCCAAGTCTCAGCCCAGGATGCCAGTATGTTACTGAAGTTAGTTACAGCTGCCATTTATTCCTCGCCTCCTCTGTGGTAGATGCTTTGAATCTGTTTTTTCACCTGGCTGCACTGACCGTTCTACAGTTGATGAGGTTTACTGCTGGTAGAAAACCCAGTGAGACATGCAGGGTGCCTCACCCACCTGGCCTTCCCTCTCCCGGAACAGGCTCAGGGCGGACTCTCCGGGAAACTGTCCTGGAAAGTTCGCCCATCCTCACCCTCCTCAACGAGAGCTTCATCAGCACCTGGTCCCTAGTGAAGGAACTGGAGGACCTGCAGGTGAGTGGCAGGCGGGCAGGAAGAGCCCCATGGCAGCCCCTGGGACAGTGCTGGGAGCCGAGGTGTCAGGAGTGTGCCCAACTGTCCCCATAGAACAACCAGGAGAACCCATCCCACCAGAAGCTGGCCAGCCTGCACCTGGAGAAGTACAGCTTCCCCGTGGAGATGATGATCTGCCTGCCCAATGGCACCGTGGTAGGTCCCCCACCACTCATCCCTGGCCCCGGGCCAGGCACCACGGGGCAGAGGAAGTGGCAAACAAGGGGCACGGCTTACAGACCTCATCAGGCTCCAGGTCTGGCTCTACCACTTCCTGGCTGGTGTCTTAGCCAGTCCGAGCCTCAGTTATCCCCTGATGTCCCCTCGGCCTGCCTCGTGCAGGTGTCGGGACGCTCCCTCAGAAAGGGAACCTCAACAGCACTTTGGGCACCTGGCAGCAGTGGGCATGGTCTAGCAGCAGAGCGGACAGGAACGTGACCTGGAAGGGAAGGCTCACCTCAGACCATTGCAGCCAGTCCTGGGATGGAAGGGAGGGAGGGACGGACAGGCCTCGTGACAGGCAGAGAGGACCTGGGGACGCCCCAGGCTGAGCCAGGCTTCAAGACCCTCTCTCTCCCTAAGGGCCCCTTACACAGCATTCACATCGTTGCGTTGGGTTCTCACGGGAGCTTTGGGAGATAGATGAGCACGAATGCTGATCTCACAAACAAGGAAACTGAGGCTCAGAAAGGTTCAGAGACTTGGCAAAAACTGCATAATTAAGAAGTACAGCTGCCGGGAATTCCCTGCGGTCCAGCAGTTAAGACTTGGCGCCTTCACTGCTGCGGGCCTGGGTTCAGTCCCTGGTGGGGGAATTAAGATTCCACAAGCCGTGTAGCGCAGCCAAAAAAAAAAAAAGAAAGAAAGAAAGAAAAAAAAAGAAATGGAGCTGACTTTCCAAACAGGCGCCCGCCTGTGAGCCTCAGCGTCACCCGCTCTTCTGAGCAGAGCTGCCCCTTATCCTTTAAGTCCCAAGGGGTGGTCAGTGTGGGACTGAGGGATGGAAGCGGTGGGGAGCAGTGCAGGAGCAAGAGCTGGGGCTGGCCTGGAATGGGGGCGTCCGGTGAGGGCTTGGTGGCGAGGAGGAGGGTGCCAGCCAAGGGCCTTCTGTCTGAAGTTCAGAAGAGGAAAGGTCCGGGGGAGCCGGCCAGCTCGCACCCGTCCACAGGCGCCCATTGTGGTGGACTTGGCCCAGCCAGGGGTGGCGAAGCTGGGCGGACAGGACTCTGCCTGGGCTGCGGGTGGCCTGTGCTCTCCCACCCGCTCGATTTGTTTGTTCGTTTACCGGGCACCTGCCCTTAAGGTGCCCCTACCTGGAACGGGAGGCAGATGGGGACACAGGCGTGTGGGCGTTTCGACAGAAGTGAGTGCGGAGTTCAGGGCTTCTGGGAACAGAGGAGAGAGGTCATGGGGCGCGGAGGCAGGGTAGGGAAAGGTGATGCCGGAAGGCATTAGGTTTCACCTGGTGGGCGAAGTGTGGAGCCCTGGAGTCAGAGGGCCCTGTGAGCAGAGGAGGAGGGGGAACGGGTAGCCCCTGCCGTCCGCCATCAGCCTCAGCGAGAACAGTTGAGGCCGCGGGGGCACTGAGCCCGGCTGGGCCCCCGCTCTCCTCACCCCACCCTTCTCCCAGGTCCACCACATCAACGCCAACTACTTCTTGGACATCACCTCTGTGAAGCCTGAGGACATCGAGAACAATGTCTTCAGCTTCTCATCCACCTTTGAAGACCCGTCCACAGCCACCTACATGCAGTTCCTGAAGGAGGGCCTCCGGCGCGGCCTGCCCCTCCTCCAGGCCTAGTGCGCCTGCTGGGCAGTGAAAAGCCTACTGGACGGGGAGCTGGACAGGCCCCTCTGCCCCGGAGCCAGAGCAGCCCTCGCACAGTTCACCTTCCACCTCTCAGGCTGCCCGTGGGGTGCGGCCATCCGAGCTTTGCCTCAGTGAAGGGGGGACAGGGGGTCCTTGGCTGACCAGGTGGATGAACCTCGAGCTCCAGCTGCCACCATCAGCCTTTTACTACCCACCTGGCTCCGGAAGCCGCTTGGGACCCCAGAAGAGGGCCCGGGGTCATCTCCCTGGACCTCACTCACTCAGGCACATAGTCCCGGCCCTTGCAGGGCGAGTAGTAGGGAAGAGTGGGTGCTAGGAAGACAGGGCCACCCCTCTCCTTACCTTCACCCCATCCCAAAGGAAACATCAAGAAGCCCTGGCCTGAGGGTGTGGGCAGGCTGCCAGGGAAGCGCTCCTGTTTCTCCGGCGCCTTCTTCCTCGCATAGCCCTGACCTCCTGTGCTTGGTGTCCCCAGTGGAGTCAGTCTCAGCTGGAGACAGCCTTCTGGAAGCTCTGGGTAGGACCCTCCTTCAGAAGCGGAAATCGTACTGTACCCCTGCTGCTCCCCAGACCACTCAATCCAGCCTAACAAGAGGACCCCCCCGCCTATTTCAGGACTTACTGGAAGCCAGCTCTCTAGGGAGGTTTACCACGAAGTAAGCTTCTGCCCTTGGCAAGGAGTCCGCTGAGGCCCAGGGCCATGGCACCCCTACCGCCTACCCCAGCACAGGCCACGGCAGGACTGCAGGAGCCAGCGTCCCTGTAACACCTCCTGCCCCTCAGACCTCCGCTCCACGGAAGTGTATCCCAGTCAGAGAACACAGCGTCCCCCAGAGCTGGCACTGTCCCAGCCATCAGGCAGCCCAGACCAGCCCGTCCACCACTGGGTGGCCACTGACTCTCCTTGGCCTCTCTTAGGGCCTTGGTCCACATCCTGAGCCACTGACCACGGCCAGTCTCTTTTTTATACACGCAGGAAAAGTGTTTTTATGTGAACTTTCTCACAGTTTATATGTATTTTTGATAGCCCCGGCACTGAGGAGAAAGGAGGGGGCAGTGGTACCCCCCAGCAACTGCCCCATGATGGCTGGATCTGAAAGCCTAGGTGGATCCAGCTTGATGTCTTTGCAGTTGCTGCTGTGGGAAGAAACACCCCTCTCTTCCTTCTCCTCTTCCAACTGTTTAAAAATAGTCCTCAGAGGGTCAGTATACCCCCTGCTCTATCCTTGTCCTCTGCTCAGGCCCGTGAGGGGCCCTTGGGCTTTCCTAAAGCCCCCTCCGCCGCCCACCCCTGCCCTCGCTTATGCCCCCTCCGCCACCCCACAGGGGGACTCCCTCCTGATCCTGGAAGAGGAAGGCAGGCAAACATTTCCTCAGATGCGCTCCCAGGCCTCCCACCTGTCACTGGAGCTTCCACACTGAGTCTTCCTCACAGACTGTCATGTTCTCAGTGTTGTATCAAGTATCGTAATAATGGCCAGTTACCAAGAGCTTTCTCTACCTAAAGCACTTGGTTAAGGTCACGTGCATTTCCTCATTTAATCCTCACAACAGACGTGAGGCAGATATTAACCATTCCCATTTTGCAGATGAAGGAATTGGGTCTCAGGAAAGTGAAGTGACTTGCCCGAGGTCACTCAGTGGGAGGGTTGAGATTCAGCCTGTGTCTTGATGTTGGAGTGTTTTGTCTTGCACTACACATGCCATCCCCCACCCCGTCCCCTCTCTCCCGTGTCTGTTTTCACTGAGGTGAGAAACAAAGCCTTTCAAACCAGAATGTCTTATTCCTCTCTGTTCTCCAGAGCAAATGAGGCGTGAGCCAACAAGCTCAGCCCAGTTCTTTGTGTCCCTTCTGGAAGGCGGTGCTTCCATGCGGCTTACAGGGAGGGAGGGCACCGAGCCTGTCTCAGTGCTTCCAGGCACGGGTGGCAGTAGCCCGTCCCATGAGCCACCCAGTGTCAGCAGGCTCAGCCCTCCCACCTAGCAGGCTTTTCCCCTCACTCTGGTCTGGGAAGGCCGGCAGCGTGATGAGCGACCCGTACCCTGTGAAAGGCGAAGCATGCTTGGGCTTTCTGCATCCTCACCTGATGCCTCTGCCTCACCCCCCACCTGAGCCCTGAGGCTCATGGTGGGGGAGGGCCCCAGCTGCCCTCTTTTGTCACCCCTCTGCCACTTCCCTCCCCTGTCCCCAGTGTGTCCTATAATAAAATTGGAGATTAGGGTGGTTCTAAGTGCCTTTCCTTTGAGCTGGATGTTCAGTTCTGTCCTCGGTCTCATTCCTCTGCCGGGATTGGCTTGGCAGGTGGGCAAGGGAGCATGGCTGGAATGCCTTTGGGGACTATCTTATTTGTCACCAGAAGGCTTGAGTGATTTGCTTAAAATAAATTTGTGATAGACCTAGAGGAAGAACTTACTATTTTTAGAATCTGGTGCTCTGTGTTGAGAAAGATTATGAATTTAAACCCATCATCTTAGAAGCAGGGCATGAGACAGGCATTAGGTAAATTTCTTTGAGGGTGTGAACTTCAGGAAAAACCTGTAAAAGAAGGATTGAAGCAGAAGGGGGAAAGGAAGAACCTTGAGCAGGGGTAGAGTCTCAAAGCCAAGCCTTGGCCAGATCGCAGGAGCAGGGCTCTAGAGCACAAACCACACTGCCAAGTTGAACTGGCCTCTTGTACCCTGTATCAGTCAGTCAGTGCTTTAGTGGGTAGGGTAACTTACCAGGTTAGGGCTTCCATTCTGAGAATGGGGCAGCTGTGAGTAGCCAACACAGCTGCTGGGGGATGGATTCACAGGTTGGGTAAAAGGGATCTTTGGGGAGAACCAAGGAAAGGCAACTAGAGTGGATTTGCAAGATCTGCCATTGCCCAGGATGGGAAAGCAATGATTAAAGCAACAATTTGTCATCGTGGAAAGAGGGCTGGACCTGAAAGTCCAATTTCATCATTTGAAATATGGTGGGGATCAGGGTGGACACAGTCTCTGACTAGGACCAGCTACATAGTTTGCAGGATCCAGTGCAAAATGAAAATGCAGGGCCCTGTTGAAGAAAACTGTTTTGTTAATTTCAAGAGGTCAACAACAGGGCATTAAAGCGAGAACGAGTCAGTCTGAGCATGAGGCCTGTGTGACTGCACAGGTTCTCCCTGCCATGAAGCCCATCCATCCCTGGCAGCTAGGACTTGCAAGCTTTGAGCCCGAAAAACTGCAGCCTGGGAGCCAGGCACAGCCACGTGCTGAAGTCAGAGGAGGGCATGTGACCCAGGCCTGGATGCCGTGGAGACAGGACCCTGGAGGTTTGAGCACGAAGAGGGAGTGGGTGAGTGAGACTGGAAGGAATGTGGGTCTCTTTCGCAATGCCTCTGGTGTCTTTCCCCATCAATCTACCCATCTGATCAACCAACTCACTGTACCGTGTGTGTGTGTGTGTGTGTGTGTGTGTGTGTATGAGAAAGAGAGAGAGAGAGAGAGATACATAAAGGCTAAAATAAAAGAAAGCTACAAAGCACTGGAGGGCAGGAGTCAGAGAAGAGGCGCATTCTTGCTGCAGAGAAGACTGTGGAGGGTCTTGGCTGGGAAGCATGAACTGTGAAGGCACCAGGGCGAGATGAGGCAACCAAGCAGTAAGTCTGGGGCCTTGAACGCCAGAGGGAGGATTCTGAAGTTTGCACTAGGGGTGGGGACAGCAGTCACCGATCAATTGGGGGGCCGAATAGCAACTCAGACCCCTTCCAGAAGTCGCTTCGGGACTAAGCGCGGAGAGCGCCAAGGAGGCCGAGACCAGCGGCGGATGAGACCAGGCAGGCCTCAGGGATCTCCAAGCGCAATCAGCTTTTCCCCAGGGCTTTGACAGGCTGGGGCGCGGCCTCGGGTGGGCGTGCCTCCTCCCTCGGGATCGGCAAGTGCACCGCCCCCCCCTGCCCCGCGCAGAGCCCTCGCTCGCCCCGCCCCCAGCAGGGCCCGCCTTCCTAGGGCGAGCGCCGCCGCGGCTCGGTGCGCAGCTGCTAGGGATCGCTTCCGGGGGGCGGGTCAGCGGAAGTGAGGGCGGTTGAGGCTGGGCGGCCGGCTGTGGTAGGAGGGGCCGTGAGGTGAGTGAGTCCGGAGCCGCAGTGTGAGGTGAGACTAGGTCCGAGCGCCGCCCCGGAGCGGGAGCGCGGCCTTCCGGCCCGGCTGTCGCGCGGCCTAGTGCCGGGCGCTGTGCGGTGCCCGCGGCTGCTGTGCCCGCGCCGGTTCTCGCGGGAGCCCGTGTCGTCCGCCTCACTATGTCAGGGGGGAAACTGAGTCCCCAGGGGCAGTTGCTCGCCCGAGTCAGCCAGCTGCACCAGAGGCTTCTCGTTTCGGCCGCCTCCTCGCTCCTTCCGGGACCCGGCCCCGGGCCTGTGGGTCCAAGGGCCGCCCGAGCTGCGGCGAAAACTTGGCCGACCTTGGCCCTGTCGGGTCGGGCTGTTGCGGGGGAGGGGAGGCGTGTCCCGGGCAAGGTCCTCGCGGCGGCTCCCCCGGCGCAGAACTGCGCTGAGCGCGGCGACCTCGGCGGCGACCGGGGTGATGCGGCCAGGCCCCGCTCGGGAGGCGCTGCGTCTCCGGCGGGGGACCGCGTGTAAACACTGGGGCAGCAGCGTCGGAAGGGGCAGTGCGCGCGCAGAGGTGGTGGGAACCAGCCGGCGCAGCCAGCGAGCTGGGGGCGTCTTCTAGCCAGACGCTTGTGGAGGGTTCAAGGCTAAGTCGGCGTTCTCGTTGGTCCGTGTCTTAATTGAACAAATGCTCGAGTGCCTGCTGTGTACTGAGCGAGCGCTGGGCTGTGCCTGGGAAGTCCCCGCCCTTCGGACAAACTGCACAGCACACCGTTACCTAGTTACTGCTGCTCGAAGGAAACGCGGGGTGCCGGGCGGAGAAGGGGAGGCGATGCTTGAGTTGAGCTCCAGAAATGATTAAGGATGAGCTTGGAGAAGGGGGTGCTGGTGTTTCGAGCAGAGGCAATAGTGTGGACAAGGCCAGCGTGGCTGGAGGGCAAGGCTAAAGCAGGTGTGGCTGTGAAGTGTGCAGGGACCGGAGTGGACAGGCCTTGTAGGCTGCGGGGAGTTGGGTACACAGGGCAGAGAAAGATGAGGTTGGGCCTGATTGGGGACGGCCTGCTGGCCATGCAGAGGAGTCTAGACGTTATCCTCTTGGCTCTAGCAAGCATAGGGGGTTTGAAGCATGGCAGGGATATGATTAGTACTGTGTTCTAGAGAGATTCCCCTGGCTGTCGTGTGAGGGTTAGGCCCAGCTGAGTTTGGAGGTAAGTTTGGAGAGGAAGTGGCTGCAGTGACTAAAGTGAGAAACACAGGGAAACAGTGTTGTATGGAGCTTGTGGCAGCCACTGAAATTCAGCAAAGAGCCCGGCACACAAAAGGACTTTGATAAAAGGCTTGAATTTGCTGAGAAGATGGAGCCCGTGCAGGAGGCAGCAGGGTTTGCAGACTTTCTACTGCCGTGACCACTGAGTGACCTTAAACCAGTCCCTTCCTCTCTCTAGCTTCTTTTCCTCATGTATTGTAAAGTGAGTGAGTGATACCTCCTCTCCTAGCGGTAGAAGAGAGACCCTCCAAGGGAGGTTTCCAGAAAGAGCTGCTTCGGTCAGCGCAGCCCAGCCCCTCTTCAGAGGCTGCCCTTGGCTCCCCAGTGACTTCTTACCCAGGACATTCCCAGCCCTTGAACACCGCACCCCACCCCCCACCATCTACCTTTGCGGCCTTACCATACTCTGCTCTTTACATATCTCTTCACATTCCTTTCCTAGACCTGTGGTGGTGTTGCTGTTTTCCTTCCCTTCTTACCCCCTCTGAAGTCACCTTGTGGCCTTGGGGCCGGGGGCTGAACTCACCTGGCCACCTGCCTGGTGTGCCTTTCTTAAGCAGTGATATTCAGTCTCTGCTAGAATTATGTATTCAGGTCCTATCTCTCGTCTAGATTATGAGTTCCTTGAGAGCATGGCTGTGTCTTACTCCTTCCATAGCCCCTACAGTGCCCAGCACAGGGCCTGGCACAGAGTGAGTATTGTTGGTGTTTGATGAACAAGGGACTGAATGAGCTCATTGACTGCAGCTGCTCACCATGCAAGGGCAGCTGTGAGGAATCCAGTCAGCAGCAACTCCACCCATCTGTGTCTTGCTTTAACAGTTCATTAAGTACTTTAAAATCCCATTTCACTGATTGACTCTTAAGGTAACTTAGAGTGGCAGCTCTTCCTGTCATCTTTTTACAGATGGAGAAACCAACATTCAGAAAGTTCATGTGACTTGCCTGTGGCTACTAAGCCAGTAGATGGCTGAGCCAGGATAAACACTTGGCTCTTTTCCCCTGTAGCCCAGTAGACAGTTTGGCTACCGGTGGTTGGCTGTTCTTTGTACTGTTGTCTGTTTTACCTCTTCCCCTTATGGGGGCCCAGCAGCGCTAGGCTGGGTGGCACATGCTGGCCTTTTTACATCTTATCCCCAGGAATGAATGTTGGGCTTGGATGGTACCTACAACTCTGGCTTTCCCATGAGCTTGTTTAACTTCCAAAGGGTTCTGTTTAATCTTAAGAAGTTTGCTTGTTGTTTTCTCTTTCTTATCAACTTAAAAAAAATTTTTTTTTATTATAGTTGATTTACAATGTCATGTTTCTGGTGTACAGCACAGTGATTCAGTTATACGTATATATTCTTTAGAAGTTTTGCCTCAGGAAACCTAAGGGCTCAGGAAGGCTCCCAGGGTTGGCCAAGCTCGTGTAGCGAATCTGAAATAGAACCTTTAAGGGTCTGGATTTGTCGTTGGGTGAGGGAAGCCTCTTCGGCTGGTTTTCTCCCCCTGTGAAATGTCAGAGAAGCCTCAGCGTTAGTCATGGGTCTGCAGGGCCTGGTTTTGTGGGGCTTGTGTGGTGGCCACTGAGTCTCCTGTGGGGGGTCTTTCACAGGAAGAGGAGTCTGGTTCCTTAAGATGGCCTGATATGAAGGCGTCACGCCTCCTGCGTCCCCAAGCCTCCAGAGCTGCCCTGTGGCTGCCTTGTCCTTCAAGTGCAGGAGCCAGTCGAAATGTCGGGAATGGAAGCCAGTGTGGTAAGGGGCATTCCCAGGGCAAGGGTGTGGTGGGGAAGGTTAAGCACTGGACCTGCTGCAGTTCTGAGATTCTCAAGTTAATTCTTCCCCAACCCAGGCCTGGAATTGAAGGGTCCTCCCTTCCATCCCCTCCCCCAAGGCAGAACCAACTATGATCTTGGGGCAGTTAAGGAGTCAATGTGTTTCCATCATTCTGTGCAGAGGGAAGGGAGGGCAGCCTGGCTGATCCCTACACCCGGCTAATTCCTCACCCTTTCACTGGACCCTCCCAGCATTGACTGTGCCTCGACAGCAGCAGGTGTCCCCTTAGGTGGCTGGCCAAGGTGAAGGTTGGCCCCTGCTAAAGGGGACAAGGGGAGAGGATGGGGACAGTAGTTGGATGTTCTCTGAGGTTGTGGCCGTCCCTGTCTCTTTCTGCTCTAGACCATCCCAATCTGGCAAAACAAGCCGCATGGGGCTGCTCGAAGTGTAGTGAGAAGAATCGGGACCAACCTGCCCCTGAAGCCATGTCCCCGGGCATCCTTTGAGGTAAGTGAGCTGGAAGGGCAGACAGAGTAGAGGCTCAGAGTGTATGGGAGGCTGGTGCTGCTTCTGTGCCCCAGACTCCTCGGCGTTGCCAAGGCAGGTTGCTTTCCTGGTCACTTCTTCTAGCTACCTATTTTCAGTGTTTCCCTGAGGCCATTATGCCCCATCCTCTTCCTTCTGGCCAAGTCTAACCATTCCTTTACTGGGCTATTTCAGTCTCACCTCTGTGCCTAGGGGGCCTTTAGTACCCACTCTGCAGCACAGATTCTTGTCTGGCCCAAGTAAGACCCCTCGTGCAGTGGAAAGCTAAGTAACTTTATTAGTCCCAGCTGCCTCCCTCTGAGAGCTAATGGTTAAGCATCAGCTCCAGGATAGATGGTTAAGGTGTGTGCATTTGGGGAGCTGGGACACAAAAGAGATACTTCAGCTTTCTGCCTACACAAAGGAGACAGAAATACATGCCTGAAAGGATGTGGGCCCAGGGCGAAACAAAAATGAAGGAGCTGAGTTTGTATGTCACATGGCTGAGCTGCAAAGTCTGTGTAGGAGCTTGATCTGGAGTCTCTGAATTGGTGTCAGGGTTGGTATTAGTCAGGAGTGGGTTGCGGGGGTGTTGTCCCTTGACCCAGATTGCCAGTTACTGTGTAGGGCAGGAAGTGGCCCTAGCTGCCTTAAGCATCAGGAGCAAAGGGAAGGACAGCTAGGGAGTGTGAGTCTGTCAGGGTTGCCCCCACGCTCGGCTGTAGCCCCTCCAGTCCTTTGCCTGCATGCTGCTGGGCAGAGATGATCAAGGGCACGGGCTCCCACGGAGCAGGAGTAGTATTAGTAATACTAGCTAACATTTACTGAGCCCATACAATGTGCCAGGCTCTGTGCTAAGTACTTTATATATATGTTAACTCATTTAATTGCCAATAGCAGAGGAGCACTCTGGGTAATCAAGGAAAGCAGATGGAGGCTTCCCCTAAATGGCCCATCTTAGCATTAGCTCCTGGGTCAGTGGAAGTCTTCCTCTGTAACCCTGGAGTATCACTTCACTCCTGCGAGACCCAGGTTCCCTATCAAAAAGCCAGAGCTATCAACTCCTGATCTACCTACCAAACAGTCTATAACAGAAACATCTGAATTTAACTCATGTATAGGTGGATTTTTGAGAAATTATCTCTAGATTTGTTGTAAATTGATTACTTTAAATATTTGAAGGGAATCTTGCTGATTTATTATTCTTTAATTTACCCATATAAAAATATTAAATTATGAAAAGTAAAAAAGGAGAAAGGGAAACAAATTACCTATAATCACACAGTCATGGCACAATAACTGTTAATGTTTTAGTGTAGTTCTTTTCAATCTTTTTCTAAATGCATGGTTCTTTCTTTGTTGTAATCAGTAAGTACATAATTGAACCTTCCAAATTTTTCATTTAACATGGTGTCACTCAGTCTCTCTGTTCCCTAGTTGTTCATTTGGGTGAAGGAGCAATTTAAGGAGTTACATTATGATTCCTTTTGTATAATTATTTTTTTATTTAAATCTAAATAGTCAGATTATCAAGTTTGCTTCTAACAGTGTTTGTTGCCTTAACATGTAGATCCCAGTTAGCTACAAAGGTGTTGTAAGGAGCTTGCCAGGAGAGATTTCCTGTTGCTGTAACAGATTGTCCATGTCCTTGCACCTGTATTCTCACAACCAGAAGGCAAGACGCTCTTAGGCCGTGGGCATCTGTTAAAAAGTAACTCTGGCCAGTACCACTGAAGACCCCTTTGCTCTAGCCAGGGGTCAGCAGAGAGCCAGAGAGTAAATATTAGTTTGGCCAAAAAGTTCATTGGGTTAGTGAATACATTCAATAACGTTCTTGGTGAAAATGAAAAATGTCATTTATTTTTTACTTAGAACCGAACTAGGGCTTCCCTGGTGGCACAGCGGTTAAGAATCTGCCTGCTAATGCAGGGGACACAGGTTCGATCCCTGGCCCTGGAAGGTCCCACATGCTGCGGAGCAACTAAGCCCGTGCGCCACAACTACTGAGCCTGCACTCTAGAGCCTGTGAGCCACAGCTGCTGAGCCCACGTGGCACAACTACTGAAGCCCGCGCGCCTAGAGCCCGTGCTCTGCAACAAGAGAAGCCACGACAATGAGAAACCCGCGCACCACAATGAAGAGTAGCCTCCACTCACCACAACTAGAGAAAGCCCACGCAAAGCAACAAAGACCCAACACAGCCAAAAAATAAATAAATTTAAAAAAAAAAAAAAAAGAACTTTTTGGCCAACCAGTATTTTAGGCTCTGAGCCATACTGCTCTCCATTACAACTACCTACTTCTGCTGTTATAGCTTAAAAGCCACCACAGATGATACTTAAACAAATGGGTATGACCATTTTTCCAGTAAAACACTGTATATAAAAACAGGTCCCATCCCCGCTCTTGGCCACCGTGCTTTGCTTGGAGGATACAACACGCTCATGACTGGTCTCTGCACCTTCCCATCCAGTAGCCAGAGTAATCTTTTAAAACCTCAAATCTGATCCTTACTTACTCAGAATCTTCCAGTGGCTCATTATTGATCTTAGAATCAAGCTCCTAATTCACTTTCCAGTCTCTCCCAACTCCCCACCCCACCAATCCAATTCCAGCCATGCTGAATTACTTGAAATTTCACAGACTCTTGCTTCTGGCCTCTTATTCAAGCTATTTCCAACTGGGACCTCCTCTACGAAGACTTCCCTATACATTAGGTGTTCCTCCTTTGTGTTTTGCTCAGTCTCCAGTTGTTTCATCATGAAGGCAGTAAATGTTGATGAATTTTGCTTCCCTACAGACCCTGCCCAACATCTCTGACCTCTGTCTGAGGGATGTGCCCCCAGTCCCTACTCTGGCTGACATCGCCTGGATTGCTGCGGATGAAGAGGAGACTTATGCCCGGGTCAGGTAGCGGAGGCAATAGCCTACCAGCTGGGGAATGAAAAGCTTCTTCCCAGATGAGGTGGTAGGCAGCAGGAAGAGTGAGAGGTGGAGGGCAACAGGAATGAGAGCTGTGGGCTCAGAGTGGGAGCAGAACCTGGCTGTATTACTCGTGTAGGAGTGGTTGAAGGAATTTTGGAAGCAGTGCAGTGGCCCGCTCTCTCTGACACACTGTCTTTCCCTGGTCCAGGAGCGATACACGCCCCCTGAGGCACACCTGGAAGCCCAGCCCTCTGATCGTCATTCAGCGCAATGCCTCAGTGCCCAACCTCCGTGGGTCGGAGGAGAGGCTCCTGGCCTTGAAGAAGCCAGCCCTGCCAGCCCTCAGCCGCACCACAGAGCTGCAGGAGGAGCTGAGCCACCTGCGCAGCCAGATTGCTAAAATAGTGGCAGCTGATGCAGGTAAGAGCCCCTGAGCTAGGACTAGGATATAGCAGGCTGTTCCTTTTTGCTTAGCTTTTGGACAGGATAGGGATAAGGATGGTCCTTGGTTCGGGGGGTGTTTGGGCCTAGGGCTCTGAGGTTGCCATGAGGCCTGGCTAGCCTGTTACAATCTTTGGATGGTTTCCGTCAGCCATTTTGGGGCTGACTGGTTGGGTTAGGAACAAAATCTTCACTTAACCTGGGGCCCCAGGCAGATTCCCCGCCTTGGCCACAAAAACCAACACTCTCTTCCAAGTGTCTTTAAGATCATGTCTTCCATGAGCGCTCATGGCTTTCCTTTTCAATATGAGAAATAAGCATTCCCTACAACTAAGAGACATTCCTCTTTGTAAGCACCTATCTCCCCTTTCCTTGCCTTTTCCAGCAGAGACCCTCCACCCATTCCTCCACCTTTCTGTCTGCAGTTAAGGCAGAACCACTGGAAATGAATGGGATGACCAGATGCAGGAAATACTAACAGGTGGATCTCTCCCAAGGTGCTCAGTGTTTAACCCTCATATTCCTCCCATTCTCAGTTTTGCTCCTCACTGACTCGTAGTCATAGCTCCCAAACCTTGTCAGTTGGTAGAACACATAAAAATCACGGTGTTCTCTTTGAAATCTTCATGTATTTAATTCCCTCATATGGCAGTTTTATAGAGGAAATGGACCTGAATTTTCCATTTATATTTGTTGGCTACTTTTTTGTCCCTAGAATGTTCCCTAGAAACTTAGAAATTGAGGAAATTCTATCCATTAAAATCTGGGCACTAGGAGGACCATCACCACTCTGGTTTTTTGCTTCAGAACAATTCTTTCAGTCACAGATAGCTGGATTCAAAGAAGCACTGGCCTAATTAGAGAAAAGGACAAATTCAGGCCTTGGTTCTGCACTGTTGCTTCAGTCTAAAGAGTGCTGTCACTCCACAGCCCACTGCAGAATGGGAGCTTTTAGGAGGCAAGGCCCTTATGGGGTGGTTTTCTTCTGCCCTCCTGGAACACTGGAAGAGCCTAGTACTGCTACATCTTCTTGAGATCCTGAGAGGGGAAGGTAGTGGAGGAACCCAGGATGTCATGGTGTCAGCGTAGGAAATGAATGTTTGGTAGGCAGTGCTTGCAGGGAGATGTAACTGCTGTATTTTAGCCCCAATGTCCATCCATGCCTATTGTTTTCTCTTTCAGCTTCGGCTTCATTAACGCCAGATTTCTTATCTCCAGGAAGTTCAAATGTCTCTTCTCCCTTACCTTGTTTTGGATCCTCATTCCACTCTACAACTTCCTTTGTCATTAGTGACATCACCGAGGAGACCGAGGTAGAGGTCCCTGAGCTTCCATCAGTCCCCCTGCTTTGTTCTGCCAGCCCTGAATGTTGCAAACCAGAACACAAGGCTACCTGCAGCTCGTCTGAAGAAGATGACTGCGTCTCTCTGTCCAAGGCCAGCAGCTTTGCAGATATGATGGGTATCCTAAAGGACTTTCACCGGGTGAAGCA
The DNA here is from genome assembly GCF_964374135.1 of Grampus griseus. NCBI lineage: Eukaryota > Metazoa > Chordata > Mammalia > Artiodactyla > Delphinidae > Grampus > Grampus griseus. The sequence goes on along the minus strand of NC_139017.1, from coordinate 163,333,923 downwards.
GAGCCAAGATCTGTAAGTGTATTATAAGGAGCTGTGATGATCTGTTTATTGTTTAAGTTGCCTATGGCCAATTATCTAATAGAAAGTACTTACATAGTAAGTCCTCAATAGTAGTCATTTGTTATTTCATTCACAAAGCTTGCTGCCTGCTTGCTAGTGCCTGGGTCCCCAGTTTGAGGAAAGAGCAACACTTTACATTTTGTTGGGGTGACCTAACCCAACCAAATGTTGTTAGACTAATAGGGATTTTACAAGAAACCTCATCTAATCCAGCTTCTGTCCCCCAGAGGGGCTTCACCACTTCAGTTTTCATACTGCTAGTGACAAGTGTCCCCATGCCCCACCCTTCAAAACATAATTGCGTAATAGTTATTTTAGTATCTCAAAAAAGTAGACTTATTTGGTGAAAGGAACATTTCCTTTAAACACAGTGGTCCATTATTCAAACCAGCCCTGCAAATTCAGAGATTTATGAACAAGGCTTTTGAGACTCCTAGGTAGTTCCTAAACCTGGCTGCCTATCAGAATTGCTCAGATTTATTTAAAAAAAATACACCTTAAACTTAACAAAGCAGAACCCCCAAGGAGTAGAGCTCTAGGTGTTTCTGATGTCAGTGTAAGGGGATGTGGGAAATACCTACCATGAGAAACTCATCTAGCAGAGAAGCCCTAGAGCTCCAGCCTGAGGGAGTCACCACCTTGCAGTGTTTCCCTACCGCACAGCACATACCAGAAGAGCTTATTCAAATGCAGGTTCCTGGGCATTGAAATATTTGACATCCAGACCTCAAAATCCAGAGGCCAGATGTGCAGCTGTATTTGTTAATGCAGTTAAAAAGCTGTTTTGGGGGGTGGGGAGGTGAGGGCTGTCTCCTGAGCTGACGAAGTTCCTCTTAAAGGAACAGTGACTCACCTCGCACAAGGATCCTTTTGTGGCCCCATTTTCTTCTGAAAACTAGACAAGGGTCCTGGTAGTCGATTCTGTAGGAAAGTTACTTTTACCTTCCTTCTCTGGCCATACGGACCCGCAGTTCTTTGGTCTCCTGCATTCCCAAATTCAGCTGCTGCTGCTGCCTTGGGGCCACACTGAGCCTTTTTCTTCTGGTCAATGTTTTATAGATTGGACTCTCCAACTTTCTTATACCTGCCTCTTGTACCATATTAGATCTGTGACCCCCTACTGCCAAGCCCTTCCTCTCACTTGTGTCCTGGGCCCTTTCCTCCTTTGTTGATAGAAGGAGCTGGGGGTTGATGACTAAGGAGCTGGCTTGATGACTAAGAACGGGAAAGTAGCGCCATCTTCAGGGTTCAGAAATGTGACAGACTGAAGGCAGTTCCTCTTTTTGTTTTCAAGGTTTAATAATCAATCTTGGCCTTTACATCTAGCATAATGACCAATAAAATGCTTTCATGAGGATGTATGTATGTAAGAGTTCACTAGAATTTCAAGCAACTATTTTCCAGGAAAATACCTGATGTTATCAGGTAATTTGAACCTACCCTAATCTGAAACTGGTTTTGTTCCCACGGGTCCCTTATGATGTGAACATTTTACTATAAATTCTGGATTGCTTATAAAAAACCTCTCAGTTTCCCTGACAGGGAGACGAGGTAATAGTAAATCCTCAGCACACCTTTTCCTCAGAACGAATAAATGTCAGAAAAGCCAAGAGTCATCAGTCATTTCCCCTGCTGACCTGGGGAAATGCTACTAAGAAAAGATAGGGCCAGAAGGTGGGAGCAGAAGCTTAGCCACCACAGGCCAATACCAACAGGTTTGCCCACATTTTGTAGCCATTTTAGGAAACAGCAAAGCCATGTCTAGTTAAGAGATGAGATTTGTAACCAGCAAGCTTGGTTTTGAACTGTGGATTCACCACTTACTGAGTGACTAATGACTTTGGGTAAATTCATAACCTCAATGTGCTTCAGTTTCCGCATCTGTAAAAGGATTGTAGTAGCTCCTACCTCATAAGAGTGTTGTGAGGATTAAATGAGATTGTATTCCAACACACAAAACACTGCCCAGGGCAGAGTAAGTACTCAATAAATACAAGCTATTATTGTGTCTCTAGGAACCGGAGTTTATTGAAGGAGGAAGACCCAGCCCTCCTTATCTCTGAGGTCCTAAGGAGGAAGTTTGCGCTGAAGGAAGAAGATATCAGTAGAAAAGGAAACTGATGGCACTCAGCTCTGCAAACTCAGTCTCATGCTCCTGGAATTCTTTCAATAGCTGCCTTCCTCACTGCAGATGTTTCTGCCTCTCAATTAGAAATCTTCTGCAACAGTCTGGCCAAAAGCTAGAGCTTGGACTAAGAGAAGAGCTGCATTATATGTTTTCTGTACTTCAAACCTTAGCAGAAGCTGCCTGTTTTGAGCTGAGACACGTTACAGGTAATTGTGTAGGTTGGAATGTCCCAGTTTAAAGGGTGAGATAGAAGTTTCTGGTTTTTCCTTGCCCCTGTGTGAAAATAGGTCCTAAATGAATGACTGACTTCACTGCACTAGACCCCATAACTGGTCTCACTGAACACTTTGTGCCCAGCTGTCACTTACTCTCAGCCAGTTCCTTGCAGCAGAGCAGGGCTGAGGGGAGGGGGCTATGTTTATGTACATGTTCACAGGGCAGGGAAAATCTTATGCTGCTCCATCATGAACTGATACCAGTGCCCAGCAATCACTCTCTCCCCCTTCTCTGTCCAACACCTACATGTTGAGGTCGAGCCACTGGACCATCTGACACTTGGGCTACTGGGAGGCCTGGGCTGTTTTTTCTTAAATATATTTTGTAATACTGTACAACCAAATCTACCCTCCAAGGCCCTGGGCCCTCATTGGTTCCACTAATTGAAAGCTCTTTCTCTTCCATGGACTTTAGTGTAAGTCCAGTAGGAAAGAGAAATGGAGATGGGAAAGAGAGTACCATCCTTCTTCCAGGCCCTTGACTGCTCCTTTGCATTGGGCCAAGGTTTGTACCTACCACACCATGCATGACTCAGATGCCCTCAGGTCCCTTTTCTCTACAGTATGTATCCTGTGTGTGTTTGGGTTGAAGCACTACCTGACATTAAAGGAAGGATTTGGAGAGATATTGCATTTGCTGTGTCCATCTCTGAGTCGTGATCACCCAGTATCTCCCACAGGTATAGAATTTCTATTAATTTTAAGGTATATGAACTTCTTTAAACAGGTTCCTGGCTTCCCCTTGCCTTTAGAAGAGAAGGCTTCCCTAGGGAGCTTCTTATCTCTTTCTTTACAGAGAGATTTTGCCCTAACCTTTCAAAGCCGGTCCCGTCTTATAACTTGCAAGCTTGCCCCCCAGAGGCTTATTTTTAAGCCTCTTAGGTACCACACCTGCAACATGGGAAACTGCCACCTAGTGGATGTCTTGAGTAGAACACAAGTCAAATTAGACGTGTTCAGACCCATGGCAATGACAGCAGAGTTGCGTTTTCAAAAATAAAATTGGTAAGTTTTAATTACCAGCAGAGCCAGCTTTGTAAACATTTATTTGGATTCATAGTTTTACAATGGGAGTTCTCTCCCACCTTGTAGTAGAAGAATGATATAGTCCCATTTAGATCGTTACATAGGTCAGCCTTTTTTAGGGAGATGTTTAAACATATAGTATATAACTTTAAAATGCTGTAAAGTTACCACCAAAATAAAATAACAAAACTACCTAATCATCTACCTCTCTCTCTATCCTCCCTGCCCCTGTACACCTGGGTCTAGGAGATTTGCCTTATCACTCAAAAAAGTGTCAAGAATAATGGTCACAGCTTAGGTCGCATGGGTAAGATTACAGCCAGAGATTAAAAGAAAGACCACACATCCATAAAAAGCAGTATCCCAGTCAGGCATCTGAAAGGGCAAAGAGGTGGCTCTGTGCAGGCTGAGTAGCAGGCTCTTCAGTGGAGAGATGAGCACCTGGCCTGCCTCCTCAGTGTTCACCATAGACTCATGCAGGGAATATACCAGCCACCTCCTCCTCAGGGAGGGGCATGATGCCAATCATACTGTCTCAACAAGCGGCCACCTGCTTTATTTACACAAAGAAAATGCTCAATAGTAACAGCATCATCCCATGCCTCCCTCCCACCCAAGATCATTCTCCTGAATGACCTTTCTAAAACAAAGATCTTACATTCCCCTACTCCAATATACTCACCCCCTGAAGATACTTTCTTATATGTCATTTCAAGGTACTTTTGGAACCAAACCCTCACAAAGACATTTAGACTTGGTGCCTGATAACTTGATTACCTTCAGAGTCCTGGGTAAAGAGCAAATCAGTCTGCAGATTTAACTGAGTGGTCCTATCCTGGCACTGAGCCCAAGGGCTGTTAGGAAGCTGTCCTAAGCCCTGATTTTGGTCATTGGTTACATCTCGGAAAGGAGCTCTAGAGTTGTGGGCAATGACCCTCTGGCCCTGAGAATCCTGGGTGAAAAGCTGACTCCAGGAGTCCTTGTCATTCTTTTCGCTGTCCCAGGAAAACACAGGAATAGGACAAGGGCTTTGTTTCACTGCTTCTTTGTTTGCTCCACTCCAGGAATCCTGGTATGTTTGAAGGAGGATGGGGGCCTGCCTGTTTCTTTTGGCAGACACCTTTTCCAAGTTAGTCTTATCCAAGAGCTGATGGCCCTTGTGCCCAGGCGTTTTACTGTGTCTCTCCACATTCTGATAGTTCTTTTTCTTAGATCCATAAGGCCATTCCCTTTTCCAGGAAGAATCCTCTTCTTCCTTTTGGTCCAGTAAGCAAGAACTCTCCAGGTCTTGGGTGAAGGAACAGGCCAGTGATGCTTTACTCTCTCCAGCACAGACAAAGGTATCAGGCTGGAACAAAGACAGCACAGTCACGCATGGGCTTCCTATTCCATGGTGGTAAGAAGCCTGGAAGGACTGAGGAGAAAGTCTAGCTTCCTGGATGTCTGCAGGGGTTGAAGTGGCTAAAGGGGGTGCCATGCAATCATCCCCCAAGCCCTGGATCAGATGGTCTAGCTGGGTTGCATCTTCCTTAGACTCTTTGTTGGTCTGACTTTCTATATGAGACGAAACACTCCTCTGGTCACCACCATTTGTCTTTCCTAGTAAAACAAGACGAACAAATATTATTCCGCAGGAAGACTCCACCTGAGTAGGATTTAGGTGGCTTTTTCTGAAATCAGTATCAGCTACCATAACTACTAGTGCAGGGGTCTTAGGACTCTTCACAGATCTTTGTAGCCAATCATCTTCCTGCTTTCAATCTCTTTTCTTTCCTGAATGATCTAAAACACAGCTCTTATATTCCCCTACTCAAATATATAGATGCTTCCCATGACCTACCTAATAAAAGTCAAACATGTTATACAGTCAGACCACAGCCTACTTTTCCAGTTGAGTGGGGTTTGTTTAACATAGGCCACATCAGTTTTGCTTTTGTTTTTTATTTAACATAGTTTCTGCTAAATAGTGATCCTGGCCAAATATCACCCCTGGATATTATCCTTTGAGAAACATGTTCAATATACACCATTTTTGTAAAGTCTCAAAGATCACATTGACCAGCCAACGCTGAGAAACCTTCTGGTGACAGTGAGAAAGAATATGGGTCTCCTGCTCCCCAAAAATTTCATGGGAAAGGGAGTAAAGACATAATTAGATGCTAAGTCCATCAGTAGAAAGGACAATTAAAAAAACTATTACTGTCCAGCCTGTCTACTTTATCAGGTGTGGAATGGATCCTGTCTGCCTTAAAAATAGATGACGTGGAATTCCTACTCCCCCCCCACCAAATTATGCTAAGATCTAATTACAAACAAGGCTGAATGACTGATTTCTTCTTTCCTTTCCAAGAAATATACTACAGAAATTGTTTTGTAAAAGCGTTCTCAACTGGCCTAAGACTTCAATACAGACTATGTAGAAAATATCAGAATTTTGAAATGGAAAGTGGTTTTGAGAAAAATCTGCCCTTGTTACTTAAAGCAAAAGAGTTTAAGTTTTTGTTTGTGGTAGGGAGAAGGCATTTTGAAGGTTTATGCAAAGCAATCCTGGGAACGGCACCAAGAGTTAGAGCTCTCTTCCCAGCACCCTTCAACTGGCAAGAACCCTGCTCTGTAAGCCCCAGCCTGGTCTGAGGCAGCTGGTTTCTGAAGAGGAACATGCAAACAAAGAACTGCCAAAGGATGATGAAACACAAGCCAACTTTATGCCAAGCTTTCTAAGAAAAAAGCTCTTTTGAATTTTGATTAATTTGAGAAGCTTCATATAGACATATCAATTATCGATTAATCTTATACAGACTGCTAATTGTGGCCAATCCAAGACGTATATCTTACTAATGGCACATCAGCTCCCCTCTGCACCCCCAACTCCAAGTATGCCTTTCCTCACTGCTCTGTCAGGGAATACCAATATTTTTCTGGTTCTGTTTAGACTGAGATAAACAGAACCAGAAAAGTATGTTTGTAAAAGTATGTATATATTGCTTTCCAAAAGACGATGCTTTCTTGTGTTTTAAAACATCTAATAGGTCAGCTAAGTTCAACACAATGCACTAATGGCACCATTTCTCGTAGATATTCCAGCATGGAAAAATGAATGCACTCCCTTTTGGTCCCTGGTTGTTTCCAGTCCAGTCACCATACCTGGCTGCAAGGTGAAGAAGGAAGCAATGCTGGTCTGCCGGGTGCCTGCAGGTGGACGACTTCTTTGAGTAAAAGAAATGTTAGCCTTTCTCTCTCCAGGAAAGAGTGTTAGCATTTTGGTACTTGACTTGATTAAATGTGTCTGAGAAGGGGGAGAAAAAGAATAAGAGAAACCTATTAATATCAAAACAGCTGCCAAAAAAAAAAAAAAAACAGCTGCCAGACAGGATTCAGTAAACACCAGTTACCCTCTTGGAAACACACTAGACCTCTTGGATTCGACTCATATCCTCTAGTCTTTGCTGTACATCGCCTTCCACCAATTTCTGCCAACTGATAGTGTTTGTTTTTCCTCAAGAATCACATATTCCAACCATAGCCCATTCTTTCTGCTTCCCCATGGAAATCAGGCAGGCTGACTAAACAAACAGGAAGGGATTCCACAGGTGATATTATTCTCTCCTTTATATTTAAAGATAATTAATGAAACTAGGGACCTCTCTGGCAGTCCAGTAGTTAAGACTCTGTGTGCCCAATGCAGGGAGCCCGGGTTTGATCCCTGGTCAGGGAACTAGATCCTGCATGCTGCAACTAAAAAAAAAGATCCCACGTGCCGCAACTGAAGATTGTGCACACAGCAACGAAGATCCTGCATGCAACTAAGACCTGGTGCAGCCAAATACATGAATAAGTAAATAACTTTTTTTAATAATAGATAATTAAGGATTCTACATCAGTAGCAGTTGATACATTTTTAATAGTTTTCAAATAGTCACACAGTGGTTAACAGCATGGCTCCTGAGTCACACAGCTTCTGTTCAAACCAGTACCAATTCTGCCACTGCCAATTACTAGCTGCATGACCCTCTAGAAGTTGTCTGATCTCTGTCTCATTCTCATGTGTGAAATGGGGACAATAATAGTACCAAGCCCATAGGGCAGTTACGAGGATTTGGTGAGTTAATTCACATAAAAGGCTTACAAAGTTCTGGCACATATACAGCATTTAATAATAGTTGGCTATTATTCAGAGGAGGAGCAATGAAACAGCAACAGTCTTACTACATTTTCATCTCCCCGCCCTTTATACTTCGAGTATGAACTGGAAGATGGGCCAGAAAGGTTTGGAATGTGTCAACTTTTATACCTTATCCTTATTTAATGTAATTTGGTTTTGTTTCCATTTGCTTGTTATGGAATGCTTGAGAAGTAGGGAGAATAGGATTATATTCAATTCAATTTGGCTGTGAAAGCCACAGAAGAAATGAGATTTGCCAACATCCATGTACCAAGTTGGAAGTAGGCCTGAAACTTGAACCTAAATTATTAATTCTAGCCCAAAGTTGACTTCATTTCATTTTTACATTTGGAAACTAAAATGTACTTTAAGTGGTTAAAAGATGGAAGAAATTCTGGACGTAAAATTCATACTTTGACTTGGAGTACTGGTGTGGAACATTCTCTTCCACCATACAAAACTGGATAAAATACATGAAACAACTGATTTTAGACAATGGATAACAGGCAGTGCAGAACTGTGATCCCCAAGAGCAGGAAAACAAATGAGGTGAACCCTGGGACACCCTAGCTTTCTGCTTGGAAGCACTTGTCAGAATGCAATGTATACAGAGAGTACTCAGGCAAAGCATTGCAGTCTTGATAAACTGAGTAGACTGAGATTGGAATTTGGGGAAGATAAGGTGGCTGGGATTTGCAGTGCAGAGAAATACATCCAGAAGTCTACATAGAGATCCCTTCAGTCCATTACTGAATACTAACCTACAAGTGTGTTAGGTGAAACCCCGTGAGGCCAGACAAAGAAATGCCAGGAACTGCAAGATGAACAATTCCCAGAGCTCACACAGGGCTGGGAGAGTTCCCACTAGGCAAAGTGGAAAGACCTTTTTAATACCAGTGGCATTCAGCAGAATTAGCAGAAGGATCACCCCTTAGCAGTAGAGCTAAACTAGCTGCAGAGCAAAAACTTCCAAACCTGTCCTAACAAAGCTTAAAAGCAAGCTTGATTAGCAAGTAACTACCTGCCAAAACAAATTTCAGCATTCTTTAAAGACAGTAAAATCCAGATACCCAGCCATGTAGCACACAACAAAAAATTGCTAGATATGTGAAACAGCAGGAAAACAATCCATAATGGGGGCTGGGGGGTGGCGTGGGGGATCGGTTAAATGGAAACAGAAATATCAGGGATGACAGAATTAGCAGACAAACTTTACAATAAATATGCTCAAGGATTTAAAGGAAAACGTGAAAATACTGAGAAAAAGAACATACAAAAAATTCACTAGATGGGCTTAACAACAGATTAGAGACTACAGGAAAAAAATAACAGTGGACCTGAAGTCACAGCAATACAAACTATCCAAAATGAAGCAGAGAGAGAAACAAACTGAAAATAAATTCTTAATGGTCTGTGGGGTATCAAGCATACATATAATGAGAATTCCAAAAAACAAGGTGAAAGTGGGCAGAAAATATACTTAAAGAAATAATGGCCCAAATTTTTCCAAATTTGATGAAAACTACAAACAACTGTGATTGTCTTTTTCAAAGACCAATTCAAAGGCAATTCAAAGACCAATACAAGATCTCCCATTTCACATGCTTTTCTTATAATTTGCCCTTGCTACTCTTCCCATCAAGTGGTGAGTCATATTCCCTTACCTTGAACTGGTGAAGAACTTTGTGACTGCCTGACCAATAAAGTATGATAGAAGCAACACTACATGATTTCCAAGACTGGGTCATAAAAATGCCATGCACTTCTCTGCCTTGCTTTCTTGAGATGCTCACTCTTGGAACCAGGCCCCCATGCTATGAGAAAACCCAAGCAGGCACATGGCTCTTTAAATTGTATGGGAGACACATCCTAGATATGGGAAATAATGTGAGTTAGTATGCCAACAAGTATCTATAGGCTAGGTACTAGGAAACAGTAATGAACAAAACAAGTGTTTCTGCCCTGATAAAGCTTACAGCTTAAGGGGGAAAACAGACAAACTAGTAATAGTTATTTAAATTACTACATGTATGCTAAATCCTATAACGACAACTTATAGAAAACTACAGATTATCGGAAAACAGTTAAGACCTCAATTAGCAAAACGTCTGGGAATAAGCTTTTTACCAAATTGGCCATACTTATCAGGATTAGACTCCATCCTTGGGTCAGAGCAATGTCAGGAGTAATACTGCCCCAGATATAGACCTCTCAGAAAATCCATGGCTTCAAGTATTTACATTTATCTCAGTAGAATGTTAAGACTGTGAGTGAGAGGAGGTAATCTGGAACTGAGGAGGGCCCAGGTACAAAGCCCTTCAGCTGATTATCCCTACCTCAAAATAAAGGCAGCCCCTGTATGTACATTACATAGTATAAGAAGGCCTATCTAATAGGCATCGGTTTCCTACAGGACCAAACCCCATGGTAAGCCACAGCCTACATATTGACAATTTTTACCCTCAAGAATGCCCTGAAGAACCTAACTTCAAGAGGCACGTTCCCTCCAAAACTAAAGAATCTCTAATCCTTTGGTATATCACATTCGTGGCCCAGTCGTTTTCTTCTTTCATAGTGGTAGAAGGAAAAACTGACTTCTTACAACTATGGAGCTCCTGCTACTCTTGCTATATTACAAGGATCCCCTATGACGTGTTCCTACAGAGAATGATGCTTTGGGGTGGGGGGGGCAAGGATTACCCCAAAAGTGATCCTTTCTTATACTCACAACTCTAGTAGCAAAGCAAATCTGGGATCATATACATCACCTCTCTTACTATTAGAAAATGTTTTCATGCCCCCATAGCATTTAAATTCTGTAGAGCCCTCATTCTATCTGCAAGTTTGTCTTAAAGCTCTACTTTTTTTTTTTTTTTTGCGGCAGGCGGGCCCCTCACCGCCGTGGCCTCTCCCGTTGCAGAGCACAGGCTCAAGGTACACCCATTGAAAACTGTGAAGATTTTCCTCCCAAAGTAATCTAACAATAGAAAATTATTGCAAGAATCTTCTCTAGAACGACCTGGCACTGTTTTTTCATCTAAACCTAATGAAAATTCAGCAATGATAAGAGAAAAGCAATTTCTTCTAAGTATCACAACTCCTAAACTAGAGACCTGATATGTCTACACCCATGAGCAACACTAAGTCTCATACAAAGGTGCTTCTTGCTAATGAGATTTTTCTCACTTAAAGGATGCCATGTATGTCAGAGTTCATTGTAGTACAATGTTTAGTACATTTATCATCAGTTTTGCCCTAATAAAGACTATTGAAAATCTGTTTAAACATCCTGCTTTAACTACTTCCAAAATAGGAATGGCCACATGTGACCCTCTCAATAGTAGAGATGACAGTCCCATGAAAGAAAGAAGAGCACTGGGCTCACTTAAATGGGAAAGTAGGTGCCTCAACTGAAACACAATGGAGGGGGCATCCCCACTCTGGGACAACTCTGCGAATCAGCCTAGATGTCAACTTTGTGAATAGAAGCATTGTGTGTGTGTGTGTGTGTGTGTGTAACACAGATGATATAGATATAGATACAGATAGAGATAGAGATATACTGAAGCAGAGCAGAATTTGTCACCCCAAAATATGCCTCCTTGGCATAAGGATTACTTTAGGCTGATTATTTTTAAGAAAAAGCAGACATAGGAAAAGCTCTGAGTATAAGTTACCCTTTTGTAAGAGACATTTATATTAAGGGAAATCTCCATTTGTAAGGCTGTCTTCCTCTCTGTACCAGGAAGAGGATGACTCTAAATCTCTTGAAATTCTCATCAATGGAGAAGGCAACAACTTACATCTGCGTAACAACCTTACCCTTGTTCACTGTGTTTTTCCTGGTAACCTCTCATAACTGACTCTCCACCCCCAACATCTTCTTTTGTCTTTAGCTGAAAATGGTGTTTAAGGTGATAGCTTTAGCCATTTCTGAGAGTTAGGTTTTCCTGCGTCTCTCTCATCTATGCAGGAGATATACGTTATTAAACTTTTGTTTGATTTTTCTTTTGTTAATCTGTCTTATATCAATTTAATTATTAGACAAGCCAAAGAACCCAGAAGGGAACAAGGGAAATTTTTTCTGCCTCTACGATACACATACACACACACACACATACACACACACACACATACACACAAATCAGCCTATACTGTTTCTCCCAATTTCCAATCACTATTTCAAGTTATATTTTTAACTTTTTTCTCTATAATCATCCTCTACTTACTCAGGTACCAATTTCTGGTTCCTAAATGTATACAGAACCGAAGGGAAGATGCAAAGGTCCTTTAAAAGGTGAGAAACACTGAGGGCTGCAGATAACTGGACCAAAGTCACAGCTTAAAAAACATATTTAAGGGCTTCCCTGGTGGCGCAGTGTTTAAGAATCCGCCTGCCAACGCAGGGGACGCAGGTTCGAGCCCTGGTCCAGGAAGATCCCACATGCCGCGGAGCAACTAAGCCCGTGCGCCACAACTACTGAAGCCCACTCACCTAGAGCCCATGCTCCGCAACAAGAGAAGCCAATGCAATTAGAAGCCCGCGCACTACAATGAAGAGTAGCCCCCACTCGCCACAACTAGAGAAAGACCGCATGCAGCAACAAAGACCCAACACAGCCAAAGATAAATAAAAATAAAATAAATAAATTTAATTTTTTAAAAAACATATTTAAGTAACACCCTTCTCCCCTCACGAAAGCCCACATTTAGGTCCTTCTTGAGCATAGCTATATTTTAGATATATACTTAAGAAACCAAGGGTAGTCGTCAGTTAGCTCTCTTAAACTATAACTTGCTTAATGAATAATATCATGTAACCTGCCTTTACTGACCAAGCTTGCTTTAACTTTTCTTGCAAACTGCATACCCTCCAAGCTTCAAGTAGCTTAGACAACATGTCACAAGACTGCTTTAACCACTCCCTATAGATAACACCTCTGACTTATGGGTCACTCACTATACTAATGGTTGCTTAAGTTGTATTTCAGGAGAATGGAGCTAGTCTTACTCAATTCAAACCAGTCGAGACCACCAACCATTCAACTAGGCCTGCTCGAGTGTCAGATAGATGACTTTTTGATGTCAGAGGGCCAAAAATTCCACCCTCAGATCACGCTAACACTGCCATTTTCTGAACATGCGTCCCATGATAGAAGCATGTTAACTCAGATATGCCTGCACAGAACACCCATTGCTCCACCTTTTTCTTGCCTCCAATCATCCTTCCCTGAGACAGGAGGGAATGGGGCAGGGCACAACCTTTAAAAGAATGGCATAGATGTTGACGATATGTCAAAAACTGGTTAGAACCTACTAGGCCCAGGACGGCGGAAGATTTGACTTGCAGTACATCTTGAGCCTCATTATATGCTCACTGTAACACATGAGCAGGCTAAGTGACACATCCACAGGCGCCATGACAGTTCTGAGGCTGACCATAATAGGCCAGAAGTGGGGGGTGGCCCAATTCCTGGAAATCCCTGCCCCTTCTCCAAAATAGTTGGAATAATCTTCCCACTTATTAGCCTATGAAATTACCCAGCCCATAAAAACTAACCAGCCCCACACCTTGGGGCCGCTTCTTGCCTTCTGAGAATGACCGCATTCTGCCTATGCAGTGTGTATCTCTCTAAATAAAATGCTTTCACATCACTATGGGTCGCTCTAGAATTCTTTCCTTCGCGAAGCCAAGGACCCTCACTTGGTGGCCTATCCCAGGAACTCATCCAAGACCTGGGACATGATCACCCTCTCACGCCCCATTCTCCTGCAACATCCCCAACACCTCAGACTACCCTGCCTCTTTATCTCATAAATATCCCAAGCCCCTCACCTTCAGGGAGGCAGATATGAGATTTGTTCTCTCATCTCCTTGCTTGGCTACCTTGTAAATAAACCCTTTCTCTACTGCAAACCTCAGCATCTCAATATTCGGCTTGCTGCACATCAGGCAAACAAACCTGGTTCAATAACACTAACTTTTAGAGATCAACAATCCAACAAAACAAAACAAAACACTTCAACTTCTACTATCCTGGATTGAGCCCATGTTATTTCTTACCTTAACTTCTGCAATATATTCCTCCAGCCTACCTTTCACTGTACCACTTACTTTCCTATAACAACTATTGGGTTTATCTTCATAGAGACACCTCCCATTATGTCAAACACCTTCCATGAATTTCCAACATGGCAAGAGTTTACCCTCCTAATCTCACCTTCAACTCCTCTACGTACACCCTACACATTAGCCAAACTGAATTACTCCCATGTAGGAAAGTATCTTACCCAAAGAGAGGTCTGGCCTTTGCCCTCAGCTAATAGGAAGCAACCTCTAATGTCCTGACAGGAGTGTCTTTGTTTACCCTGAGGCCTTGGGCCACACCAGATAGTCTGTACTAACAATGTGATCTATGGCAAGAGCTCTGGGCCAAACAGTATCAGCTTGACCTGAACAGGGAACAGAAACTAAGGTCAGCCGCACAAGTATCAACCATATCTACAAGACTAAGCCCCAGTAAAAGCTCCAAGGCTCAGTGAGCTTCCATGACTGGCTATACTCTGTGTGTACTGTCACTGGTAGAGGACACTGGGAGTAATGAGTGCTGTCCAATATGCCACTGGAAGGACAGTGGAAATGTCATGCTTGCAATCCTCCTAGATTCTGTCCTATGTGCTTGAAACTCACCTAGAATCTGCCCCTTTAATCTTTAATCTGTATCTCTTTGCTGTAATAAACTGTAACCGTGAAGAGACTCCACTCTCAAAGGGTGCACACACTGGGACTCAGGGCAGAAGCAGTAATTTGAAAGAAGCCTGGGTCAGATGTACCTGCTGATCTTGGAAAGTCTCCTGGAGAGGCAGGAGGCAACTAGAGATCACCCTGGGGACACAGACACTGGGGCTGGCAAGCCTATTTTGGAATCCCCCTTTTAGCTTATTATTAGCTTCAGCACCCAGCCCTACCCCTGCCCACCAGCCTATAGGCACCAGTACTGGGATGCCTCAGGCCAAGTAACTAACTGGGTGGGGACACAGCCCCACCCACAAGCAGACAGGCTGCCTTAAGACCCCCTGCTAAGCCTACAATCACCCCTGAACACGGCCCTCCCCACCAAAGGGGCCAGGACCCAGCCCCAAACACCAGTACACAGGCACTTGACCCAGGACCCCTAGGGCTCTGCAGTCAGAGAAGCTGGGACCCAACTCCACCCATCAGTGGGCAGACACCAGCCCCCAAACCCACTGCACTCCAGCCCCCTCACCAGCAAACCTGTTCTAGCCTCCAGACCAGCCTTACCCACCAGCAGGAGGACACAAGCCCCAAGACAGCCACAGCCCTGCTGCCTGCTATGACAGGACCCAACTCATCCACCAGCAGGCCAGCATCAGGCCTGGGACCCTGGGCCCTGCAGCCAGATATCAGGACCTTGTTCTGTCCGCCAGTGGGCGGGCACAAGCCCCAGGATCTGGCTTCACCAACATGGCACTATAATAGGGAAGAACAAATCTGACTCCATATTAGATCTGTTTCTTTTACTTTAACCTTTGTATTCTACTGCTTTTGCTACAAGAATGTTGCCTATAGCCGGAAATATAAGGATAGCCCATTCTCAAGGCTCTGACCTTTAAGTTATAACACTTTTCCATTTACATAAAGAAAAAAAGTTGCAGAACAGAAAATAACCTTTGTCTCAGTTGGAAGTTTATGGGAACATCATGACCTGACCTACATGGACAGCTGCAAGAACAAAGGATTCCAGCATCAAGAAGTTTGTAACAACCAACCACACCCCCTCCCCCTTTAGTATAAAAAAAGCCTGAATTCTAACTTGGGTAAAATGGTTCTTTGGGACACTAGTCCACCATCTTCTCAGTTTGCTGGCTTTCCAAATAAAGTCACTATTCCTTGCCCTAACAACTCATCTCTTGATTTATCGAGAGGGGGCCAGCCACACCTACCAAACAGCCCATAGTAGTCAGCCTGCCACAACAGAAGGACCCTCACAGGCCACACAAGGGGCACTTGGACCAGAAGGGAGTGCACTGCTGGGACACACAGAATGTCTCCTACAAAAGGCCACTTCTCCAAGGCAGGGAAACATAACCAACCTACCAGATACAAAGAAATAAAAACAGCAAGTCAGGTAAAATGAGGCAACAGAGGAACATGCTCCAAATGAAGACACAAGATAAAATCTCAGAAGAACTAAGTGAAGTGGTGATAGCCAATCTACCCAAAAAAGAGTTTAAGATAATGATCATAAAGATGACCAAAGAACTCAGGAGTAGAATGGATGAACAGCATGGGAAGTTAGAAGTTTTTAACAAACAAAATATAAAGAACAGCCAAATAGAGGTGAAGAATACAATAACTGAACTTAAAAATAAACTAGAAGGAATCAACAGTAGACTAAATAATATAGAGGAATGGATGAGCAAGCTGGAAGACAGAGCAGTGGAAATCACTGAAGCTGAACAGAAAAAGAGAATAAAAAGAAATGAGGAAAGTTTAACACATTATTGACCAGAGACACATTAATAGGTCTTTGCTACCTGAATGTTATTGACCGCAGATATTTCAATATTCACTTACATAACAAATCACCAGCCATAGGCATTAGTTTCTGCCAAAATCCCCTGGTCAATAATGAGTTAAGAGACCTCTGGAATAACATCAAGCACACTAATATTCACATTACAGGGGTACCAGAAGGAGGAGAGAGAGAAAGGGGCAGAGAACATATGTGAAGACATAACAGCTGAAAACTTCCCTAACTTGGGAAAGGAAAAGTACACCTAAATCCAAGAAGCACAGAGAGTCCCAAACAGGATCAACCCAAAGAGGACCATACCAAGACACACTGCAACTAAAATGGCAAAAATTAAAGATAAAGAGAGAATATTAAAAGCAGCAAGGGGAAAGCAACAAGTTACATACAAGGGAACTCCCATAAGGATATCAGCTGACTTTTCAGTAGAAACTCTACAGGCCAGAAGGGAGTGGCATGATATATTTAAAGTGATGAAAGGGAAAAACCTACAAACAAGAATACTCTACCTGGCAAGGCTCTCATTCAGATTTGATGGCGAGATCAAAAGTTTTAAGGCAAGCCAAAGCTGAGAGTTAAGCACCACCAAACCAGCTTTACAAGAAATGTTTAAGGGATTTCTCTAAGCAAAAAAAAAAAAAAAAAAGGCCATAACTAGAAACATAAAAATTTATGAAAGAAAAAAGCTTATTGATAAAGGCAAATATACAGTAAAGGTAGTAAGTCATCTACACACAAAATTAGTAGTAGGGAAATTAAAAGACAAAAGAAGTAAAATCATCTATATGCACAATAAGCAGTTAAGGGATACACAAAGCAAACAGAAAAAGACTGACAAAATTCAACATCCATTTATGATAAAACTCTCCAGAAAATGTGAATAGAGGAAACATACCTCAACATAATAAAGGCCATATATAAGTCCATAACCAACATCATACTCAATGGTGAAAAGCTGAAAGCATTTTCTCTAAGATCACGAACAAGACAAGGATGCCCACTCTAGCCACTTTTATTCAACACAGTAGTGGAAATCCTAGCCACAGCTATCAGATAAGAAAAAAAAATAAAAGGGATCCAAATTAGAAAGGAAGAAGTAAAACTGTCACTGTTCGTAGATATCATAATATTTTACATAGAAAATCCTAAAATTGCTACCAAAAATAAAAATACAAGAGGTCATCAATGAATTTGGGTAAAGTTGTAGGATACAAAATTAATAAACATCAATCTGTTGCATTTCTATACACTAACAATGAACTATCAGAAAGAGAAATTAAGGAAACACTTACAATCACATCAAAAATAATAAAATATCCAGGATTTCCCTCGTGGCGCAGTGGTTAAGAATCCGCCTGCCAATTCAGGGAACACAGGTTCGAGTCCTGGTCCGGGAAGATCCCACATGCCGTGGAGCAACTAAGCCCATGCACCACAACTACTGAGCCTGCACTCTAGAGACCATGAGCCACAATTGCTAGAGCCCACGAGCCACAATTGCTGAAGCCCACGTGCCTAGAGCCCATGCTCTGCAACAAGAGAAGCCACAGCAATGAGAAGCCCATGCACTGCAACAAAGAGTAGCCCCTGGGCTTCCCTGGTGGCGCAGTGGTTGAGAGTCCGCCTGTCGATGCAGGGGACACAGGTTCATGCCCCGGTCCAGGAAGATCCCACATGCCGCGGAGCGGCTAGGCCCATGAGCCATGGCCGCTGAGCCTGCGCGTCCAGAGTCTGCGCTCCACAACGGGAGAGGCCACAACAGTGAGAGGCCCGCGTACTGCAAAAAAAAAAAAAAAAAAAAAAAAAAGAGTAGCCCCTGCTTACCACAACTAGAGAAAGCCTGCGCGCAGCAACAAAGACCCAACGCAGCCAAGAATAAATAAATTGATTAATTTAAAAAACAAAAAAGACCACAAATAACAAATGTTGGCAAGGATGTGGAGAAAAGGAAACCCCTGTACACTGCTGGAGGAAATATAAATTGATGCAGCCACAATGGAAAACAGTATGGAGGCTCCTTAAGAAAACTAAAACTAGAGCTACCATATGATCCAGCAATCCCAATCCTGGGCATATATCTGGAAAAGATGAAAACTCTAATTCAAAAACATACATGCACCCAAATGTTCAGAGCAGCATTATTTACAACTGCCAAGATATGGAAGCAACTTAACTGTCCATCAACAGAGGAATGGATAAAGAAGAATGTGGGGTGTATATATATATATATATATATATATATACACACACATATACATATAGATATACATACAATGGGGTAGTTCCCTGGCAGTCCAGTTGTTATGACTCAGCGCTTTCACTGTCATGGCCCCAGGTTCAATCCCTGGTTGGGGAACTAAGATCCCGCAAGCCACGTGGCACAGCCAAAATACACACACACACACACACACACACACACACACACACACACACACACACACACAGGAATACTACTCAGCCATAAAAAAGAATGAAATTTTGCCATCTGCAACAGGAATGGACCTGGAGGGTATTATGCTTAGTGAAATAAGTAAGACAGAGAAAGACAAATACTGTCTTCCTATCACTTGTGGAATCTAAAAAGTAAAACAAACTAGTGAATATAAAAACAACAACAAAACAGATTCACAGATAAAGAGAACAAACTAGTGGTTACCAGTGGGGAGAAGGAAGGAGGGAGTGGCAAGATAGGGGTAAAGGATTAAGAAATACAAACTACTACATATAAAATAAGCTACAAGGGTATACTGTACAGTACAGGGAATATAGCAAATTTTTTTTCTTTTTTTTTTTTTGCGGTACGCGGGCCTCTCACTGTTGTGGCCTCTCCTGTTGCAGAGCACAGGCTCCAGACGCGCAGGCTCAGTGGCCATGGCTCACGGGCCCAGCTGCTCCGCGACATGTGGGATCTTCCCGGACCGGGGCACGAACCCGTGTCCCCTGCATTGGCAGGCGGACTCTCAACCACTGCGCCACCAGGGAAGCCCTATAGCAAATATTTTAAAATAACTATAAATAGAGTATAATCTATAAAAATTTTGAATCACTGTTGTACACCTGAAACTAATATAATATTGTAAATCAACTACACCTCAATTAAAAATAACAATTTAAGAAACTGTAACCATGAGTATAACAGCTTTCAGTGAGTTCTGTGAGTCCTTCTAAGTATTATCAAAC
The DNA here is from genome assembly GCF_964374135.1 of Grampus griseus. NCBI lineage: Eukaryota > Metazoa > Chordata > Mammalia > Artiodactyla > Delphinidae > Grampus > Grampus griseus. Next base: position 163,314,537 of record NC_139017.1, on the reverse strand, counting down.
CTGTCAATGGTTTGCGGGACCCCTGAGGGGAAGCAAAATTTGCCACCCTAAAGTATGTCTGTTTGGCATAAGGATTATTTTAGACTGATTATTTTTTTAATTTATTTATTTATTTTTGGCTATGTTGGGTCTTTGTTGCTGCGCGTGGGCTTTCTCTAGTTGTGGCAAGCGGGGGCCACTCTTCATTGCAGTGCATGGGCTCCTCATTGCGGTGGCTTCTCTTGTTGCAGAGCACGGGCTCTAGATGCACGGACTTCATTAGTTGTGGCTCACGGGCTCAGTAGTTGTTGCTGTGAGCTCTAGAGCACAGGATCAGCAGTTGTGGCCCACAGGCTTAGTTGCTCCGCAGCATGTGGGATCTTCTTGGACCAGGGCTCGAACTCGTGTCCCCTGCATTAGCAGGCGGATTCTTAACCACTACGCCACCAGGGAAGTCCTAGGCTGATTATTTTTAAGAGCATACACAGGAGAAGCTCTAAAAACCAAGAAGTTACCCTTTTGTAAAAGAAATTTACATTTATAAGGGAAATCTCCATTTGTAAGGGTGTCCTCCTCTCTGTACCTGGAAGAGAAGGATGACTCTACATCTCTAGAAACTCTTATCAACAGAAAAGGCAAAGGCTTAAATCTGTATAACAACCTTACCCTTGTTTACTGTGCTTTTCCTAATAACCTCCCATAACTGGCCTTCCCCAACCCCCAACATCTTTTGTCTTTAGTGGGAGATGTTATTTAAAGTGATGGCTTGGGCCATTTATGGTAGCTACTCAGTTTTCCTGGGTATCTCCCAGTATAAAGGAGACATATGTTATTAAACTTGTTTGTTTTTCTCCCATTAATTTGTCTTTTATTACAGGGGTGTCTCAGCCAAGAACCTAGGAGGGCAGATGGAATATTATTTTTCCTCCCCCATGAAACAGAGGGCTAACCTGATTAGGCCTGCCAAACCTAACCTGCCTCTCTTGCTTTTAATCCCTTGCTTTTAGTTCATTTAAAAACCCATATAGCTAACAGTCAGTAGCCAAGATAGATAAATAGATAGATTCATACGCCCTCTGATGTATGAATCACTACACTAACAGTTGCTTAAGTTGTTTTTCAGGTACTTGGAGCTAGTTCTTGCCCAGTTCAGACCAGTTGAAACCACCGACCATTCAACTGGGCCTTTGTGAGTGTCCAATGGATGACCTTTTGATGCCAGAGGGCCAAAAACTCCACCCTCAGAACATGCCACAATTTTCTGAACATGCATCCTATGAAGAGCCATGAAGCTTAACTACACCTGCACAGACCACTGATTACCTCACTTCTCTTACCTCCAATCACCTTTCCCCACACCTCGAACTACCCTGCCTCTTTATCCCATAAATATCCTTAAACCCTATCTTCGGGGAGGTGGACATGAGATTTGTTCTCCCAGTCTCCTAGCTTGGCTGCCTCCTGAATAAACATTTTCTCTGCTGCAAACCTTGGTGTCTCAGTGTTTGGCTTGCTGTGCACTGGGCAAACGAACATGATTTGGTAACACCTATAACCGCAAACTTGGAGTTGGATGTCAGAAGTGAGGGTGGTCCTGGGGATTCTCTAACTTTCACCCGCTGTTTCACAAACATCTCTTATATTTCCTGCCACTATGCCACTATTCATAATGTCCCTAGAATACCTACTTCACCTCCACTGCTTTCCAACAATATCTAACCCCTGCTTTAAGGTCTACCTCAAATGCCACCTTCCACAAAGCCTTTCTATTGTAACAGCTTTATTGAGATATAATTCAGTTACCATAAAATTCACCCATTTAAGTATACAGTTAAGTGTTTTTTAGTATATTCACAGAATTATGTAAACATCACCACAATCTAATTTTAGAATATTTTTCATTACCCCCAAAAGAAACCCTGTATCCATTAGCAGTCATTCCCCATTCTCATCCTACCCCAGCCCCAAGAAACCACTGACTTACTTTCTGTCTCTTAAGGATTTACCAATTCTGGACCTTTCATATATCATACAATATTGGTCTTTTGTGACTGGCTTCTTTCACTGAGCACATTTTGGAGGTTCATCCATGTTTTAGCGTGTATAGGTAACTTCATTCCCCTTTTATTGACAAATAATATTCCACCGTATAGATACACCATTTTATCTATCCATTCATCAATTAATGGACAATTGGGTTGTTTCTACTCTTTAGCTATTATGAGAAATGCTACTGTGAACATTCATGTACAAGTTTCTGTGTGGACATATGTTTTCATGTCCACTGGGTATATACCTAGGAGTAAAACTATTGGGTCATATGGTAACTATGTTTAACATTTTGAGGAATTGCCAAACTATTTTCCAAACTGCCTAAACCATTTTATGTGCACCAGCAGTTTATGAGAGCTCCAATTTGTCCACATGCTTGTCAACACTTGATATTATCAGTCTTTTTGATTACAGCCAACCTAGCATGTGTGAAGTGGTATCTCATTCTGGTTTCGATTTGCATTTCCCTAATGACTAAAAATGCTGAGTATCAAGTCTCTACCTGAATAGATAAAGAGACTGAACTAGTAATTTTAAAACTTCCTGCAAAAAAAAAAAAAAGCCCACCGTTCCATTGACAGATGAATGGATAAAGACATGGTATGTACAATATATGTATACATACATACATACTGTGGAATACTACTCAGCCATAAAAAAGAATGAAATTTTGCCATTTGCAGCAACAACTTGGAGGGCATTATGCTAAGTGAAACAAGTCAGACAGAGAAAGACAAATACTGTATGATATCACTTATATGTGGAATCTAAAAAATACAACAAACTAGTGAATGTAACAAAAAAGAAGCAGACTCAGAACTAGTGGTTACCAATGGCGGGGGAGGATGGGTAATATGGGGTAGGGGCTTAAGAGGTACAAACTATTAGATATAAAATAAACTACAGAAGGCGGAGTGAAGATGGAGGTGTGGGAAGACACTGAGTTAGCATCTCCCCACAACTAGGGTGGCTGCCGGCCGTTGGTGGGACACCCTGACACCCAATGAGATGGGAGGAACCCCCAAGTGAACCAGTAGGACATGGGGGAACAGATGGGGGAGGAGAAGTGGAGGCCAGACAGGATTGGCGCCCCTGAGGCCAGGGAGATCAGGAGAGGTAGGCAAGAGGGGCCCTCTGGGAGGAGTGACAAAGGAGCAGAGGGCATTTGCCCTGCCCACTTGGGCCCAGGAGCCCGCTGAGCTCCCAGGCCGGTCCCCTGCCCTCCAAAGCCCTCTCCAGGCCACGTGGGTCCTGGGGGCATAGGAAGAAGGCCAAGGGGAAAACAGGAGAGGCAGGTAGGAGGGGCCCTCCAAGACAGGAGGAGAAGGAGGAGCAGGAGAGGAGAGGAGACCTCGAGTTTGCCCCACCCACTCGAGCCCAGGAAGCCTGCTGGGCTCCCAGGTGAGGTCCCCCGCCCTCTGAGACCAGGTGGGGGGGGAACGCCTGTGCCCCTTCTGTTCCTTGAGCCTAAGCCTACCCCACACAGCCCCCAGTGCCTTTTCCAGCCCTGTGGGTCCTAAGCATAGGCCCCGCCCACCACCCAAACCTCACCCTTGCTTAGGCCCCACCCTCCACAGCCAAGGCCTTTTCCTGGGCTTTCTTTTTTATTTGTTTTTATCTCTTTTCCCTCTTCTTTTTTACTATTGTGGTACTCTTGTACCTTCTGGTTGTTGATTCATCTATATTTTTATTTTTATATTCTTTCTAACATGCCTGTTAGTTTCCGAGTCTAATTTTATTTTTAACTTTGTTATTGTTCTCTCTTTTTTTTTTTATTTTTTTGCCACCCCACACAGTTTGCGGGATCTTGGTTCACGAGCCAGGGGTCAGGTCGAAGCTCCTGCAGTGGGAGCTTCATGTCAGAACCACTGGACAAACAGAGAACCTCAGACCCCAGAGATTATTCATCAGAGTGAGGTCTCACAGCGGTCCTCATCTCAGCACCAAGACCCAGCTCTATCCAACAGCCTACAAACTCCAGTGTTGGAAGCCTCAGGCCAAACAACCAGTAAGACAGGAACATATTCCCATTCATTAAAAAAAAAAGAGAGACAGCAAAAAAATATGTCACAGATGAAGGGGCAAGGTAAAAACCTACAAGACCAAATAAATGAAGAGGAAATAGGCAATCTATCTGAAGAAGAATGCAGAGTAATGATAGTAGAGATGATCCAGAATCTCAGAAATAGAATGGAGGCATGAATTGAGAAAATACAAGAAATGTTTAACAAAGATCTAGAAGAACTAAAGAACAAACAAACAGAGATAAACAACACAATAAATGAAATAAAAAATACACCAGAAGGAATCAATAACAGAATTAACTGAGGCAGAAGAACGAATAAGTGAGCTGGAAGACAAAATGGTGGAAATAACTGCCGAGGAGCAGAATAAAGAAAAAAGAATGTAAAGAATTGAAGACAGTCTCAGAGACCTCTGGGATAACACCAAATGCATCAACATTTGAATTATAGGGGTCCCAGAAGAAGAGAAAAAGAATGGGTATGAGAAAATATTTGAAGAGATTATAGTCAAAAACTTCCCTAATGGGAAAGAAAATAGTCACTCAAGTCCAGGAATCAGAGAGTCCCATACAGGATAAACCCGAGGAAAAACACACTGAGACACATTTTAATCAAACTAACAAAAATTAAATTCAAAGAAAAAATATTAAAAGCAGCAAGGGGAAAAAAACAACATATAAAAGAATCCCCATAAGGTTATCAGCTGAATTTTCAGCAGGAACTCTGCAGGCCAGAAGGGAGTGGCAGGATATACTGAAAGTGATGAAAGAGAAAAACCTACAACCAAGATTACTCTACCCAGCAAGGATCTCATTCAGATTCGATGGAGAAGTCAAAAGCTTTTCACACAAGCAAAAGCTAAGAGAATTTTAGCACCACCAAACCACCTTTACAACAAATGCTAAGGAAACTTCTCTAGGTGGGAAACAGAAGCGAAGAAAAAGACCCACAAAAACCCAAAACAATTAAGAAAACGGTAATAGGAACATACATATCAATAATAACCTTGGGGCTTCCCTGGTGGCACAGCGGTTGAGAGTCCACCTGCCAATGCAGGGGACACGGGTTCATGCCCCGGTCCGGGAAGATCCCACATGCCGTGGAGCGGCTAGGCCCGTGAGCCATGGCCGCTGAGCCTGCGCATCCAGAGCCTGTGCTCCGCCACGGGAGAGGCCACAACAGTGAGAGGCCCGCGTACCGCAAAAAAATAAAAAAATAAATAAAATAACCTTGAATGTAAATGGATTAAATGCCCCAACCAAAAGACACAGACTGGCTGAATGGATACAAAAACAAAACCCATATATACACTGTCTACAAGAGACCCACTTCAGACCTAGGGACACATACAGACTGAAGGTGAAGGGAATGGAAAAAGATACTCCATGCAAATGGAAATCAAAAGAAAGCTGGAGTAGCAATACTCATATCCGATAAAATAGACTCTAAAATAAAGACTATTATAAGAGACAAAAAAGGACACTACATAATGATCAAAGGATCAATCCAAGAAGAAGATATAACAATTATAAATGTTTATGGGCCCAACATAGGAGCACCTCAATACATAAGGCAAACGCTAACAACCATGAAAGGACAGTAACACAATAATAGTAGGGGATTTGGGGCTTCCCTGGTGGCGCAGTGGTTGAGAGTCCGCCTGCTGGTGCAGGGGACACGGGTTCGTGCCCCGGTCCAGGAGGATCCCACATGCCACGGAGCGGCTGGGCCCGTGAGCCATGGCCGCTGGGTCTGCGTGTCCGGAGCCTGTGCTCCGCAGCAGGAGAGGCCACAACGGTGAGAGGCCCACGTACCGCAAAAAAAAAAAAAAGAAAAAATAGTAGGGGATTTTAACACACTGCTACACCAATGGACAGATCATCCAAACAGAAAATAAATAAGGAAACACAAGCTTTAAATGACACAATGGACCAGATAGATTTAATTGATATTTATAGAACATTCCACCCAAAAGTGGCAGAATACACTTTCTTCTCAAGTGCACATGGAACATTCTCCAGGATAGATCACATCTTGGGTCACAAATCAAGCCTCAGAAAATTTAAGAAAATTGAAATCATATCAAGCATCTTTTCTGACCACAACGCTATGAGACTGGAAATCAATTACAGAAAAAACTGTAAAAAACACAAATACATGGAGGCTAAACAATGCGCTACTAAATAACGAAGAGATCACCGAAGAAATCAAAGAACAAATTAAAAAATACACAGAAACAAATGACAACGAAAACACGATGACCCAAAACCTGTGGGACGCAACAAAAGCAGTTCTAAGAGGGAAGTTTATAGCAATTCAATCTCACCTCGAGAAACAAGAGGGGGGACCTTGAAGATGGCGGAAGAGTAAGACGCGGAGATCACCTTCCTCCCCACAGATACACCAGAAATACATCTACACGTGGAACAACTCCTACAGAACACCTACTGAAGGCTGGCAGAAGACCTCAGACCTCCCAAAAGGCAAGAAACTCCCCACGTACCTGGGTAGGGCAAAAGAAAAAAAGAAAAAACAGAGACAAAAGAATAGGGACGGCACCTGCACCAGTGGGAGGGAGCTGTGAAGGAGGAAAAGTTTCTACACACTAGGAAGCCCCTTCGCGGGCGGAGACTGCGGGAGGCGGAGGGGGGAGCTTCGGAGCCACGGAGGAGTGCACAGCAACAGGGGTGCGTAGGGCAAAACGGGGAGATTCCCGCACAAAGGATCGGTGCCGACCAGCACTCACCAGCCCGAGGGGCTTGTCTGCTCACCCGCCGGGGCGGGCGGGGCTGCGAGCTGAGGCTCGGTTTCGGTCGGAGCGCAGGGAGAGGACTGGGGTTGGCAGCTTGAACATAGCCTGAAGGGATTAGTGCACCACGGCTAGCCGGGAGGGAGTCCGGGAAAAAGTCTGCACCTGCCAAAGAGGCAAGAGACTTTTTCTTCCCTCTTTGTTTCCTGGTGCGCGAGGAGAGGGGTTGAAGAGCGCTGCTTAAAGGAACTCCAGAGACGGGCGCGAGCCGAGGCTAAAAGCACGGACCCCAGGGACGGGCGGGAGACGCTAAGGCTGCTGCTGCCGCCACCAAGGGGCCTGTGTGCGAGCACAGGTCACTATCCACACCCCTCTTCCGCGGAGCCTGTGCAGCCCGCCACTGCCAAGGTCCCGGGATCCAGGGACAACTTCCCCGGGAGAACGCACGGCGGGCCTCAGGTTGGTGCAACGTCACGCCGGCCTCTGCCGCCGCAGGCCCACCCCGCACGCAGTGCCCCTCCCTCCCCCCGGCCTGAGTGCGCCAGAGCCCCCGAATCAGCGGCTCCTTTAACCCTGTCCTGTCTGAGCAAAAAACAGACGCCCTCCAGCGACCTACACGCAGAGGCGGGGCCAAATCCAAAGCTGAGCCCCTGTGAGCTGTGAGAACAAAGAAGAGAAAGGGAAATCTCTCCCAGCAGCCTCAGAAACAGCGGATTAAAGCTCCACAATCAACTTGATGTACCCTGCATCTGTGGAATACATGAATAGACAACGAATCATCCCAAATTGAGGAGGTGGGCTTCGAGAGCAAGATCTGATTTTTTCCCCTTTTCCTCTTTTTGTGAATGTGTATGTGTATGCTTCTGTGTGAGATCTTGTCTGTAGAGTCTTGCTTCCACCATGTGTCCTAGGGTTCTATCCGTCCACGGTTTTTTTTTAATTTTTTTCTTAATAATTAATTTTAATAACTTTATTATACTTTACCTTCTTTCTTTCTTTCTTTCTTTCCTTTCTTCCTTCCTTCCTTCCCTCCTTTAGACAACAAATCATCCCAAATTGAGGAGGTGGTCTCTGAGAGCAAGATTTATGATTTTTTTCCCCTTTACCTCTTTTTGTGAGGGTGTATGTGTATGCTTCTGTGTAAGATTTTGTCTGTATAGCTTTGCTTCCACCATTTGTCCTAAGGTTCTATCCGTCCCTTTTTTTTCTAAATAATTATTTTTTAATTCAATAACTTTATTATACTTTATTTTATTTTACTGTATCTTCTTTCTTTCTGTCTTTTTTCTTTCCTTCCCTCCTTCCTTCCTTCCTCCCTCCCTCCCTCCTTTCTTTCCTTCTTGCCTTCTTTCCTTCTTTGCTTCTTTCTTTCTTCCTTCCTTCCTTCCCTCCTTTCTTTCTTTCTTTCTTTCTTCATACTTCTATTAATTCTCTCTACTTTTTCTCCCTTTTATTCTGAGCCGTGTGGATGAAAGGCTCTTGGTGCTCCAGCCAGGAGTCAGGGCTCTGCCTCTGAGGTGGGAGAGCCAACTTCAGGACACTGGTCAACAAGAGACCTCCCAGCTCCACATAATATCAAACGGCGAAAATCTCCCAGAGACCTCCATCTTAACACCAGCACCCAGCTTCACTCAAAGACCAGCAAGCTACAGTGCTGGACAACCTATGCCAAACAACTACCAAAACAGGAACACAACCCCACCCATTAGCAGAGAGGCTGCCTAAAATCATAATAAGGCCACAGACACCCCAAAACACACCACCAGACGTGAACCTGCCCACTAGAGAGACAAGATCCAGCCTCATCCACCACAACACAGGCACTAGTCCCCTCCACCAGGAAGCCTACACAACCCACTGAACCAACCTTAGCCACTGGAGACAGACATCAAAAACAGCAGGAACTACGAACCTGCAGCCTGCAAAAAGGAGACCCCAAACACAGTAAGATAAGCAAAATGAGAAGACAGAAAAACACACAGCAGATAAAAGAGCAAGATAAAAATGCACCAGATCTAACAAATGAAGAGGATATAGGCAGTCTACCTGAAAAAGAATTCAGACTAATGATAGTAAGGATGATCCAAAATCTTGGAAATAGAATGGACAAAATGCAAGAAACAGTTAACAAGGACCTAGAAGAAATAAAGGTGAAACAAGCAACTTTGAACAACACAATAAATGAAATTAAAAGTACTCTAGATGGGATCAATAGCAGAATAACTGAGGCAGAAGAACGGATAAGTGACCTGGAAGATAAAATAGTGGAAATAACTACTGCAGAGCAGAATAAAGAAAAAAGAATGAAAAGAACTGAGGACAGTCTCAGAGACCTCTGGGACAACATTAAATGCACCAACATTCGAATTATAGGGGTTCCAGAAGAAGAAGAGAAAAAGAAAGGGACTGAGAAAATATTTGAAGAGATTATAGTTGAAAACTTCCCTAATATGGGAAAGGAAATAGTTAATCAAGTCCAGGAAACACAGAGAGTCCCATACAGGATAAATCCAAGGAGAAATACGCCAAGACACATATTAATCAAACTGTCAAAAATTAAATACAAAGAAAGCATATTAAAAGCAGCAAGGAAAAAACAACAAATAACACACAAGGGAATCCCCATAAGGTTAACAGCTGATCTCTCAGCAGAAACCTTACAAGCCAGAAGGGAGTGGCAGGACATATTGAAAGTGATGAAGGAGAAAAACCTGCAACCAAGATTACTCTACCCAGCAAGGATCTCATTCAGATTTGATGGAGAAATTAAAACCTTTACAGACAAGCAAAAGCTGAGAGAGTTCAGCACCACCAAACCAGCTTTACAACAAATGCTAAAGGAACTTCTCTAGACAAGAAACACAAGAGAAGGAAAAGACCTATAATAACGAACCCAAAACAATTTAGAAAATGGGAATAGGAACATACATATTGATAATTACCTTAAATGTAAATGGATTAAATGCTCCAACCAAAAGACACAGATTGGCTGAATGGATATAAAAACAAGACCCTTATATATGCTGTCTACAAGAGACCCACTTCAGACCTAGAGACACATACAGACTGAAAGTAAGGGGATGGAAAAAGATATTCCATGCAAATGGAAACCAAAAGAAAGCTGGAGTAGCAATTCTCATATCAGACAAAATAGACTTTAAAATAAGGACTATTAAAAGAGACAAAGAAGGACACTACATAATGATCAAGGGTTTAATCCAAGAAGAAGATATAACAATTGTAAATATTTATGCACCCAACATAGGAGCACCTCAATACATAAGGCAAATACTAACAGCCATAAAAGGGGAAATCGACAGTAACACATTCATAGTAGGGGACTTTAACACCCCACTTTCACCCATGGACAGATCATCCAAAATGAAAATAAATAAGGAAACACAAGCTTTAAATGATACATTAAACAAGATGGGCTTAATTGATATTTATAGGACACTTCATCCAAAAACAACAGAATACACATTTTTCTCAAGTGCTCATGGAACATTCTCCAGGATAGATCATATCTTGGGTCACAAATCAAGCCTTGGTAAATTTAAGAAAATTGAAATTGTATAAAGTATCTTTTCCGACCACACGCCATGAGACTAGGTATCAATTACAGGAAAAGATCTGTAAAAAATACAAACACATGGAGGCTAAACAATACACTACTTAATAATGAAGTGATCACTGAAGAAATCAAAGAGGAAATAAAAAAATACCTAGAAACAAATGACAATGGAGACACAACGACCCAAAACCTATGGGATGCAGCAAAAGCAGTTCTAAGGGGGAAGTTTATAGCAATACAAGCCCACCTTAAGAAGCAGGAAACATCTCGAATAAACAACTTAACCTTGCACCTCAAGCAATTAGGGAAAGAAGAACAAAAAAACCCCAAAGCTAGCAGAAGGAAAGAAATCATAAAGATCAGATCAGAAATAAATGAAAAAGAAATGAAGGAAACAATAGCAAAGATCAATAAAACAAAAAGCTGGTTCTTTGAGAAGATAAACAAAATAGATAAACCTTTAGCCAGACTCATCAAGAAAAAAAGGGAGAAGACTCAAATCAATAGAATTAGAAATGAAAAAGGAGAAGTAACAACTGACACTGCAGAAATAAAAAAGATCATGAGAGATTACTACAAGCAACTCTATGCCAATAAAATGGACAATCTGGAAGAAATGGACAAATTCTTAGAAATGCACAACCTGCCAAGACTGAATCAGGAAGAAATAGAAAATATGAACAGACCAATCACAAGCACTGAAATTGAAACTGTGATTAAAAATCTTCCAACAAACAAAAGCCCAGGACCAGATGGCTTCACAGGCAAATTCTATCAAACATTTAGAGAAGAGCTAACACCTATCCTTCTCAAACGCTTCCAAAATATAGCAGAGGGAGGAACACTCCCAAATTCCTTCTACGAGGCCACCATCACCTTGATACCAAAACCAGACAAGGATGTCACAAAGAAAGAAAACTACAGGCCAATATCACTGATGAACACAGATGCAAAAATCCTCAACAAAATACTAGCAAACAGAATCCAACAGCACATTAAAAGGATCATACACCATGATCAAGTGGGGTTTATTCCAGGAATGCAAGGATTCTTCAATATACGCAAATCTATCAATGTGATAAACCATATTAACAAATTGAAGGAGAAAAACCATATGATCATCCAATAGATGCAGAGAAAGCTTTTGACAAAATTCAACACCCATTTATGATCAAAACCCTGCAGAAAGTAGGCATAGAGGGAACTTTCCTCAACATAATAAAGGCCATATATGACAAGCCCACAGCCAACATCATCCTCAATGGTGAAAAACTGAAAGCATTTCCACTAAGATCAGGAACAAGACAAGGTTGCCCACTCTCACCACTCTTATTGAACATAGTTTTGCAAGTTTTAGCCACAGCAATCAGAGAAGAAAAGGAAATAAAAGGAATCCAAATCAGAAAAGAAGTAAAGCTGTTACTGTTTGCAGATGACATGATACTATACATAGAGAATCCTAAAGATGCTACCAGAAAACTACTAGAGATAATCAATGAATTTGGTAAAGTAGCAGGATACAAAATTAATGCACAGAAATCTCTGGCATTCCTATATACTATATACTATATATACTATATACTATATACTAATGATGAAAAATCTGAAATTGAAATCAAGAAAACACTCCCATTTACCACTGCAACAAAAAGAATAAAATATCTAGGAATAAACCTACCTAAGGTAGGTTTAGACCTGTATGCAGAAAATTATAAGACACTGATGAAAGAAATTAAAGATGATACAAATAGATGGAGACATATACCATGTTCTTGGATTGGAAGAATCAACATTGTGAAAATGACTCTACTACCCAAAGCAATCTATAGATTCAATGCAATCCCTATCAAACTACCACTGGCATTTTTCACAGAACTAGAACAAAAAATTTCGCAATTTGTATGGAAACACAAAAGACCCCGAATAGCCAAAGCAATCTTGAGAACGAAAAAAGGAGCTGGAGGAATCAGGCTCCCTGACTTCAGACTATACTACAAAGCTACAGTAATCAAGACAGTATGGTACTGGCACAAAAACAGAAAGATAGATCAATGGAACAGGATAGAAAGCCCAGAGATAAACCCACGCACATATGGACACCTTATCTTTGATAAAGGTGGCAGGAAAGTACAGTGGAGAAAGGACAGCCTCTTCAATAAGTGGTGCTGGGAAAACTGGACAGATACATGTAAAAGTATGAGATTAGATCAGTCCCTAACACCATACACAAAAATAAGCTCAAAATGGATTAAAGACCTAAAGGTAAGGCCAGAAACTATCAAACTCTTAGAGGAAAACATAGGCAGAACACTCTATGACATAAATCACAGCAAGATCCTTTCTGACCCACCTCCTAGAGTAATGGAAATAAAAACAAAAATAAACAAATGGAACCTAATGAAACTTCAAAGCTTTTGCACAGCAAAGGAAACCATAAACAAGACCAAAAGACAACCCTCAGAATGGGAGAAAATATTTGCAAATGAAGCAACTGACAAAGGATTAATCTCCAAAATTTACAAGCAGCTCATGCAGCTCAATAACAAAAAAACAAACAACCCAATCCAAAAATGGGCAGAAGATCTAAATAGACATTTCTCCAAAGAAGATATACAGACTGCCAACAAACATATGAAAGAATGCTCAACATCATTAATCATTAGAGAAATGCAAATCAAAACTACAATGAAATATCATCTCACACCAGTCAGAATGGCCATCATCAAAAAATCTAGAAACAATAAATGCTGGAGAGGGTGTGGAGAAAAGGGAACACTCTTGCACTGCTGGTGGGAATGTGAATTGGTTCAGCCACTATGGAGAACAGTATGGAGGTTCCTTAACAAACTAAAAATAGAACTACCATATGACCCAGCAATCCCACTACTGGACATATACCCTGAGAAAACCAAAATTCAAAAACAGTCATGTACCAAAATGTTCACTGCAGCTCTATTTACAACAGCCCGGAGATGGAAACAACCTAAGTGCCCATCATCGGATGAATGGATAAAGAAGATGTGGCACATATATACAATGGAATATTACTCAGCTATAAAAAGAAACGAAATTGAGCTATTTGTAATGAGGTGGATAGACCTAGAGTCTGTCATACAGAGTGAAGTAAGTCAGAAAGAAAAAGACAAATACTGTATGCTAACACATATATATGGAATTTAAGGAAAAAAAATGTCATGAAGAACCTAGGGGTAAGACAGGAATAAAGACACAGACCTACTGGAGAACAGACTTGAGGATATGGGGAGGGGGAAGGGTGAGCTGTGACAGGGCGAGAGAGAGTCATGGACATATACACACTAACAAACGTAAGGTAGATAGCTAGTGGGAAGCAGCCGCACGGCACAGGGATTTCGGCTTGGTGCTTTGTGACAGCCTGGAGGGGTGGGATAGGAAGGGTGGGAGGGAGGGAGACGCAAGAGGGAAGAGATATGGGAACATATGTATATGTATAACTGATCACTTTGTTATAAAGCAGAAACTAACACACCATTGTAAAGCAATTATACCCCAATAAAGATGTTTAAAAAAAAATCCTTAAAAAAGAAAAAGAAAAGAAACGAGAAAAATCTCAAATAAACTATCTAACCCAACACTTAAAACAACTAGAGAGGGCTTCCCTGGTGGCACAGTGGTTGAGAGTCCACCTGCTGATGCAGGGGACGCGGGTTCGTGCCCTGGTCCAGGAGGATCCCACATGCCGCAGAGCAGCTGGGCCCGTGAGCCATGGCCACTGAGCCTGCACGTCCAGAGCCTGTGCTCCGCAACAGGAGAGGCCACAGCAGTGAGAGGCCCATGTACCACAAAAAAAAAAAAAAAAAAACTAGAGAAAGAAGAACAAAGAAAACCCAAAGTCAGTAGAAGGAAAGAAATCATAAAAATCAGAGCAGAAATAAATGAAATAGAAACAAAGAAAACAATAGCAAAGACCAATAAAACTAAAAGCTGGTTCCTTGAGAAGATAAACAAAATAGATAAACCCTTACCCAGACTCATCAAGAAAAAAAGGGAGAGGACTCAAATCAATAAAATTAGAAATGAAAAAGGAGAAATCACAACTGACACTGTAGAAATACAAAGGATTATAAGAGACTACTACAAACAACTATATGCCAATAAAATGGACAACCACAAAGAAACGGACCAATTCTTGGAGAGGTACAATTTTCCAAGACTGAACCACGAAGAATTAGAAAATATAAACAGACCTATCACAAGTAATGAAACTGAAACCGTAATTAAAAATCTTCCAACAAACGGAAGTCCAGGACTAGATGGCTTCACAGGAGAATTCTACCAAACATTCAAAGAGCAAACACCAGTCCTTCTCAAACTCTTCCAAAAAATTGCAGAGGTAGAAACACTCCCAAAATCATTCTACGAAGCCACCATCACCCTGATAACAAAACCAGAAAAAGATATCACAAAAAAATAAAATTAATGACCAATATCACTGATGAACACATATGCAAAAATCCTGAACAAAATACTAGCAAAAGAAATCGAACAACACATTAAAAGGATCATACACCATGATCAAGTGGGATTTATCCCAGGTGTGCAAGGATTCTTCAATATACACAAATCAATCAATGTGATACACCACATTAACAAATTGAATAAAAACCGTATGATCCTCTCAGATGCAGAAAAAGCTTTTGACAAAATTCAACACCCATTTATGATAAAAACTCTCCAGAAAATGGGCACAGAGGGAACCTACGTCAACATAATAAAGGCCATATACGACAAACCCACAGCTAGCATCATACTCAATGGTGACAAACTGAAAGCACCTCCACTAAGATCAGGAACAAGACAAGAATGTCCACTCTCGCCACTCTTATTCAACATAGTTTTGGAAGTCCTAGCCACAGCAATCAGAGAAGAAAAAGAAATGAAAGGAATACAAATTGGAAAAGAAGAAGTAAAACTGTCACTGTTTGCATCACTGTATACACAGAAAATCCTAAATATGCCACCAGAAAACTACTAGAACTAATCAATGCATTTGGTAAGGCTGCGGGATACAAAATTAATGCACAGAAATCACCAGCATTCCTATACACCAACAATGAAAAATCAGAAAGAGAAATTAAGGAAACAATCCCATTTACCATCACAACAAAAAGAATAAAATACCTAGGAATAAACCTGCCTCAGGAGGCAAAAGACCTGTACTCAGAAAACTATAAAACACTGATGAAAGAAATCAAAGATGACGTAAACAGATGGAGAAATATACCATGTTCTTGGATTGGAAGAATCAATATTGTGAAAATGACTATGCTACCCAAAGCAATCTACAGATTCAATGCAATCCCCATCAAACTACCAATGGCATTCTTCACAGAATTAGAACAAAAAATTTTACAATTCGTATGGAAACATAAAAGACCCCAAATATCCAAAGCAATCTTGAGAAAGAAAAACATGGTTGGAGGAATCAGGCTCCCTGACTTCAAACTATACCACAAAGTTACAGTAATCAAGACAGTATGGTACTGGCACAAAAACAGAAATATAGATCAATGGTACAGGATAGAATGCCCAGAGATAAACCCACGCACATATGGTCACCTAATTTACGACAAAGGAGGCAAGAACATACAATGGAGAAAGGACAGCCTCTTCAATAAGTGGTGCTGGGAAAACTGGACAGCTACATGTAAAAGAATGATATTAGAACACCATCTAACACCATACACAAAAATAAACTCCGAATGGATTAAAGACCTAAATGTAAGACCAGACACTCTAAAACTCTTAGAGGAAAACACAGGAAAAACACTCTTTGACATAAACCACAGCAAGAGCTTTTTTGACCCACCTTCTAGAGTAACGGAACTAAAACCCAAAATAAACAAATGGGACTTAATCAAACTTAAAAGCTTTTGCACAGCAAAGGAAACCATAAACAAGACAAAAAGACACTCTCAGAATGGGAGAAAATATTTGCAAATGAAACAATGGACAAAGGATTAATTTCCAAAATATACAAACAGCTCATGGAGCTCAATATCAAAAAAACAAAACAATCCAATTAAAAAATGGGCAGAAGACCTAAATAGACATTTCACCAAGGAAGACATACAGATGGCCAAGAGGCACATGAAAAGATGCTCAACATCACTAATTATTAGAGAAATGCATATCAAAACTACAATGAGGTATCACCTCACGCCAGTCATGATGGCTATTATCAAAAATCTAGAAACAGGGCTTCTCTGGTGGCGCAGTGGTTGAGAGTCTGCCTGTCGATGCAGGGGATGCAGGTTTGTGCCCCAGTCCAGGAAGATCCCACATGTCGCGGAGCAACTAAATCAGTGTGCCACAACTACTGAGCCTGTGCTCTTGAGCCCGTGAGCCACAACTACTGAGCCCACATGACACAGCTACTGAAGCCTACACGCCTAAAGCTCGTGCTCCACAACAAAGAGAAGCCACCGCAATGAGAAGCCCACACACCGCAATAAAGAGTAGCCCCCGCTCACTGCAACTAGAGAAAGCTCACGCACAGCAACAAAGACCCAAAGCAGCCAAAAATAAATAAATTTTAAAAAGAGAGACATGTACCACAATGTTCACTGCAGCACTACTTACAACAGCCAGGACATGGCACCAACCTAAGTGTCCATCGACAGATGAATGGATAAAGAAGATGTGGCACATATATATAATGAAATATTACTCAGCCATAAAAAGAAACAAAATTGAGTTATTTGTAGTGAGGTGGATGGACCTAGAGTCTGTCATACAGAGTGAAGTAAGTCAGAAAGAGAAAAATACCGTATTCTTACACATATATATGGAATCTAAAAAAAAAAGAAAAAAATGGGACTGATGAACCTAGTTGCAGAGCAGGAATAAAGATGTAGACACAGAGAATAGACCTGAGGACATGGGGTGGGAGGGGGAAGCTGGGGCAAAGTGAGAGTAGCATTGACATATATACACTACTGAATGTAAAATAGTTAGCTAGTGGGAATAGCAGCATAGCACAGGGAGATCAACTGTGCTTTGCAATGACCTAGATGGGTGGGGTAGGGAGGATGGGAGGGAGGCTCAAGAGGGAGGGGATATGGGGACATATGTATGCATATGGCTGATTCACTTTGGTGTACAACAGAAACAAACACAGTATTGTGAAGCAATTATACTCCAATAAAGATCTATTAAAAAATAAACAAAATAAAATAAGCTACAAGGATATATTGTACAACAAAGGGAATATAGCCAGTATTTTATAACTATAAATGAAGTATAACCTTTAAAAACTGTGAATCACTATATTGTACACCTTTAACTTATATAATATTGTACAGCAACTACAATTTTTTTTAGTTTAATATAAGTAACTAAATAAATAAATAAATGCCACTGTGTGCTGCCTGGAGAGGCTGGGAATTTTCAAAAACCAGCTAGGCTATGCTTCTTTTTAACAGACCTTCCTTCAGCTTCTCTCTCTCCTCTAGCTTTCTGCTATAACCAGCCAAAAAAAAAACCCAGCTAGCACATTTAACACTCTGCCTGGAAATCTCCTTGGCTACATCATCCAGTTCATTAGGTACATTTTCTACCTTCCACTTTACTACAGCCAACAGTGTTGCTAAACTTTGTCAACACGTAACCAGTTTCCAAGATTTTTCTCACTTTCCTTTAAACCCTCACCCACAGCCTCCTCAAAGGTCATCAGACTTCTAGAAACAGTTCTTTAAAAGCTCTTCAAGCTTTCACTAGCATTCCCTTCAAAGTCCTTCCAGCTGCCACCCACTGCTCCATTCCATTTGCATTTCTGAAAGCCAACCCCACCAGATAGATTAACCCATTCACTCATTTGCTCATTCAATAAATATTTACTGAGCACCTATTACATGCCAGAAAGTTTCTGAAGGACTGCCTAATGGAACTTTCATTCTAGTAGGGGAAGAAAGACAATAAATGAAAAAGTAAATATGCAGCATATAATATGTCTGATGGTGAAAAGTGCTATGGAGAAAAACAAAGCAAGATTAAGGTAGTTAGAAGTATGGAGAGTAGAGGATAAGGGAAAGGATGGTTAAGAAAAAACTCAGTTAAGTTCACATTTGAACAAATGAAGGAGCAGAGAAATGTGGCTCTCTAATCCCTTGGCACTTCAGGCACAAGTATATAAAAGTCCCAAGCACAGATGTACTTGCCTTGAAAGACAGCAAGGCCAGTATGGTTGGAGCAGGGGCAGAGCGAAGAGTAGATGAGGTCTAAAAGGCATAAGAGGGCACACGAGACCAGATGGTGTCTTATGGGTATTAAAAAGATTTTGGTTTTTACTAGAAGGTAAGAAACCACTAGATGGTTTTAAACTTAACAGTGAGCAAAGGGTCACTCTGGCTCAGGTGGCAGCAGTAGAAACAGTAGGAAAGGATGACATTCTAAATACATTTGAAGGCACAGTCCATAGCATTTGCTGATGGACTGAAAGTTAATAAAGTTGCAGAATGTCAGAGTGGCATTCAGTGCTCCTCCAAGGCTGGCGGAGAAACCACTGATGACTCGGCCAAGATTTCTGATATCTTTGCATTTCCGTCTCCCTCTTAGTTATGTCCACTTCTCCTTCTCTGCTACATATCTCAAGGGTAGGGAACTAAACTGCATCATAGATGAAGAAGAAACAGAAATTATTTTCTAAGTTATAATGACATTTTAAATATAATACACTTAAGAGACAGCAAATATACAAATCAAATGCTAAATCTTTTTTTTTTTTTGCGGTACACGGGCCTCTCACTGTTGTGGCCTCTCCCGTTGCAGAGCACAGGCTCCGGACGCGCAGGCCCAGCAGCCATGGCTCACGGGCCCAGCCACTCCACGGCATGTGGGATCCTCCCGGACCGGGGCACGAACCCGTGTCCCCTGCATTGGCAGGTGGACTCTCAACCACTGCGCCACCAGGGAAGCCCTAAATCTTTTTACCTCCAGGCCCTCTGCATTGGGAGCGCTGAGCCTTAGCCACTGGACCACCTGGGACGTCCCAAAATGGTCTTTTTAAAAACCCATACTAAAACCCGTATGTCTCACATGGAAAGTGCTCCATCATATATTTAGTGAAAGGTGAGTAGCAGAACAAACTGTCTGATATAATCTCATTTGTGGGGGAAATACATCCATATATTTATTTATCTATCTATCTATCTATTATCTGTGCTTCTGACCAATTGGCTATAGATTCGGGGTTCCAACAACCCCCTCCTACTCAGGATGCCAATCCCAAATCCAGGTTATTAACTATACTTCTGACCAGCTGGCTATAGATCAGAGGTCCCCACAACCCCCTCCTTAGGTTCAACTGCTAGAGTGGCTCACAGGAACATTTTACTTGCTAGATCACCGGTTTATTATAAAAGGATATAACTCAGGAACAGCCAGATAGAAGAGACGCATAGGGCAAGGTATGTGGGAAGGGGTACGGGGCTTCCATGCCCTCTCCAGGCGCGCCACTCTCCCTGCACCTCCACATGTTCACCAACCTGGAAACTCTCTGAACCCTGTCCATTTGGGTTTTTAATGGAGGCTTTATTACACAGACATGATTGATTTAGGCAATGGCCATTGGCAACTGAATTCAATCTCCAGCCCTTCTCTCCTTAGAGGTAGGGGAATGGAGGGAGTGAAAGTTCCAACCCTCTAATCACGTGGATGGCTTTCCTGGCAACCAGCCCATCCTTAGGTTACCTAAGGGCTTTCCAAAAGTCACCTCATTAAATATAAAAGACACCATTATCACTCATAACACAGGAAATTCCAAGGGTTTTAGGAGCTGTGAGCCAAGAACCAAAGACAAAGACCAAATATATATGAAAAATATAAAAGAGATAATGACAGTACCTACTTCATTGAATTTTGAGTACCTGCCACTGATAAGGCATGTAACGTCCCAGCAAAGTGCCTGACACATAGAAAGTAATCAATAAATTACATATTGCTATTATCTGTACATCTTTTCTTCCCCACAAGACTGTAAGCAACTTAAGAGCAAGAACTCTGCCGTTACTGTCTGCTTTGAGCCTGTTTTTCATGTGTAAAATGGGTATCACTATATTACTACTACATAGAATTCCACCAAATAAGATAACTCAACAAATTCCAGCACAGTGTCCAGCTTAAAATGCTCAATAAACATTAACTATTATTATCCCATACTTTTGTTTCTTTGTAATGACTAACAGAGAATCTTGCGCATGTGCCAAACCTGGGTGGGCTTTCCAGTTCTCCTAGTTGGGTGAACCCGGGTTCACTACCTCACCTCAGTTTCCACATATTAAATACTTAATACAGTATGTGGCACCCAGTGGATGCTTAATAAATATTAGGCCAGCTCCCCTCCCCGTCTCTTCTTCTTTTTCCCCTAAAGTTACATGCTCTGGGCAGGTAGATGGCCGGCAACCTGACAAGTAGGGAAGAAACGGACCTCGGGGCGAGAACTTCCGAAGTTTGCACATGCACCCACCCCTCCGTATTTCAGCCTCTGCTACCGTCTTGAAGGAACTCCGAGTTAAGGGGTCTGCTGCATTACGCTCCTCGGAGCAAATTTTCTCTCCACCCTCTTCCCTCACCTCGAAACCTCGCTGCCCCGGTCTCTCCACACACACCCCACCCACCCACCCCCGCCAGCCTGCCTGCCTTCCGCCCCCATTTTCTCTCCACCCTTCCCAAACCCCATTTTTCAACCTTCTTCAGACTCCAGCCCCTCTCTCCCATGAATAGCCAAAGCTATTCGCTCTCGGTCCCCGAGTCTATCTCCACATCACATCCAGGTCCTCCCAAACTCCTCACTTCTCACACCTCCGGGCCTCTAACCCCTCCCCCAACACCCTCTCTCGCCTCAACGCCCTACCTGCGTTTTCCGCCTCTTCAGCGCCGCCGCGTCCAGCCACACGCCGCAGGCCTCCTCCTCCTTCGGGCCTCTGCGCCTCATGGCCGCTGAGGAGACTAAGACTACGGGATAACGGAGTGGGGGTCCGGCCGCCTCAGGGAACCGCCATAACTGACTCCGCCGACGTTCGAATCTCGCGCCAACGCTGGGAGCGGAGCTACGCCGCGGCCGCCCCCACTCAGGCACCGCCCCCAGCGTCAGCCCCGCCCCTTCCCTAAACCCTGCCAGCCTGACCCCTTAATGTTACCAAGGCCACGTTCTTGCTGGTTTTCTCATTCAGAAGTTGTATTCCAGAACTGTGCTGTGTGAACGCGTTCGCGACACTGCACAAGGAATGCACATTTTCTTTTTGCTGAGTTAGTTGCACTTTCTTACTGATAACTATCAGGGCTCAGGGTTTTCCTTGTCTTATCGCTGAATCCTCAGGAACATCTCAAAAGGAAGAGGAGAGGAGGCGCTGATCCGCCAACTGCCAAGCTGGGGTCCTCAGTGCTACCTTAAATGGATTACTTTTGTAATTCAAAACAAGAAACAAAAAGCTAAGTATAACTATGAAACCTCATGGGAGAAGATTTAGAAAACATTAAGTAGAATAAAACTAAAAATTTGCAGTCAAGAATTAGCTTTCAGTATTGCTTTTCTCGCTTACTGTGTGGCCTTGGATTTTAAAGAGGATCAAATAAGGTTTGTGAAAGTACTTTGTAAATTCTGAGAGCCCCTCAGAGATGCAGAAATGCTGGCAACCATAACCACAATCTCCATAGATGTACTATATGTATAACAGGATATTTTAGCAGTGGAGTGACATTTCTTATTCATTCAGGGGTTTTTTTGCTTTTCTTACCTGTACTTCCTAATTTTCCTTCACTGTACATATATTACCATACATTGCTTATGTACTGTGGAAAAGGCAACACTGTAAACATTAACATATAACAATATCATAAAAGTTAACATATAAGATCTTCCTTGATTGAAAAACCAAAAAGTGAAATCTTTGTCAAATCATGTATTTTAAAACACATTCTTTTAACTTCTAAAACTTATTTAGTAATAAAACTGCCCCACCTTTCCTACCAAAAAAAAAAGTTCACATATATAGTGAATAAGACCCCAACCCCACCCCCAGGCAAAGATAAGACAGGATCTGTCCCCTCCTCCCTATGCCCACCTCCAGCCTCCCCATGAAAACCTCCTCCAACACAGTGAACAGATTCAAGGGGCACCAGGGCTCCCTCTCTAGGATAGGAGACAAAAAGCAAAGAGGCAGCTCTTATCACAGTCACTTTATTGTATCCAGGACACGAGAGTCCAGACCACTCCTAATTCCAGCCGCAGTGAACTCCTTCTTCCATACCTCTTGGCCTTTGGACAGGTTTTTCCCTCTACCTGGAATGCCCTTCCTCTTCTCCATCTGTAAACTCCTATTCACCCTCCCCAACCCAAGACCCTGAGGATCCCAGGCAACACTAATTATTCCCTCCTCAGTGCTTCCCCTGACAGTTCATTCCGATATTAAAGCCTTTACCATCCTGCATTGATCCACGGAGCCCAGTCAGTGGCCTGCCTCTGAGCAGAGGCCCAAGAAACACTGAATGGATAAACACTGAATCATGAACAAGGGAACCAGGAAAGACACTGGGAACAGGATGTGTGGGACGTAGAGGCCAGAGGTAGGAGGGTCAGGGCTCACTGTCTGGGATAGTGGCTGAAGAGGCATGGGGCACTGGATGGGATCCATTTCTGCCTGGCACAATCTTCTATCTTTGGGGGCTCTCTGCAGCACCAAAACTTCAGGCTGGGGTTCAAGAATGGTAAGATCCTGCACATATTTTGGGCCTGCCCTTTCCCTATCCACCAGTGAAATCTGGGTAGAGGGCAGTTGCTGACGCTTCCTCTATCTCTCAGCTCAGATTTGACTCTGACCTAAATCCCAACTTCAACCCCTCAGAGATAATCTGGAAGGCCCAGGCCAGGGTCTTGGCCCCAGCTGATCCTCCATCCTCACCCCTGAGAGGCAATGGGGGGAGGCAAACCAGGGTGCCCCACATCTCTCTCTTTCCCTCTCGCAGGGCAGGGAGCTGGGGCAGGCCCTGAAGTGGACCCCAGCAGCTCCAGCCAATCCTCAAATCCAAGGACTGGCCAGTGCCCCCGCTTGGCAGCTGAGGCGTGCACAGAGAAGTCACTGAGGGCCAGACACAAGCAATTTTATCAGGCCTTGTTCCCATCTGGAGCCAAGCCCAGACCCTTGGGCCCCCACTATACCTCCCTCCCTAAAAGCTGCCACCCCCCTTCACTGGGTCTTCCGATCGAGACTGAGTTTGCGCCGTACCAGCTGGCTCAGAAGGAATGCAGTGAGGATGCTGCTGCCTACAGTAAGCAAGAAGAGGCCGGAGAAGTTGTGGGGCCAGCGGGTGTGCAAAGGCTCATAGATGGGCCGCCGGGCCTCGTAGTCCAGCGCCACGGCCTCCAGCTGAGCCAGCGTGCACAGTACCAAGAAGACATGGAAGAGCTGGTGGCCCTGCCCAAAGACATGGCAGCTGCCAGGGAACCAGCGCTCAGGCACGAAGGCAGAGAAGAAAGTGGCCGCCAGCAGAAAGAAGACCACCTGGCATTTGTGGTAGAGAAGAGCCGGGTCGTCCGTGGCAGGGTTGGGGGACACGAGGATGCGGTGCACCACGGGGCTGATGTCCAGTGCGTAGGCCAGTGCCGAAGGCACCTCCTGGCAAGTGCGGCCCAGCAGGCCGGGCTTCTGGATGTACTTGTTGTAGCAGGAGCCAGCGCAGGAAAGCCAGGCGAGAAAGGCAGCCATGGGCAGGTAAAAGGTCTGCACCTGGGCATGCCAGGCGGGCTCAATGGCATAGTAGAAGTGTGCCAGGGCACTGCCAAACTGGTACACAGCCACACCCACGTAGTCCAGGAAGAAGAAGCTGTAATGCCAGAACTCGGACTTGGCCTGCAGGAGGTGAGCCAAGGCACTGAGGGAGAGGTAGGTGACGGAGGCAAGAACAATGATGAAGAGGGGCAGGGCGTGCAGGTCTCCCCGGAAGTCCACGGTCCCCACAAAGATGGCCAGCCGCAGCAGCAGCACCAGGGCCGCCAGCAGGTGGGTCCAGACGTTCACCGCCTCGTTGTGCTGCTGGAACAGTGTGCGGAAGTAGAAGCGCCAGGTCCTATGCAGCGGCCGGTAGCCCACATAGATGTATGGCTTCCAGAAGATGGGCGGCACCTCGGCTCGGTCCACCGTGAACACAGGCTCTGGCTGCACAGACGGCCGAGGCATCTGGTGGACCTGCCGCAAACTGGGCAGGAGGTGGCTGAGCTTCTGGGCCACCATTGTGGCCATGGCTGTGGGCGTGGCGAGGAGCTGGGAGAGAGGCCCGAGCAAGGTTAGGGGGCTGGTGTCCTCACCCTCCTGCCCCATGAGCAGCAGCTGGGGGGCTGTGCTCTTCCCCACCCCCTTATCCCTACACTGAGTTTAAGAGGAGGGGAGTTGTCCTAAGGGAGAGCTCAGCTCTGACTCATGATTGTTCTTCTCCCTATTGTATCTCGAGTGCCTAGAACAGTGCCTGGCACATAGTAGGTGTTCAGTAAATGTTTGAGGCATGTGTTAAAGAGGCTCACTATGTCATCCTACCTCTTTCCAGTCCAGGCTCTATACAGCAACCCTCATTGTTTTCTCCTGTGTTCATGTTGCCATCAGCGTTTACCTGACAATGACCTTGCTAACAGACCTGCTGCCTCTACCTTTAACTCCTTCGGAGTGGCCAGGGTCTGCCATTGACCCTCCATCACCCTACATGATCTGGTCCCTACTACCTTTCCTAGCCTTATTACTCAACCACAGTGCATTTCACATCCAGCGACAGCCTCATCAAAACCGTGGGCCTGCTGTTTCACATGTCTATAGCTCTGCACAAGCTGTTCCCTCCATCTGAGCCATTTACCTCATCTTGCCCATCTGGCAAACTCTTATTCATCCCTCAAAACCCATTTCTTCTGTGACACTTTCCCTGGAGGTCCTCCGATGATGATCCCTCTAACTTGAGTGCCTACAATCCTTTGACCATTATAATACTTCTCACGGGCATTAAATTGTTAATGTGAGCTCCTCCAGGGTAGGCAGTTTGTCTTATTATTTTGTGAACCCCTGGTGCTTAGCAGGTAGCTGGTGCT
The DNA here is from genome assembly GCF_964374135.1 of Grampus griseus. Taxonomy (NCBI): domain Eukaryota; kingdom Metazoa; phylum Chordata; class Mammalia; order Artiodactyla; family Delphinidae; genus Grampus; species Grampus griseus. Next base: position 163,289,053 of record NC_139017.1, on the reverse strand, counting down.
CAATGTTTGTTGAATGAAAAAACAACATAATAGTATCCTGATAATACTTCATAGCCTTCAAGGCCCAACTCGAAAAGCCACTTTTTTCCCAAAAGACCCTAGTAACAACTGATCCTATAAAAACAGCCCTTACCCTCAGCCACACCCTCACTCAAAAGTTCCCCCCTCCAGCCCTTCCACCATTGCTAATTGCAAATAAATCCAATCTAACCCCTCACCTGGCATTCAAGACCCCATGACCTGCTCCCACCCTCATTTCCCACCTAACCCAAATGTCAGACCCTGTGCCAACTTCCTTTCCCTCTACTGAAATCCTTTAAAACCAGTACAAGTTGTCACCTCCGGGGGACTTCCTTAATGCCCCCTTACTTCTCCCTGTGGGAGATCTATAATGGGTTATACAATTTAGCATTTAAAACACATTCATAGGGCGAGAGAGAGTCATGGGCATATACACACTAACAAACGCAGTAAGGTAGATAGCTAGTGGGAAGCAGCCGCATGGCACAGGGATATTGGCTCGGTGCTTTGTGACAGCCTGGAGGGGTGGGATGGGGAGGGTGGGAGGGAGGGAGACGCAACAGGGAAGACATATGGGAACATATGTTTATGTATGACTGATTCACTTTGTTATAAAGCAGAAACTAACACACCATTGTAAAGCAATTATACCCCAATAAAGATGTTAAAAAAAAAAAAAAAAAAAAAACACATTCATTCATTTAGCAAACACTTACTGAGCCCCTTCTCTGCTTCATGTCCTGTGCTGGGTCCCAAAGGTGGGGGTGGGCAGGAGAGTGGAAAAGAATTTGATCCCTGCCTTCAGGAACTTCATGATATGGTAGAGGTAACAGAGAGGAAAACAAAGCATAGCAAATGCTTACACAGCATGTGCTATGTGTCCGTGTCTTAAGCACTTTATGCATATTTGACTCATTTAAGCATCATAGCACCCTATCAGATAGGTATTATCATTATGCCCATTTTTCATATAAGGAAACTGAGGCACAGAGAAGTTAAGTACCCTGCCTAGGAAGTGGCAGAGGCATGATATAAACTCAGTTTGCAATCTTAACCACTTCCTTAAACTGCCCTTTGCAAAACAAGGTGGCAAGTACTATTAATCATTTCATAATTATATACTGCTTTTGCCTGGTACCAATTGCTTAATTCAGGCTTATCATTATCCACTGTTTCATTCATTAAATCAAATATCTGTTGAAAAACTAGCCAGACAACTAGCTAGACAGACAACTCCCCTCCCTCATATTCTCCCCCAAGAAGCTTATTGGACTCAGCAGCCAGATGTACTCTGTCCATCATTCATCAGATATTTATTGCAACTTCCTTTGCACCAGTCATTCTAAGAGGCAAGAAGATCTGCACTCAAGTTCCCCGCCACCAGCAGCACCGTGATCACCCCCAAAGCCACCCAATAATTCGCACATGGTCCAAGTAAATGCAATGTGCTTGCTATGCAAAGGCAACATCAAGACAAGCCCCCAGCCCATACACCTCCACACCCCGAGCCTGATTTGCATCCCTGAGCTCCTCCTGCATTACATTCTGGAGTCAGCTCTGCTCTCTGGCCTTTCCTCATCTGGTAGGGAGGAAAGAATTAAATGTCATTACACCACTACTTTCTATTCCCAGACAGCCTGGCAGGTTTAGGAAGAAGACCTTGCTGATGAACTAATTAGTGGGGCCACTTCTGTCCAGAGCATAAGAACTCCCCTGGTTGAGGAGCCAGCACTGGATTTCTTCTCCTCCCCAAGAGACAGGGCTTTAGCCTCAACAGTCTGGCCTTTACCCTTGTCTACAACTTTGTCTTCCCAACTCAGAACTTCAGGGGACCAGAAAAGGCCTCTGAAAGCATCTCGCAGCTCTTTTGTTTTACATTGAGAAAACAAGAGCCCAGAGACAGCAAGCCCTTCCCCAGAGTTGCCCAATCCAGCCACGTTTCCATTCCACCATGAGGGCAAAGACCAGGGAATGATGACATTCGATGGTGCCTTAGTTCCTGAGTCCCTGTGATCTGTCAAGTCCAGTCCGATGCTCCACATCCCACTCTTAGAACTTCCCAAGTAATAACAGCATATTAAAGGCTCGGAGAAGGTCTGACCAAAGAAGGCTGCTTCACTTTGTTGAACCTACATTTGCCAAGCTTACATGACCAAGGATTCCTTTCCCAGTAATGATTATATTATAAAGCTAGCTGAAATGTAGTAAGTGTTTACTATATGCTCACTCTTCATAGCCTTGTTGCAATTAATTCTCATAACTAGCCTGTAAGGTAGGTATTACTATGCCCATTTTGTTGTTGAGTGAAATTCAGAGAGGTTGGGAGCTCCTTAGCCAAGGCCATACAGAGAGAAGGAGAGGGAGAGAGAGAGATGGAGCCAGGATCTGGACCCAGCTCCCCGACTGCAAAGCACAGATACTCTCAGCCACTCCTGCTGCCCTGCTTCTTGTCACACCTAACTGCATCCCAAAGAACTACTTTGGAAAACACTGGTCTAAAGCAGGCAACCAGGTCCTTTCCCATAAATTATTTCCTTAGGCTTCTAGCAACTGACTTGCATCCAGGGACCTCAGACTCACCCAGTTGCCAGCTACCCACTCTCTCTGCACCAATAAAGCCCTGGCTCACAGCTACCTCCTCAGGTGGGCGATAGCTCACTCGCAGCCCTTCCCCTCCCCCAGACACAGTGGGCCCTAAGCACAGAACCCAGAGGCTGCATACTGGGATGACAGAGGTCAAGTTGCCCTATTTCCTTTAGACCTTTAGACCAGTGGCCCCATTCCATTTGAATAGCTCTATTTTCAGAGTTAGAGTTAGTTCCCATCTCCTGACTCCATGGAAAGGGGCACTGGATCCAGGGGAAAGAAGCAGGGGCAGGAGTCTAGCAAGAGCCAGAAGGATGAGGGTGAGTATTCAGAGGGCACCCTCAGGGCATCCTTTGAGTAGTCTGCCCACCAGGCTGCCAGAACCTGGCTGTTCCAGGCATCCCACCCCAATCCAGTACACCTCCATGGCCCCCCTCCAAGTCTCCCTAATTGCACTGGTTACCTAAGGATTTCTCTTGAACCCAGGGGCTGATGACTTCTGCTGTGGAACAGGGCAAATTCGCCAGATGCCAAGCACTGGGTGGCACTTCCACAGGTGAGGGTCTACAGGGGTGGGGCTTCCAGGGACTATAGGGGTCTTGTGTGATGTCACCAGAGGGTGGGGCTAAAGACAACCTCCACCCTCTCCCCTCCCCCGATCACCACTCCCACGTTGGTCAAATCCAGGCTAAACTCTGCATCCCTAGCCAGGCCTCAGCTGCAGAAGGAAGCTCGTGGTTAACCTTGGCATGAAACATTTGGGGAAACCGAGGGCTAGCTGAAATGTTGTGACTTACCCAAGATCACACAGCAAGGCGGGCAAAGCTAGGCTGAGACCAGGTGTCCAGGGCCTGGTTCATGGATGTGAGGCAAACTTGACTGGCTTCTGTCCTCTACTCACTGGGAATCACAATGAAAGGAAGTTAGGAACCAAGGAGAAAAGAGACACTATAAAGGCTCGTGAAGGAGATGGACTTCAGATTTGGACAAACCAGGTTTGACTCCTGATTCCATAATATACTAGCTGTGTGACCTAAGACAAGTGTCTCACCTTCTCTGATCCTCAGCTCCCACATAAGAATTATATTATCTACCTCATAGATTGCTACAAAGATTAAATTTATGAGAACAGTTTTAGCACTGTTTAGGGATTCAATAAATGATTCCTATTATTAGTATTAATTACTAATAGTAGTAGTAATTATTATTATTAAGAGTAGTAGTATTTGAAATATCCCCAGCCTGAGTATTAGTATTTAAAATATTCCCAGCTTGAAAAATTTACTTGGGGTTCTCTTAAAAAACTCGGTCCTCTTTTAGCCCTTGATAGCTGGTTCCACTGGGTTTGGAGGCCTTAGAAAGTTAACTGTCTCTTTAAATCTTTACCCTTCTCTGAGGATGCATTTAGGGACCAAGGGAATTTGGTTGGAGTTTAATAATTAAAGTGTTCTCAGCAAAGACCATTCAGAGTAACCTCCCTGGATTCACAGGGCTCTGAAGATTTGCACTTGCCCACTGACCCAAGAGAAGTGGCTGGGAAGTGAAATCCCCAGAGAAAAGGGCCTCAAGCTCAGCAGCCCCAGGAGCCCCATCCCAGAGCAGGAGGGTAGAGGGGGTAGACTGTGCTAGCAGGTAATGCAAAAGGCCTGTGGCCTGGTTGGGGCATGTCTTGCAGGTTTGGGAGGCTCCTGGGTTGGCTGAACTTCAGAACTGGGATCTCCAGGGCCCAGGTGGGAATTCTGTCAATCTGAGCAGCACCTTCCTCCTCTCTTCTCCTAACTCCCCAGCCCTCCCAATTCACATTCCCCTTTTCTAAACTCAAGGTCAACCTCCTCACCTCCTTCCTCAACCAAGGCTTGCCACCCCTAGTTCCTCCTGGTCTCCCCCTGATACCTCTGGGGGCAAAACAGCAGACCAAGTTGTGGGGATGGGGTAATGAATAGGCTTTGGAGTGGGAGAGCCCTGGGTTATACCCATCCCACAGATTTTACTCAGTGTTTACTATATGCCAGGCACAAGGCAGGGGCACATGGTGAACGAGGCAGACAGGCTCCCTGCCCTGACAGGGCTCACCCACACAAATGAAATGCCCTTGGGCCCAGGAAAATCCAGCCCAGAGAGAAGCCACCCAGGTGGTAACCATGCAGAACTGGAGAGAGCTGCTCCCCCCAGGGAGGGCACCTACCTCTCACCTCGGGCAGATATTTCAAGAGAACCCAGGTCCCCATTTTTATGTGAGGATGGGATTTCAGGTCTGGAACTTACCAGCTGTGTGACTTTGCTAAAGTCCCTTTACCTCTCTGGGCCTGTTTCTTCATTTGAAATCGGAGGATAATAATAGCTACCTCAAGCAAAACAAAGTCACAGATGCTAGCTAGGTGTTGGCTCTGGCACAGCATGGGCTCCACTATCTTTGTTGGATTCTAGTCCTGACTCAGCCACTCAATCCCAGTGTGACCCTGGACAAGTCCCTTCCGCGCTTGGCCCTGTTTCTCCAAATGTCAAAGGACAGAGTAAATTCACCAATGACTTCAAAGGTCCCTTCAGCGCCTGAGACATTCCAGCAATATTTGTTTTAGGCTTACTGTGTGTCAAGAGCTGAAGCTTCTGCAGTGAAAAAAGCAGTTAAAACACCGCCCTCATAGAACTAATAGTCCAGCTAATTAACAGCTAAGGGTAACCCCTAAGGGTATTAATACCCTGCCCATTTGGAGCTTAACAACCTAACTAAATAGCACCTAACTCTTTTAAGTATCATTTGATTATAATTCTACTTCCTCTTTTGCCTCCTTCCTGGCATGCAAAATATTCATTGTTGCTTCTCTGGGCCCTGATGTTTCAGGAACTCCCTTAAAGACAACTTTATCTTGCCATGAAAGGCAAAGTTTAACCTCATTAGATAAAAATAACAAAAAAGCCAGACCAGTGTTAACAATGGGGCTGTCAGAGGTAAACCCTCTTGAGGGGTCCTGACAAGGATGACACAATATGGCAGAGCCTGAAATATTATTAATAAGACTAGGCACTGGGCTTCCCTGGTGGCGCAGTGGTTGAGAGTCCACCTGCCGATGCAGGGGACGCGGGTTCGTGCCCGGGTCCGGGAAGATCCCACATGCCGCGGAGCGGCTAGGCCCGTGAGCTATGGCCGCTGAGCCTGCGCGTCCGGAGCCTGTGCTCTGCAACGGGAGCGGCCACAACAGTGAGAGGCCCGCGTACCGCAAAAATTAAAAAAAATAAAAAATAAGACTAGGCACTAACATTAATAATTTACAGTAGCTTGCTGTTTACAAAGAACTTTTACACACATTTCACCTCTCCCTCTCAGCAACTCTTTGAACCTGTGGCTAAGCTGTTGTCACTGCCCCAGAGCGAGGCAGGATGGCAGAGCACATCTTACTCCAAAACCAGTGCTCTTGCCCTTCAACTGCTGTGGTCAACTCCCAGGCACCCAGTGGGTGGCCACAGATTGTACAAGCAAAGTTTTCATCCCTGGCTGGCTTCTTGATATCTCAGCAACTGGGTCACCTCCCTCAATGCAAACCAATTCCCCAGTTCTACCCAACGTGTTTAAAGAAAAGTTTCCTCCATGTCTTCCAAAACTGAACAGAAAACGCTTTTGTTTTTGTAACTGCACTTTGGGCTTCCATTTGTACTGGAAAGTGTGATCAGCATGAAATAAATCACTCTTAAAAGAATTCCTAGGCTCTCAGACTCAGAACTGTTCTGAGGAAAAGGAAGCACCTGGTGGAGGAAAGCAGGCCCAGAGAGGTTGGGTGAACTAGCTAGTTTCCAGCCCAGGGGGACAGAAAAGGGACCTGGGTTTTACCACTGACCAGTTTCACCACTGACCTCTTGGCAGGGAAACTGAGGCTGGGGAAAAGCAGCCTCTCACTAAGAGGCTCAGCGGTGGCACAAACCACATGATGGGAGGCTGAGTCCGTCTCTAATGGGACATCCACCTAGGAGCAGCCAGCCAGGCCCTGAGAATACATCTAACTCTTAAACTCCCCAGCCTTGGCCTGACCTGACCTCTCACTCCCACCAGGCTTGGGGCGGAGTGGAGGGGGAGGGGGGGGCCGGTGGCATGCCCCAGGGAAACCTCTAGAGGTCCTCAAAGCCTATAGTCTTGAGGCAAGTGCTTCCCTCACTGAGTGGGAGGAAACCTCATGCTCTCCCGACACCAAAGGAGGCTTCCTCCTCCCACGGGACCTAAGCTGCTTTGGAGCAAGAGCCCCTCTGAGCCCCAGCAGCGCTCTTACCACTGTTTCCGGTTTCCCAACTGGGAGCCCATCACATCACCCAGTTCCAGGTACTCACGCCCCTTTTTGCCCCCAGAATCTCACTAGATTCCTCCTTCAGTGGAAGGAGCATGCTCCGTGCCTATTCTCTTCCAAGACACCACGGCCCTCCCGGGCCAGCTCTCGCCTCTGCTCACTCCCTCACAGATGCGCTTCCCTCCGGCTCTGATGGCCCCTCTCCTCCAGTCTCCTCCCACTCCTCCCTGAGACTGTCGGCCTCCAGCTCCGCTCCTCCTTCCTGCTCCAGTCCCTCCTCAGTGGCGCCCCCACTCTAGCTGATCCCCGCTGTCAGCCTCCCACTCCCTCCCCACGTGCCCCCACCTCACCTAGCCCCGAATTTCGGCTGCACACAGCTCCCCGCGCTCCGCCCCGCGGGGAGAGCCCCCTCTGCCCGCCGCCCGCCCCTCCCACTTTTCCCCCAGCCCGGTACCGAGTTGCAAAAGGAGGCCCGACTGCGACCCGGCGGCCCTCGGCGGCCCTCTGCATCCCGGCTACAAGCGGGCAGATAAAGGGGCGGCCAGGCGGAGGCTCCGCCCCGAGCCGGGGGAGGGCGGGGCGGCGGCGGGCGGCAGTGGGCCTTCGCTTGGGGCTCCGGGCCCAGGACTAGGCCGCCGCCCGCTCATCGCGCCCGCCTGGCCGGGCGCCAGCAGCCTCTACCCAATGGCGTACACGTGTTGCACGTGGAGGCGAGAGTGGTCACCCACACCGGTGACGACAGTCTTGGGAGTTCCTGTGGTTTTCGTGCTGATGGGAACTCGGAGGCCCAGAGAGCAGACGTCGTTGCTCAGCAAGCGCTCCAGCTGAGCAGTTTCCACTTCCGGCTGCCTTGGGCCACAAGCTTCCCAGTCTGGAACTGGCTGACCTGAGAGGGAGGGGGCAAGTTGTAGCAGGAGCACCCGAGTTTCCCAGCGAGAGCGTGCGGCCCAACCCTGAAGCCACTTAAACCCACACAGCCCACCTCTCCAGGATGCTTCTGGTCGGGACACACCTGACCTTCCCCATCTTCATCTCTCTGCCTGGGGAGCTCCACACCACCTCTGCTCCCCTAACTTATTTAAGTTCCCACCGAAAGCCCTTTCTTTGGGCAGCTTCGCCTGATATGCCCAGCCTAAGGCACAGAGTTAGGACTTCCGTTGAAACACCTTTCTACTCCTAGTGTAACATCTCCCTGCAGGAGTGGAAGCACCTGAAGGGCGAGGAATCCCTGCACATAGTAGGCCCTCAGTAAATATTGGACCAACAATGACAGGGCGTGTCAGCTCCTCAGGTGTACAAAGACCTGGACCAGGCAGAGTGGGGAGACACCCCAACCCTTCTTGGAAGCATCAGCCTGATGGATGGACCGCTGAGAGAAGACAGTCTAGGAGGGACACCCCTTTGCCCTCAGGGAGCTCTGAGCCCATTCAGAGAGACAGCTGTGGGGCACAGGCCTGATGACAGGATCCAAGTCCTGGTGGTGTTACCCCAACTCACCGTGTGACTTTGGGCAAGGCTCCTCCTTGTTCTCTCTGGGCTCAGTTTTGGGGGTTTTTTCCTTTTTATTTTTATTTTATTTTTTAATTTAATTTAATTTTTTTTTATACAGCAGGTTCTTATTAGCTATCTTTTTTATACATACTAGTGTATATATGTCAATCCCAATCTCCCAATTCATCACACCACCCCCCACCACTTTCCCCCCTTGGTGTCCATAAGTTTGTTCTCTACATCTGTGTCTCTATTTCTGCCCTGCAAACCGGTTCATCTGTACCATTTTTCTAGGTTCCACATATATGCCTTAATATACGATATTTGTTTTTCTCTTTCTGACTTACTTCACTCTGTATGACAGTCTCTAGATCCATCCATGTCTCTACAAATGATCCAATTTCGTTCCTTTTTATGGCTGAGTAATATTCCATTGTATATATGTACCACATCTTCTTTATCCATTCATCTGTCGACAGGCATTTAGGTTGCTTCCATGACCTGGATATTGTAAATAGTGCTGCAATGAACATTTGGGGTGCATGTGTCTTTTTGAATTATGGTTTTCTCTGGGTATATGCCCAGTAGTGGGATTGCTGGGTCATATGGTAATTCTATTTTTAGTTTTTTAAGAAATCTCCATACTGTTCTCCATAGTGGCTGTATCAATTTACATTCCCACCAACAGTGCAAGAGGGTTCCCTTTTCTCCACACCCACTCCAGCATTTGTTGTTTTTACATTTTCTGATGATGCCCATTCTAACTGGTGTGAGGTGATACCTCATTGTAGTTTTGATTTACATTTCTCTAATGATTAGTGATGTTGAGCAGCTTTTCATGTGTTTCTTGGCTATCTGTAAGTCTCCTTTGGAGAAATGTCTATTTAGGTCTTCTGCCCATTTTTGGATTGGATTGTTTGTTTTTTTAATATTGAGCTGCATAAGCTGTTTATATATTTTGGATATTAATCCTTTGTCTGTTGATTTGTTTGCAAATATTTTCTCCCATTCTGAGGGTTGTCTTTTCATCTTGTAGTTTCCTTTGCTTTGCAAAAGCTTTTAAGTTTCATTAAGTCCCATTTGTTTATTTTTGTTTTTATTTCCATTACTCTAGGAGGTGGATCAAAAAAGATCTTGCTGTGATTTATGTCAAAGAGTGTTCTTCCTATGTTTTCCTCTAAGAGTTTTATAGTGTCCAGTCTTACATTTAGGTCTCTAATCCATTTTGAGTTTATTTTTATGTATGGTGTTAGGGAGTGTTCTTTTACATGTAGCTGTCCAGTTTTCCCAGCACCACTTATTGAAGAGACTCTCTTTGCTCCATTGTATATCCTTGCCTCCTTTGTCATAGGTTAGTTGACCATAGGTGCATGGGTTTATCTCTGGGCTTTCTATCCTATTCCATTGATCTATATTTCTGTTTTGTGCCAGTAATATATTGTTTTGATTACTGTAGCTTTGTAGTATAGTCTGAAGTCAGGGAGTCTGATTCCTCAGGCTCCATTTTTTTCCTTTAAGACTGCTTTTGCTATTCGGGGTCTTTTGTGTTTCCATACGAATTTTAAGATTTTTTGTTCTAGTTCTGTAAAAAATGGCACTGGTAATTTGATAGGGATTGCATTGAATCTGTAGATTGCTTTGGGTAGTGTAGTCATTTTCACAATATTGATTCTTCCAATCCAAGAACATGGTATATCTCTCCATCTGTTTGTATCATCTTTGATTTCTTTCATCAGTGTCTTATAGTTTTCTGAGTACAGGTCTTATACCTCCTGAGGCAGGTTTATTCCTAGGTATTTTATTCTTTTTGTTGCAATGGTGAATGGGAGTGTTTCCTTAATTTCTCTTTCTGATCTTTTGTTGTTAGTGTATAGGAATGCAAGAGATTTCTGTGTGTTAATTTTGTATCCTGCAACTTCACCAAATTCATTGATTAGCTCTAGAAATTTTCTGGTGGCACCTTTAGGTTTCACTATGTATAGTATCATGTCATCTGCAAACAGTGACAGTTTTCCTTCTTCTTTTCCAATTTGTATTCCTTTTAGTTCTTTTTCTTCTCTGATTGCTGTGGCTAGGACTTCCAAAACTGTGTTGAATAATAGTGGTGAGAGTGGACATCCTAGTCGTGTTCCTTATCTTAGAGGAAATGGTTTCAATTTTTCACCATTGAGAATGATGTTTGCTGTGGGTTTGTCGTATATGGCCTTTATTATGTTGAGGTAGGTTCCCTCTATGCCCACTTTCTGGAGAGTTGTTATCATAAATGGGTGTTGAATTTTGTCAAAAGCTTTTTCTGCATCCATTGAGATGATCATATGGTTTTTATTCTTCAATTTGTTTATATGGTATATCACATTGATTGATTTGCGTATATTGAAAAATCCTTGCATCCCTGGGATAAATCCCACTTGATCATGGTGTATGACCCTTGTAATGTGTTGTTGGATTCTGTTTGCTAGTACTTTGTTGAGGATTTTTTGCATCTATATTCATGAGTGATATTGATCTGTAATTTTTCTTTTTTTGTAGTATCTGTCTGGTTTTGATATCAGGGTGATGGTGGCCTCATAGAATGAGTTTGGGAGTGTTTCTTCCTCTGCAATATTTTGGAAGAGTTTGAGAAGGATGGATGTTAGCTCTTCTCTAAATGTTTGATGGAATTCACCTGTGAAGCCATCTGGTCCTGGACTTTTGTTTGTTGGAAGATTTTTAATCACAGTTTCAATTTCATTACTTGTGATTGGTCTGTTCATATTTTCTATTTCTTCCTGGTTCAGTCTTGGAAGGTTATACCTTTCTAAGAATTTGTCCATTTCTTCCAGGTTGTCCATTTTGTTGACATAGAGTTGCTTGTAGTAGTCTCTTAGGATGCTTTGTATTTCTGCAGTGTCCATTGTAACTTCTCCTTTTTCATTTCTAATTTTATTGATTTGAGTCCTCTCCCTCTTTTTCTTGATGAGTCTGGCTAAAGGTTTATCAATTTTGTTTATCTTCTCAAAGAACCAGCTTTTAGTTTTATTGATCTTTGCTATTGTTTTCTTTGTTTCTATTTCATTTATTTCTGCTCAGATCTTTATGATTTCTTTCCTTCTACTAACTTTGGGTTTTGTTTGTTCTTCTTTCTCTAGTTCCTTTAGGTGTAAGTGTAGATTGTTTATTTGAGATTTTTCTTGTCTCTTGAGGTAGGCTTGTATTGCTATAAACTTCCCTCTTAGAACTGCTTTTGCTACATCCCATAGGTGTTGGATCATCGTGTTTTCATTGTAATTTGTCTCTAGGTATTTTTTGATTTCCTCTTTGATTTCTTCAGTGATCTCTTGGTTATTTAGTAACATATTGTTTAGCCTCCATGTGTTTGTGGTTTCATGTTTTTTTTCCCCTGTAATTGATTTCTAATCTCATAGCGTTGTGGTCGGAAAAGATGCTTGATATGATTTCAATTTTCTTAAATTTTCTGAGGCTTGATTTGTGACCCAAGATGTGATCTATCCTGGAGAATGTTCTGTGTGCACTTGAGAAGAAAGTATAATCTGCTCTTTTTGGATGGAATGTCCTATAAATATCAATTAAATCTATCTGGTCTATTGTGTCATTTAAAGCTGTTTTTCCTTATTAATTTTCTGTTTGGATGATCCGTCCATTGGTGTAAGTGAGGTGTTAAAGTCCCCCACTATTATTGTGTTACTGTCAATTTCCTCTTTTATAGCTGTTAGCAGTTGCCTTATGTATTGAGGTGCTCCTATGTTGGGTGCATATATATTTATAATTGTTATATCTTCTTGGATTAATCCCTTGATCATTATGTAGTGTCCTTCCTTGTCTCTTGTAACATTCTTTATTTTAAAGTCTATTTTATCTGATATGAATATTGCTACTCCAGCTTTCTTTTGATTTCCATTTGCGTGGAATATCTTTTTCCATCCCCTCACTTCCAGTCTGTATGTGTCCCTAGGTCTGAAGTGGGTCTCTTGTAGACAGCATATATATGGGTCTTGTTTTTGTATCCATTCAGCGAGCCTGTGTCTTTTGATTGGAGTATTTAATCCATTCACGTTTAAGGTAATTATCGATATGTATGTTCCTAGTACCATTTTCTTAATTGTTATGGGTTTGTTTTTGTAGGTCCTTTTCTTCTCTTGTGTTTCCCACTTAGAGAAGTTCCTTTAGCATTTGTTGTAGAGCTGGTTTGGTGGTGCCGAATTCGCTTAGCTTTTTTTTTTTTTTGCGGTACGTGGGCCTCTCACTGTTGTGGCCTCTCCCATTGCTGAGCACAGGCTCCGGATGCTCAGGCTCAACGGCCATGGCTCACAGGCCCAGCTGCTCCGCGGCATGTGGGATCTTCCCGGACTGGGGCACGAACCCGTGTCCCCTGCATTGGCAGGTGGACTCTCAACCACTGAGCCACCAGGGGAGCCCTCTTAGCTTTTGCTTGTCTGTAAATCTTTTGATTTCTCCATCGAATCTGAATGAGATCCTTGCCAGGTAGAGAAATCTTGGTTGTAGGTTCTGCCCTTTCATCACTTTAAATATATTGTGTCACTCCCTTCTGGCTTGTAGAGTTTCTGCTGAGAAATCAGCTGTTAACCTTATGTGAGTTCCCTTGTATATTATTTGTCATTTATCCCTGTTGCTTTCAATAATTTTTCTTTGTCTTTAATTTTGTCACTTTGATTACTATGTGTCTCGGCATGTTTCTCCTTGGGTTTATCCTGCCTGGGACTCTCTGTGCTTCCTGGACTTGGGTGGCTATTTCCTTTCCCATGTTAGGGAAGTTTTCGACTATAATCTCTTCAAATATTTTCTCGGGTTCCTTCTCTCTCTCTTCTCCTTCTGCAACGCCTATAATGCGAATGTTGGTGCATTTAATGTTGTCCCAGAGGTCTCTTAGGCTGTCTTCATTTATTTTCATTCTTTTTTCTTTATTCTGTTCCACGGCAGTGAATGCCACCATTCTGTCTTCTAGGTCACTTATCTGTCTTCTGCCTTGGTTATTCTGCTATTGATTTCTTCTAGTGTATTTTTCATTTCAATTATTGTATTGTTCATCTCTGTTTGTTTGTTCTTTATTTCTTCTAGGTCTTTGTTAAACATTTCTTGCATCTTCTTTTTTTGTTGTTGTTGTTAATTAATTAATTATGTTTGGCTGTGTTGGGTCTTCGTTTCTGTGCGAGGGCTTTCTCTAGTTGTGGCAAACGGGGGCCACTCTTCATCGCGGTGCACGGGCCTCTCACTATCGCAGCTTCTCTTGTTGCAGAGCACAGGCTTCAGACTCACAGGCTCAGTAGTTGTGGCTCACGGGCCCAGTTGCTCCACGGCATGTGGGATCCTCCCAGACCAGGGCTTAAACCCATGTCCCCTGCATTGGCAGGCAGATTCTCAACCATGCACCACCAGGGAAGCCCTCTTGCATCTTCTTGATCTTTGCCTCCATTCTTTTTCCAAGGTCCTGGATCATCTTCACTATCATTATTCTGAATTCTTTTTCTGGAAGGTTGCCTATCTCCACTTCATTTAGTTGGTTTTCTGAGGTTTTATCTTGTTCCTTCATCTGGTACAAAGTCCTCTGCCTTTTCATTTTGTCTATCTTTCTGTGAATGTGGTTTTCCTTCCACAGGTTCCAGAATTGTAGTTCTTCTTGCTTCTGCTGTCTGGGCCTGAGTTTTTTTACCTGTAAGATGGAGATAATAATGCCACCTGACAGAGGTGTTAGGAGAAGTAAATAAAACAGTGGATGTGAAGGTTGTTTGTCAACTGCAATGTACTAGAGGAACATACATTTCTTTATTATATTATAACAAAATGTATATAGTCATAATGTAATAGGATGAAACAGGTCTTTACTTCAACATATTCAGACAAACATACAAGAATTACTTAAATCCCCATTACCCTTATGCTTAGGAAAAGTGGCATAGGAAATCCAATCATTTAGAACAGGTAGGCTGTAGGAAATGAAAAAAGTAAGGACAATATGGAGATTATATTCTACGTAATGAAATATATCCTATCATAGTGAATAAAAACTTGAAAGGTGTCTTGGATTCAGCTTCCATTTTTGAAACACCTGCTCTGTTCTCGACTTGTTTTTTTTGTTTGTTTGTTTTGCGGTATGTGGGCCTCTCACTGTCGTGGCCTCTCCTGTTGCAGAGCACAGGCTCCGGACGCGCAGGCTCAGCGGCCATGGCTCACAGGCCCAGCTGCTCTGCGGCATGTGGGATCCTCCCGGACCAAGGCACGAACCCGCGTCCACTGCATCGGCAGGCGGACCCCCAACCACTGCGCCACCAGGGAAGCCCCTAGACTTGTTTTTAAAGCTCTAGTTTATTAAGCTCTTGCAGAGCCATGTGCTAAACAGTTGCCATGACTACCTCCTTTGATCCAGATAACCCTATTAACCCTTTACAAATTGGGAAACTGAGGCTCAGCAAGGGGACACAGGACTGTTAAATTATCTCATTTGGGACTTCCCTGGTGGGCCAGTGGGTCAGATTTTGCACTCCCAATGCAGGGAGCCTGGGTTCAATCCCTGGTCAGGGAACTAAATCCCGCATGCATGCCACAACTGAGTCTGCATGCCACAGCTAAGAAGCCCACATGCCACAAGGAAGATCCCACGTGCGGCAACTAAGACACGGCGCAGCCTAAATAAATAAAATATATATATATTTTTTTAAATCGCAAAAAATCTCACTTGGCCTCATGCATTCCTGCATGTTGAATGTGTTGGTCCCCATTTTATGGATAGAAAACCTGAAGCCGAGTGAAGAGAAATGACATATTCCCGGTCATGGAGCTCCCAATGTATCCAGGCTCTGGGAAATGAACCTGGAGGTGTGCTTGGGGGAGAAAAGCCACTTAACCATGAAACTTGGTTGTGGATACTTGAGAGCTGAATGATAAAAATAATAAAGTAAGAAGAGTGATCCGTCATGGAGCACTTGCCGTGTGCAAAGTCCATTAGATACACTGTACGCCATAATAGGGTTCTGTCATTGTCTCTGTTTGTGGATGAGGAAACAGGCTCAGGAGGATCCTACTTGTCCAAGGCCACCCAGCTGGCTAGTGTCAGACCTTAATCAAAGGCCAGTTCTTATCTCCTACACAGTACTGGTATCAAAGAATGAAGCTATGGGGCTAGGACACTTCATTCCCTGCCCTGCTCTGCTGCTCCAACTCCTTCCAGCCCAGGGAGGGTGAGAGCAGCCCCAGGGCAGCCAAGGGCACCTTCCTTCCCTGCCCTCCTGCAGCTCAGCCCACCTGGTTGAGGCCCAATGACTCCACGGTTCCAGGATCCCAGAGCCTTATAAGACTTCGAGTCCAGTCTCTGGAAAGGGGAACCTATCCGGTAAACTGTGCATCATCCATCCACCCTCCCAGGTGCCAGGCTCAGCCCTTGAAGGAACAGGGAGACTAGATCCCTGGGCAGGCCTAAGGAGTCAAAGGCCTCAGAAGTCAGGCTCTGAGCTGGGAGACCATCAGGAAGGGCTTCAGCAGACTCAAAGTAAGAGAAAGAATGAATGGGGGTGCCTGAGCTGTCTGGAACACATTCTTGTCTTTTCCCCAAAACAAGTGCTTCCATTCACTGGAGGCAGCAAAGCAGTGAGACACATGAGTGTATTTTGCCTGGGTTCACATCTTAGTTCTACCACTTACCAGCAAGTTATGTAACCTCTCTGGACATCTATCTCCTCCACTCTAAAACAGGTTAATAATACCCATCATATAGGGTTGGCATAAGGAGTAAATGAAGTAATACATGTGACATGCTCACAGAGCCTGGCATAGAGTGACTGCTTGATAAATGACAACTATCACTCTATTTCAACTCTTTACTCCCTCCCTTTGCCAATAGGTGAGGAAAATAAAGGCTTGTGGTAAGCCCCCAAATTTTGAGATGGTTTGTTACACAGCATCATTGAAGCAATTCCTGACTCATACACATAGTGAAGCCAGAATTCAAACCCAGGGAATCTGACTCAAGACCACAATCTCAACCACACCTGGTGCATTGGGAGTGCAATGCAGGAGGGACTGATTTCCTACAGAGATTCATTTTCACTTGGGTTGAGTCTTAGAGGATGAGGAGGAGTTCACCAAGCCATGAGGAGGGGAGAGAACTTTCCAGGCAGAGGGAACAGCATGTGCAAAGATGCAGAGGTGTGAGTGGTGGGGTAAGTTTAAAGAATCAGGCTCTGGGCCTGAAATATAGGAGACCTGGTGGCAACAATTGACATTAGAAAGGTAGGGAGAGGCTAGAATGCAGACAGCCTAACCAAGATGGGAGGGCTTTACTGTGAAGGCAATGTGGAGACTGGAGTTAGAGATTAGAGAGAGCGTTTTTTTTCTGCAGAGTTGGGTAGGACGGGGTGGCTTTCCTCTCACTTCAAGCCTGGTGAGGGGGCTTCAGGGAGACCAGTCAGAGAGGTGGTGGGCACCCCCTGGGACTCCGTGGCCTGATATCTGACTCTTGCCCAAGAATCCCAAAGGGATTAGTAGTAGCAGAAAATAGCGCAGTGGTGGGAAGGAACTTCACTCCTGCGTGCTCAGGCCATGGGTCGGTGCTGTCCCCAGACCAGAACTGGGCAACAAGGGAGAGTCAGCCTGGGGCGACCTTAGATCCAGCCCAGAGAGGTCTCCAGAAGTGGCCATGAGGCCTCAGCAGAAACAGGCTGCAGGTGTCCTGGGATGTCTTGGGATTCAGGGAGGTGCATCGTAAGCAACTGGCTGGTGGATACACTTTGTTCTCAGCAAGGGAAGCAAGGGATAGGCAGGTGGGAGACCCTGCAGTGGCTATCCGTGTGTGGCAAACACAATGGCCCAGGTCACACCTTCTTGGCCCCAGTCATTTTGATTTGCCTGGTTCTGAGTCCGTATTTGGTATATCTCAGGATCCTTCCATGTGTGCACTCGCATCTCTCAGCCAAGATGGATTCCAGTGAAGAGGTCTATGGGTAGCCTTGACATCATTCCCCTTTTAACCTCCAAAGAGCTTTCTAGCTGGGAAGGTCTCCTTGACTTCAAGAATGAGAAATACGTGGTCTCTTATCTTTTATCTGGGCAAGCACCCGCCTCCTCTCTCTATTGTCCTGCTATTTTCATCTTGGAGTATCGGTCCACAGGGAACAAACTCCAGCTGTTTACCCTAGGGGACCCATCTATCTCCTGCCCCAGGAGCAGTCCTCACCCACTGGTGTGTCAAAGCTGCTGGAGAAAGCCCCAGCCTCCTGTCCAAGCGAGGACAACTCTGGAGGCATTCTGTCTGCAGGGCAGGCTGGCAGACATCTCCGCCTTTGTACTCTACTTCCTTCCTTGTCTCACTGTGCCTACTCCCTCCCTTCTGCTTCCTGGGATCACCTCCCAAATAAACTGTGTGTACCTAAGTCTCTGTCTCAGGCTCTGATTTTGGAGAGCACTAGACCAAGACTTCCAGGAAAGAGGCCCCACCCCCAAGAAGAAAGGGTCAGCTTTAAACCCCTGCCAAACCTGGAGAGCGAGAAAACTAGCTCAAGACAGGGCAGTTAAGTCACACCCTTCCTGACCCTATAACCTTCCCTGCTCCCTCCCTCCTGTGGGGGAGGGGCGTCAGAACCACTGTGGGCAGTGGGGGGAGGGGTGCAGGCTCAAAAGGCAGAAATAAAGAAGCCAGGCCTGGCCCCACCATGGCTCCTTTCCTACTCCAAACTCTAGCTGCCAACTCATTCCCACCTCTTCATCTTTGCACTTGATGTTCCTTCTGCCTGGAGCTCAGTTTGCCCCAGACAGGACCTACTACATAATTTCTGGGGTCCTGTACAAAATGAAAATGCAGGGCTTTGTTCAAAAAATAAGAATGTCAAGATAGCAACAGTAGAGCGTTAAACCAAGCGTGGGACCCTTCTGAGCGCAGGGCCCTGTGGAACTGCATAGGTCCCAAGGCCACGAAACTGGACCTGGCTCCAAACAGCTGAACTTCTGGCCACCCCTTCCTTCACATCTCTGTTTAAATGTCACCTTAGCAGAGAGGCTTTCCCTGACCACCTATATAAACTGGTATCCGGCACCCACTGGCACCCGCATCCTACCAGGTACCTCTGATAGCCCTTTCCAGCCTCATTTTCCTTCTGGGCACTCAGCACCCCTGCCATACCGATGATCCCAGAGGTCATCAGTCCTTCCTGGACACCGCTCTTTCCCCAGGACTGGAGCAGTTCCTGACACACAGTAGGTGCTCAACAGAGATGAAGGGAATGGAGGGAGGGAGGAAAAGAGGGAGGAAGGGGAGAAGGAAAGAAGATGTCTTCACCCATGGAGCAAGCCTGGGCTGGGGGAGAGGAAATCTTTGAATGGTCTGAAGTTGCGACTCTTCACTCTTTCAAATTACTGAAACTGTTTCGTGACTTACAGTGATTGGAAACTTTTGAAATCTGAGAGCGTCCAGTGAAGTCATGGAATCTGCTCTCAGTTTCAACCAAGGGACAGCTGCAGAAAGTGTCTAAACAGGAAGTGGGGTAAAAGACAAAGCTGTTTTCTTTTTTTTTTTTTGGCCACACCGCACGGCATGTGGGATCTTAGTTCCCCCACCAGGGATCAAACCCACGGGCCCTGCGGTGGAAGCAGCACACAGTCTTAACCACTGGACCGCCAGGGAAGTCCCCCAAAGCTGTTTTCTTTGGTACATCATTTGCCTGTGTGCAAGGATTTTCGAAGGATGAAGTTCTAGAAGCAGAATTATCAGGTCAAAGGGGATTCTGATAGATATCACTGGAGTGCGCTTCTTCACACTGTATTAATTTACACTCCTGCCAACAGAGTGTGCTATCAAACCTTTTCCTCTTTGCCATCCTGCTACGTGAAACATGGAAACTTGGTTTTCTTTTACTTCACGTTTCTCCAATTACGAGTGAGGCTGAATATCCATTAAAACACACTGTGATATCGTGATTTATTATAAGAAATATATGTCTGGTCTTTGGCCCCGTTTCTGGCACCGAGCTCCTGAAACCCTTGTAATTTCCTATGTTATAAGAACACTAAGAGCATCTCTTGTTCTAATATTTGTCTTTGACCCTGTTCCTGACACAGGGCCCCTAAAACCCTCATAAATTCCTAAGTGATAAGAGCACCAGGAGCATCTTTTGTTCGATTAAGGTGACTCTGGGTGGGCTCCTGGATGGCTCCTGGATGGGGGCTTGTATCCAGAAAAACCATGATTAGAAGCTTAGAATTTTCAATTTTCACTCTGTGTATCTCTTCATCTAGCTGTTCATCTGTATCCTTTATCATATCCTTTAATAAACTGGTAAATGTCAGTAAGTATTTCCCTGAGTTCTGTGATCCACCCTAGCAAATTAATCAGATCCAAGGAGGGGGTCGTTGGAACCTCCGATCTATAGCTGGTTGGTCAGAAGCACAGGTGATAACCTGAGCTGGCAACTGGCATCTGAAGTGGGGGAAGGGGTTAGTCTTGTGGGACTGAGCTCTTAAACCTGTGGAATCTGACACTGTCTCTGGGTAGAAAGTGTCAAAATTGAGTTGAATTCTCAGAAGCCCTGCTGGGTATGAGAGTTGCTCAGTGTTGTGTGAGAAGTTCCCCCCTCCCCCAACTCAGACATTGGAATCAGGTCCAGGAATCCAAAAAACACATTTAAAAGAGAAACAGTTCACCCCAAATCCCCTCCTCTAACACTCTAGCTGACTTTAATTTCCTTAAGTTTACAGCCCATTTTCAGACATTGTTTTTCATAGTTTTAGAGAAGACAGAATTTAATGTTCTGCCCTTGAGTTTCATTCATCTTTTTCAACAAACATTTATCCATATACTAGTCAGGATGAGCTAGGCTATGCCACAGTAACAACAACAATATCTCAGCAGTGTAAAGCAGGTTGTATTGCTTGTTTACTCTACATGTCCATTGGCAGAGTCTCTACTCCTTATCCTCATTCCAGGGCCAGGCTGATGGAGCAGCCTTGAGGTGCATCGGCCACCTCTGCAGAGGTTAAAGTATAGTAAGTTGCACACTGGCTCTTAAAGTTTCACTCAGGAGTGACGTATAGCACATCTTTTCCCATTTCATTGGTTAAAGCAAGTCACAGGGTCACAATTAACTTCAAGGGGTGGGGAAGTGCAACAGGAGAAGAAACAAATATTTGGTGGCTGGCATGAGTGACTACCACACGGAGTGTCTAGTCTGTGTCTGGCTGTCTGCTCAGTCCCAGGAAAAGGGAGATGAATTCAGTGTTGTCCCTACCCTCTACATTCTCCATGGTCAGAATGATCCTTCTGGGGGAAACACATAACAACCACTTTTAATAATCCCAGAATATCCCATCAGTAGAACAGACAATCATTTGCTCAATCATTTATCAAAAGCCTACTCAGGATATTTTTATTTTCCTTGCTTTCTCTTTTTCTTTCAGCATTAAAATAACATTGCACATGGAAACAACCTAAGTATTTATCAGTGGATGAATAGATAAAGAAAATGTGGCATATATACACACACACACACACACACACACATACACACACACACATATATACAATGGAATATTATTTAACCATAAAAAAGAATGAAATCTTGCCATTTGCAACAACATGGATGGACCTCGAGGGTGTTATGCTAAGTAAAATAAGTCAGACAGAGAAAGACACATACTGTATGACCTCACTTATGTGGAATCTAAAACAACAACAACAACCAAAAACACCGAGCTCATTGATACAGAGTACAGATTGGTGGTTGCCAGAGGTGGAGGGTAGAGGATGGATGAAATGGGTGAAGCGGGTCAAAAGGTACAAATGTTCAGGTATAAAATAAATAAGTCATGGGGATATAATGTATAGTATGGTGACTATAGTTAATAATAATGTATTGCTTATTTGGAAGTTGCCAAGAGAATAAATCTTAAAAAGTTCTCATCATAAGAAAAAAATTTTGTACCTATGTATGTATGGTGACAGATGTTAAGTAGACTTATGGTAATAAGTTTGAAATATATGCAAATATTGAATCATTATGTTGTATGCCTGCAACTAATACAATGTTAGATGTCAATTATACCTCAATATAATATATAAATAAATATAAATTAAATAAAATAACATTGCACATAACCACATCAAATGGAAGTAAACACTGAGGAATAAAAATAGTGCAAGACTTGTACAAATAAAAATAGTGTAAGACTTGTACAATGAAATCTACAAAATATTGCTGGAAGAAATTTTAAAATATATAAATATAGAGAGAGACAAACTACATTCATGGAATGGAAGATTCAGTATTGTTAAGATAGCAGGTCTCCCCAAATTGATCTTCAATTCACTTCAATCCCTATCAAACTCCCAGCAGACATTTTTTTTTGCAGAAATTGGCAAGCGGGTCCTGATCCAGCCTCCAAAGCTGATCCTAAAATAGGAAAATGCATTGGACACAAAATAAGCAAAACAATTCTGAAAAAGAAGAATAAAGTGGAGGATTTATACTTCATGATTTCAAAATATACTATCAAACCACTTAACC
This sequence comes from Grampus griseus, assembly GCF_964374135.1. NCBI lineage: Eukaryota > Metazoa > Chordata > Mammalia > Artiodactyla > Delphinidae > Grampus > Grampus griseus. The sequence continues at coordinate 163,267,179 of NC_139017.1, read as the reverse complement.
AAAACACTGTGGTACTGGCATAAGAATAGATTTCAAATATACTATCAAACCACATAAATAAAACACTGTAGTACATAAGAATAGATATAGAGATCAATGGTATAACATTGAGAGTCCAGAAATAAACCTTTACATTTATGATAAATTAACTAAAAAAAAAGATAAGTCAGACTGGGAGAAAAATATTCCTAAACATCACATATCTGCTAATGAACTTGTATCTAGGATATACAAAGAACGCTTACAACTAAATAAAAAAGATAACTAATTCAATTTTTAAATGGGCAAAGTATTTGAATAGATATTTCACCATAGAGGATTTATGAATGGCGAATAAGCACATGAGAAGATGCTTAGGGTCTTTAGTCACTGTAGGAATGCAAATCCAAACCACAAGGAGTTACCACTTCACACCTACTGGAATGGCTATAATTTAAAAGAAAGGAAACAACAAGTGTCAGGATGTGAAGAAACTGGAACACTGTTCATACACTGCTGATGGGAATATAAAAATGATACAGCCGCTTTGGAAAACAATGTGCAGTTCCTCAAAGAGTTATCTATCATATGACCCAGCAATTTCATTCCTAGGAGTCTATCCAAGACAATTGAAAACATATGTCTACACAAAGACTTATGTGGAAATGGGAATTTCCAAAGACAAAGGGGAATTCCCTGGCAGTCCAGTGGTTAGGACTTGACACCTTCACTGCTGAGAGCGTGGGTTCAATCCCTGGTTGGGGAACTAAGATCCTGCAAGCCGCATGGCATGGCCAAAAGAAGAGGAGAAAAAAAAAAACTTATACAAAAATGTTCAAGGAAGCATTTTCCAAAAGTGCAAACAACCCAAACATCTATCGATAATGAAAAGATAAATAAAATGTGGTTTATCCATACAATTGAATACTGCTTGGCCATAAAAAAGAATGAAGTACTGACACACGGTACAACATGGATGGACTCAGAAACACTGTGCTCAGTGAAAGAAGCCAGATGCAAAAAACACATACTGCACGATTCCATTTATATGAAATGGCAAGAAAAGGCAAATCTGTAAGACAGAAAACAGATGAGTGGTTTCCAGGGCCGGGGGTGGGAACAGGCATGAGAGATCTCTTTAGGATGATCGAATGTCCTAAAATTAGATTGTGGTGAGGGTTGTACCCCTCTATAAACTCACTAAAGGTCATTGAATTATACCCTTCACAGAGGTAAATGTTATGGTATGTAAATTTTGTCTCAATAAAACTGTTTAACATTGTAATTAACCTCTAAACAACACATTAAAAAACTGTTTTATTTCCTCACTATCAGAGGAGATCATTTTTCAGCTTGCTGCCTGGCTTCCTGAGGCCCACCTGAGTTTGTTTCAGACTTTGGGCTTAGGACACACTTAATTTTCCTGCTTAAAACTACGAGACCTCAGCTGTTTTTACAGACTGGCAAAGTCTGGCAGGGCCATTTAAACACAGAGGCATTTCACAGCCAGAGAAACGGAGGCTCAGAGAAATAAAGGGCCTTGCCAAGGTGGCACAGGAATTTGCAACAGCTCCATCCATGCCCAGCACAGACTGGCTTTATAATACAAACACAAGGGCAGCCGGTCGCTGATCAGGCTGGACTCGGCCTGGCACCGGCAGTCCCATGGTTCGTTCCTGCCGGCGCCCCCTTAATTTCTCTGAAGACCCTTGTTTCTGCTCAAGATGCTCCTGTACCCCTTCCCTCTTGGGTGTACAAGCGCAGTCTCATTTTCTGAGTTACAGGAAGTCCAGTTCTGTTTTCCATTAAAATTTACAGGTTCTATTCGGTCTAAAGCTTCCCCTCTCTGACCCCTCGGAGGAACAGACAGAAGCAGGAGAGTTATTCTTTGCCTGGCATGGCTGCGGTTGCACTTTGGTGCTTCCGGGCATGGCAGGTCCCCACATGCAGGTTCTGTCCTCATGGGACGCTTTTGTGGGTTCCTAAGAGAAAGTCCCACCGAGGACTTCATGCTGCATCCCAGGCAGGGTGGTGGCCCTCTCCCGCTGACCCCTTATGACCCCCACCCCTCCACTTCTGCCTTCCCCATGCACCTCTCCACTGCAGGTGCCTTGCCCTGGGAGGAAGCCCCCTTGGGCAGGGTCACAGCCACCTTCCTTCCTAAGGCTCCACTTCTCCCACCCACAGAAACCGTCACAGTTGCCCACCATCTGGGCAGGAGCAGCCTGTTCCCACAGGAACTGGATGGGGAGCTGCTGGGCCTTCTACATGTATTAGGCGTGGTGTGCCCCAAGGACAAAAAACAAGGTAAACTCAAAGGGCCGTTATTGCCAGGACAAAGACCTACAGGACTCCTATCACTCTGTCACAATGTGACCATTGCAATGTCCCAGAGCCCTCCCAAGCAGCGTGCCCTGTCCCTTTCCCATCCATATAAGGAAAGACATTTGCCCTGTTTTTCTCCCGCTCAGCACACTGAAAGTATACATACTCTGCCCAGTCAGCAGATGACTTAACAGGTTCCGTGGCTATAAAAACAGATAAGCAACCCATGCTCATTATCGACTTTCCCTGGCTACCAGGAATTCAGCCCTCTGTTCTTGCAACGACACTTTCACTTTAATAAACTCTATCTTCCTTACATTCTGCCTTGTGTCTGGAAATTCTTTTCCAACCCACGCTCGGACCACGACATTAGGTAGTATATCTGAGCTTTACAGCAAACTATAAGGTAGGCATTTTCATCCCTCACTCAACCTCCCTTCATAGCTGAGTAAACTAAGACCCAGAAACAGCAAATAGAACTGGCTAGAGTTAGAATTCAGGTTTGCCTGACACCAAAGCCATTTTCTTTCTTCCATGTCAAAGATCCTCTTGGCCGGACTGAGGTCATCGCTATCACTAATAGCAAATATTTAATGATCACCTGGTGCTGGTGAGGCAGTCAGACCACACGATCTAGTCAGACTGGAAGCCCAGAGCTGGGCAAAGGGCAGGAGCAGGCGGGAGAGAGGTTTGCTCAGTTGAGGTCTGGCTTGAGGCCCAGGCCCATGCAACAGAAAGTAGATCTGGAAGAAAAAATATATATACTGTATCACCAGCTAATCTTCAACCTCGGGGCAAAGGGACAGGAGGTGGAGGTGAGATTAATCAAGGCCAAAACCGTGGCTTCCAAACTTTGCTGCAATGGAATCACCCAGGGATCTTTAAAAAAATACTGAAGACTGGACCCCACCCCCAGACGTTCTAATCTAATTGATATGGGGAACAATCAGGGCATCAGGATTTTTAAACGTGTGGCAAAGTTGGTGGCAGGGACAGGGTATAGAGTGGAGGGGCAGGGAGCACTGGAGGTCTCATAGGAGGAAGTGGCAATGACATAACCTCAAGGCCTGAGGTTCCAGGGTGGGGAGCTCAGGGCCCAGGGCACTGGGCTGGCCGGAAGTGGCCCTTGGGAAAGATTAGCTGGAGGACCATGGGAGGGAAGGGCAGGAGGGAGGGAAGGAATGGAAGAGAAGAGAACAAAAACCCAGGCAGAGCAGTGAGTTTGAGTCCATTGTCTGTCACTAACTTTCTGTGTGACCTGGGACAAATTGCTTCCCTTCTCTGGGCCTCAGTTTCTCTATCTTGAAAAGGAGGGGATTGAACTTGATGATGGCTAAAGGTCCCTCTGGCTCCAGGGTTGGAGGATGCCCAAGGCCCCAGCAGGTTGGGCCTAGTGTGAGATAAGCCCAGATGGAGTTCCAGATCTGCAGATCCGCAAAGGATGCTGCACACCAGTCTGGGCTGGGGCAGGTTTAGAGGTCCATGAGATTGGTCCTCCCCTGGCCCCTCCTTGGGCTCCTGGGCCACTCTGTCAGGCTGCCAGACATGGTTCATGGAAATTTCCTCTCAGCCCCTCTAGCCAAGCTCAGGGAATGTGGCTATTGTTCCAGTTTCTAATGGAAATTTCCACTATCCCTCTGACAGCTGGTGGGAGACACAGTGCCTTGGAGCTGGAGAGAGGTCACAGCAGTGGTGGTGGGGGACAAACACCTGGTTATAGGCCACACAGGCTTTGTCAGTGGCCCAGCCATCTTCCTTCAACAAGTAGTTATGAAGCACCTCGCCTACTCTGTGCTGGGCCCTATTCTAGGTGCCAGGGACTCAGGACAGGACAGACTCAGGACTGGACAGACACCTGTCTCCTAATGGGGGAAAGAGAATATACATAGATACTGTGAATACAACAAGGCAGGGTAAGGAAAAGGCTGTGATGCTGGGGGCAGGGTCGGGAGGGTGACCAAAGAAGGTCTTGCTGTGAATAAGGCGACATTTGTGTGATTATCAGGGGAACAGCAAGTACTATAGTTTCCGGTTATCCGCGGTTTCCCTTACCTCAGTTTCAGTTACCCACCACAACCACAGCCAGAAAATATTAATGGGAAATTTACAGAAGTAAACAATTCTGAGTCACATGATGAAACCTCGTGTGGTCCAGCCCCGTCCTGCCCAGGCCGAGAATCATCCCTTTGTCCAGTGCATCCCACCCGCTACTCACTCAGTAACCAGCTGGGTTATCAGGACACCTGTCAGGAGTCGCAGTGTTTGTGTTCAAGCAACCGTTATTTTACTAAATAATGGCCTCAAAGCACAAGAGCAGTGATGCTGGCAATTCGGATGCGCCAAAGAGAAAAGTTTTTCTTTAAGTGAAAGGGTGAAAGTTGTGGACTTAACAAGGAAAGAAAAAAAATTCTATGCTGAGGTTGACTGAATCGTCTATCCATGAAATTGTCAAGAAGGTAAAGAAATTCGAGCTAGTTTTGCCGTCACGCTTCAAATTACAAAAGTTATGGTCACTGTGCACAGCGAATGCTTAGATGGAAAAGGCATTAAATTTGTACAATAAGAAATTTTGAGAGAGAGCCACAGAGAGACCACGTTCACATAACTTATTACAGTATATTGTTATAATTGTTCTATTTTATTATTGTTGTTAATCTCTTACTGCGCCTAACTTATAAATTAAACTTTATCATAGGTATGTATGTATACATAGGATAAAGGGGAAAACATCACATATGTAGATAGGGTTCGGTACTATTTGCGGCTTCAGGCATCCACCGGGGGTTTTGAAACATATCCCCCACGGATAAGGGGGGACTGCTGTACAAAAGCCCTGAAGCAGGGCCTTGGCTGGCCTGCTGAGGACAGCAGGGGAAGAGAAGAAGGTGATGGGATCAGAGAGCTTCCTGCCAGGCATCAGGTCCTCTCTTTGCCAGGGGCGACCTCCTGGCCATCAGAAGCTCATGGCCCTTCTAGGGGAAGGAGGAGGAGGACACAGCAGGGCCGTCTCCTGCTCCAGGTCCAGGGTGACGTAGCACTGCGTCCCACCAACGTCAAGCACCAGTTCCCTTCCAGCTGTGGTAGTGAAGCCATAACCTCTTTCTGTCAGGATCTCTATGAGGTCATCTCTCAAGTCACTGTTGGCCAAGCCCAGATGCTGGTGGGGGGCAGGGCTAGCCCTCACTGTTGGGCACCGTGTAGGTGGCACTGCTCCCGAGTCCACAACCATCCCGGTGGCATGAACAGAGGCTGGGCAGCAGCACACGTGGGGCAGGGGGCAGGGGGGACTGGACGTCTCACACCCCACCTGGGTCATCCTCTCTCTTGGTCTTAGAGTTTGGTGAAGCTTTGGTGAAGGGAACAGGGTATTCCTCGGGGCAACGTGAAGCCGTGGAACAGGGCGTGATGCCGGGTCTTCCTCCATGTCAGCCCAGGTCAAGGGGGGGCCCTTCAGGGTCAGGACGCCATTCTTGTTCTGAGTTCATCACTCACATATCTGTCCTGTCCCATGGAACGCTCTGGGGGCATCATTCCCGCTAAAGCCAGCTTTGCACGTGCCCGAGTCGTTGAGGGTGAAGGGCTGCATGAACGTGGCAGTTGCTGCTTCCATGTTGATGTAGCCGAGGTAGCAAAGGCCTCGAGCAGAGCGCTGGGGTGGAGAACTTGACTCCAGAGGGTCATGGGACTGCCTTCGAGAACACACTGTAGAGGGGCCGGGGCAGCATTTGGGGGGGGGGGGCTAGTGTGGAGGCTCCCGTAAAGATTCCAGACAGTGATGGTGCTGGTCCAGTCATGGGAGTCATGGAGGAGGAGGTGACAGAAGTGGTGTCCAGCATCCAGGTGGCTGCCTGACGTGTCCTTCCACTGTTAGCTCATTCAACCGTCCCCTCCCTGCACGGAGCCCCATAGTTTTCATTCCTTCTTCCACGGGTTCATTCCAGCAACAAGTGTTTATGGGTTGCCCAGACAAATCTGACCTGGACCCACCCTGCTCACCACCCATCGGTGGCTGCCCAGTGGCTACCAAATCAAGTCCAAATCAAGTCCAAACTCCTTGTCCTGGCTGACAACGCCTTGCGTGGTCTCCCAGCCTCGTGCCTCCCTACTGCCCCTCCATCCACAGTCCAGTCACCCCCACATGTTGCCACCTCACCTCTCTCAGCCCTCCATGTAATGCTCCCTTTGTCTGAAACACCCACCACTGTTTTTTTTCACCTGCTCAACTCCTGCTTCTCCTCTGGGACTCAGCTCAGGTGTGAACTCCTCCAAGAAGTCCTCCCCGACTGGTCGCCACTATTTCGATCTGAGTTGGTTGTCCTTTTCTGTGCTTCTGTTGACTCTTCTGATACCGACACCCAGTACACTGACTCCTATTAATTGCCTGTCCTCCTCCTGGGCTGAGTGTGTTGTTCTGTGACTTGTCCTGCATTCCTAGCACTCACTGCAAAGAAATCCTCTTGAAAAATGGGACGAATGAATGAAGGGTGCCCGGACTAGACAGACGAAAAAGAGACACAGTCCCCGCCCAAAGCAAGGAGAAAGGGGAAATCAGGAAATGGTTTGCCAAACAATGACCAAAAGGGGTGTAGGGAAAAGGGGCCATGAGGTTGCCCAGGGGGGCAGTGAGTACAGTGGAGTTTCTGAAGTCAGAAAGTCCTGGGTTCAAATCCCAGCACAGCCACTTATCAGCTGTGTGACTGGGGCTGATTTCTTTTTTTTTAATTTATTTTTGGCTGCGTTGGGTCTTTGTTGTTGCGCGCGGGCTTTCTCGAGTTGCCGGGAGCGGGGGCTACTCTTCAGTGCGGTACACGGGCTTCTCACTGAGGTGGCTTCTCGTTGCGCAGGCTTCTCTCGTGCTTGCGGGCTTCAGTAGTTGTGGCGCACGGGCTTAGATGCTCCACGACATGTGGGATCTTCCCGGGCCAGGGATAGAACCCATGTGCCCTGCGTTGGCAGGCGGATTCTTAACCACTGCGCCACCAGGGAAGTCCCAGGGGGCTGATTTCTTGAACTTCCTGCAAGATGGGGGTGATAATAAAACACCAGCCTCATAGAGAATGCAGCCCCGTGTTCGGCTCATAGAAAACACTAGAGAAATACATTGACCATTTTGATTTACAAACATAGTGGGTGGGTGAGGAAGGTTGTGAGAACAGATGTGCCACACTCTAGCCCCGTCACCTGTCTGTACTTCAAACCTTACTACCTTTGGATCAAGTGAGAATGTACAGCCCAGAACTCAGGTCTGGCTTCCAGATTACACCAGAGTGTAAACTCCTTGAGGGCACGTATTTTTTTTTTCTTTTTTTTTTTTTTTTTGCGGTATGCGGGCCTCTCACTGTTGTGGCCTCTCCCATTGCGGAGCACAGGCTCCGGACGCGCAGGCTCAGTGGCCATGGCTCATGGGCCCAGCCGCTCCGCGGCATGTGGGATCTTCCCAGACCGGGGCACGAACCTGTGTCCCCTGCGTCGGCAGGCGGACTCTCAACCACTGCGCCACCAGGGAAGCCCGAGGGCACGTATTTTTGCCTGTTTTATTCACTGCTGAATTCTCAGCACCTAGAAGGGTGTCTGGTACATAATAGGTCCTCAATAAACATTTCTTGAATGAATGATTGAATTCTGGCTCCCTCCCACCCAAATCTCAAACTCAGCATGATTCCATTAGCTATAATTGCATTCAGCAGCATACAATGAAAAGCCACAAAACGGTGGCTTAAAGAAGTAAAAGGAAAAACTTGCTCCCCATAACAGGAACTTGGGGGCAGGCAGTCCAGGTATGTCAGCTCACTGGTATAACCAAGGACTCAGGCTCCATCTACCTTCCTGCTCCAGCCATCTTATCATGTGGCTTTTATCCTCATGGTCACAAGGTGGATGCTGTACCTCTAGTATCATGGCTCCATTCCAGGAAGGAAGGAGGAGGATGGGAAAAGGGCAAAAGGTCAATACTTAAAGAAAAGCCTGTCAGGCTTCTGTTACAAAGAAGGAGAGAGTTGATATGGGGAGGGCAGCCAGCAACGTCTGCCATGATAGCTAAATGGAGTCATTGCTTCTCCCCAGCCTGCAGCCGCCACATCTGTTCCGTCCCCAGACTTCTTCATAGGAGTAGATGACCCCTCCACTCAGTCGCCCACGTGAAAAACCCAGGGGTCAGCCCTCACCCCACAGCCCACAGCCGGCCCATCAGCATCCTGTTGGCTCCACTGTGACATAGATCCTGAATCCGACCCTGTCTCTCCATCCTGTTGACCCCACCTTAGTCCAAACTACCCTCATCTCTCCCTCCTGCACTCCTGCTCACTTTACATCCATCCTCCTCACAGTGGCTGAAGGATCCCTTACAAACGTAACCCCATCACGTCACTCCCTAGAGCCCCTAGAGGCTTCATATCACACAGAATATAATGCAACCCCGCCCGGCCCACAGGCCTGCATGGCTGGGCCCTAACAGCCTCCCTTGCCCCAGACCTCCTTGCTCACCTCATCCAGCTAAGCAGGCTTTGTATGTACCCCTTCCTCACACCTGCTGGCTCCTGCCTTTGGGTCTTTGCACTAGCTCTTTCCTCTGCTGGGAACACACTGCCCCCTGCCCATCTATCTGTGGAGACCCCTCACTCCCTGCCATGGTCACTGCCTATTATTGCAACACATCACCCCTTTCGTGTTCTCCATGCACTCCTCATAAGCTTTTCTACTGTCTTTCTCCTCCACCAGGATGTAAGCTCATGAGGGCAGAGACCATGTCTGCCTTGTGCACAGCGGTATCCCCAGGGTCTAAAACTGTGCTGGACATGTAGGAGGATTCAGTATTTATTCAGTGAATAAATGAATGAGTGGAGAGGGTTGTTTTGGGTGTTCCCTTAAGGAAATTTCCAGCTCTTGGACATCTAAATAGAAAGGAGAGGAAGGAGATTGGGGGTAGGGAACGTGATACCTGAGATATGTCAGAAACTGAAACCAACAAGTGACCAACTTTCCACCGACATCCAAACCCTCCTCCCTCACTGCCCAAGTGATCCTGCCAGGCAGAGTGCCCCTGGGGTGGAAGTGAGAGCCCATTTGGGGAAACCGGGAGGGAGGAGGTGAGCACAGGCAGGCACCACATGGAGTCCGCTCTACTCCGACCATCTGGGGAATAATGTTGAGAGCGCCCCCTGCTGGCTTGGCCACTGACAAGCTATGGGGTCAGTACTGTAACCTCTCTGAACCTCAGTTTCCTCTCATGGAATAAGAATAATATTTAATTCACAAGAAAGTTTTAAGGATTCATTAAGATGGAATATGTAAAACACTTATATGGTGTGTGGCAAATAGTAAGTGCTCAAAACACCTTAGCCATAAAAGGAGGAGGAAAGGGAGACAGCAGAGAGTCAGAAAGTGCAAAGAGGCAACGACAGAGAGAGGCAGGTGGCTGGTAACCCAGGGGCAGCCCAGTCTGACCCGCTGGAAGTCTGACTCTCCCACAAAAGATACAGAAAGGTAAAGCATCCAAACTTTAGCACCCACTCCCCAAAATGGACTTGAGTTCTTCTGGTTCAACACCCTCATTTTACAAAGGTTCTGAGTCCCAGAAAGAACAAAAATGTCTCTGAGATGCTCAGAGGGCTGGCAGAGGAGCCAAGTGTGGAGGGATGATGGCCAGCTGGGGAGGGAGCCGCAAAGACGGGCCGGTGCCCTGGCTTACGTTTCCTGTTCTCCACAGTCCAGAGGGAGAGGGTCTGCCTTCCTGTCCCCTCAGCCACAGTGATCCCTCAGAGCACAGCAGACTGAGAAGAGGATCACTGGGCAGGAAGGGACAGGGAGGGGCAGGGAGGGGCAGGGGACCGACTTGTCCTGCCCAGGCCATGTGCTAGGAGGCACTTCCTTAAACCCAGCACAGACTCAATACTCATCCAGCCTGAGAGGGATTCTCCCCATTTCACAGGTGAGGGCGCAGATGCCCAACGCCCCTGAAGAGCTAACAGAGCTAGAACTTCAACCTCAGTCTGTGTGACTCCACAAAGCCCTGCCCCGCTTCTGCCTGGGAATTGAAAGGCCTGGATTTGGGACCAACACTAACTGGCTGTAACCTTGGGCCATCCTTTCTCTCTGGCCTCAAGCTCTTCCTCTAAACAAGGAGGGTAGACACTGGTCACTGAGGGCCCTTCCAGCTGGAGCTGACATTCTTAGAATTCTAAACAAAAGCCTCCCCCAGCTGAGTCAGGAGGAAGGCCTGCCAGATACCCCCACAGCTTATCATGCGGGCTTCTTGCCCCGGGAGCACAGGGCAGCCCTGCCCAGGGAGAGCCCCTTGTCCTGCCCCAGCCCCGGGCAGCACGATGCCTCCTCCCCTCCCTTCCAGGGTGGTGCCCATCCTTCCATGCCTCTAGCCCAGGGAGCCTGGGCCTCAGCACCCCCCACTCTCTGGGGCAAATCTCAGCTCAGCAGTCTGGGGAAATGAAACTAAAACAATGAATCAATCAGGAGCATATTCCCCCCCAAATCTTCAAGGCTTTGGGGAGCCCACAGGTCAAGATTTAGGTCAGTGCTTCTCAAACTAAAAAAAAAAAATTGGTTTTTAATCTGCTAAGAACTTAGACTTTTGTAAAATTAAATACACTAGATAGTGGTAACGGTTACACATTATGAATGTTCTTAATGCCACTGCATCGTACACTTAGAAATGATTAATACAGTACATTTTATGCTATGTATATTTTACAATAAAAAAATTTTTGATGAAATGAAAAAAAAAGATGCAAAATGCTAGCCTCAACTTTAATAGTCTTCAACAGACCTTGTAAGATTGTTATGAGAGTTTCTATATGCTTACTTTCCATTTCTGTACTTATCTCATTGCAGACCAGTAACATTTTGTGGACTGACAGCAGTCCCAGGACTGCTCTTTTTTTTTTTGTGGGCCTCTTACTGTTGTGGCCCCTCCCGTTGCAGAGCACAGGCTCCAGACGCGCAGGCCCAGCGGCCATGGCTCATGGGCCCAGCTGCTCCGCGGCATGTGGGATCCTCCCGGACCGGGGCACGAACCCGCGTCCCCTGCATCGGCAGGCGGACTCTCAACCACCGCACCACCAGGGAAGCCCCAGGTCTGCTCTTTGATAGTACTGATTCAGGCTGCTGAGAGGTGGACTCTGGCTTTGCAGAGCCTCTCAGGAGACCTTCCAGAAGGAACAAGGTTTCTGCTCCCCAAGCAGGTACTTCTGGATACCAAGCCAGTCACCCCAAGCAGCCCCAGGCCAGGCACACTGATCTGAATTATGTCTGGACCCCTTCTTCCACCCTCGTCTCTCTCCCAGGGTCTTCTTGATGTGCATTATTAATAATGTGTCCCCGTTTGTGGCCCCTGATAAGTATAGGGAATTGTGAGGTAGGGGATGGAGTGGGGTGAACTGGGAGAGAGAGAAGTACAGGGTAGAACTGTGATCTTCTTTGTGATCTAACCTCTATAGCAAACTTGGCCCAAGCATCACCTCCTACAGGAAGTCATCCTAGGCCCACAGTGGAACTGAGGCGCCCCCAGCCCCCACTGCACACTTCTCCCTGTATTCTCATTGAATGGCTGACGTGGAAAATTTGAAAGTGGTGCCTACTCTTCTGGGGTATGGTAGGCCTTGGTTTGTGGGTCTGGCCAGATTTCAGGCGTTGGCTAGGCGCTCTTGCGCAGGGTATTATCTGCACAACTCTGAGCAGCTGCGCTGATGACTGGGGTTCCGGGCCCATCTCCACCAGACTGTGGGGTACTCCAGAGAGGCACCCGTGTTTGGGATGTTGCATCTGAGTACAGTGGTCTCTGCTTGGCTGAGCAACAGAAAATACTGTGGGCTTTTGAGAGATCTAGACACCTGGGCTCCAATTTTAGAAAGTCTACCTCCAAAGGTCTGATGAGGGTCCTGAATCTCTGTATTTTGAAAAAGTGCCATGTGACTCTGATGCCCAGCTGGTGTCTGGCCCATAAGAGGTGCCCTCGAGTGTTCAGTGACTGTGGTCATAGTGGTGCAGCATGTCTGTGGAAGGAGACTCGGGGACCTCCAGGAGGGGAGCTGGGGGACGTTGGGAAGGAGTGGCACTTTTATATATCCTTTTGTACTGATTGGACTTTGACCTAAAAAAAAAACGTGTGGCTGACTGATGAAGTGGCTGTCGTCCATGTCAGGAACTGCAAACTCTAGGCCTGTATTTATACCTGGGGCTGCGGTCCTTACGGACAGAAGTGGGTGGATCAGAGGAACGGAGAGCTAGAGAGCACACATCCCACCTCAAGGGGGCAGCAGCTGCCCAGAGCTTGCTCCGTGGGACTGTGAGCCCAGGGTGGCCAGATCTGGTTTTTCAAGATAAGCCTGAAATCATATTTCCAAGTGTAATTAATTGTCACCTAATTCAAAAATTTAAAGCACAGCATGGAGTGAAGACAACACGCCTGCTGACCGACTCTGGCTGCAGGCCACCAGTTGGCGCCTTTGGATCTAGGAAGATGCTGTTTAGGATTGGGCACCTCCAAGGCCAGTCTGCAAAGTCAGGACACATCCAGTCTTTGCTTCTAGAAAATTGGATTGACTCCCCACGGGGTCTACACAGGACAAGAACAAAGCGGGTGCCCAGAGGAGTCACCACCCACTCATAATTCAGCACCTATTAACCTCCCACCCTGTGCCAGGCTCAGTGCTGGAGATCCAGTGATGTGACAGGCACAGCTCCTGCTCTGGGGGACGCTTCCTTTTAACTAGAGAGACACACTTGAAATAAATAATTGCATGATATGAATTCATTTGTGAAACATGAGGAGCTGCAGCATAGCATGGGGGTTAAAAGTTCGGGTTAGGGCTTCCCTGGTGGAGCAGTGGTTGGGGGTCCGCCTGCAGATGCAGCGGGCGCGGGTTCGTGCCCTGGTCCGGGAGGATCCCGCGTGCCGCAGAGCGGCTGGGCCCGTGAGCCATGGCTGCTGGGCCTGCGCGTCCAAAGCCTGTGCTCCGCAGCGGGGAAGGCCGCGGCAGTGCGAGGCCCGCGGCAGTGCGAGGCCCGCGTACCGCAAAAAAAAAAAGTTTGGGTTAGATTCCTGACTCCACACCTAGCCGTTTATGTCACTTTGGGCAAATACCTTAACCTGTCTCACTTGCCTCGTTTCTTGCCTGTGAAACAGGCATGATAATGTCATAGGGTTGCTCTGGGAATCCATTGAGATGATGCAAATAATGATTAGCCGCTGCCATGAAGTACAGAGAGCTGTGAGACCACGTAAGAGGGAGCCTAGGCTTCGCAGAGAACCCCACCAAGGCCCCCCCAATCCCAGCGATACTGGAGCTTCTCCCCAGAGAGGGGAGTGGGAGGCCACAGGCCTCCAGCCTCCCCTCCAGAGGGGGAATCTCCTCCGTAAGGAGCCTGGCCTTATCTTCTTGTTGTTCCCAGCAAGGCCCAGGGACTGCTGCACCCCCAGAGCTCAGTCCTCCTTGTACCCACCATTCTGCTGTAGCGGCCACGGGCATCTGGCCAGTCTCCCGCCTATTTCTTCTCCCCTTGGATCAATTTCACAGCCCACTGGCCCCTAGTAGGATTGGTGCCCAAGGACAGGGAAGGTACTGCTCTTGACCACACTGGGAGAAAGCTGGGCATTTCCCACTATGGGCCAGAGCCCCTCCCTCCACTGAGGTTGCTGCATTTCAGAACTTATCAAACCCTGCAACTGTTTTACAAATCTGAGTGCCTGTGTAAAACAAGTCAGAAAACCTTCCTGGTGCCGCTGAAGTGCAGAACACCAGCTTCCACTGGCAGGGGCCTGAGCCATGGGGACCTTCTATTTGACCTGGGCAATGAGGGAGGAGGCAGACGGCAAGAGGCTTAAGTGCCAGCGATGTTTCTGGGGCCTTGAAGTTCAGCTCAGTGGAGGGATCCTCAATGGCCAAGATATGGTTGGTCCCTGATCTAACCAGGTAGCGAAGACCTGCAACTAGTCTTGAATGTGGAAGGGAATTTCCAGGGCACCTAATCCAGCCTCCCGTCCAAAGGGGGAATCTCCTCTATAAGGAGCCTGGCCTTATCTTCTTGTTGTTCCCAAACAAATCACTTTCAACAGTGATTCAGAAGTCAAACTAACAGTAAGGTGGTCAAACCATTACCTGGGAGGACAGTTATATGGGGTGGCCCCCTCCAGCTCAGACGCTCATCACTTCATCCCCGTGCTGCTGAGACAGCCTCCTGCTGTGGTCTCCATCGCCTTCTCTCCAATTCATCCTGCCCCTGCCTCCATTTTCTCTCCCTCAAAACGGCTCTGTTCACTGAACACTACCATTCCTGTGTTCTAAAGCCCCACTGCTTAGGATAAAGGGAATGAGAGCCTGCCATGAGTCAGTAATCATGGCAGGTTCTCAAAAAGTGCGTGCTCGTCAGTGCATGCTTGGGTCAACATCTGACTTCTCAAAGGACTGGCTCAAGTCTTCCCTCCTCTATTAAGCTTTCCAGACCACCGACGCCTGTGGTTACACTCTTCACCAAACCACCAAAACACACTTGGCCAAGTACAAGCATGTGGTCGAGACCATATTCTCAGCAAAGTGTTCCACAACCCTCCTGCCCGCTTCATCCATAAGCACAAGGTGTGCTGGGACCCCATCTCATCTTTTCATCGCTAGCACATAGCTCAATGTGGGGCACACTCTAGCAGCTTGTTAAACGTGGATTTAAGGGCTTTCTTCATCCCTCAAACCTCTCTCTTCTGCTGAGGGCACTCAATCACCATGTCCAAGCACAAAAGCCTCAGGAAGAAGGGACGCACCTCATTTTCCACTCAAGTCAAAGGAAACAGAGTGTCCTCCGTGGTGACAGTCAAACCACTCTGGCCTTACAAGCCCAACCTATGACATAAGTCCTGCCAGGAGAGGCTGGCCCTGCTCACTCTAAGTACAGGACAGAGAGTCCCCGGGCCCAGGAAAGCACAGAAACATTCCCCAGAAGCTCCTGAACACCCACTCCTCCTTCTCTCCAAATTATAGGCAAAGACTTTGCGTGGAAATTACTTAACCTAGTTCAACCCTCTCATTCTATCCTGGAGAAAACTGAGGCCCAGGACTAGTATGTCTCCAAAGGTCAGAGGTAAAATAGAAAAGCCAGGGCTTCTGATTTTGTTGGTAAGATGCATCCTCTTCAGTTCCCTGTGACAATTGTTGTCGCACGGTGGGAGCTCAGAACCACTTTTTGATACTAAGTCAGGGCCACTGTGGGGTTGGCTGTAACTAACTGGGGGATCTCTCAAGCCCATCTTGACCCTCTTCTTGCTTTTTCCTGATCTCTGTTACCTAGCCTACATGTCCCACATAAACAAAAACTTACTGCTAACCGTAGGACACCTAGGATCATTACTCCAAATTTCTATCTTCACGCCATCTTTATATCCCAACTACTCAGAACTGGTGCTTTAAAGACTCCCAGAGGCACCATCTCACCCATGCAAACGTCTAATACCTACTATATGCACACAAGCCTCACCTTTGCCTATGTGTTCAGGTATTGCCATCATTAACCGAACTACACTTGATCCTTTTCCTGTTTGCCCTACATGGTCATGACTCTTTAAATTCAGCCTTCTTTCAGAACCCCTACAATTGATCACCTTGTAAATTTATAAGTCAATTCAAGGCATACAAAAGCTTCATAGTCATTTCTACCTCAAGAGTATATACTTAGCTCACTCACTAGCCTCTGGTTAAAAAGTTATTTATATATAGTGCTAAATATATACTAAATACAGTTCTAAGTGTGCTCTACACACACACACACACACACACACACACACACTCACTTAATCCTAACAACATAGAAGAAAGGTTGGTAGGCTATTATTCTAAGTTTGGTGAAACCCAGATCAAGAGCTGCAGAGGCATAAGCATGGCAACATGCAGACCCCACTGCAGTATTAGCAGTCATCCTGGAAACTTTCAAGGAGCGTGGCTTCCAAGAGCTTTTCCACAGATGTCTGAGAAGCAAATAATCATATGTAATTAAGGCTATTTCCCAAATGGCCTAGGAAAGCTGCCACAGGCTTTCCCGGAATTGAGAGGCAATCCTTGACAACTGTGAACACTGTAACCTCTGGATACAAGATGAAGCAACTGCCAACCTTCACCACCCAAGTCAATGCTGCTCCAGAAAATAAGGTTCCCTTTCTCAGTGCATAAGGGCTGCTATAGTGGTCCACAAGGTTTTACTACTCTTTTGATTCTTGAGAAATGGCTCCTATGGCAGGAAAGCATTAGGATTCACGCCACCCCCAGCTGTAACATAAAGCAAATAAACCATCAAATATATCTAACTAGGATCTTAAGATTTCTCTGAACTATTCTCTAGAAACACCATTTGCCTTTTTAATGGGGGCACAGAAACAAAAAATGCTTGTTTGCCAATAAACATCTGAAACACTATCGTAACAGCTGATCGGAGCCGAGGCATCACAACAAAGTGACGATTGTGGAAGAAGACAATGCATACGACTCTGGAGCGAGAAACTCCAGGGCAGAGACCTCGCAGTGATGTGTGTGCTGGGTATTTCCGCCAGCCTAAAGGCCCCATCTGGAACAAATATAAACTAGGAGGGTCTCTATCACTGGACAATTTATTACCTGGACAGAAAGAAGTCACTGCCACCAACAGCACTGTGCAGTTTTATTAACCATTCAAGTACAGTAGCATCTGTTAAGATCGGGACAGAATTGGGATTTAAAAGTGAACAGATATTCAGCATCTAACAGTTTGAAAGAAGCCACTACATACTCTTTTCACAAACATGTTTTCACAGAGCCAATACAGTACTAGCCATTAACCCAGCACACCAAGTGTACTGAGGTAGAAAAGATGCAACAAGAAAAATAGCTACATTAGAAAGACTTCAACACTTTAGAAAAAGAGTAAAACACTTTTAGTTTCTCCCCTTTAGCCCCTAAAACAACATCATACAATCTGGATCTACCTATACAGTCCTACATCAGCTTCTAGAATATTTGTCAGGAGGGCAAAAATAAAATGACACTGGCCAGTACAGTCTTTGGATATTTAGGAAGGGGAGGGGGAGAAAGTCAGTTCTCAGAACAAATTAGTCAGCTTCAGTCTCATCAGCAGGATCTTTGGATTCTTTGTTCTTCCGCACTTCTTCAATGTGCTTGTCCTGTAAAGAAACAGTATATACCATCAGTCAAGTAAAAAAAGCCTGCCAGGTCACACCCCCAAGAGGCCCAAATCAGCATCAGTAAGTATGTTATATAACATATATAATAATATACTATTATTATATAATTATATATTATGGGAATCACATAACTAGAGTTCTAAGACATCATCTTTGAACTTCCTGGGTCACTCATGGAACCTAATGATTCAGCCTTCTACTGCCCTTCCAAAGAATGTGCAATTATGCTGGGAATTGGTGAATATTCCTTCTTATTTAATATAAGATGCCTCTGATTTAACATGTTAACCCCAAAATTGATGACAAAGACACCAAGCACATGTGATCAAGGCAGAGAGTCCAAGCCACTTCGTTGGTGTATCAAACCTCAAGCTCTTAAGCCCCTCAAAGCCAGGAAGAGACACCAACCTTCTCTCGCAAACGCTCCAGTTTGGCAGCCATTTGCGCCTCTCGGTTCTCTTTGTTGGCTTCCATTTTGTGGGTCAGCTTCTCTTCTGCCATTTTACTGAAGTTGTTGTTCTCCTCTATCGCTTTTTGAAGCACTTCCTTCTCATGCTCTCGTTTCTCAGCAAGCTGCTTCAAGACCTCAGCTTCATGGGACTGGAAAAGATTTAACAGGCTAGGCGCTCTGAAATGTTACTTAGCGTAGTTAAAAATCACAAAAGAAATTATTAATTGAGGATTGAAGATAGAAAATTAGATCTCTAAATAATACTGAAGTCAGGACCTGAATTATCCATATCAAAATACCGTGAAAATTATATTCTTTTTCTAGTGTTTGTATTTACTTTGGAAGACTGCCCGTATTTGTTCAGAGATTCTTGGCCAATTATTCCTTAAGGAAATATTCGTAAGATTTACTGCTTAATGGTATCAAGATGACTTGAGTGACATGCACTTAGGAATGACACTTTATTGTAAAGAATTTTGGTTTTTTAACTTCAAAGGCTACCTAAAGAAAATTAGGTCATTATAAAAAATGTAACCATATTGATAAAAAGAAAATACATGGCAATGATAGAAAATTTAAGACTAAGCCTCCAGATTACTATTTAAGTCAGAGGATTTGTTTCAAGGAAAGGCTTATTAGCTTTTTTCTGTGGAAGCTGCATTAAATTCCAGACCACTGGAGCTCTGTTACCACGGTGTGCCTCCTTCAACAGACTCAGAATAGCTTATTGCCAAACAGATTCCAATGTGTTTGGAAGCATCAACTTGCATGAAAACTTCAGAGCATCTGCCACTAGTTCTGTTAATTCTCTTCTTCAAAATCCCAGTCGTGATAAGAGTTTCACTATATTTAGCCAGTTACTATGTAAAGCGCAGACTAATGACTACAGGGCCAGCACTGATTCCTAAAAAAAGTCTCTGTCCAGCCTTTGGCTACATCTCTTCCATGAACTCAAACTAAGTGAACTCCATCAAACTCCATCAACTCAGACTAAAAAGAAGAGCAAGTGGGAGATGAAACACCATTGCAAACACAGCCACTCTTCCTGGGGAAATAATTCCATGTTGACAGTGGGTCAGCACACATACATAAAACATGCGGCACCAAAAGGTGCACAGCACATGCTACAGCAGCTTAAAAAGGGGCCCAAAGTGTATGTGTGTGGTTACATGTACCAGAC
Organism: Grampus griseus; assembly: GCF_964374135.1. NCBI lineage: Eukaryota > Metazoa > Chordata > Mammalia > Artiodactyla > Delphinidae > Grampus > Grampus griseus. The sequence goes on along the minus strand of NC_139017.1, from coordinate 163,248,075 downwards.
TTCAAAACACTAACTGTGTTGGTCGTAGGCAGGTTACTACTTCACCTTTTTGTGCCTTCATTCCTCTAATTTTAAAATTAAACCCACTTACCCCAAACAAGGTTGTTGGAAAGGGGGACTAAATGAGAATTTCTGTAAAATTCTTAATGAAACTTTTAATAGAGGGAAATACACCAAAATGTTAACAATAGTTATTTCTGCGAAGTAAGATAACGGACACTTTTAATTTCCTACTTATAAACTTCTGCGGTTCTCAATTTTTCTATAACAAGCATATTAATATTTGTTGACTTTTCTGACTAGTTCTTTTTAAAGATAGCTACTTTATAACAGAAGTACTTAGATAATAGCTGCCACAATACCAGTATGCCAGCTGAGCAACACAATCACATAACTAGCAATTTAAAATGTTTTTATTGTACAGCTCTCAAAAAACAAAACAAAACAAAAAAACCACAGACATACACAGAAACCCAAAAAACAAAACAAAAAAACCCCAAACCTTAAGAGACAAAAAAAGAATCATCTACCAACAAATCTATTTTTCAAAAAGAAAGCATGAGAAGCATGAACTTTGGTTTCAGGCAGACCTGGGCTTGAATTCTGGCTCCAATACTCACTAGCTATGTGACTCAGAAAAATGACAACATTCTTGAGACCATTTTCTAACCTAGTATCTCAGACCACACCTACCCTCTAGGGTCACTGTAGAAAAGGAGAATGTAAGTAAAGGAGATGGTACACAATAGGAGCTCAATAAATGATGGCTGGTATTTTGTTCCCACCACTGGCATATGTAATTTTCACAGTTATAATCACCATCTGGCTACAATTCTGTTTTCCTCCTCTTATAAAAATAACACAGATTTGCCATATTACATTAATAAATATCCTGTTTTCTGTGAATTGATGTTTACCTTGCGTCTTTCTTCTGCAGCTTCTAGTTTCTTCTGAATTTCCTCCAGGGAAAGATCCTTCTTCTTTGGAGGGGAAAGGGGGAATTCTGGGACAGATTCTTTTGATCGAGGGCTGAGAATCAGCTCAAAAGCCTGGCCTGAGGCACGCTTCTCCAGTTCCTTCACCTGGATATCTGGATTTGATCATATTTATAATATATTCAGAAAAATGGAGTTTTCCTATTCTAATAAACTGTTCTACCGTTTTCTAAAAACCAAATCAATTTAATGAATAGAATTAGGGCTGATGAAGCAGCTGTGTTTACAGGCAAGAAATTATTATCTAAATACCACCTCCCAGAAAAACAAAGCTCAACATTTTTGGATTAATAAATACCATTCTAAGATATCAGTATTTGACAATCATTTCCCTGAACAAAACAAAGACTTATGCAAAACTCCACATTTTGCTTTACACCAAGCCAAATCATCTAATAATGAAACAATAATTATGAGCTCTCAGTACATTCAAGTAATAATATTTTTTTCTTTTTTAATTATTCTCTGATTTATAAAATAGATTTTTTTTTTGGTAAGACCAAAACACAAGTGCCAAATTATAAGCTTAAGACTTGAGCCATCTCCTAAAATTAGAAGCCCATCACAATTTTGGATTTTCCAAATAGATTACCTACCAGAAGAAGCCATGGTGAACAGAAGACAAGAGACTGGCAGTGTATTCTACACAATCCACTAGCAAGGAAAACCCTGGAAACGATTTTCAAAAGCATGCGATCAATTTCTTTGCATTTCCATGCCATCGATTCAAAGGGACCTCAAATCACATCCATATAAATCAATGTCAGAAAAATCACTACTGTGGAATTAAATAAGACATCATTAACTAGAAAATTATAAAAATCCATAAAATACTCCAACACTGGAAAATGTGAATTGAATAGAACGCTGGTTGCAGAAGATGAAGTTAACTGAGCTTGCCTGTTCAAAAAATACTTATATTTTTTAAATTAGACGGAGTTTAAGTCACAAGATTTTTTCCTCCCCTATATTTTCCCCCTGGTGAGAAGATATTCCAGGTTCAACGCCTAGCGAGACCGGAGCCATCTTAACACTGCCTACAACTCATTGTGCAAATGAAATACCCAACCCTGCTTTGTCTGTGTCTGCCATGTGGAAAACAAAACGCCCAAGCTAATATTAACCAATAATGTCGAACTCCCATTGTTCCTGCGGTTTAAGCTCCTTGTCCAACAGCTGGTAACATTAATTAGTTTTTATGAACCTCTAGGTTTTAGGTTACAATAGTTGCTGCCTTGTGTAGAATTTTTCATGAAAAATTCTACATCCCTTGATTTTTTTTAAAGGTCATGATTCTTGTAGACCCCAGACTAGTACCAAAACCGTAGGAATACAGGGTCTCAACACCTGGAACTTAAACTCCGAGTCAGCAACACGCTCTAACCCCGGCGGAGCATTAGACTCAGCACCAGATCCAGGGTGGGCGTGGCCCCGGCCCAAGCGAGGAAGAGCGGCAGGCCGCCCCCGACCAATCAGAGCATGCCCTACACTCCGGCCTCTGGCCCCGCCCCCTTCCTCCCCGCGCCTTTTCGAATCTCCCCGAACTCATAACACCCCGGAGCCCGCGCGCGTGGGAAGGGGCGGGATAGGCGGGGCCAACGGTCCTATCCGGGTAACTCCGCCCTTCCCGGGCTCGCCCCGTGCGGACGCCCCCACCAACTCCCGCCAAAAACACCTTGCGGCGGCCCCCACCCTCGCCGCAGCTGGGCGGGTGGGGCAGTCCCCGGAAAAAAAACGTGGGGTACCCCACCATCGGCTCACCACCTCTTTCCTTCACTCCCAATCTGCCGCCACCCAAGCGGTCCCCGCCCCACGCCATGAGGACTGGAGCGCTCTCATGGGGTGTCAAGCTCTCGGGCGCTGCTCCCTGGGGGCGCCGCCCCGCCCCTTCAGACAATGGGGACCCCAGCGGGGCCGCGCCTGCAGGAGGAAGGTGGGGGCCAAACGAGGGCCTACGCCCCCTATTGTCTCCTCGACGACCTCCCGGGGCTAACGCACCGAGCTCGTCCAGCAGGCCGCGCCCCCTCCCCACCACGGCCGCGCCCCCGGGGAGCAGGGACAAAGCCGAGGCTCCGCCCGAGCCACACACAAAGCGGAGCGATCCTCGCCCGACAGCCCCTCTGGGGCCGCGGCCCCGCCCGCCGCCCTCCAGCAAGGGGTCGCTGCCAAGACCCTGCCCCTCCCTCCGGCCGCGTCCCTCTCGCTGCCCCCAGCCTGCAGCCGCCGCCGCCACCTCCTCCTGGAACCCCGCACCCACCTGCTCGGTCCGAGCCGCCTGGCCACACTCTGAGCACCCACAGACCCGGGCGCGCACAAAAGCGCCAAACAGCGGCACGTGACCTCCCCGCAGGGCTCCGCATTGGCTGAGAGAGGCGGCACGTGCCGGCCCCTCCCCACCCCCGACAGCCCAAGTGAGCCCCGCCCCTGGGGACCCCGGAGCACCTCGGGAAGTGTAGTTCAGGCTGGCGGGACAGAAGGACAATGCGAGGGGTGAGGGCTTCTTGGCGGTGTCTCCAGGTGTGAGCCGGGGGCTTGGACGGTCGTCTGGCCGCGGAACAGGGTGATGCGGTGACCCTGCCTGGGTCTGAACCAGTTCTCCCATCCTTAGGAAGAGGGCGGGGCAGGGTCCCTTTCTACCTCTCAGACGGTGGCCGCCTGGACTCCGTGTCTGTTGAGCCACTTGCCCCACGTCGCCCCAAGGGCAGCACTCGGACAGCGCATTGCCCCTTCGGTGCCCCACCCTGTAACGCCACCTAAGACGCTCAAGCCCTTGTGACAGGACATTGCCACTCGACGCCCCCATCTGTCACCTGTATTGTGACATCATCATAATTTCTAACCCACTCAGCCCTAACAGGGCACGGGCGTGGCCCTTAACTCACTGTGTGAGTTCTCGCTACCATATTAGGGTCCCTGAGCTGGTGACCAGAGACCTGTGGGGGGAAAGCAAGAGGCTCTGGAATTTGATCTCCTTTGGTCTAACAAAGTCACTCGGCTTAAATGCAGGCTCCCATCTGTTCTGCCAAGCCTTTTGCCGGATGATAGGGAAGGAAGCGCAGTAGCAGTTCTAGACTACTACACAGACTGCAGTTAAGTGTTGCTTTTGTTCTTGAAGCACGTGCTCCCTGATCGGTGGGGTCCCTTTTAAAGAATCAAAACAAAAGAAGCCACAAGGTCACGGTTCCCCCTGCCCTGGATAGATCAGAAGCACAGCAGATACACAAAGGAAATTGGTCTGACCCTGGCTATCTTAGAACGACTAGCCTCATTCTTACCACAGAAAAGCCAGAGGAAAAATAAATAAAATGAACATGGTTCCCAAGCCCCTTCTCCCATTCCCCCGACCAAGGCTCTGTCCTCGGTAGTGGTCATTCCACCAAAGCACCTGCTTTGAGGTCCTGACTAGGCGTAAGGACACCTTCATTTTATTGCTCCGCCTCCCCAAACCAAGAAACAAACACGACCCAGTTTGCTGAAACAGGAGTCCTAATTTAAAGACTCCCCATGTCCAGCTAGTCACTAGGGATATGCTGGAGTTAAATACAATTCAGAGTGCCTGAGACAAGGAAAACTGGATCATACAGGCAGCAGACACACCACACAAAGCAAACAATTAGCAATGCACTGATGCCTGAAATATGCTTGTTGCAGCATTTCTCCAACAATCGTCCTTGTGTGGGGTCGGCCTCTCCCCCGCCCCCAGTCTAAGTGGTTTTCCCTTAGCATGTGAGCAGGACCAGGAATAATTCAGATTCTGAACCCTGAGAGCCTTCTCCCTCTCAGACCAAACTTAGCCACCAAACAGCCAGGTGTTTCCATCTTTCAGATTTTCTGAGCAAAATCTCAGAAATCGTTAGGAAGAGGATTGGGGATAAGAGCTCACTGAAAAGTGACAGATTGGCAGGCAACACACACAAGCAAGAAACCCAAGGCCAAGAGGTCTGCTATCCCCTGAACCAGCCTTTATCTTGAAGTCTTTGTACTTGATCTGTAGGTTTGCAGAGGAAGGTCCCACCCATTTGATACACTTTTTTTTAATACAAGAAATTGCCACAAAAATCTCACATTTCTGACTATTAATGTTATGACAGAAAAAAAAATAAATCTTTCAAAACACTGATTATTTTAAAGCACTTATACCGCTTCCCCCCACCTTTTCTTTCTCCCTGGAGCAGATGTCTATTTCCATGGAAACCACAGCTAGGAATGAAGATGTTAGAACTCATGTAGATTTTTAATCTTTTTTTAACGATGCCACTTGGCTCCTGGGTTTGTTGATAGAAGCCTGGTCCTGCCAGCCTCTATGACAAGGATTTCCTGAGATCCCCACTGCTGCTTGATGACTTGAGGGGGCTGGAGTAAGGTTTCCCCCAGAATGATCCTGTGAATAAAAATGTGTCCGGTGGGATGATCCTATTCTTTAGGATGGGGCTGCTTTTCTAAGAACTAGACCACAGCTATCTATTGTCAACTCTTTTTTTTTTTTTTTTTTTTGGCCACATCGCATTGCAGGCGGGATCTCAGTTCCCCCACCAGGGATCAAACCCATGCCCCCTGCAGTGGAAGCTCGGAGTCTTAACCACTGGACCACCAGGGAAGTCCCAATTGTCAACTCTTATGAGTGTTCATGTATGAGCCTTGGAATAGGAAGGACTTCAGACTGTAAGGAGAGGAAACAGCTTTGCCATTTCACTTTGGAGAGGGGCAGAAGCCCCCTTCTTGGAAGCTTCCTAAAACTAACTTCAAAATCCACTCCCTCCTGAAGTGGCAGCAAGGAGTTAATGTTCACATCTTGGACTTGTCTGTCTTTGCCCATGAGAATTATTTTTGCCTCTGCTCAGATGGTTTGGTCGAATTGCTGTGGAGCTGGCTGCGACTATGGCTTAACACAAAGTGAAGTAGAGATATGGCAGCCATCCAGCTTATTTGATCTGTGTAGACAGCTAAAGGAGAGCGCTTCAGGCTTCAAAGTGCAGAAGGGATGTCTACACTGATCAAACAAGCTGGGCTGTTGTCAGATCTGCTCTGTTCTTACAGAGCACCGGCATCCTTTGTTCATTGTTGGTTCTGAGGCTGCAGGGTTGTCTGCCACAGAGGCGCCTCCAGGTTCCACTGCTGCTTGCAGGGCCTGTCCTCGGCAAAAGGGTGTCGTTGGAGAGGTTTTCTCCTTGTCCCCAGCCTCACTGTTTCCTTTGTCCCCTAATCCTTAGGCATCGTGCTCTAACACTCCTTTTCCTGTTCAAAACCTGTCTGTGAATCGGCTATTTTACTTGTCTGTCTCCCTCACTAGACAACTAAGTCCACGAGGGCAGGGGTTGTGTCCTTGTCTCGGTATCCTTAGTGCCTGCCCAGAACTGAGCCTGGCCCTGGATGGTGGGGCCTGGATGTTTGCAGTTGACTTTAGGCAAGAACCTCTTCTCTCATCCTCAGCTTCCTCTTCTGGTGCTGGACACCTCCACCAGGTAGAGGTGGTGAGGATTAAATGAGATAATGTATGTGAAAGTGCTTAGCACAATGCCTGGCACATCTCAGTGCTGAGACTTGTTAACCATTATTGCTAGAGAAGTTTCTTGATTACTATAGGTTACTGAATAAATGAATGAATGATGACTAGTAGACTTTCTCCTTTCGGTGGGAATCATTGTCACTGGCTTAACTCTTCCTATGGGGTATTTTTAAAAATTCAATTAATGCGACATTTTGAATAGATCAACACATTCACATAGTTTAGAAATAAAGTATAGGAAGTCCTCCTCCCTTCTCTAACCCCATCTGCCAAATTCTCTACTTACACCTCCCCAACCTTAACCATTGGTATCAGTTTCCTATGTATCCTAGGGTTTCTCCATGCGTACATAAGCAAATTTTAGCTATGTATACTTATTCCCCACTTCGTAATAAAATGGTAGTCTGCTGTAACTGCTCTGCACTTAGCATTCTTTCAGTTAACAGTACATATCAGTGATCTTTTCCCTGTTCATACATCAAGCATTTCCTGGATCTGGGATCCAATGTATAATGTTCCATAACCTAGTTAACCAGTGCCCCATCCATGGCTCTTAGGTTATTCCCAACTATTTGCTATTTCAAACAATGCTGTAATAAACAAGCTAGTATATACGGCATTTTCCATGTGGGTAAGTATATCTGAAAGTGTGGTATTGCTAGGTCAAAGGTCAAATACATTTGTAATTTGGATAGTTCCAAATTGCCTTTTATAGGAGTTGTACCAATTCAACACCCACCACAAAACAATGGTGTTTTAATTCATTATCTCAGTTCATTAAAAAATGGATGCGGCTTCCCTGGTGGCGCAGTGGTTGAGAGTCCGCCTGCCGATGCAGGGGACACGGGTTCGTGCCCCGGTCCGGGAAGATCCCACATGCCGCGGGGCGGCTGGGCCCGTGAGCCATGGCCGCTGAGCCTGCGCGTCCGGAGCCTGTGCTCCGCAACGAGAGAGGCTACAACAGTGAGAGGCCCGCGTACCGCAAAAAAAAAAATAAAGGATGGAAAGGCTTTGTTCCTAGAAATTTCAGGCATTAGGGAAAAGGAGGGGGAGGACTAGAAATCCCAGGAAAGACATGGCTGTCAGTTCTGTCTATATTAATAACTCCTCTCAATACTTGAAAAGCAGCAGCTGATCTCAGAACAGCTCTGGTGCCTGCACTGTATCACTGTCTCAATCAGTCTTGTGGTAGAAGTATCTGCAGGTGTCACCATGAGATTGGAAGGTTATTGAAGGCAGGGTCTTCTTCATAGCTGTATCCCACTCCCCTCTCCATGATGCCTGACACAGTGGCTGGCATATATTTTATTTAATCCATTCTAAGATGTATTTTCCCCCACATTTGTGTATCTTTGAAATCAGTGTGCTCATAGTCCATAAGTACCAGGTCATAATTGCTGACAGCATATTTTCTTAGTGGCATATAAAATAATGCTATCTTAAAAATAAATGGCATATGTGAGTCAACAAAATATGGTAAAATGCACACACATTAAATGTGTGAGTGGAACGGGGCCTAGATGTCACTGCCCCTGCCATCTTCTCACTCTATGTTCTAAACTTCATCCCTCTTATCTACCTCCATGCCTTCCTCCAACAATTCCTTTTATGGGGATGACTCCCTATTTGCCTTCTTGAGCTTCCATCTCTCCCCTGAACTTTAAAAAACATTTCCAGCTGCCTAAAGGACATCTCCTCATGGATGCCCCATAAGGTCCTCAAATTCTATAAGACCCACATTGAACTAACATCTTCCCACCAACCATACCTCACTTCCCCATTCTGCTAGAGGCTTTGCTAGACTCTTGCCCTCCAGATCTAAAACCTCAGTCAAACTCAACTCTTCCCTCTTTCTCACTCAAGCTTCCACTTATAGAAACTTAGCATTTTCTAATAGAATGGAACCTTTAAAATGATAGTAGCTACAAGAACAAAGCTGGAGGACTCACACTTCTTGATTTAGAAACTTGCTACAAAGTTACAGGAGTCAAAACAGTGTGGTACTGGCATAAAGGCAGATATACAGACTAATGGAATAGAATAAAGAGCCTAGAAATAAACTCTTGCATATACGGTTGAATGATTTTTGACAAGGGTGCTAAGACCCATTCAATGGGGGAAAGGATAGTCTTTTCAATAAGTAGTGCTGGGACAACTGGATAGCCACATGCAAAGAAATGAAGTTGGACTCTTACCTCACACCATATACAAAAATTAACTCAAAATGAATCAAAGATCTAATTATAAGACCTAAAACTATAAAACCCTTAGAAGAAAACATAGGGCAAAAGCTTCATGATGTTGGATTTGGCAATGATTTCTTAGTGTGACACCAGGCAACAAAAGAAAAATTGGACTTCAGGAAAATTAAAAATTTTGTGCCTCAAAAGACAATATCAACAGAGTAAAAAGGCAACCCACAGAAAGTGAGAAAATATTTGCAAATTATATATCTTACAAGGGATTAATATCCTGTAACTCAAAACGAAACAACCTGATTTGAAATGGGCCAAGGGATGGACCTTGAGGGCATTATGCTAAGTGAAATGAGTCAGACAAATTCTGTATGATCTCACTTATCTGTAGAATCTAAAACAAAACAAAACAAAACCAAAAAACAAGCTCACAGATACAGAGAAAAGCTTGGTGATTGCCAGAGTGGAGGGTGAAATGGGTGAAGGAGGTCAAAAGGTATAAACTTCCAGTTATAAAATAAATAAGTCATGGGGATGTAATGTACAACATGGTGCCTATAGTTAATAATACTGCATCGCATATTTGAAAGTTGCTAAGAAAGTATATCTTAAAAAGTCCTCATCACAAGAAGAAAAATTTTTGTAACATGTATGGTGACAGATGTTAATTAGATGTTATTATGGTAACAATTTTGCTGCTACAAATATCGAATCATGATGTTGTATACCTGAAATTAACATAATGTCATATGTCAATTATACCTCAATGAAAAGTTTTTTTAAAAAAGAAAGAATATGGGCAAAGTACTTGAATAGACATTCCTCCAAAAAAGCTGTACAAATGGCAAATAAGCAACATCACTAATCATGAGGTAAATGCAAGTCAAAACCACAATGAGACATCACCTCATACCCATTAGGATGGCTACTATCAAAAAAACAGAAAATAATAAATGTTGATGAGGATGTGGAGAAATTGGAAACCTGTGCACTGTTGGTGAGAATGTAAGATGGTACAGTCACTGTGGAAAACAGTATGGAGGTTCATCATAATATTGAAAATAGAACTGTCATATGATCCAGCAAGTACAGTTCTGGGTATACACACCAAATAATTGAAAGCAGGGTCTTGAAGAGATATTTGTACATCCATGTTCATAGAAGCATTATTCACAGTAGCTAAAACATGGAAGCAATTCAAATAACCATTGACAGATGAATAGATAAACAAAATGTGGTGTAGACATACAATGGAACATGAATTCAGCCTTAAAAGGAAGGAAATTTTAACATATGCTACAACACGGATGATCCTTGAGGATATTATGCTAAGTGAAATAAGACAGTCAAAAAAAGATAAATACTGTTTGATTCCACTTTCTTTTTATTCTTTTTTTTTTTTTTTGGCCACATTTTGTGGCGGCGAGATCTTAGTTCCCCGACCAGGGATCGAACCCGTGACCCCTGCAGTGGAAGTGCGGAGGCTTAACCACTGGTGTGCCAGGGAAGTCCCTAATTCCACTTTTATGAAATACTTAGAGTAGGCAAAATCTTAGAGCTAGAAAGTAGAAGTGTGGTTGCCAGGGGCTGGTGGGGGGAGGGGGAATAGGGAGCTATTGTTTAGTGGGGATAGAGTTTCAGTTTTATAAGATGAAAGGAGTTATGGAGATAGATGGTGGTGTTGGTTGCATAACATTATGAATGTACTTAATATCACTGAACTGTATACTTTAAAATGGTTATGATGGTACATTTTATGTTATATATATTTTACTACAATAAAGAAATTTGAAAAAAATGATAATAGCCAACATACTTATAGACTGCTTACCACATGGCAGGCACTGGTCTAAACACTCCATGTTTGTTAACTCATGTTAATCCCCAGAACAATCTTATGAGATTTATTAACCCAATTGTAAAGATGAGGAAGTGAGGGTGGCCAACTGTCCCGGTTTGCCTGGGACTAAGGGTTTTTCCTGGGATTCAGGACTTTCAGTGCTACAACCGTGAAAGCCCGAGGCAAACCCTAAAGGAAACTAAGGCACAAAGAGACAGTATCTTCCTAGACTTGTCAACACGGTCCTTGTCCTAGGGTCCTAGCCCTGCACTTTAAAGGGCTTCACTCTGACCCTCCTCCAGCTGTGCCCATTTTCATAGGCGAGGAGTCCCCTGGGGCCAAGGAGCCATGCCCACCCTGAGCCTGGGCACCCTTCTAGACCATACTCTGGGAACCGGGACTCCAGAATTCCCTGTCCAAATGGCCAGAGTCCACTTTCAGCAACTGCACCAGCCCCTTCCCTGGGTCTATCCTCCCAAGGGCAAAACTTCCCTGCCAATGAGTACACCCCTGTAGGCTGGCTGCTCGTAAGGGGTGTGGATAAATCCTGCACATGGGGGCTGGGGGGTAGGGAGTGCACACAGGAGCCAGAAATAGGAAGAGAAGGGATCTAGCTCAGCCACAGTCTGACCTGGAACTCCCAGGAACCCAAGAATTCTCAACTCAAAACCTGGCTTTCTAAGTTACTTTGGAGGTATACTTGTCAAAGTACAAGGATAAAGCATATATTTTTAGAAAATGGTTTGTTAGCTTGATTTATAACTCTTAAATGCTTAGACGTAAGGTATATGGGCTTCCCTTTTATACTCCTGACTTGGGTCTGGCAAATGTTAGCAGCAGGCCTGCAAAGAGATTGTCACTTAACCAACTAGTCCACACACAGAGAAGCACAGACATTTTGCAGTCAGGTTCCAAGTCTGTGTTTTTAGCTCTCACTGTAAACTGTTTTATCAGCCTAACCCTATTATTTTACGAATGGGGGGAGGAAAGCCCAGAGAACTTTAGACATTTGTCCAAGGTTACACAAGCAGGAATTTGAATCTGTGCTTTAAATGATGCTGTAGGTACTGTTCAGTTACTACTGTGTGAGCTTGGGCACGTGACTTCCTCTTTGGGGGCCTGCGTTTCTTCATCTGTGAAATGGGGAGAATTCCCCTACTTCATAGGGTTGTTGTCAGGACTAAATAAAATAATATGTGTAAAGTATCTAGCATTATGTCTCATGCCTAATAAACCTTCAATAAGTGACAGCTATCATCAAGCAAAGCTCTGATCACACGACTTTTCTGCTTGAAAACATTTTATGAATTAAACTTTGGGGCACATTACATGAGAAAAATAAAAATTCCTGAAACCTAAAAAAAAAATTGATGACTCCCTTGGATTATAGTCCAAGGGTCCTTGGCATGGCATTTGAGGTAACTGCAACCTACCTCAAGATCAGTTAAACCCTGAAATTCTTTGATTCTTGATGTATTTGAAGATCTGTCATCTTCAAAAAGGGATAGTTGGAGGGAAGCACAATTAAGATGCATGGAAGAACTCTGTGGTCACTGGACTTAGCTAACAATAGAATGGATGTCTCAAAGAATGAATGAGATCCTGGCTAGGAGAGATGTCCAGACAAAGATCTGTCAGCCAGCCACCAAGATGGTGAAGAAGGATTCTTGCATTAAGAGGAAAGTGACCTCCCTTCGTGCTTTAAGATGCTTTTTAAATGAGATGGGGAAAGGCTCGTGATATTAAGCTAAATGAAACAAATGAACAAAGGCTACCCAACTGTGTGTATAGTATGAGCTCAACTACAAGGAACAAAATATAATGAAGGAAATGCACCAAAATATTTGTTCTGGGGGCAAAATAGTCTGGATTTTCCAACATATATTCCTTTTATTAATGATAAAACAATTATATATTAAAAATAGAAAGGAGTTTTGTCCTCCTCACTGAGCTTAGGTCCTTCTATGTCTCTAAGACCTCTGTCCCCACTTCCCCCCACCCCTCTGAGTTTCAGCTTTATTGGACTCTTCCCATCTCCCTGGAAAGTCACACACCTATACGTTTTGCTGACACCAACCCCCAGGCTTGAGTCCTTGGCCTTTGTCTCTATTGAAATTCCCTCCACCTTCAAGGTCTTGATCAATCTCTCTGATCCCCACACTCTCTCCAGGTATTGTAGCTATTTATACATATGTTTGTCCCCCTCACTAGAGAGTAAACTCCTTCAGGGCAGGGTTCTATATGGTTTTGCCTTGGTATCCTTACAGTGCCATGAATAGACTGTCGGCAAATGCCAAATCATCTGGCTGATGTCTTTTTGGCCATTAAACAACACTTAGGGCTGAGGGTCAGACAGCATAACTAAGGGTATATTCTGGACCAGTATTATCGCAGAGACATTTAAATATATATATATTTAACTTGTTTTTAAACTTTTAATTTTGAAATCATTTTAGATTTCCAGAGAGTTGCAAAGGTAGTACACAGAGTTCCCATAGACCCTTCAGCCAGCTCCCCGCTACGTTAACATCTTACATAATCATGGTCCATTTATCCAAACTAAAACATTAACACTGGTACAACACTATTAACCAAATGGCCAGCTTTAACTGGATTCCCCATTTTTCCACTGGGGTCCTTTCTGTGTTCCAGGATCCTATTCAGGATACCGCCTCGCAGGTAGCATCCTGTTTCCTTAGCCAGTGACATTTCTTTTAGTGGGGAGGCTTGGCGGGGGGTGGGGGGGTGGAGTGGTGGGCAGGTCGCTTTCTATTGTTCCTTCCAATCAACCTTTTCCAAATAATCAAAATATGACACGAAAGGTGGCGATGGCATGGGGATGGTGAGGTAGAAGCACTCACCCTCTGCTGGGCTGTTGGGACTTTGAACAGGGAAATGAACCGTTCTTCCCACATGGGGCTGGGAGGACGATTTTCATCTTAGATCTAGTCTTTTTCTTAAACGGACACATATGGGCCTAAAAACAGCAGGGAGTTACTTTTTTTTTTTGGCCGCTCTGCGCAGCTTGTGCGGGATCTTGGTTCTCTGACCAGGGATGGAATCTGGGCCTCCCACAGTGGAAGCCCCGAGTCCTAACCACTGGACTGTCAAGGAATTCCTGACTCGTTACTTTTAATTCATTAAATTTCTGGGCCATTCCATAGCCCATTTTCCCATGGCCTGGCACAAAACACGTTCCTAGTTACTTATAAAAACTTCCAAGCAGTTGGCATTTATCAGCAGTCTTAGTAATTCAGTGAGAACTGAGGTTACAGCTGTCACAGGAAGTTGAAACGAAGGCTGCTGAAATCACACCCATTCCGAGGCAGGGTGAAAGTTATACACTGAGTAGAATTCAAGCCCGGAAGGTGGAGGTGGCTGAGGCGTCAGGTGGAGAAGGGTGGGATGCTGTGGAAGAGAAAATACACGAGGGAAAGAAAAGCAGATGATGCGGCTCTGGAACTCAGAGCTGGTTTACAGACCTTCTGGGATTACTGCTAAGCCCTACATCCATCAGTAAGCACTAGCGCTGCGGAGCTCTCACCGACCGCTCCCCCTTCCCCACCACTTTACTGGATCACCACAGACCACCTACTAAATGGTCTTCAGCCCGTCCCCTTCCTCGAATCCATTCCCAGCATAGGTATTTACCAACTCAAATCACTGGAGAGTGCGGGCCCCATCTAAGCGAGAGCATTGCTTTTCTGGGGCTGCCTTAACAAAGTGCCAAAAACTGGGTGGCTTAAACAACAGAAATTTATCATCTCACGGTTCTGGGGGCCAGAAGTCCAAAATCAAGATGACAGCAGGTTCCTCCTGAGGGCTGGGAGGGAGAATGCGCTGTGCTCTCCTCTAGCTTCTAGTAGTCCCAGCTGTTCCTTGACTTATAGATGGCATTCTCCCCACGTCCTCACATTGTCTCCCTCTACGTGCATCTGTCTGTGTCCAAATTTCCCCTTTATATAAGGACACCAGTTATACTGGATTAAGGCCTGTCCTGGTGACCTCATCTTCACTTGATCATCTACCTGCACAGACCCAATTTACAAATAAGGTCACTTTCAAGGTTACAGGTAGGACTTCAACATCTTCGGGGGGGCACAGTTCAATCCGTAACAGAAGGTTCCCACCTAGCTTTGGCTGATGGCTATCATAGAACAATGTGTGGCTAGAGAAGCTGGAATTTAGGATTTCTTGTGAAACCACCTGATTTTTAAATATCGGCATCTAATTAAATATAAGTAAACTGTTTCTAATACCATGACTGCCAAAAGTAAGTCAACCTCTACTCCACAGTCACCATGGGGTTCTCTCTAAAAGTCTGATCCCATCCTTCCCTTTTATGGGATTAAGGCCAAGTTCCTTAGCCTGGCACACACAGCCCTCCACAATCCAATTCTTTTCTGTCTCTCCAGGATCCTTTCCCACCACTGTTCCTGCAGTGCCCCTCCCCACTGTACCATCATATCAAAAGACCTGTCCTTTTCCAAACATGCCGTGCTGTTCTACACCTCCGTGACTTTGCACTCTCCCTCTGCCTGATACCCTCTCTCCTCCAGTTGATCAGGAAACTCCTGGCCATCTTTCAAGTACTTTCTCATTGCCACCCCCAGGGAAGACCCCCTGAAGTCTTCCCTGTCCATCCCCCATGTAGTTAACCTCTTCCTTCTCTAAGCCTCCACTGCACCCTACATTTCCCTAGTACAGCACTCAACATTTTATTTGCTATTATTTGATGACACGTCTGCCTCCTGTCTGGACCACAAGCTCTTTGAGGATAGGGACTGTTGATCTGGATCACCTAGCACAGATCCCAGCACACGGCAGGTACTCAATAAATGTTGAGTACATGAATACTCTGCACAACACCCAATTAGGTATCGTGAGGGACCCAAAGAAGCATCATGTGGAGTCCCTGTCCTTAAGGTCCTTACAGTTCAGCTGGGTTCACAAGATACACACCAAAGAAAAGGCAAACCATACCGGTGGTATATGACAACAGGCAGAAGGAGAGGCTCCTGGGGCCTCTGGTGGTCATCCTCATGTGGGACAGAAAAGATCCTGTTTTAGTGGCCTGATGGAGTACTGCTTTGTAGAAAGAAAGGTCAAGATAAAACCTGGCTAACTTTCCGGAAAGAGTGAATTGCTGCACTGCATGCTCGCAGAGATAAAGTTGACTGTGGTGGCTCATGACAAGAAGAGAGAGTGGGGCAAGGAGAAGAAAGCAGGAGAAAGCCCAGGGAAACAAAGCTGGAGAAAGAGGAGGGGTAGAAGTATGAAGAGGAGGACCTAGGACCCATGCTTGTCTCACATCCCTCTCCTGCATCCGTCTTCCCCGCATCAGCGTATTTCCAGGCTGCTACTCATTCTGCCTTAAACCTACCGATAATTCCTTCCAGAGTCCCCCATTTCCCTGCTCAGCCTTTATAACGACATGCTCCAAAAGGGCCGTCTTCATTGCTGTCTCCGACTCCTCTCTGCCTTTTCTCTTTAAACCCTCCTCATGCAGGTGCGTGCTCCACCTCTGTCTACAGACACTGCTTGCCGAGATCACCAATGACATCTACATTACCACACCCAATGGCCGACTCCACGTCTCGTCATCCTTGCCGCTGTTGATCTTGAGTCACTTTATTCCCTGGCTTACAGGGTACTACACTCTTTTAGTTTTCCTCTTACCTCCCTGGCTGTTCCCTGTTAGTCTCCTTTGCTAATTCTCTTCATTTCTTTCACCTCTAAGTATGGTAGGACTGAGTACTTGGACCTCTTCTCTATACACAATCACATCCCTAGCAATCTCAGCCAGTCCTATGGTTTTATTTTCATTTATTTATTTTTTTAATTGTTTATTTATTTACTTATCTGGCTGTGGCGGGTCTTAGTTGCAGCACATGGGATAATAAGTTGCGGCATGTGGGATCTAGTTCCCCGACCAGGGATTGAACCTGGGCCCCCTGCATTGGCAATGCAGAGTCTTAGCCGCTGGACCACCAGGGAAGTCCCAGTCCTATGGTTTTAAATACCATCTATGCTGCTGATTTCCAAATTTGTATTATCTAGCCTAGGCTTACACCCTGGGCTCTAGACATTTATCCAACTCCTACTCTGTATCTTCACTTGGTTGTCTCTTAGGTGTTTCAAACCAAGTGTGTCCAGAACTGAACTCCTGATCTTCCCCCACCCTCCAACCTGTTCCTCCCATTGTCCTGTATATTCCCTCCCTCTTATCACAAATAGGCAAATTATACACGTATTTATTTCTGTCTCTCCTTCACCACCAACTTGAATGTGAGATCCGTGAGAATCGGGGCTGTGTCCGTTTTCGTTATTACTATAGAACAGTGCCTGACACATAGTAGGCTCTCTGTACACATTTTGTTCATGAACAAATTGAGGCATTAGGGGCTTAAAGCATAGTGGTTAAGAGTGTGGGCTCTGGGGCCATAGTCTGGGTTCAAATCCTGGTTCTGTCCTTTACCTTATGCAAGTGGAACCCCCAGAGTTTCAGAGTCTCTAGAATGAATACCAGGAAACAGCCTGAGAAGAGTTTGCTGCTTTTGATCCTAATTGGACATTCATTTACCAGATAGTCACTAAGGAACTCTGAGATGGCAGCCCTGCGCTAGGCCCTGGGAGTACAGTAATGAGGAAGGCAAGTCCCTGGTCCCAAGAGCTCACAGTAAATGGCAATCAGCTGAGTACTGAGAGGGTACAGGGAGCAGCGGCTAACCTAGGCAGGGGAGGGACAGCAGGGAAGGCCTGCTAGGGATAGGGGCAGCTGAGCTAGGGAGACCTGAAGGAAGTCTGCAGGCTGAGAGGAAGGGAACGTGGTGCCAGGAAGAGGAAAGAGCACAAATAAGTGCCCAGAAGAGAGAGTGAGCCTAGCACAGTTGTGAACTGCAAGTGGCCTGCCCTGGCTGGAGCCCTCCGGCTTCTACTGGTGAGACTGCACCCAAGACTGCGGAGTGGGTGGAGGCTGGAGCGCCAGGGCCCGTGAAAGCCCTTCAGGGTAGGGCGAGGACTTTAAGGATGATGACTAGAATCACAGGATCGCAGGCTCTTGAGCTGAGGGATTTGATGGGTCACACAGTCACTCCTGAACCCCTTCCCTGCCTTTTTTTTTTTTTTTTTTTAGGTAGACAAGTCACCATTTATTTTTCTGAGATGGTTTGCAAACACAGTCTGTTCAAAAAACAAAGGACAGGTTTGCTACAGTTAAAAACCAATCTGAACTTTGCAGGTGGATTTTAAAAGGTGAGCATTTAGTGTATAAACTGCTTACTATATTCTACTGAATCTAAGATGCACTTTAAAAATTACCATCTTTGGAATGGGATGTCTTTTAATCGGTTGATATCAGAGTTTAACTGGTACCAGTTTTTCTTTCTTGGTATTACATGAAATAATGGTGCATTCTACAGCTGACAATGTCTTAAATTTGATGATGTATTCTACTAGATTGATAGAATGGCTGATAGCAGGATTTTATTAAATAGCTATGTCTTCTACTGAATATTTTTTTACAAAAATTTTTTTTTTAATTCTGTTAAAGTACACATAGGGACTTCCCTGGTGGTCCAGTGGTTAAGACCCCACGCTCCCAATGCAGGGAGCATGGGTTCGATCCCTGGCCTGGGAACTAAGATCCCTCAAGCCACGCGGCACAGCCAAAACTAACTAAATAAATAAATACACGTACGTTGTCGTGCAGCCATCGCCACCATCCATTCCCATAACTCTTGTAGATCTGAAACTCTACCCCTAGTAAACAATAACTCCCCCTCTCCTCTCCCTCCAACCCCTGGCAACCATCTTTCTACTTTCTGTCTCTATGATTTTGACTACTCAGTACCTCATATAAGCAAAATCATACAGTATTTGTTTTTTGGTGGCTGGATGATTTCACTTAGCATAATGCCCTCAAAGTTCATCCATGTTGTAGCACATGTTGGAGTTTACCTCCTTTTTAAGGCTAATATTCTATCACAACATTTTGTTTATCCATTAGTCCTTAGATGGACATTTGGGTTGTTTCCTCCTTTTGGCTATTGTGAATAATGATGTTATGAACACGGGTGTACAAATATCTCTACATTCTTTTTCCTTATAAAATAGCATTAGATCTCTC